>NC_136430.1:126652500-127852500 GCF_052849685.1 Lactuca virosa
ATGTGGACCGTTTACTAAAGCTGAATATGAACTTCCCTGAGGAGTTAGCAATAGACATCATTTTGCACTCCTTGCCATCGTGTTATGATCAATTCCGCATGACATATCACATGAACAAGGAAGAAGTCACCCTCAGCAAACTTCAAGGACTCTTGAAGACCGCCGAAAGTGGTCTAAAGGGTAAGTCGGTTGTTACTACTCCAACTGCGGCCAATGTCTTGGCAATCGGGCATGGCAAAGGGAAGAAGAGAAAGAACCCTTCTAAGGGTACCAAGGGTAAGACCCTTGAAGGTTCCTCTTCAAGCAAAACCAAGAAAGGTTTTGTCACTCCTTCTGCTAACCCTAATGAGGCTGAATGCTTCTATTGCCATGAAAAGTCGCACTGGAAGCGAAACTGCCCAAAGTACCAGCAAGATTTGAAGGATGGGAAAGTAAAACCCAACCATGCAGGTATATACACTATATTGTCTAATAACTCACCTCATTCTAAGTCTTGGGTCCTTGATACAGGTTGTGGTATTCACGTATGTTGTGATTTGCAGGGACTAAAAAGAAGTGAGAATGTGGAGCAGGGAAAGATAAACTTGATCATGGGAAACAGGAAAGCTTCACCTGTCACCAAGATAGGAGTTTATTCCTTAGTGCTAAATAGTGGGTTTACATTAAATTTGAATAAATGTTATTATTCACCAGAAATGGCAGGAAATGTTATTTCCTTTCATGCATTGTATAAACAAGGTTTTACCTTTTATTTTGATAATAATAATGGTAGTATTGATGCTTTCTTTAATAATGTTCTTTATTTTAAAGCATTACCTTGTGATGGCGTGTAGGAAACTGTATCTGTTGTAGATAATCTAGGAAATAATCTATTGTGTATTAACTCTTCCACTAGCTTAGATAAAGCATCTTTATGGCATTGTCCTCTTCGACATGTAAGCAAGAAACGCATACGCCAACTCCAAAAGGATAGAGTCTTGGAGTCATTTGACCAAAAGTCAGATGATAGTTGTGAATCTTGTTTGCTTGGTAAAATGACAAAGTCACCTTTTACTGGCACTTGTGCTAGGGGTGAAGGTTTGTTGGACCTCATACACACGGATGTGTGTGGACCCTTCAGAACCGCCACAAGAGATGCTAATCGGTTCTATGTGACTTTTACTGATGATTTTAGTAGATATGGATATGTCTACCTAATCAAGCATATGTCAGAAACCTTTGAGAAATTCAAAGAGTTTAAGCAAGAAGTGGAGAATCAGTTGGGCAGGAACATTAAGATGCTTCGATCCGATCGTGGTGGTGAGTATCTTAGTACTGAGTTCCTTGACTATCTTAAGGAATGTGGGATTGTCTCACAATTGACACCTCCTAGGACACCACAGTTGAATGGTGTAGCTAAGAGGCGCAATTGGACCTTGTTGGACATGGTTCGTTCCATGATGAGTCGAGCTTCGCTACCAAACTCATTTTGGGGGTATGCCTTAGAGACTGCCGCCCATATCCTTAATCTAGTCCCTACAAAGAAGGTTGCCAAAACACCTCACGAGGTGTGGACTGGAAAAGTTCCCAATCTAGACCACATCAAGATTTGGGGTTGCGAGGCTTTCGTGAGACGCGAGACTCACGATAAGCTCGAACCCCGAAGCGAAAGGTGTATTTTCATCGGCTACCCACAGAAATCATTTGGTTACATCTTCTACAGACCCAGTGATAATGTGATCTTTGTAGCAAGAAGCGGATTCTTTCGAGAGAGAGAATTCATGAGCCAAGGAGACAATGGGAGGCAAATTGACCTTGAGGAAATTCAAGAGTCAAGTGGTGAAGGAACCTCAAACCCTAGCCCTCAACCTGAGGAGAAAACTCCTGTTGAGCCGACTGAAGAATCTATACCTCTGAGGCGTTCCACCAGAGTTAGGAATGCACCTGAGCATTATTATGGTTTTCATATTACTGCAGAAGGTGAGACACTTATCAGTGATAACACACTGGTAAATCTGGATGAGCCTAACAGCTACACGGAAGCCATGGCAGGCCCTGAGGCTGCTAAATGGAAAGAGGCTATGGATAGCGAGATACAGTCCATGTATGACAATCAAGTTTGGAACTTGGTTGACAATGTACCTGATCGTAAGATAGTTGGGTGCAAATGGATCTTCAAGAAGAAGACCGACATGGATGGTAATGTACACACTTATAAGGCACGACTGGTTGCAAAGGGTTATTCTCAAACTCCGGGAGTTGATTATGATGAGACCTTTTCACCAGTGGCCAAGATTAAGTCTATTAGGGTTCTGTTAGCCATTGCTGCATTTCATGATTATGAAATATGGCAAATGGATGTCAAAACCGCTCTCCTTAATGGAAAGTTGGCTGAAAATGTTTACATGGTTCAGCCAGAGGGTTTTGTCAATACAGAGTACCCCAGTAGAGTGTGTATGCTCGAGAAATCCATTTATGGATTAAAACAGGCACCTCGCAGATGGAATCTTTGCTTTGATGAGAAAATCAAAGAATTTGGCTTTTCAAGGAGTGAAGATGAATCTTGTGTCTATATCAAGGCTAGTGGGAGTATAGTCAGCTTTTTGGTACTGTATGTGGATGACATACTACTCATAGGAAATGACATCCCAACCCTGCAGGAAGTAAAGTCCTGGCTTGGGAAGTGTTTCGCTATGAAGGACCTTGGAGAAGCTGCCTATATCCTAGGGATAAGAATTTTGAGAAAAAGGAGTAAAAGACTAATTGGACATAGTCAAAGCACCTATGTGGACAAAGTGTTGAAAAGGTTCAACATGCATAACTCCAAGAAAGGAGAGTTACCCATCCAGAGTAATGCCAGATTGAGTAAGACACAAAGCCCTAGTATTGAGGCTGAGATAGCAGAAATGAGTCGAATACCTTATGCTTCAGCTGTAGGATCGATCATGTATGCTATGACGTGTACTCGACCTGATGTAGCCTTTGCTTTGAGCATGGTTAGCAAGTATCAGGGGAACCCTGGCAAGGCACACTGGACTGCGGTAAAGAATATCCTCAAGTACCTACGGAGGACTAAGGACTGGGTCCTTACCCTCGGTGGCAGTAAGGACTTGAGAGTTATAGGGTACAGTGATGCTAGCTTCCAGACTGACAGGGATAATTTCCGCTCTCAGTCGGGCTGGGTCTTTACTCTAAATGGAGGGGCAATTACTTGGAAAAGTTCCAAGCAGGAGACAGTGGCTGATTCCACTTGTGAATCAGAGTATATAGCAGCAAACGAGGTAGCAAAGGAGGCTATATGGCTAAAGAACTTCATCAGAGACCTTGGAGTTGTACCAGCTATAAAGGAGCCAATGGATATTTTCTGTGACAGCAATAGTGCGGTTGCCTTAGCCAAGGAACCAAGAGATCATGGGAGATCCAGACACATTGACAGAAAATATCACTTCATCAGACATCGAATAGAAGAAGGAATCCTCGTGGAAAAGAGGGTATCATCGGATGAGAACCCAGCAGATCCCCTCACGAAGGGACTGACTCGGGCTAAGCATCTCCAGCATGCTTGGAGCATAGGGCTGAAGGATGATATTAGTTTTAGTAGTTAGATAATCTTGAAATTTGTAAAATGTAATTGACATTTGATGATAAATAAAAGCTGTTATTTATGAGTAAAGTGTTGCTATCTCTTTTCAATCGTTTACTATTATTTCTTTTTGCATGTTTTGACTTCCAGAATAATTATGTTATGGTTTATATCATATTATTCAAACTCTCCACAGTCAGTCATATGTTGGAAGTAGATATGAATCAAGACTGTCATGGGTTGGCTTGTAGAGGTCTAAGATGTTAGACAAAGCGGGGCTACAGCACTCATGAGTGCTCATAAGTTCTGAGTATTGGATTCAACCCACGCTCACTTGTATCACTTCATGGAATTTATCTCGAGTGATCGTGAGACGGTAATATCATATAAGTCTTCAAACCTAGAGATATGATTTGTTGCCTAAGAGTTGGTTATGCATTGATTGCACGAAAACGCATTGGTAACTCGATGTTATAAACCGTGCTTTTGTGTGTAATTCAACAAGTAGTAGAGCAAACATATGAGTCGAAGTTTATCTGTACTTTCTAGGATTAGAAGCGATATCTGGGCCCCTCGATGATTTTGTTTTGACCTATGTACCGGGCCCGGTCAGAACTAAATTGATGTGTTCAGTTAAGTTCTATGTCAAACAAATCGGAAATCGGGAAACAAATGTTGGACAATAAGCAAGACCATGTTCCATGTATTTGTCCGGCTGATATCTAGAACAGAGGATTATATGATCACTTATCTAAAATGGCGCTTCATAGTTCAACAGAGTTTAAAGAGCTACGATTGCTGATCGGTTCCTGAAGTCATACTTGCAACTATAGTTATTAGACTTATCCAAGTGGGAGACTGTTGGATATAGTGTCTAAGTCCATAACTATATTTGGTATGTACTTGACCCGACCCGGCATGGTCCATTTGGGTTGCACTTCACCCGAACAATTTATGGATAATCGTTTGAGAATAGTATAAGTTATGATTTATTAATATATTATAAGTCCTAATATATTAATATAAAATCATATTATTTAATTAGTATTGATCTATAATTAATCTAGAATTAATTTAGAGATCAAAAGTATGACTAATTAAATATGGGCTCTTGTATTTATATAGTGTGGGCTAATGCTTATTTGGAATGGGCTAGGCTTGCATGGAAAGTCCATGGATACTCCATGGAGCTTTAACCCATGGATCTCATGGAAATGAAAAGACATGGGTATTAGGGTTTACATGAATGTAACCCTAATCCACCACACTATATAAAGGAGGCTTTGGTTCTTGAAATTATACTAGTTGATGTGTGTAAACTAAGAGGGCCGATTTCAAGAAGTTTGAAACTATTCTCTCAAGTTTCCAAGTTTGTGGTGATTTGTGACTTCCATTTGAGGCATCCACATTATTGGTGCTAGGCTCTCAAACTCCAAGCAATCAACTACAACTACAAGGTAAGTAATTCTACTAGATTTATTTGATTCAAGTTCCCCATGCCATGCTAGATAGGATAAGAACCTTGGAAAAATAATTATTTGCATGTATCATAGTCAAACATAGATCCAAGGTTTCTAGGGTTGCATGTACACCATAGGAGTGTTAGAATGCTCTGAAAACCCATCAACATCACCCTCCAAGTAATAGTTTGTTGCTTGAATCTTCATTATTGGTAATGAAGAGACATCTTCAGTGGTTTGAGAAGGATCAGCATCAACATGAACAGAAGTCGCCATTGTTAGGGTTTGAAGACTTTGATGCTCAGAGAATTTGGGAATTTTTCTTTTTGATCGCGTAAACTGATAATAAACCCTTGAATTCCCTTTTATATGTAACCCTGAAGTTTGAATTTGAAGCGGGATATGTATTTAATGATATCCGACGTGGCACCTTGAAAATCGGACCATTACTGCGTAAAAGTAGCCATGCGTCAAAAAGTAGCTGTCACTTCTCCTTGAAAACCGGACAGAATACCATACGTCATTTATAAACAGCCTGTATTGTTATCCCCAAGAAAATTATAACCGTCAGAACCCTTCAAATGGAAGTAAGGCTCTTTCACTTTTGGGATGAAAAGCGAAGTCATATGCCAGAAGTTTGAAATCATCAGCCTGAGTTGGTATTACTCAGAGCCTCAAGGATTTCGTGAGTGCAGTGTTCCAAAGAATGTAGACGAGAAACAAAGATAAGAAAATTTTGGGATATTGTGATGTCAAAATATCAATTTGACACAAAAGCAGATGAAATCCCGGGCAAAGATTGCTTCATTAATCATTAAGAAAAATGATCAATAGCTTGTGTAGGTTCCCATGAATTACAATCGAGTACTTGTTGATAAGTATCGAAGGGCTTCTTTTATAATGCTTCGTGGGTAGTTAAAATTTCGTTACATGTCAACCTAAACATAAGGTAAGAAATTGTAACAGAAATTACTTGTTTAACCAGTGTAGTCAGTGACAAGTTTTCTTTGAAAAATTTTAAGTGACATTAAATTTCGAATGAAACTCACACGGAAATCATATTCAAGAAAAAATTTGTGCTGGATCTTGTTGGGTAACAAACATCATGGGTTTCGAATGTTTGATCAAGACCACTCATTCGAAATGAATATGATTTGGAGTTTCGAATTTTGGTACTGAAACAAATATTTCGTGAAAATCTGGAACATTGTTCCCCGTCAATTCCTTAAAAGTTTAGTGAAAATTGGGTTTCACTTTCATCACGGTCTCATGATGTCAGATAATAAACACAGATTTTTGATATGTCTAAGTCTCGATGAGTTTGATCAGAGACCTCTCGGACATATGTCTTCGTGTGTGATCGTGTAAGAACTTTATAGGTGAAAAAGATTGATGTAAGACACGAAACGTACATCTATTATTTTTGGACAAAACAGTAAACTCTTAACTCATTTTGAGAAGAGTTAGGTAGCTCAGAGACTAATGTGAATATAAGCCTGATTGGGAAGAAATTTTCGTATGAATAATTTCATTAAGGCTTTCGTACACACACATAGAGTCATTGGAGGCTTTGGACAACATGCAGCAGCATGCTTCTAGGGACAACTTAACTAGTTCAAGTGATGAAAAATGTATTGATTACGAAAAATGTACCTGACCCTAGAACTGCAAGCATAATCCACTGTATATCGTCATTATTATCTGCAACAAAATACTAAAAAGAAATAAGAATCAAAATATTTTTGATGTTTTGATTTTTCGAAAGTAGAAACAGAACAAAAAAAATCTTTTTGGCTTTTTGATTTTTCGAAAATTGAATTACAGAACAAAAAAAAATCTTTTTGGGTTTTTGATTTTTCGAAAATTGAATAACAGAACAAAAAAAATCTTTTTGGCTTTTTGATTTTTCGAAAATTAAAAAAAACTGTACTTGTTGCAAAAATACAAAATTTTATCATCCCCTTATAAGTGACAAATGTACGAATTCGAAGGGGTCGAAGCGTTGACTATGAACAGTAACCTCTGAATCAACCCTTAAAATAAGTGACAAATTTACGAATTCGAAGGGGTCGAAGCGTTGACTATGAACAGTAACCTCTAAATGTTGACGGTTATTGCTTTGTCTTTCATTCAGCGCCTCTGAATCATTCCTGGTCATTCATCATTCGCCTTTTTCACATGGAACAGAATTTCCATCGATCATTCCTAGTCCTTCTATAATTTTCACAAGGGATTTTTCATCTAAAGGTTTCGTGAAAATATCAGCTAACTGATCGGTTGTTTTCATGAAATGTACTTCAATATTTCCATCCTCCACGTGATCCTTGATGAAGTGATAACGAAGTGCTATATGTTTAGTCTTCGAATGCTGCACAGGATTATGACAAATTCTTATTGCACTTTGAGAATCACAATATAATGGAATCTTTTTTATATTGATTGCATAATCACGCAATTGACTTTGAATCCATATAATTTGTGAAGTGCAAGCAGCAGCAGCCACATATTCTGCTTCAGTTGTTGAAATTGATACACATGTTTGCTTTTTCGACTGCCAGCTCACCAATTTGCCATCGAGAAATTGACATCCACCACTTGTGCTTTTTCTATCAAGATTACACCCACCCAAGTCTGCATCCGAATATGCTTGTACAAAGAACCCAGTTTTCGAAGGATACCACAATCCTAACGAAATTGTTCCTTTAAGATACTGAAATATATTCTTCACAGCAGTGAGATGTGGTTCTCGTGGATTTGACTGATACCTTGCACAATTACAAACAGAAAACATGATATCAGGTCTACTTGCTGTAAGATAAAGTAATGAACCAATCATACTCCTATAAAGAGTTATGTAAACTGCAGGTTTATCTAACGAAGGTGTCAACTTTATGCCAGTTGCCATTGGAACTCGTAACTTTGTGCTATTCGTCAATCCAAACTTTTCTAGCAGATTCTTCGTATATTTTTCTTGATTAATAAAAATTCCTTCTCTGCTTTAACGAATATTTAATCCAAGGAAATTATTGATTTTTCCCATCATGCTCATTTCGAACTTACTTTTCATCAAATCTTCGAATTCTCTAGATAAAGCAGGGTCAGTTGAGCCAAAAATAATATCATCAACATAAATTTGAACAAGCATTAGATGATTCCCAACTTTATTTCGAAATAATGTGGGATCAACAGATCCTTGTTTAAATTTAGATTGTTTCAAGAATGAAGTAAGAGTTGCATACCATGCTCGAGCAGCTTGTTTCAAACCATAAACTGCCTTATCTAAAATATATACATGATCTGGAAATTCCTCGTTAATAAAACTTGGGGGTTGTTCCACGTAAACTGTTTCTTCAAGCTCTCCATTTAAAAATGCACACTTTACGTCCATTTGATAAACATCAAAGTCTTTGTGAGCTGCATAAGCCAGAAATATACGAACCGCCTCGAGTCTTGCGACAGGGGCAAAAGTTTCTTCATAGTCAATTCTTTCTTGTTGTGAATATCCTTTAACAACAAGTCTTCCTTTGTTTCGAACAATATTTCCATCTTTGTCAGTTTTATTTTTAAAAATCCATTTTAACCCGACAATCGAAACATTTTCAGGTTTAGGAATTAATCTCCAAACCTTGTTTCGTTCAAATTCAGACAATTCAGATTGCATTGCAACAACCCAATCTGAGTGTTCCATTGCAACCTTAACTGTTTTTGGTTCAATTTTAGAGATGAAAACATTGAACATGCAAAAAATTTTATGAGTATTCAATACCTCATTCTTTGCACGAATTTGAGCTCTTGTTAAAACACCCTCTTGTGGATTCCCAATTACTTGATCCTTCGGATGATCTCTTGTCCACTTTTCCATTGGCGGATATGCTGGATCAAATTCCAAAGGTGCATCTTCGTATATATCATCATTCTCTGAACCTGCAATTAAACAAACATCATCAAAATCATTATTATTCTCAATGTTTTCTAAATGCTCCCCCTCAACATTATGCTCCCCCTCAACATCATGCTCCCCCTCAACATTAGCATTCAATCTTTCTTTCTCCCCCTCAAAAGAATGCACTCCCTCATCTAAAGTATTTGAATCCAAGTGCTCCCCCTCCACTGGATTGTATTGCATACTTTCGCCTTTCTCTGGAGAAGTTGATGTTGAATCATCAGTAAGCTTCGTTAGTTCAGAAAGATGATTATCTTTTGCATTTATTTCAGCATCAACAACATGATCTGAAATTCCAAAAATTAAATCATAATCAATATCTAAGTTTTGTGAGGATTCAGATTCATCTTGTATGTTTTTCAGAATAGGATGATTTTCAAACTGCGATGTAGTTTGTTTAATGTAGTAATCATCAAATGTAAGATTAAAAGTTTCTTCAACTTTTCGTGTTCTTTTGTTCAACACACGATATGCGACTGAATTATGCGAATATCCTAAGAAAATCCCTTCATCTGCTTTAGCTTGAAATTTTGTAAGATTATCCTTGAGATTCATGATGAAGCACCTGCATCCGAAAACATGGAAAAATTTGACGTTAGGTTTTCGATTGTTGAGAATTTCATATGGAGTAATGTTAAAACGACGATGAATGAAAGATCTGTTTTGAGTAAAACATGCGGTGGATACGGCTTCAGCCCAAAGGTATTGTGGAAGATTCGCATATGCCAGCATAGTCCTTGCTGCTTCGCATAGAGACCTATTTCTTCGTTCAACAACACCATTTTGTTGTGGTGTGTATGGAGATGAAAAATTATGTGAAATCCCTTTGTCCACCAAAAATGAATCAAGAACATTGTTCTTAAATTCAGTTCCATGATCACTCTTAATTTTTCGAACAATCTTCTTCAATGTTGTTTCCATCTTTTTGATAAAGTCAATCATGATTTGTGCAACTTCGGATTTAAGCCTGAGAAAATAAACCCACGTAAATCTGGAAAAGTCATCAACAATAACTAAAATGTACCTTTTCTTGTTGAGAGTTGAAATTGTCGAAGGACCACACAAGTCAATATGTAAGAGCTCCAAAGGTACGACAATTTTCGAATCTATCGTAATTGGATGACCTTGTTTATGTTGCTTTCCAACTTCACAAGCTGCACATAAAGAATCATTGTCAAATTTAAGTACAGGTAAACCTCTTACCAGATCTTGTACCACAAGTTTATTGATGTTTCGAAAATTGAGATGAGAAAGTCTTCGATGCCATAGCCAACTTAAGTTTGATGTTGCTTTCGAAAGAAGACATATAGCAGGTTTCCCTACTATCGGATTGATGTCCAAAGTGAACATGTCCCCTTTCCTTTTGGATTTCAGTAACACTTCTTTAGTGTTGACATTCGAAATAACACTTCCTTCTTCATTAAAAAGAACTTGATTGCCAGTGCCCACAACAAGTTGGGAAACACTTATCAAGTTATGTTGAAGACCTTCAACATATGCAACACGATTCACTGTGAATTGTCCATTCGTGATCTTCCCATATCCTTTGACTTGACATTTTTGATTGTTCCCAAACTTCACTACTCCAGCATTTTTTAGGCTTCGAAAATCACGTAAATTCTCCTTCTTCCCAATCATGTGACGAGAGCAACCACTATCAATGTACCATTTATTATCATATTGCTCGTCACATAGTACCTGCAATTAGTGGAAAAATTTAGGTACCCAAGGCTTTTTGGGTCCTTGGAAATTAGATTTCCATTTCGAATGTAATGAAGAACTTTTAACCCAATCACAAACTTTAGTTTTGAGACTATCAATTAAGTTCACATCTTCATTTAAATAAACCGAAACATAAGATTTTGATGGTTTCGAATGTTCACTAACACTACTCTTCGAATTCTGAGTTTGTGAATGGACATTCTTTGCTTTTATTACTGGTTTCCAAGCTTTGACTGATATGTTCGAATCCTTAGAAGATGAACTGCCGTTTGATGAAGTATTCATATACTTCTCATATGCTTCGTGAATTTGCTCCTTTGAAAATGTATTCGACTGATACATCTTTCCTTTGCCTTCTAGCCAATGATCAATGTTCTTCCTTGAAGTCATTCCTTTTTCACGTGAAGTTTTCATAGTTTCTTTCTTCGTATGAGTAGGAAAATTTGGCTTTTGAGGAACAAAATCAACTTTTGGATTTGTTAGAAAAGATTGAGCATATGATGTATCAACTGTTGATTTAAAATGTTGACGTTGAGAGAATTTTTGATTTGGATTTGATTTATTTGAAAATGTTCTTGAATTATTATTTTCTGAAACTTTCGAAAATCTTGGTTGTTTATTCACTTCAGACCTTGAATGATTTGATTGTGATGAATGTTGAGGTTTTGTTGAAAAAGAGGAATTTTTAGCATTGAAAACATTTTTGGGTGATTGTGATTCATACATCTTTTGAGACTCAATATTCTGCCAAAATATTTTCTTCCTTGCTTGTCTTTTTGAAATGTTGTTTTCCTTTGAAAATTTGTCAATTTGATCTTTGAATTCCTTGGAGTTTAGTTTGACAACTTTTTCATTTTCCTTTACAACTTGTTTTGAATTCTCTTTTTCAATTTTTGATTTTTCAACCCATTTTCTTTGTGGTTTTTGACGTTGAAAAACATACGAATTCTTTGTTAGGTTGTTTTCAACTGTGCTTTGATTTGCGAAGAAACATTCATCAGTTGTCTTCAAATTATCTTCTTCAACTAACTTCTTTAATTCTTGTTTGATATTCTCAACATTTCCAGTAGTTACGAATACTTGATTTGGAAAAATGGCATCATCTGTACACTTGAAATTTGGATAAACCACAGTATTCGTTTCAAGATATTGAGCACCTTGTTCATTCATCACTTTTTCGAACTTTTGTGTATCACCATACACTTGATCAACCACAATTCGAGGAATTTCTTCTTCCTTTGAAGATTTCTTTTTCTTCGAACTTTTCTCTTCAGTTTCATCATCACTATCATCAGTTTGACTATCTCTGATATCCACAAAGTCCAAATCACAAACTTTCGAAGTTGAGGGTATATCAGTTTCTTTCTTAACCATCAAGTCCTTAACTTTTTCTTTCCCTTTAAATGTTGATGCAACATTAACAATAGACAACTGGGAAAACTTGATCAGTTGTTTTTAACTATGCTTTGATTTGCGAAAAAACCTTCATCAGTTGTTTTTAATTATCCTCCTCAACTAACTTCTTTAATTCTGGTTTGATATTCTCAACATTTCCAGTAGTTACGAAAACTTGATTTGGAAAAATGACATCATCTGTACACATGAAATTTGGATAAACCATAGTATTCGTTTCAAGATAATGTTCACCTTTTTCAGTCATTACTTTTTCGAACTTTTGTGTATCACCATACACTTGATCAACCACTATTCGTGGAGTTTCTTCTTCCTTTGAAGATTTCTTTCCCTTCGAAATTGTCTCTTCATCTTCATCATCGCTATCATCAGTTTGACTGTCTTTGAGATCCACGAAGTTCATATCACAAACTTTCGAAGTTGAAGGTATATCAGTTTCTTTCTCAACCATCAAATCCTTAACTTTTTCTTTCCCTTTAAATGTTGATGCAACATTAACAACAGACAACTGGGAATAATCAACATCCTCAAGTTCACTAATTTCACTAATATTGTCAGAATTATCTTCAATATCAGCAAAATTAGATTGAGAATCAGATGTTGAATTCTCAGTCTTTTTCAAAATTTGAATTTGTTCAGATTTAGTCAAAGTATCATTCACTGTGTTAACTAATTCATTCGCATCAAGACATTCATCAATTTTGACAATTCCATATTTATATCTATCATCAGGAATTTTGTCAAAATCAACTATTATTTGCTTACAATCATACGAAATATTATCTACCTTAGCTCTTTCGTATGCTAGAAAAGGTAGTAATTTTCTATGTTGCTCTTTACTTATTTCACATGAATGATGTAAATCAGTTAATTTTCCATAGAGTCTTTTAGCAGAATTACAATAAATGTTTCTTTGTGCTAGCAAAAGTTTGACTTCACTTGATAAAGTATCCCTATCACACATAATATTTGTTATTTGTAATTCCAAACAATCAATTTTACTTATTTTCATGTCTAATCGCTTTTTGGTCTCTAACAACTCCATTGACAACTTGTTGGCCTCATTGCTAGCAGACACAACAATTGAATCAAAATAAGTAACCGTCTCATCAAAAGATGTTAGTTCAGAATCATAAGCATGTGTAGGAATATTAAAAGATTCGAGAATTTTACGTACCTTTGTTGTCATTGGAGATTTGTCTGCTGTCTTGGATACGGAGCATCGTCCTTTCACTTCGAATTCCTCGTCATCTGAGTCCTCCTCCATTTTCGCATACATTGCTTCATGTGTTGGATTCCTCATTTCTTCATCGTCTGATCCGGATGACCAGATGTGATACGTTCCATCTTCACCTTCATTTTCACCTTTTGCAACCAATGACAAGTTTTTGGCTTTTGCACGAACCTCCTCAAGCCTTTCTGCATAATACGCCTCATCTTTAACTTTATTCTTCCTCTCATCCTTCTTCCGAAGGATACAATCATTCGCAAGATGATTAGCTCGGTTGCAATAATGACAATCTATACCAGCATCACCTTTCAGCTTTTTCTCGATCTTTCCTTCAGACATTTTCGAATCTTTCTTCTTAATTTTCTTTTTCTCCTCATCAGCAGTTTTACTCACAGCACTTCCTTTTACCTCAGCAAGCTTAGTCTTCGGATTGAAAGGCTTTTTGAAAAACTTCTTAACACGATTATTTGAGTAAAAAGCTATTGTCTCATCATCCGAATTCATGATGAATCCTTCTTCTTCCTCAGAATCACCATTTTCTGCTTCTTTCTCAGATATCTTTGACACAAGTGCCAATGGACCTCCCAAATTTTGCTTCGTCTCTTCAGCCATTTCATTTACCTAAGTTTCGTGTGTCTTCAACTGATTGTACAAATCATTGAGAGTTGATGTATCAAAACTTTGCTGATTCTTCACCATCATACTTACGCTTCTCCATTCTTTTCGAAGACCCATCACAAAGATGAGATTGAATTCCATTGAAGTCCTGGTAATTCCATAGCGATTACAACGATAGATTAACTCGTTCAGTCGATCATAGTAGACTTCAATTGTTTCACCTTCTTTTTGTCTGAAATCTTTCAGCTCAACCAAACACTGTTTGACTGAATTGATTTTCGTCTTCTCACTTCCTTGAAACTTATCTTTCAGATTGTTCCAGATCTCCTTTGCAGTTGTACAACTCCTTATATAATTGTACACAACTGGAGGTAAAGCTCCTCACAATTCTCTCATACACCTCTTCTCCGGTTTCTTCAGACGATCAGTTTGATTATCAACTCCAGAACTTGTTGAAGATGATCCAATTGGTTGAACATTCACTGGAACATTGACATTTCCAGTGATACATGACCATAATTCTTCATCAAGACCATTCAGATAATCCTGCATACGATCAGCCCACTGATCATAATATTCAGGGATTAGCATTGGAATTTTGGTTGATGATCCTAACAGATGAGAAAACGAGGTCATCGAATTGAGATTGAAACTCGTCATTGTTGTACGGAAGCCGAATTTGAAAATTTTTAAGAAGATTTGGAAATTTAAAAACAAACTAGTTGATTGAAATCGGAATTGCAAGAAAAACACTCGATTCAACAATTTAAATGCAGAATCAAATCACAATCTAAAATCTAGACAAATTTTTCACGAACAAAAAGTGCAGAAACTTTTGAACCAAAAATTTGATTCAAAAACTTTTTGAATGGATGAAAATCATATCACATATGTGATTCCTGCTCTGATACCAATTGATGAATCAAAGAATCAAGTATAAAACGAATCAGAGTATGAAATCAATTAATAATGCGAGATTGAACACCAGATGTAAATATGATCTTGTTTCAGCTCTATTACGCTTTCGAATGTTTACAGAGTACAAAGACAGGTCTATAAAAACTCTTATCTAACTCTAGTAAATATCCCTATTTATAGGGAACTGAAAGCGTACAAAAAATATACTAAGTCATAAACACTTAGGCTTCGAATAAAAGTGCCTTAGTAGAATAGATTACAAAACATTCGAAGAGTTCAAAATACATTTCGACTAATTACAACAATTCGACCCTTACAATATATATATATATATATATATATATATATATATATATATATATATATATATATATATATATATAGGGCTGAGTTATTATGAGAACTAAAAAAATGTATGAATTTGCGAACTCATAATCAGTTCATCATTTTTCAAAACCAAAAACATCAATCTTCTCAAAATGGTGCGTCTAATCCATATCTAGGCTAAAAAAACAGATTTGAAAATTAGTTTTATTTATTTTGGAAATTTGCATGTATGCCCAATTAGAAGTCATATGGACTGTTGATTAGCACAATCAGCAGTCATATGGAATGCGGATGTGCACAATTAACAACCATATGGACTGCCGATGAACAATCAACAATCCTTATGACTGATGATTGTGCTCATCAGCAGTTCATATGTCTGGTGATTATGATCATCAGCAGTCCGTACAACTGATGATTGTGCTCATCAGCGATCGTACAACGAAACAAAAAAAAATCGTCAAATCTTTTTTTGAGCCTAGATATGGCTCGGGCGTATCATTTGGAAAAGATTGATGTTTTTAGTGTTGAAATATGATGAGCTGGTTACGAGTTCGCAAGTTCTTACAAATTTTTTGGTTCTCAAAAGAACCTGGTTATATATATATATATATATATATATATATATATATATATATATATATATATATATATATATATATATATATATATATATATATATATATATATATATATATATATATATATATACTAGGTTATAACCCGTGGTTCCTCACGGTTACAGAATTAAACAAATTTTCATAGTTAAAATCATAATTCTTTTTATCAATTATTTTCAATAAATTATGAAATAATATACAAATAAAGTTATTGCTAAAATGACAACAGTTTCATAATAATTTCTTATATTTCAAAAACAGAGGTACTAAGAGCCTCAAAAATAAAATTTAGTAAACTCAATTTAATATTTCATTTAAAGACTCGTTTAATGCCTATTCCAAGAAGACCTACATAGGTATCCATTTTATTTATTGATTCTTAATGATAATGAAGCTTGATTTTACATCTTGTTTCTCGTGGATCTTATCATCATTCAAATCGTTACAAATGCCACCCGGATAACCAAAACCAAGAACCAATGCAAAATGATCAAGAACATCGATTAACAAATATATTTTCCCACCATTCAAACATGTAAAATAGCGCATGACTCAAGTAAAGATGATTAATAAACCCTGAGGTGGCTAGTTTTGCTCATAACGGCCTTTTTCAAGGAAAAAATAGTTCTAAATTGCAATCCCCTGCTACTTCTAAAGCATTGCCAAATATTATAACCTACATGATTCATTCATCTCAAGCATTGTAATCTTTTACTCTAGATTTGTTGCATTCTCTTTCAGCATGTTAAAAAATAATGAAAGAAAACTATAGTCAATAATAATTAAAAAGCTCAAATATAATTAGAGTTTAATTCGAGTAATTCACATTTCTTATCTTAAAAATTAAAAAGAATGCTTGAAACATTGAGGAAGGCACATGTTGACATGGAAACGGATTATCTTTTGTAGGCCCAGATTATTCACCTTCAAGCCATTTGGGAATCTGTAACCAAAACAAAATAAATTGTGTACCAAATATTTGCTTAAAACCATCAGACATGGCTTACAAGTAAGGTTGTTAAATGTTATCATTACACCTTCAACACATCCTCATATAGCATATTGCAAAGCCCTGCCTTGTCGTGCCTTCAAACCTTACACTAACTGCACACAATTTGGTTATTTAACTACATCACAAATATGTTCATTAGTAAGTAAAATGACATTTTCTTCCTCAAAGAGGATACCCTGTTATCTGTTGTCTGTGAGCACAATAGTTTTTCAAATATTGAGCTGCTTAGGGCATTAAAAAAATTAAATACACAAGAACAAAAAAATGCTGAAATCAAGTACTTCATCATTTAGCTGATAGGAATAACAATGTACATTTGCAGCCTCTTCAAGTGATTTATGATAAAATTCATTACCCGGGTCCTGCAACAGGAAATCAATAGTGACTACACCAAACGGAAAAGCATACATAAAGTGAAATCAATTTTGGAAGTGAAACTTTCCTCATCAAATGCTTTCTGAAAGTAACTATAAGCCGAATCAAAATAACCTTTAAATGAATCTTTATCACGATACAAAATTGCATTAGAAGTGAGAGCACTATACATGCAACATAATGCCTATGGTTTCTTCGGGTCAATGAACAATGTTTTATTCAATTTTGATATAGCCTTTGTAGAATCAAATTTAATCGGCCCAAAATGAATACTAATCGAAACCTAGCAAATACATAAATTAGATTGACTTCAAAACATTAGATCCAAATATTCACATCATAAGATTGGACTTGCCTTTAATCATAGTCTTTGACTCCTCTGATAAAATATTGTTTCAAAATTGGTGTAAAGAATATCAATCCATGATGGTGACCAAACAAAATCGATTGAGTCAATTGTAGTAAAACCATATAAAACCAATCAAATGTAAAGGCAGGCGTATAAAATGTAATTATATGATCCAATGAAACATATAAAACACATAAGATGCAATTATATGATCCAGTTGAAATTATTAACAGTTTTGATTGCACATTTCACGGGATCTGATTTGGAGATTGCTTTTCAATTAAGGGGATATTTATGAGCGGGAAATATAATAGCGGGTAAACAAAAAAAAAGGACACCTGGCAAAAATAGAGGGTAAAAAAATGTGGTGTTTAAGGAGATTTTATATATATATATATATATATATATATATATATATATATATATATATATATATATATATATATATATTATTCGATTGTTTAGTTGGTAACGATATCCCAAAAAAAAAATAGAAAAAAGTTTTTCTAATGTGTAAACTATTAAATATAACTTTTATAGGGTTATTTTTATTATAACCTAATAAAGTATTTCATTTTATTTTAAAATATCATTAAAAATGAATTTACTAAATAAATATGCAAACTTTCACTATATCCTCGATAAATCCAAAGTAAAAGGACTATATTTACAAGTTGAAATTATAATTGTGCAAACTATAAGTACTAATTTTGTAGTTTTGTTTATTATTATATCTTTTTGACAAAATTACAAAAAAAATTTAATGTGGTTTGCCAAAAATCACAAAGACGGTCCCTGTTAATTGTTTTTGTTGCAAACGGTCATTGTGGCTTGCAAAATGTTAATTGTTTTTTATGCAAACGGTCATTGTGGCTTGCAAAACTTAGACGAATGATCCTTTTTACTAACTTTGTTAGTATTCAACCATTAGGGACTGAATTCGTAAAATCATTTTCGTCTTTCCAAGAATAAAGGGACTAAATTCGTGATATTTGGTAAACCATAGGGACCATTTTGTAATTTGACTTAAAACAATATAAATGATATAAATGAGGAGAGTATGATTTGAACTTGGGACCTTCACCCGTCTCCCTTAATCAACTAAAGCCTTAACCAACAACGCTAAAGTCACACTTGTTTTATATATTCGAAAACTAATTAATATTATCCACAAATCATAAATAAGTTAATAATAAAAATTTAAGAAACATAGTTTTACAAAAAGAAAACTTTTTTTAATAAAATAAAATATATTTGTAGCATATTCTAAAAATATTACAAACACCTTATATGTTTTTTTACGTATTTGTTTTACATAAAATATACGTTTTTATGTATTTAAAAAAGTACATTTTGATATAATATATTATTACATTGCTATAATCCTAAAAAATATTTTTATGTTTTCATAAAAAATAATTTATTTATTAATTCACATAGAAAAATAAGTTTTTTTTTACGTATTTATTTTATGTAAAATACGTTTTTTATATATTTGAAAAATATAATTTCATATAATATGTTATTACATTGTTATAATCCGAAATATACTTTTAAATACCTAAAAAACGTAATAACAAATTATACGAAAACGTATTTTTTAAATATATAAAAAATACGTTTTCATATAGTATGTTATTACATTGTTATAATCATAAAACATAAAGTAAAAAATATGTTTTAGGATCAAAGCAAAACGACATATATTTTTTTACGTAAAACAAACTAAAGACGTTAATATAACGTAAAAATGCGTTTTCGTATATTTTAGGATTATGAGAATGCAAAAACGTATTATACGAAAATGTATTTTTTAAATATGTAAAAAACATACTTCACATAAAATAAATATATACAAAAAAACGTTTATTTATGGTTTATTAGGATTACGTTTTCGTATAATATGTTATTATGTTTTTTTATGTATTTAAAAGTATATTTTGGGATTATAACAATGTACTAACATTTTATACGAAAACAAACTTTTTAAATATATAAATAAACATATTTTACGTAAAATAAACACGAAAAGAAAAACATTTGTTCTATGTGAAAGAACAAAAATTTATTTTTATATGAAAAATAAAAATATATTTTAAGATCATAGCAATTTAATAACATATTATACAAAAACGTATTTTTTTAAGTACATAAAAACGTATATTTTACGTAAAATAAATATGTAAATTAAACATATAAATTGTTTGTAATTTTTTTACAATACTCTAAACATATATTTTGTTTTATTAATTTTTTTTTGTAAAAATATGTTTTTATAATCTTTTATTATTAATTTATTTACGATTTGAAGAAAATATTAACTAGTTTTTGAAAATATAAAGCAAATGTTGCTCTAGCATAGTGGGCTAAGGGGTGTTATGATTGAGATTTTAGACTCTTCCGGAGTACTCGAGAAAATGGGAGAACTTACAAATATAGCACATTAGACCCTGGAACGTCCTAGATTTCTCTAGGACATCGAAGAATGATTTAGAACATTTCATGAAGACTTATAAATATATGTAGCTTGGTAGAATAGTCTAGATTAGTCAAGAATATAAGACTAATGTAGTAATATCTAGAAAATTCCCTAGGGGAGGGAGGACAAGTATAAATAGGGAGGAGCTCATTTGCTCCAAACCATCGGAAAGCTTCCTTGTATTCTCTCGACCTCTTATAATAGAACTTCTCTTTCGTTTGTAGAAACTTGAAAGCTTTATTCTCTTGCTTACTTAATCGTTTATATATCTCTAGGAAGTGTTGTAGCCTGACTTAGTCGACGTTACACTAAGTGGCACACGGTGAGCAAGTCATCCCGTGACACGTGGTATCAGAGCCCAGACTTCGTGCAAGCAAGAGATCGTAGTCATGGATGGAGGAAGTAGTGAAGTAGCAAACCTACCCGTTATCGTCGAGGAGAGAGGAAGAAAGTCCAAGAAGAGGGACCAATCGATAGATGCCTTGGCAAGCTTAGAGAACAAGCTTACAAGGACGGAGATTAACGTCGGTGAGATCCTTGAATGGAAGGATACCGTCGATCAGTTCGTTGCAGAGATAAGTGACACGAGCGATGGATTGAAGGGGACCATCGGTGTCATCAAGGAAGAAGTCCTTAGACTTGTCAACACCTTGCGGAATGAGTTCTGTGAGAAGATAAACGTTCTAGAACATGAGGTGAAACTATGCAAAGCAGCGATAGCCGTAGGATCTATTACGAAGATGATGCCACACACCGAAGCACCTAAGCCCTCGAAATATGGAGGTAAGCGTGATCCTAAAGTACTCGAGGAACTTTTCTGGTCCTTAGAATGTTATTTCAATGCTATCGGAGTAAAGGAGGACAAGTATAAAATAGACACGGCCGTTCTGTACTTGAGTGAAAACGCGGCACTATGGTGGAGGCGGAAGCGTGGTGTCATTGAGAAAGGCTTATATGTCATAGAAACTTGGGACGAGTTTAAGAGACAACTCAAGAAACAGTTCTGCCCCCATAATGCCGAAGACGTTGCCATGAAGAAACTCTGAGGATTGAAACATGTCGGGTCTTTTAAAGAGTACGTGGCAGAATTTACCGCCTTGATGCTGGAGTTGCCCGATTTACAAGAGAAAGACAAGTTATTTTACTTCCAAGTCGGACTACAATCTTGGGCTTATAACGAGCTCAAGAGGAGGAACGTCCAAGATGTTGACGAAGCTATAGCAGTAGCGGAAGACCTTATGGGCTTCCGAAGAGATACCCCGATTAGGAAACCTAGTGGGGGAGAGAGACCAACAACAAGGCCGCAACAGAAGGACGATAAACCCGCTGCAAGACCATCAACTTTCAAGGGGAAGGCAATTGAAGGGGGACCTCGAAGGGAAGTCAAGTGCTACTTATGTGACGGCCCTCATCTAATCAAAGATTGTCCCAAGAAGAAAAGTTTCAATGCGATGGTCTTCGAAGAAGAAAAGGAAGAGAGAGACGAGGCACAACTAGGCTCCATGCGATGCCTCAATTCGGTTGCAAAAGAAGAGGCCCACACGAAGAAAGAAAGAGGACTCATGTTTGTGAAAGTTAGTATAAACAACAAAGTCACTAAAGCCTTAGTAGACACAGGTGCGTCCCATAATTTCCTTTCTAAAAATGAAGCTGAAAAGATGAACATTCAATACACCAAAGAAATAGACTGGTTGAAAGCTGCCAACTCTCGTTCCAAGCCTATTCTTTGAGTTGCTTATGAAGTAATTGTCGAGATCGGAGGATAGAAGGGTCATATCGATCTAACCGTAGTACCCATGGATGATTATTGCATGGTCTTGGGGATGGAGTTCTTCGACCAGGTACACCCTTTCTCGTTCGAAGATCAAACCATGCGTATCAACAAGGATTCAAGGATACACATCGTACCCTTGGAAAGAAGCAAAACGGAGTCCCGGATCTTATCGTCCATGCAACTAAAGAAGGGAGAAATGACGTACTTAGAAACGTTAAAAGAAGAAACCACCCCGCCCAACGAAGAGATGCCAAAGACAGTGAAAAAAGTACTAGAAGAATTCAAGGACGTGATGCCGCCAGAGTTGCCAAAGAAGTTACAACCGAGAAGGGAAGTGGATCACGAGATAGAACTCGAGCCCGGAGCTAAGCCACCAGCAATGTGTCCTTATAGAATGGCTCCACCTGAGTTGGAATAGCTAAGAAGACAATCGAAAGAGCTACTAGATTCCGGATTTATCCGCCCTTCAAAGGCCCCATTTCGTGCCCCAGTCTTGTTCTAGAAGAAGCATGATGGAAGTCTAAGAATGTGCATAGACTACCGGGCACTAAACAAAGTAATGATAAAGAACAAGTACCTAATCCCACTGGTAGCTGATCTATTCGACCGACTCGGGAGTGCACAATGGTTCACAAAGTTGAACTTAAGTTCGGGTTATTGGCATGTACGCATAGCAGCAGGGGACGAACCGAAGACGACGTGTGTGACAAGGTATGGCTTCTACGAATTCTTATTCATGCCTTTTGGATTGACGAATGCCCCTGCCACATTCTGCACTTTAATGAATAAGATATTCCACCCACACTTGGACAAATTCGTGGTGGTGTACTTAGACGACATAGTAGTTTACTCAGAGTCGTTAGAAGAGCACGTTGAACACTGCGGTTAGTCTTCCAAGTACTCAGGGAAAACCAATTATACATAAAGATAGAAAAGTGCTCCCTGGCCAACCAGAAGTAACGTTCCTAGAGCATAAGATCGTTAATGGGAAGACCTATATGGATAGCAACAACATACGAGCAATCCAAAAATGGGAGCTGCCAAAGAACGTTTCTGATCTTAGGCCTTATAAACTACTATCGGAGATTTATATCCGGATACTCAGCTAAAGCCACTCCCCTCACCGACCTTCTAAAAAATAAAGTTTTGTGGGAATGGACTGAGAAGTGTCAAATGACGTTTGATCTTCTAAAGAAAGTTGTCACGGAGGAACCAATCTTGAAGCTACCAGACTACATGAAACCATTCCAGGTGCAAACGGATGCGTCAGACTTCGTGATTGGAGGAGTTTTATTACAAGATGACCATCCAGTGGCCTACGAAAGCCGAAAACTAAATGATACGGAACGGAGATACCCGGTACACAACAAGGAAATGACAGCAATCATACATTGCTTTCGAGTATGGAGAAACTATTTTCTTGGGAGTCGGTTCGTTATCCAAACCAACAATGTGGCGACTAGTTACTTCCAAAATTAGAAGAAACTAAGTCCTAAGCAAGCTCGTTGGCAAGATTTCTTAGCAGAATTCGATTATGTCATGGAGTATAAGCTGGGAAAAACCAATGTAATTGCCGACGCTCTGAGTCGAAAGGCCGAACTAGAAACCCTCACTCGAGTAACATGCGATTTTGCTGACCGGATCAAGGAAGCACTAAACCACGATCCATTAATGAAGAACTTTATGGAAATGGCGAGAGAAGGAAAGACAAGAAAATTTTGGGTCGAAGACGGATTGTTATTCACGGTCGGCAATCGAATGTATGTCCCAAGATGGAACAACTTGAGAAGAGAAGTCTTAAAGGAATGTCATGATTCCAAATGGACTGAACATCCAGGTACTCATCGTACGAAAGCAATCATAGAACGATC
This sequence comes from Lactuca virosa, assembly GCF_052849685.1. Taxonomy (NCBI): domain Eukaryota; kingdom Viridiplantae; phylum Streptophyta; class Magnoliopsida; order Asterales; family Asteraceae; genus Lactuca; species Lactuca virosa. The sequence continues at coordinate 126,676,175 of NC_136430.1, forward strand.
CTATTATTGGCCTAATATGCGAAGTGACATAGACGCCTATGTGAGGACTTGCCTTATTTTTCAACAAGACAAGGTCGAACAGGCCAAACCGGCAGGATTGTTGGAACCACTACCGATCTCCGAAAGACCATGGGAGGGCATATCGATGGATTTTATTTCAGCATTACCCACGTCCGAAGGGTGCAGATCAATAATAGTGATTGTAGATCGATTCTCCAAATATGGAACGTTTATTCCAGCCCCTCGGGATTGCACAGCTGAAGAAGTAGGACGACTATTCTTCTAGCACATCGTGAAATATTGGGGACTTCCCCGAAACATTATAAGTGATAGAGATCCCCGCTTTACATGGAAGTTTTGGAGGGACCTATTTGATGGGTTTTGAGCATTCTAACACTTCCTAAGTGTACATGCAACCCTAATAACCTTGGATCTATGTTTGTCTAATAATCATGGAAAGTTGAATTCCAAGGTTATATTCCTATCTAGCATACATGGGGAACATTTTTAACTTGAATGAAATATAGAATAACTTACCTTGTTGTTGATTATGATCCTTGAAACCTTGTGAGCCTAGCACCCCAAGTTTGATGCCTCAAATGCTTCACACAACACCAAATGCAAAGGAGTAAACTTTGAGAGAATCTTACACTTGCAAAATCGGCTCTAGCCCTCTTGTTTCTTAGTGTCGCCGATTTTGGTGGAGAACATGTTGCTTATATAGTGTGTCACATCTAGGGTTACACCATGTAAACCCTAATGTGGCATGACTCTTCATTTCCATGACCCATGGGTTTGTAACTCCCATGGAGCATCCTATGGGTGGAACCCAACTTGATAATCCATGGAGCCTCTTAGCCCACTATATAATATATGGAAGATTTACATAATCTACCCATATATTTAATTAGTTATCTTTTGATCACTTAATTAATTCTAAATTAATTCTTGATCAAACTAATTAAATAATATTATTAATATATTAGAACTTATAATATATTAATAAACCATAAGTGTTATTTCTCTCATTTTAGTTTATCCAATTGCATGGTGCCATGCAACCCAAATGGACCATGCCGGGTCGGGTCAAGTACATACCAGAAATAGTTATGGATGTAGACACCTTATCCAACAGTCTCCCACTTGGATAAGTCTAATAACTATAACTGCAATACTTCAGGAACCGATCGACAATCGTAGCTCTTTCAAGGTCTCTCGGAACTGAGAAGATGATGATACGCCATTTAAGATAAGTGATCATATAATCCTCTGTTCTAGATATCAGCCGGACAAATACATGGAACAGAGTCTTACTTTGTGTCCAGCAGTTTGTTTCCCGATTTCCGATTTGTTTGATAAAGAACTTAATTGAACACATCAACTTAGTTCTGACCGGGCCCGGTACATAGGTCAAAACAAAATCATCGAGGGGCCCAGATATCAGCTTCTAATCCAAGAAGAAACAGATAAACTTCGACTCATATGTTTGTTCTACCACTCATTGAATTATACACAAAAGCACGTTTTATAACATCGAGTTACCAATACATTAACGTACAATTAATGCATAACCAACTCATAAGTAACAAATCATATCTCTAGGTTTGAAGACTTATATGATATTACCGTCTCACGATCACTCGAGATAAATTCCATGAAGTGATTCCAGTGAGCGTGGGTTGAGTCCAATGCTCAAAACTTATGAGCACTCATGAGTGTTGTAGCCATGTCCAACAACTTAGACCTCTGCAACCAATCATGACAGTCTTGATTCATACCTACTTCCGACATATGACCGACTGTGGAGGTTCGAATAATATGATATACCAAACATAATTATTCTGGAAGTCAAAACATGCAAAAGAAATATAGTAAACGATCGACAAAAGATAGCAACACTTTACTCATAAATAAAACACCTTTTATTCATCATCTAATGTCAATTACACTTTACAAATTTCAAGGTTATCTAGCTACTAAATCTAATATCATCCTTCAGCCCTATGCTCCGAGCATGCTGGAGATGCTTAACCCGAGTCAGTCCCTTCGTGAGGGGATCTGCTGGATTCTCATCCGATGATACCCTCTTTGCCACGAGGAGTCCTTCTTCTATTCGATGTCTGATGAAATGGTATTTTCTGTCGATGTGTCTGGATCTCCCGTGATCCCTTGGTTCCTTGGCTAAGGCAACTGCACTTTCACTATCACAGAAAATTTCCATTGGCTCTTTAATAGCTGGTACAACTCCAAGGTCTCCAATGAAGTTCTTCAGCCATATCACCTCCTTTGCTGCCTCGCTAGCTGCTATATACTCTGATTCGCAAGTTGAATCAGCCACTATCTCTTGCTTGGAACTCTTCCAAGAAATTGCTCCTCCATTTAAGGTAAAGACCCAGCTTGACTGAGAGCGGAAATTATCCCTATCAGTCTGAAAGCTAGCATCACTATACCCTAAAACTCTCAAGTCTTCACTCCCACCGAGGGTAAGGACCTAGTCCTTAGTCCTCCGTATGTACTTGAGGATATTCTTTACCGCAGTCCAGTGTGCCTTGCCAGGGTTCCCCTGATACCTGCTAACCATGCTCAAAGAAAAGGCTACATCAGGTCGAGTACACGTCATAGCATACATGATCGATCCTACAGCCGAAGCATAAGGTATTCGACTCATTTCTGCTATCTCAGCCTCAGTACTAGGGCTTTGTGTCTTACTCAATCTGGCGTTACTCTGGATGGGTAACTCTCCTTTCTTGGAGTCCTGCATGCAGAATCTCTTCAGCACCTTATCCATGTAGGTACTCTGACTAAGTCCAATTAGTCTTTTACTCCGGTCTCTCAAGATCCTTATCCCTAGAATATAGGCAGCTTCTCCTAGGTCCTTCATAGAGAAACACTTCCCAAGCCAGGACTTAACTTCCTGCAGAGTTGGGATGTCATTTCCTATGAGTAGTATGTCATCCACATACAATACCAAAAAGCTAACTATACTCCCACTAGCCTTGACATATACACAAGATTCATCTTCACTCCTAGAAAAGCCAAATTCCTTGACTTTCTCATCAAAGCAAAGATTCCATCTGCGAGGTGCTTGCTTTAACCCATAAATGGATTTCTCAAGCTTACACACTCTATTAGGGTACTCTGTATTGACAAAACCCTCTGGCTGACTCATGTAAACATCCTCAGCCAACTTTCCATTAAGGAAAGCGGTTTTGACATCCATTTGCCATATTTCATAGTCATGAAATGCAGCTATGGCTAACAGAACCCTAATAGACTTAATCTTGGCCACTGGAGAAAAGGTCTCATCATAATCAACTCCCGGAGTTTGTGAGAAACCCTTTGCAACCAGTCGTGCCTTATAAGTGTGTACATTACCATCCATGTCGGTCTTCTTCTTGAAGATCCATTTGCACCCTACAGTCTTACGACCTGGTACATTCTCAACCAAGTTCCAAACTTGATTGTCATACATGGACTGTATCTCGCTATCCATTGCCTCTTTCCACTTGGCTGACTCAGGGCCTGCCATGGCTTCCGCGTAACTGTTAGGTTCATCCAGACCTATCAGTGTCTCATCACTGATAAGTGTATCACCTTCCGCAGTAATATGGAATCCATAGTAATGCTCAGGTGCATTCCTAACCCTTGTGGAACGCCTTAGAGGTACAGACTTGTCAATTAGCTCAACAGGAGTTTCCTCTTCAAGTTGAGTGTTAGGATTTGAAGTTCCTTCACCACTTGACTCTTGAATTTCTTCAAGGTCAAACTGCCTCCCACTGTCTCCTTGGCTTATGAACTCTCTCTCTCGAAAGAAAGCCCTCCTAGCTACAAAGACCACATTTTCACTAGGTCTGTAGAAGAGGTAACCAAAGGATTGTTGTGGGTAGCCGATGAAAATACACCTCTCGCTTCGAGGTTCGAGCTTATCATGAGTCACGCGTCTCATGAAAGCCTCGCAACCCCAAATCTTGATGTGGTCTAGTTTGGGTACTTTACCAGTCCACATCTCATGAGGAGTTTTGGAAACTTTCTTTGTAGGGACTAGATTAAGGATATGGGCGGCAGTCTCTAAGGCATACCCCCAAAATGAGATTGGTAGCGAAGCTCGACTCATCATGGAACGAACCATATCCAACAAGGTTCGATTACGCCTCTCAGCTACACCGTTCAACTGCGGTGTCCTGGGAGGTGTCAATTGTGAGACAATCCCACATTCCCTAAGATAGTCGAGGAACTTTGAACTAAGATACTCCCCACCTCGATCGGATCGAAGCATCTTAATGTTCCTGCCCAATTGATTCTCGACTTCCTGTTTAAATTCTTTAAACCTTTCAAAAGTCTCTGACTTATGCTTGATTAATTAGACATATCCATATCTACTGTAATCATCAGTAAAAGTCAAATAATAACGATTAGCATCCCTTGTGGCATTTTTGAAGGGTCCACACACATCCGTGTGTATAAGATCCAACAAACCTTCACCCCTCTCACAAGAACCTGTGAAGGGTGACTTTGTCATTTTTCCAAGTAAGCATGATTCGCAACTATCATCTGACTTTAGGTCAAATGACTCTAATACTCCATCCTTTTGGAGTTGGCCTATGTGTTTCTTGCTTATATGTCCAAGACGACAATGCCATAATGATGCTTTATCCAAGTTATTATCATTAACAGAATCAATACACAATACATTATTTCCTAAGTTATCAACCACAGATACAGTTTCATACACACCATCACAAGGTAATGCTTTAAAATAAAGAACATTATTAAAGAAAAAGCATTAATCGAACCAACTTCATTATCAAATGAAAAGGTGAAACCTTCTTTATACAATGCATGAAAGGAAATAATATTTCTTGCCATTTCTGGCGAATAACAACACTTATTCAAATCTAAACTAAACCCACTACTTAGCGATAAAGTATAAACTCCAATCTTGGTGACAGGTAAAGCTTTCCTATTCCCCATGATTAAGTTTATTCTTCCATGCTCCACATTCTCACTTCTTCTTAGTCCCTGCAAATCAGAACAGATATGAATACCACAACCGGTATCAAGGACCCAAGAGTTAGAATGGGGTGAGTTATTAGATAAGATAGTGTAAATACCTGCATGGTTGGGTTTAACTTTCCCATCCTTCACATCTTGCTGGTACTTTGGGCAGTTCCGCTTCCAATGTGATTTTTCATGGCAATAGAAGCATTCAGCCTCTTTTGGGTCAGAAGAAGGAGTGACGAAACCTTTCTTGGTTCCACTTGAAGAAGAGACATCAAGGGTCCTAGCCTTGGTACCCTTCGAAGAGCCCTTCCTCTTCTTCCCTCGACTTTTTCCGATTGCCAAAACCGGGGCGGAGTTTGGAGTAGGAGTGTTAACAACTGACTTACCCTTAAGACCTGTTTCTGTGGTCTTGAGGAGTCCCTGAAGTTTGTTGAGTGTGACCTCTTCTCTATTCATGTGATATGTCATGCGGAATTGATCATAGCACGATGGTAAGGAGTGCAAAATGATATCTATTGCAAGCTCCTTAGGGAAGTTCACATTAAGCTTCAGCAACCGATCCACATACCTTTGCATTTTCTGCATGTGGCTCGTGACAGATTCCCCGTCCTTCATCATGGTTGTTATGATAGAGCATATGATTTCATACCTCTCTTGTCGTGCACTTTGATGGTATCTTTCCATCAGATCTTGGTGCATTTCAAAAGGGTAGAAGTCCTCATAGGACTTTTGGAGTTCCGCTGTCATGGTGGCCAACATGATGCATGCCACTTTTGTAGCATCCCTTTCATGTGCCCGGAAGTCAGCGATCTCCTGGGGAGTTGCAGTGGTCTCATCAATCTCCTTAAGCTCCTTGTCAAGGACATATTCTTTGTCCTCGTAGCGGGTAATCATCCTGATGTTTCTGATCTATTCATTGAAGTTGGATCCATCAAAAATGACTTTCCCACACAAGTTCATAAGGGTAAAGGAGCCATTAGGATTAGAGCCAGAAGCAGCATTGTTTGAAGACATCTGAAAGAAGAGAACAAGATTAGTTTAGATATTAAGAGAGTCCTTAATAAAACACCCAAATGTAATATTAAGGCTAGAATCCAATCACAATATATTATACCTTAGAAGAGGTATGTCGTAATCCAAGCTATAACATATTTGAAAGGTAGGTGAATGACGATTCACCAATTTCCACCATGAAAAACAAAATATAAATATTATTTTTAATTGGTTCTTAGAAATTCCTAGATTCTTTTGAGATTCAATGAACTTTTCAAAGGCATGTTTCAATCTCGAGTGTGCCCTCCAAGTTTTGTGACTGGGATACCGAGGATCACAAAACGAGGTGTGAAGTAACCATGCAAATCACTTGGTACCCTCAAGGTTTATCACTCAATCGATGTGCCGGTAAACCACACACGCTCCACCGATGCTATGGTAAACCTTAAGTCACCCTTTACCTACCTTGTTAAGTCCAAGTTAGTGTGCCGGTTAACCACACACGCTCCACCAACGACTTAAACAAAGTGTAAAGTGTAATTTCATGGATTAGCACCTTATTCACATTTTCCTAAAGTAACTAAGATTGGGAATTTAATAAAAGCATTTAGTTACTTTATATTATTCATCATACTTTTAATGAGAATTTATAAGTCCTTCTCTTACCCGTTCGGCTAACGACCCTCCACCGATCAAGGAAGCGGTGGGTGAGAGTGGACACCCATTAAGTTGCCATTTTATAGGCAACAACCTTATACCCCCCTTATAGACCGGCTTCGTGAATGAGGCGTACTAGCGGTAAGACGACTTGACGTTATACATATATATATTAGTAACTTATAATATTATAAAGTATAAGGGTTGAATTTTAACTTTTAAAATTCTAAGGGTTGGAACTAAAGTTTTAATCAAGACTTTACATGTTCCAAAACTTGAGGGCAAGTTTTGTAAACTTCCAAAACTTTTCATTTCTTATAACTTATGAATTAATTGAGTAATAAAAATGAAGACTCTTCATTTTTATAACTCTTGTGTTCTTTTAATGGCTTTAATAAAAGTGAGACTTTTGGTTTTCCATAACTTGAGGACAAGTTATGGACTCCATTAAAACACATTATGATCATGAATTAAACTACCATGAAGGTTACAAACAATTCCTATGATCATCTAATCTTCATAAGTTCAAGAACATGAATATGAACACTTTCAAGAATCAAAAATTACACTTAAAAAAAAAACTTGTAATTTTAATAATTGCCATTGTAAATGGATTAGCATAAACATTACACCATCTAAAACAAGCTTTAAAACATCAAAACAGTTTAGGGTAATGTTTCTAGTCCATTTCCAGCAACAAAAGTGCAAACTTTCATACGAGCAGAAAACAGAAAAACGATTTTTTTTCAAGCTGTTTGCACACAAAAAGAAAAAAAACAACAAACAAACCTAGGCTCTGATACCACTGATGGGTTTTGAGCATTCTAACACTTCCTAAGTGTACATGCAACCCTAATAACCTTGGATCTATGTTTGTCTAATAATCATGGAAAGTTGAATTCCAAGGTTATATTCCTATCTAGCATACATGGGGAACATTTTTAACTTGAATGAAAGATAGAATAACTTACCTTGTTGTTGATTATGATCCTTGAAACCTTGTGAGCCTAGCACCCCAAGTGTGATGCCTCAAATGCTTCACACAACACCAAATGCAAAGGAGTAAACTTTGAGAGAATCTTACACTTGCAAAATCGGCTCTAGCCCTCTTGTTTCTTAGTGTCGCCGATTTTGGTGGATAACATGTTGCTTATATAGTGTGTCACATCTAGGGTTACACCATGTAAACCCTAATGTGGCATGACTCTTCATTTCCATGACCCATGGGTTTGTAACTCCCATGGAGCATCCTATGGGTGGAACCCAACTTGATAATCCATGGAGCCTCTTAGCCCACTATATAAGATATGGAAGATTTACATAATCTACCCATATATTTAATTAGTTATCTTTTGATCACTTAATTAATTCTAAATTAATTCTTGATCAAACTAATTAAATAATATTATTAATATATTAGAACTTATAATATATTAATAAACCATAAGTGTTATTTCTCTCATTTTAGTTTATCCAATTGCATGGTGCCATGCAACCCAAATGGACCATGCCGGGTCGGGTCAAGTACATACCAGAAATAGTTATGGACTTAGATACCTTATCCAACACTATTTAAGCTAATGGGATCAGAACTCCACTTCTCGACTAGTTTCCACCCTCAAACCGATGGCCAAACTGAGAGGGTGAATCACTTGCTCGAGATTTATTTGAGGCACTTTGTCAGTGCAAACCAATGGGATTGGGCCAAGTTAATTGATGTGGCCCAATTTTCATATAACTTACAACAGAGTGAGGCTATGGGGAATAGTCCTTTCGAGATTGTAACGGGCTAACAACCATTGATTCCCCAAGAGCTAACTAACGGCTACAAAGGATCAAGCCCACATGTGTATAAGTTTGTCAAAGGATGGACCGAAGAACTCGACATAGTAAAGTCTTACTTGCACAAGGCAGCCAAGCGAATGAAGAAATGGGCGGACGAGAAGAAGCAGCCAAGAGAGTTCATAGTAGGGGATGAGGTGATGGTAAAGCTCCCACAAAGGATGTTCAAATCTACCAGATAGGTACACAAAAGCTTAACACGAAGATACTGTTGGATAAGGTGTCTAAGTCCGTAACTATATTTGGTATGACTTGACCCGACCCGGCATGGTCCATTTGGGTTGCACTTCATCTAACAATTTGTATGGATATATTTTGAGAATAAGATGTTTATGATCCATTAATATATTATAAGTTATAATATATTAATATGATTTAATTAGTGTTGATCAAGAATTAATTTTTAGGAATTAATTTAATGGTCAAATGAAACTAATTAAATATGGACTCTTGCATATATATGAAATGGGCTAAGATTTACTTAGGATGGGCTAAGAGTATATGGAAGTCCATGGATAGTCCATGGAGCTCTTAACCCATGGATCCTAGCTAAATGAAGAGTCATGGGTATTATGGTGTAACCCTAATCCTCCATAGTATATAAAGAGGTCATTGGTTCTAGAATTGGCACTAGTGTGTGTGAGAAACAAGGGTGGGCCGATTCTAGCAAGCATCATATTCTCTCAAGTATTTCCAAGTTGTTTTGGGTGATTTGTGACACCACTTGAGGCATCCACACTATTGGTGTTAGGCTCTAAAACTCCAAGCAATCAACCACAAAAGAAAGGTATGTTATTCTACTTAAAGTTTTGTATTACAAGTACCCCATAACATGCTAGTTAGGTTGTAAACCTTGGAAATCAAATTTGCATGTATTTTAGAGAAAACATAGATCGAAGGTTTCTAGGGTTGCATGTACACCATAGGAGTGTTAGTATGCTCAAAACCCAACAGTGGTATCAGAGCCTAGGCTTGTTTTCTTGATACTTGATGCAAACTTGTTGAAAAACTCAAGTTTTCTGCATTCTGCAGCATGAACTCGCCAAGTCCATGGGGGGCTCGACGAGTCCATGAGTAAATTCATCCTACTCGTCGAGTAGGTTCGTGCACTCGACGAGTAGGAGCCTCAGAATGCAGATTTTCGAGTTTTGCTGCTGGAAATGGACTAGAAACATTACCCTAAACTGTTTTGGTGTTTTAAAACTTGTTTTAGATGGTGTAATGCTTATGCTAATCCATTTACAATGGCTAATATCAAAAATTCCATGTTTTATATATGTTAATATGATTCTTGAAATTTTGATATGAATGTTCATGTTCTTATGAGTTATGGTTAGATCATAGGAATTATTTGTTGAATTGTTTGATAATTGATTCTTGATCTTAATGCCTAATGATGGAGTCCATAACTTGTCCTCAAGTTATGGATAACCAAAAGTCACTTCTTTAAAAGTGTTATTAAAGAATAGGAAGTTACATAAAATGAAGAGTCTTCATTTTAATGGACCATTAAACTCATAAGTTATGAAATGAAAAGTCATGAATAGTTTCAATACTTGTCCTCAAGTTTTGGAATTTGTAAAGTCTCACACATTAATACTTTAAATTCCAAATTGGACCCTAGAATTTTAAAAGTTTAAAATTCAACCCTTATACTTCTATAATATTAAAAGTTTAATTATTATATATATATGTATAAGAATAAGTCAGTCTTACTGTTAGTAGGCATCATTCACGAAGCCGGTCTATAAGGGGGGTATAAGGTTGTTGCCTATAAAATGGCAGCTTAATGGGTGTCCACTCTCACCCACCGCTTCCTTGACTAGTGGAGGGTCGTTAGCCGAACGGGTAGGATAGGACCTTAATCCTTATTAAAAGTATAATGAAATTATAAAGTAACTAAACCTTTATTAATTCCCAATCTTAGTTACTTTAGGGAAAATGTGAAATAGGTGCTAACCCATGAAATTACACTTTGTACCTTACCAAGTCGTTAGTGGAGCGTGTGTGGTTAACCGGCACACTAACAAGGACTAGTAAGAGTGGCAAAGGGTGACTTAAGTTTTATCATAGATCGGTGGAGCGCGTGTGGTTGACTGGCACATCGATTAGGTGATAAAATTAAGGGTACCAAGTCAATTTGCATGGTTATTCACACCTTGTTTATGATCCTCGGCATCCAGTCACAAACTTGAGAGGGCACAATCGAGATTTAAACATGCCATTGAAAGTTCAATGTATCTCAAAAGATCTAGGAGTTTCAAATCCAATTAAAACTAAATAATTTATTTTGTTTATAATGGTGGAAATTGGTAAATCGTCATTTACCTACCTTCAAATATTTTATAGCTTGGATTACGGCATCCCTCTTCCAAGTTATGAAATAGTTTGTAGGATCCTAGCCTTAATATTTCATTTTGGTGACTTATTAAGGACTTCTTATCTAATTAAAACTTGTCCTTCTTTTTTCCAGATGTCTTCCAACACTACTACTGGCTCAAACCCTACATGCTCCTTTTCACTCATGAACTTGTGTGGGAAGGTCACTTTTGATGGTTCTAATTTCAATGAATGGATAAGGAACATCAGGATGATTACCCGCTATGAGGACAAGGAATATGTCCTTGACAAGGAGTTTAAGGTTATCAATGAGTCCACTGCTACTCCTGAGGAGATTGCGGAGTATGCTGCACATGAGAGGGATGCTACTAAAGTGTCCTGCATTATGTTGGCTACTATGACTCCCGAACTCCATAAATCCTACGAAGATTTCTACCCCTATGAGATGCACCTGGATCTGATGGAAAGGTACCATCAGAGCGCGCGTCAAGAGAGGTATGAAATCATCTCCTCCATGATAACAGCCAGGATGAAGGATGGTGAACCCATCACCGGTCACTTGCAGAAAATGCAGAGGTTCGTGGACCGGTTGCTAAAGCTTAATGTGGACTTCCCTGAGGACATGGCGATTGACATCATTCTCCATTCCTTACCTCCATGTTATGATCAGTTTCGTATGACTTATTATATGAACAAGGAGGAAGTCACACTTAGCAAACTTCAAGGACTTTTAAGGACCGCTGAAAGTGGTCTTAAAGGTAAATCAGTTGTTACTCCTACTCCTACAACAGCCCCTGTTCTGGCAATTGGGCAGGGAAAGGGGAAGAAGAGGAAGACCCCTTCGAAAGGTACCAAGGGAAAGTCCCTTGATGACTCCTCTTCAAGTGGGACCAAGAAAGGTCTCATTCCTCCTTCTTCAAACCCAAAGGAAGCACAGTGCTTCTACTGCCATGAAAAGGGGCACTGGAAGCGAAGCTGCCCTAAGTACTTGCAGGATGTAAAGGATGAGAAAGTTAAACCCACCCATGCAGGTATTTATACCATATTGTCTAATAACTCATTGCATACTAACTCTTGGGTACTTGATACAAGTTGTGGTATTCACATTTGTACTGATTTGCAGGGCCTAAGAAGTAGTGCAGAAGTGGAGCACGGGAAGATAAACTTAATCATGGGCAATAGGAAAGCATCACCTGTGACCAAGATTGGAGTTTATTCTTTATTGCTTAATAATGGGTTAACTTTTGATTTGAATAAATGTTGTTACTCGTCAGAAATGGCGAGAAATATTATTTCCTTTCATAGTTTGTACAAGCAAGGATTCACATTTTATTTTGATAATAAGATTGGTGCCATTGATGCTTTTTATAATGATGTGTTTTATGTTAAAGCGTTAACTTGTGATGGTGTATACGAAACTGTGTCGATTGTAGACAACTTAGGAAATAATGTATTTCATATTGATTCTTCTATTACTTTGGATAAAGCATCCTTGTGGCATTGTCGTCTTGGACATGTCAACAAGAAGCGCATAGGCCAACTCCAAAAGGCTGGAGTTTTGGAATCATTTAACCTTAAATCAGATGATAGTTGCGAATCTTGTTTACTTGGAAAAATGACAAAGTCACCCTTCACTGGTTCTTGTGAGAGGGGTGAAGGTTTGTTGGACCTCATACACACAGATGTGTATGGACCCTTCAAAAGCGCCACTGGGGATACTAATCGATACTATGTGACTTTTACTGATGATTATAGTAGATATGGATATATCTACTTAATCAAGCATAAGTCATAAACCTTTGAAAAGTTCAAAGAATTCAAGCAGGAAGTGGAGAATCAACTGGGTAGGAAAATCAAGATGCTCCGATCCGATCGGGGAGGAGAGTATCTTAGTATTGAGTTCCTTGACTATCTTAAGGAATGTGAGATTGTCTCACAATTGACACCTCCTTGGACACCACAGCTGAATGGTGTGGCTGAGAGGCGCAATCGAACCTTGTTGGACATGGTTCGTTCCATGATGAGTCGAGCTTCGTTACCAATCTCATTCTGGGGGTATGCCTTAGAGACTGCCGCCCATATCCTTAATCTAGTCCCTACCAAAAAGGTTGCCAAAACACCTCATGAAATGTGGACTGGGAAAGTTCTTAACTTAGACCACATCAAGATTTGGGGTTGCGAGGCTTTCGTGAGGCGCGAGTCTCACGACAAGCTCGAACCTCGAAGTGAGAGGTGTATTTTCATCGGCTACCCACAGAGATCCTTTGGTTACCTCGTCTACAGACCCAGTGATAACGTGGTCTTTGTAGCAAGGAGAGGAGTCTTTCGTGAGATAGAATTCATAAGCCAAGGAGACAGTGGGAGGGAAATAGACCTTGAAGAGCTTCAAGAGTCAAGTGGTGAAGGAACCTCAAACACTAGCAACCAACCTGAGGAGGAAGCTCCTGTTGATCCGATAGATGAATCTGTACCTCCGAGGCGTTCACGAGGGTTAGGAACACACCTAATTTTTATTATGGTTATCACATCACTACTGAAGGTGATACATTTATCAGTGACAGTACACTGATAGATTTGGATGAACCTAATAATTACAAGGAAGCCATGGCAGGCCCCGAGTCTGCAAAATGGAAGGAGGCTATGGACAGAGAGATTCAATCCATGTATGACAATCAAGTTTGGAACTTGATTGACAATGTACCAGGTCGTAAGACAGTTGGGTGCAAATGGATCTTCAAGAAGAAGACAGGCATGGATGGGAAAGTGCACACTTACAAAGCGCGACTGGTGGCGAAGGGCTTTACTCAAACTCCAGGAGTTTACTATGATGAGACCTTCTCACCAGTAGCGAAGATTAAGTCTATTAGGGTTCTGCTAGCCATAGCTGCATTTCATGATTATAAAATATGGCAAATGGATGTCAAAACCGCTTTCCTTAATGGAAAGTTGGCTGAGGATGTTTACATGGCTCAGCTAGAGGGTTTTGTCGATGCAAAGTACCCCAATAGAGTGTGTAAGCTTGAAAAATCCATTTATGGATTGAAACAAGCATCTCGCAGATGGAATCTTTGCTTCGATGAGAAAGTCAAGGAGTTTGGCTTTTCGAGGAGCGAGGATGAGTCCTGTGTATATGTTAGGGCTAGTGGGAGTATAGTTAGCTTTTTGGTACTGCATGTGGATGACATACTGCTCATAGGGAATGACATCCCAACTTTGCAGGAGGTAAAATACTGGCTTGGGAAGTGTTTCGCTATGAAGGACCTTAGAGAAGCTGCCTATATCCTAGGGATAAGGATATTGAGAGACAGGAGTAAAAGACTAATTGGACTTAGTCAGAGTACCTACTTGGATAAGGTGTTGAAAAGGTTCAACATGGAGAATTCCAAGAAAGGAGACTTACCGATCCATCACAATGCCAGACTGAGTAAAACTCAGGGTCCGAGTATAGAGGCTGAGATAACAGAGATGAGTTGATTACCATATGCTTCCGCTGTTGGCTCAATCATGTATGTTATGACTTGTACTCGCCCTGATGTGGCCTTTGCTTTGAGCATGGTAGCAGATATCAGGGAAACCCTGGCATGGCTCACTGGACTGCGGTAAAGAACATCCTCAAGTACCTACGGAGGACTAAGGACTGGGTTCTTACTCTCGGTGGGAGTGATGACTTGAGAGTAGCAGGGTATAGTGATGCTAGCTTTCAGACTGATAGGGATAGTTTCCGCTCTCAGTCAGGCTGGGTCTTTACCCTAAATGGAGGAGCAATTACTTGGAAAAGTTCCAAGCAGGAGACAGTAGCTGATTCTACTTGTGAATCAGAGTACATAGCAGCAAGTGAAGCGGCAAAGGAGGCGATATGGCTGAAGAACTTCATTGGAGACCTTGGAGTTGTACCAGCTATATAGGAGCCTATGGAAATTTTCTGTGACAGCAATAGTGCGGTTGCCTTAGCCAAGGAACCATGAGATCATGGCAGATCCAGACACATTGACAGAAAATATCACTTCATAAGACACAAGATAGAAGAAGGACTCCTCGTGGCAAAGAGGGTATCGTCAGAAAATAATCCTGCAGATCCCCTCACGAAGGGACTGACTAGGGTTAGGCATTTGCAGCATGCGAGAAGCATCGGACTGAGAGACGATATTAGTTTTAATAATTAGATAGTTTTCTGAAACTTGTAAAATGTAATTAACATTTGATGATTAAATAAAAGATTTTATTTATGAGTAAAGTGTTACTATCCTATGTTGATCGTTTACTATTGTTTCAAATTTTGCATGTTTTGACTTCCAGAATAATTATTTTATTCAAAATCTCCACAGTCGGTCATACGTTGGAAGTAGGTATTGAATTAAGACTGTCATGAATCTGGCTTGTAGGATTTGTCTAAGGTGCATTAGACATAGCAATGGTTGCTACAACATTCATGAGTGCTCATAAGTTCTGACTATTGGATTAAACCCACACTCACTTGTATCACTTCATGAAATTTATCTTGAGTGATCGTGAGACATTAATATCATATATATATATATATATATATATATATATATATATATATATCTCTTCAAACCTAGAGATATGAGTTGTTGACTATCAGTTGGTTGTCCATTGATTGCACGAAAACGCATCAGTAACATGATGTCATAAAACGTGCTTTTGTGCATAATTCAACTGGTAGTTAGTACAAGCATATGAGTCGAAGTTTATCTGTTCCTTCTAGCAATAGAAGCGATATCTGGGCCCCTCGAAGATTTGGTTTTGACTTATGTGTCGGGCCCGGTCAGAACCTAATTGATGTGTTCAATTTAGTTCTATGTCAAACAAATCAGAGATCGAGAAACAACTGTTAGACAATAAGTACGACATTGTTCCATGTAATTGTCCAGCTGATATCTTGAGAACAGAGGAATATATGATCACTTATCTAAAATGGCGCTTCATAGTTCAGCAGAGTTTTAAAAGAGCTACGATTACTGGTTGGTTCCTGAAGTTAGACTTGCAACTATAGTTATCAGACTTATCCAAGTGGGAGACTGTTGGATAAGGTGTCTAAGTCCGTTACTATATCTGGTATGACTTGACCCGACCCGGCATGGTCCATTTGGGTTGCACTTCATCTAACAATTTGTATGGATATATTTTGAGAATAAGATGTTTATGATCCATTAATATATTATAAGTTATAATATATTAATATGATTTAATTAGTGTTGATCAAGAATTAATTTTTGGGAATTAATTTAATGGTCAAATGAAACTAATTAAATATGGACTCTTGCATATATATGAAATGGGCTAAGAGTATATGGAAGTCCATGGATAGTCCATGGAGCTCTTAACCCATGGATCCTAGGTAAATGAAGAGTCATGGATATTAGGGTGTAACCCTAATCCTCCATAGTATATAAAGAGGTCATTGGTTCTAGAATTGGCACTAGTGTGTGTGAGAAACAAGGGTGAGCCGATTCTAGCAAGCATCATATTCTCTCAAGTATTTCCAAGTTGTTTTGGGTGATTTGTGACACCACTTGAGGCATCCACACTATTGGTTATAGGCTCTAAAACTCTAAGCAATCAACCACAAAAGAAAGGTATGTTATTCTACTTAAAGTTTTGTATTACAAGTACCCCATAACATGCTAGTTAGGTTGTAAACCTTGGAAATCAAATTTGCATGTATTTTAGAGAAAACATAGATCCAAGGTTTCTAGGGTTGCATGTACACCATAGGAGTGTTAGTATGCTCAAAACCCAACAGATACGAGGGGCCATACAAAGTTCTCGAAAAGGTTGGGACCCGATCATACAAGCTAGCATTACCATCCTACTTAAAAATTCATCCAGTATTCCATGTAAGTCTCCTCAAAGCTTACAATCGCGATGAATAAGATGCATCGAGGAGCAAATCACATCAAGCCCCAGTAACAAACGTAGTCTCGTATGACAAGGAGGTGGACGAAATCTTAGCAGATAGAACAATTCGTAAACGACGCTCACCCAATTGGACAGTATATTATGTTCGATGGAAGGGACTACCCGATTGTGAGTCTAGATGGGAACGAGAACAAGATCTGTGGCAGTTCCGAAGCGAGATCGAGGAGTACATATCTAAGACTTGACGAGGTCGTCAAGAACTTAGGTGGGGGAGGGTGTCACGATCAAGATTCTAGACTCTTCCGGAGTACTCGAGAAAATGGGAGAACTTACAAGTATAGCACATTAGACCATGGAACGTCCTAGATTTCTCTAGGACATCGAAGAATGATTTAGAACATTTCATGAAGACTTGTAAATATATGTAGCTTTGTAGAATAGTCTAGATTAGTCAAGAATATAAGACTAATGTAGTAATATCTAGAAACTTCCCTAGGGGAGGGAGGACAAGTATAAATAGGGAGGAGCTCATTTTGTAACGCCCCGATTCTCGAATACCAATTTATGGTTATAAATTGTCATGAATTCAAGATCTAATCGACGAGTTGGTTGCCTGACTCGTTGAGTAGCAGCGGGTTTGGGCCACGTGTTTAAGTGGCCAACTCGCCGAGTCGGAAGAGTGACTCAACGAGTTGGAGCTGGAGGGTGAAACCCTAATTTCCGGGGTTTGGCACCCTATTTAAGGGATCATTAGCCTCCCTTAGTTCCTTTGCAGCCTCTTGAGAGTCCAGAAACCCTAATTCGTGTGTGTGCTCCATATTAGTGTAAATTTCAAGCTTGGAAAGAAGACCTTGATGCAAGAATCTTGAAGATCAAGAAGTTGGAGGCAAGAACGTTTGTGGGTCTCACGTCTATCTCAGCTAGCTTCATTTGAGGTATCAATTCATGATCTTGGCCTCATTCCTTTCTAGATCTCTTTGGATGAAGTTAGGGCTTCTTGGCTTGGTTATGAAGCTATTCTTGGGTATGAGCTCAGATCTGAAGTTGTAACTTCAGATCTGAACTCTCTTTCATTTGTAAGTCCATAAAGCTATCAGCATTGGCAAGTATGAACCCCTCCTTAAGTGTAAAACCCCATTTCAAGCTTAGGTTTGGCATTTTGAGTCATTAGAGCCTTGCATGCACGTAAAGTTTGCAACTTTACGTGATAAGCATGCCTTGGGAAGTTGGATCTACAGTATGGAGCCTTAGCATGGCTTAAAAAGCATCTGTATGGATGAAGGAATGAAGGGACTCGGCGAGTCGCATGGTAGACTCGGTGAGTCATATGAAGATGGTCATGAACTCGACGGGTTGGATGAACAACTCGGCGAGTCCGATGAAGATTGCCTTGGACTCGGCGAGTGACATGGTGACTCGGCGAGTTAGAAAGTTATGCAAGGAACTTGGCGAGTAGTTGAGGTCAACATGGACTGTTGACCTTGATAGTTGACTTTGACTTTGACCAAGGGTTGACCGTTTTGACTTTTGAGGATAATTGGTAAGCGGGTATTTATAAATTGGATCATTGATGGTTATAGGTGTTGGAGTTTGGGGCAGTGTTTTGGGAGCGTGATTTCGTGGTTCAGTCTGGCATTACAAGGTGAGTTATCCTCACTATATCAACAGGGTCTACGGCACCAAGGACGACCCTTTATCAGATTTGTATCCGGGTAATTGCATGATATGTTTACTGATCTGTAGATCTGCGTCTTGGTAGTTAGGACGGTATTATGTTTAGTGACCTGGTTTAGGTCGGTATCCGGGTATATAGGATGATGCTATGTTAGTGATCGGTTAGGTCGGTATCCTGGTTATAGGATGTTGTTATGCTATATGATCTGTTAGATCGGTTTGTTTGCCTATAGACTGTTATGTGATTATTTGTTATATGTGCACATGTTTATTGGTTTGGGGAAAGGGTTGAGGCAGGTCATGCTGTGTGCAGTAGGCCAAGACACCCTGGGCGGACCGGGTAGACTGCAGGCCCGGGCCGGGCAAATCTAGTCAGGTCGAAGGCCCAACGAGCGGTGCGGATAGGCTGAAGGCCCCGAGAGGGCGGTCCAGACGTGCCAAGGCTCGGAGAGTGGGCCAGATAGACTGAAGGCCCGGTATGGGCGGTCCAGTCAGACTGTAGACTCAGAGAGTGGACCAGGTGGACTGAAGGTCCGGTGCGGGCGCACCAGTCACACTGTAGACTCGATATGCATGGCTGTTCTATACTTGTTGATATGTTATGATTATGGTTATATGAGGTTGGTATTTTGGGGGTAACTCACTAAGCTTTCGGGCTTACAGTTTCAGTTTATTGTTTCAGGTTCAGCGGATGGCCGCGGGTAGGCGAAGGCGTGACCGTACACTTCCTCGATTGACAATTATGATTTATGGGAACTCTGATGTATAAACTATTTTGAAAACAAATTGTAATAATTGAATGGTTTCAAATGGTTTAAAAAGTTTTAAATTGGCTCGAATTTTTGGGTGTTACACATGTGCTCCAAACCATCAGAAAGCTTCCTTGTATTCTATCGAGCTCTTATAATAGAAGTTCTCTTTCGTTTGTAGAAACTTGAAAGCCTTATTCTCTTGCTTACTTAATCGTTTATACATCTCTAGGAAGTGTTGTAGCCTGACTTAGTCGAAGTTACACTAAGTGGCATACGGTGAGCAAGTCATCCCATGACATAAGGCTTTAGCTATTAAGGAAGAGGGGAAGGAGGTCCCAAGTTCTAATCCTACTCCCCTCATTGTCTATCATTTATATTTTTTAAGACAAATTACAAAATGGTCCTTCTAGTTTACCAAATGTCACGAATTCAATCCCTTTATACTTCAAAAGATGAAAATGCCCTTACGAATTCAATCCCTCATTTTCTATCATTTATATTATTTTAAGACAAATTACAAAATGGTCCTTCTAGTTTATCAAATGTCACGAATTCAATCCCTTTATACTTGAAAAGATGAAAATGCCCTTACGAATTCAGTCGACGACCATCTGTGCAAGTTTTTCAAACCACAAGGACCATTTGCATAAAAAAAATAGTATGAATTGACTTTGTGACTTTTGGCAAACCGCAAGACCATTTTTATAATTTTGTCTAATTTTTTAAACAACTTTGTCCAAGTAACAATACTTTTAAATGGAAAAGGCACCAGGTAATGACTAGCTCTCAAGCTTTGAAATAAAGTTTTGAATGAAAAAGCTGTCATAATATTATATTATCTCTATATTTTTTAAATTTACAAGCATATATATATATATATATATATATATATATATATATATATATATATATATATACACACACACATACTTGTAGTGTACCCGCACGATGCAGTGGCGCCAAATAGTTTCTTTCAGCAGATCTTTTTCATGCGGCAATTAAGTTCCTATTAATGTCCGATAATCCGTTTCGGCCTTTTGACGGATGCTTTTGTGTTGTAAATTTCATTTCCGCAAATAGTTTTTTGCTAGGTACGTAGATATAGGTTGTTATATTCAAAACCGGATATCCATAATTTATTATTTCTAATATTAAGAACAAACTAAATGTAAACTCAATTAGATTAAACATACAAAACTTTTAAAAAAATGCAATTAGATTAAACATGCATAACTTTAAAAAGAATGCATATATATAACTTATAACTCAAAATTAAACTTTTAATCTAGTAATTGAAATTCTATTTAAATAAGAAAATAAAAACTTTTTTTTGTATAACATGCGGTATATATATATATATATATATATATATATATATATATATATATATATATATATATTCTACAAAGAACATCAATATTCATAAAAAAAATCAAATAATTTTTTCGAAGTTCATCAAAATAAAAAAAGAAAATACAAATAAAATCTTAGTTTCAAAATAGTTATAAGGAAAAAAACAAATCAATCTTTTTGTAAATCTTCAATAATTTTCAAAATAAAAAATACTGTAGTTAAATATAACTTGGAAGTAAGGATGTCCTCTCATTTATCAATGGAGAAAATTTCAGAAATGACCAAAAAGAGGAGGTGGTTTGAAGTAAATAACCAAGAAAAAAAAGATTTCGGAAAATGACCAAATGATCCGTAGAGCACCCTCTGCGGATCCATTAAAGGCTCTACGGATCCTCTACAGCTCTGCAGAATCTTTGTTTTTTGATTTTTTTAATTTTTTTTTTAATTTTTTCATTTTTTTGCGTTCATTTTCGTTTATTAATATTAATGTTTTTTAAATACACTAATACCTTATGTGATTATTATGTAAAAAATTCTACAAAAAAGGTTAAAAATAATGAAATGTTTTATGTAATACGTTTGCCTCTGAGGAACCAAAACACCTCTGCGGATCTTGAGTTTTTTAATTTTTAATTTTTCGTTTTTTCTATTTTTTGTTTTCGTTTATTAATATTAATTTTTTTTAATACACTAATACCTTATGTTTTATGTAAAAAAATTTGACAAAAAAAGGTTAAAAATAATGAACTTATGTTTAATATCAGTCTACATAACTGTTTGAGAATCCACATAACTGTTATCAGCGAATCAGTGTACACCTCTGCGGATCAGTATACACCTATGCGGATCAATGTACACCTCTGCGGATCTGTGTACACCTCTGCGGATCAGTTATAGACGTATTTTAGTGGGGTTTTGTGAGTTTGTGAGTTTCAATTACCAGTAGATGTTGTTTTTTCATTGTGTTTGTGGAGAGTGATTTGTAAAATGAGTTTTATTATTTTGTGTACGGGAGGATCTTGGCAGTTAGTTAATGGAGATGAGGTTTACGTTAGAAATAATGTGAAAAACTATGGTTTAAATCTTCCTCCTAACATTGACCATGAAATGTTATTACAAATGGTTAGAAGTAAGGCAGGTGTGCTAAATAGTCATATATGTTTGTCTTTTAAGCACCCGGAGTTAGGGTATGTCATGGAGCTTGGAGATAAAGGGAAAGTACAAAGGCACCATCTTGCATGCAGTGACCATGGATGCCAACAATCAGATCTTGCCTATTGGGTATGGAATTTGCCCAAAAGAGACTACGGATTCTTGGACATGGTTTCTTGAAAAACTACATGAATGCATTGGTGATGTGGAAGGTCTGACAATGGTCACAGATAGGGCACCCACAATTGCTGTAAGTATTCGAAATATTTTTCCAAATGCTCAACATGGATTGTGTGCTTTTCATCTAATAGGAAACATAGTCCACACCTTTGGAAAAAAAAAACAACAATTTTGTTTTGGAAGCTGGTAAGAGCTTACAAAACCACTGAGTTTGAATTCTATTAAGGGAGACTTCGTAATATAAGAGATGATGTAGCGACATATCTCAGTCAAATTCCACGTGAGAAATGGACCAGAGCGTATTGCCCTATCACGAGGTATGATTATATGACCTCAAATAGTGCGGAGTCCATGAATGTTGTATCAAATAACGCAAGGAAGTTGCCTATATTACCACTTCTTGAGTTCTTTCGCGCACTTATGCAGAAATGGTTTTATAAACGGCGGATGGCTGCAGGTATGATTATGTTTATTTTTAAATTATATGATAAATGTCATATATAATAATATATGTTTGTTTTAACAGAAAAAAGTACAACAATACTTACGAAGTGGGCTGAAGATATGGTTAAAAAAATAAAGAGGAGATTCAAGGATGGTCGGTATCCGGTGTTGATAATACAACATATCAAGTGCATGACTTCAAAAGTGGTGGCATAGTGAATTTAAGGGAAAAGACTTGTTCTTGCAGATATTGGCAACTAACTGTTTTTCCATGTCGTCAAGTGATAATGGTTTTAACGCACTTGAAAATTGATCACTGTGGGCATATGGCTATAGATGCTTATAAAATTGAAACATATCGAAGAACGTATGAGCAGGCCATATACCCTCTTTCAGAACTTAGTGATTAGGATGTTCCAGATGACCTTATGGTTGTTAACCCTCCTGTGTGGAAATACGTCAAGCCAGTAAACCAAAAAACACCAATCGTATTCCCTCTCAAGGTGAGGAACCAAAAATAAAAAGGTGTAGTAAATGCCATAGCACAACTCATAATGTAAGAACATGTAAGGAAATCGTTCCAAATAACCAAAGTAAAAGTAAAAAACGTACTGGGGCATCAGGGAGTGGGACAAAAGCGAAAGAAGAGGAACCGACGCAAGTGTCCGAAAACCAATGGCAGCATGAGCCAGAGAACCAATGGACGCAACATACCGAACAACAATGGCATCAGCAGCCAGACAACCAATGGACACAACAGACTGAACATTAATGCCAGCAGCAACCAGACAACCAATGGACACAACAGACCGAACATCAATGGCAGCAGGAGCCACATAACCAATGGACGCAAGAGACCGATACCGACCGCAGGAAGAGCCACAGAACCAATGGCAGGGTTGCACCGAGTACCAATGGCAGTAACAGCTAGATAACCAATGGACGCAATAGGGACACAAGCAACAGAAAACCTATGGACAGAATACGAAAACAAATCAAAGTTTTCGTGGTTCGATTTGAATGAATGAAGTTTATTTCATAGTATGTTTATTATGAAGGTTGTATGTTTATGTTTTCTAAAATATGTTTTGTAACTTATAAAAAACATGGAATATTTGTATAATTTTAATTAGGTTATTTATATGCACCGGTTTGTATTACGTTATTTATATGTATTTGGTTTGTATTAGGTTATTTACGAAACCAGTTGAGTTAATTTCTACTTTATTCCATAGAACATAAAATACAAAACAGTAAAAATACATGGAAAACATACATCAGTAGCAAACGTATTACATAAAACATTTCATTATTTTGAACTTTTTTTTGTCAAATTTTTTACATAATAATCACATAAGGTATTAGTGTATTTAAAAAAAATTATATTAATAAACGAAAATGAACACAAAAAAAAACAAAAAAAAAATTAAAAAAATCAAAAAACAAAGATTCCGCAGAGCTGTAGAGGATCCGCAGAGCCTTCAATTGATCCGCAGAGGGTGCTCTACGGATCCTTTGGTTATTTTCTAAAATTTGTTTTTTCTTGGTTATTTTCTTCAAACCACCTCCGCCTTTTTGGTTATAGCTGTATATGAAACATAAATAAACACTTGTAAAAACAAGCATTCTTCCTTAGGTCTCAAATATATATTAAGACCTAAAATATAATTAATGAAAAAACAAATTCTAATACAATCTATTCTATAATGATCTAAATGCAAAATAGGTGATTATTTTTATAAAGCATTAAAAAAATAGTTATTCTTTTAAAACTCTTTTCACATTTGGTTATTTTAAAACTCTATTGATTGACTATGAAACATTTTGTTAGTATACTCATGTTTCACGATTTTTTTAGGTTTATTTTTAATGTTATGTCATTTTGGATTTAAAAATTATCTTTTGTAATTCTCGATTTCTCGGCACCCGTGTTTTGTACAAACCCTTTAAAAATAATCCTATAATATTAAGATTTTTTAATACGACAACCATGTAATTATGACCAGCCAAAAAAATGATGGCTTCTCCCTTCTTTGTACAAATATAGCAGCACTCCAATATGGATAGATGGAAGTTCCAATGCTACATTTTCTTGATTGAAAAACTGTTGTACTGAGTTCATTAGCAAAAAGATTTAGCCATTTATAATATTTTTGTGGTTTCTTAATAAACAATCATTGATTTTCGCTTTATTCTTCTTGAATTCTAATTAATGGCAAAAAAATCACCATCTCTCTCGTACTTAATATTATAAGTAAAAAAGGAATGATTGAAAATGAATTTTTTAAATAAAATAATTAAGCTATAGGTTATTTGTGCAAAAAAATTCCCCAAATTACAGAGCACATTCAAGAATTTGTTTGGGTATTTTTGTAGTTTTTTAACAACAATTTAAAAAGGACTAAAAGCAATACATGCTAATGTCTCTTTTAGAATAATTTGACACTATTTACAAGTTATTTAATTTCTTGAAATATTTATATCTTGTATACAATAAATTTATCATATTTAAATTATCTCAATTTATATAGAATGCTTTCCAAATCATTTCTTAATTTGTTATACCAAATATTATTTTCGATAATGAATTCATAAAATTTCATGATTTATAAAATATAATTGTATCATAAGTTCCTCCATAAAAAAACAATTCAAATGTTTTATAAATCTAAATCACTTGACTTTTTTATTTGTTATTTAACTGCCAAAGTTCAGATGT
The DNA here is from genome assembly GCF_052849685.1 of Lactuca virosa. Classification (NCBI taxonomy): domain Eukaryota; kingdom Viridiplantae; phylum Streptophyta; class Magnoliopsida; order Asterales; family Asteraceae; genus Lactuca; species Lactuca virosa. The sequence goes on from NC_136430.1 coordinate 126,701,162, forward strand.
ATGGATCTATATCAAACACCATTACCAAATCATATTACAAAACATCATTCCGACGTATAGGAAAAACAAACAGATCTAACAAAATATAACAACTTATATATTTAAATCTTGGTTATCCTTTACAACTTTACTTCTTACCCGACTAAAATCTACGTATAAACCTCAGCGATTCATTTAAATTTATATATCTGAAAATCAAAACTAAAAAGCTAAAAGATCACAAGTATATAGTATTCAACCCAAACAAAGTTGTTAGAGACAGAGAGAGGGAGGTAAATCGAGGTTAAATCTTGGTTAGTTCGAAGGGATCAGTGTTTAGATGTAGGTACCTTCAGTGGCTATCAACGACACTTGTAGAGGTAGAGGTATCAACGACATCTACAATGGCGTGTTTACCGGCTATAACCAATATACTTGAATGTGTTGGTTTTGAGCCGCGATGGTGGTAAGGGAAGCTGATGGCTATGGTTGTGGCAGTGGTAGCAAGGTGGTTGAAGCGATGGGGTTGTACCAGAGGTGGGGGTAGAAGATGGTGTTTGAAGGTGGAGCCGTGGAGGTGGATGGAGGATTGTCTTTCTAGAGAGATAAGAGAAAATGTATATTGGATATTTATTGGATATTTAAAAGAAAGTTTAACTGGTCATTTTATTTTATAGTCCTTATACTGTTCTTCAAGTGCTTTTTTGTGTTTCTTTCTTAGACTGTGTGGAGTGGTCACCACCAACTCACCGGAAAAGTGGTGCCACCTCTACGCCACGTCACCTTCACCATCAACCCATTCCACATAGGAAATGGTCACCACTAACAACATTTACTTTTTTATTATTTTTATTTTTTTAACATTATATTAAATAAATAACATATTTTATAAAATACATAACTTTTTTTTTTATCTTTTATGACTAAATTAGATAAAAACATAATTTAAAATATAATAAAATATTTTATATTAATTAAAACCACATTACATAATTTAAAACATAGAATTTAAACCTAAACTAGAAAAATATAAAAACACATAGAAAATTAAAACTAAAATACTAAAAAAACATAAAAATAACTTAGGAAATTAAACCTAAATTACTAAAAAACATCAAATCTAGTTGCGATATTGGTCGAGAACTCCTTGTTGAATTTTCAAAAACACCCTTAAATTTTTCGGGTCGAGATTTGGTTGCGGCACTGTGTTTACGATTTGAAGATTGGTGAGTGTCAATTGTCGCCGGCGTTGCTCCTCCGTTGAATCAAAAAAAATTTCTAAAAATGTAGAGTTTTTACGATTTTCTCCGCTAAAACGTCCTCGTTGGTTGATTTCCCGCTAGACGAAGCCCCCTTTCTCGCTTTGTCCCTTCCTGGTGGTCGACGAAGATGGACGTCCGATGGACCCTCCCCCTCGGTGGCGTCGAACTCATCATTGAGGTCGAGGTTAGCATCGATGTCCGACTCCGACGTTCTCGGCCTTTTGTTGGAACCGGTAGTAGATCCCGAATGCGCCGTTTCTGGATAAAGGACCCATTTTGGGCCATTGCGACAAACTTCCCACGCTTTTTGGTTGCCAAAAGGTTTACCATTGTTGGTAATTTTGTATTGGTGCAACGCCGTTGATAAAATGTTGAAATCGTTGCTACCACTTCGATGCATATTTTTTAGATTGTCAAATACGCCGTTAAATTTGGTACACGTCGCTCTAAGGTCATGCCATTTAGCATTGACCGAGTCATATGTCCGGCTCGTTTGCCTTCCTAATAACGCGTGGAAGTGGTCTAAAACACGATTCCAAAAGCTTTGTCCCGATTGCGCGTTGCCGACACCCCCGTCTTGTGATATGGCAATCCAAGCTTTAGCTAAAGCTGCCTCCTCCTCCTCGGTCCATTGGGTATTTTTCTTTTTTGTTGAATCCTTTGATTTTTTTTGCCTTTTACGACTTGGTTGTGTTTCTTGAACCTGTTCGTCGTCATCTTCAATGTCGAGGTTTACGGGTTGAGATTGAGATAATGGAACTTCAGATGGTTGTGAAGTTTGTTGACGTTGGGAAGTTTGTGGCTGAAATCGCGGAGCAGGTTGTTGTTGAAAGGGTTGAAATTGGGATTGAACAAATTGTGGTGGTGGTTGTTGTTGGTAGTAGTGTGGGTGGTATGAAAGATTGGTGAATAGAGGTTGTTGTTGAACGGGGGATGATAACAATTGCATATAGCCAATATTCGCTAACGGATCATTTGGAGTGTTTGGGGTGTTCGGGGAGGGTGGGTTATTTTGGTTTGGATCCATGGAGGAAAGTGTATTTTTTTGATGAGTGTATATGTTTGTGTTCAAAGTGTGCGGTGTGTTTGAAATGAGAAAAAATGTTGATATATATAGAGAAAGGATTGTAATTAATTAATTAATTTTTTTTATTTACAAACGGTCAAAACTTCAACGGTCAAAAAGCTTTCCCTCAATCAAATCAAGCATCTTCGTCCGTCTCCAGGTCCACAGAACAAGCAACCCACCAGAAGGTGGGGCGGTGTTCACGCGTGAAGGGGGCTGACACGTCAGCTCCCACGCGTCTTTCTACTATCCACTCCGGGTAGCCTTATTGGTTTAAATTTAATTCCATGGATCACCACTAATGGATCCGTGTGAAATAAGTTTGTAACCATTGGATTGAAAAGATTTATTAACATGTACAATTAGAACTCAAAGCATTTGTCCGATGTGCATATTATATATATATATATATATATATATATATATATATATATATATATATATATATATATATATATATATATATATCAAATCATTGTACCTTTTAAACTTGAATCTTAAATTTAAGACATATGCATATAAGGCTTGTACATATTATATATGCTTTATAGTAGTTATATTATATATATATATATATATATACATATATATATATATATATATATATATATAATAATAATAATAATAATAATAATAAAGTATATATATTAGTCTTATCTTGAATTTTAAGATGTATTAGATAGAAAACTTTTTGTACAAGTCAATTATGCATAAATATATCATGAATACTTGATAAAAATGTGAAAATTTGAATTAAATAAGGTATTAAGATATTTAATTTGGAGCAAAATAGCAATTTTAAAATATTAAATTCATATATAAAAATTAATTTACATTCCTTAAATTAAACATCGATATTAATTAAATTACATCAAATGTATAAACAGACAATATAAATATAAGGTCTAAAAATAATAACTAATAATAAAATCTAATAATTATTCCCCGTAAAAAATTTATTCGCCTAAAAAGCTATTTATTGTCGCTGCTTTATGCGGACAGACATCTAGTGTGTGTGTGTGTGTGTGTGTATATGGGAATAGTAAATATACCCTTAAGGGTATATAAATCTTGGAACCCAAAAAACAAAACTACATGGTTTTCATTATTGATTCCATTTTTTGAATTAGATAATGCAATTTCCTTAAAAAACCACTACTACGTTGGTACTATTTTCTTAATTTTCTGAACGATGTACACTATCTTGTCCTTGATCTTCGTCTGCTTTTGCTTAAGTGGTCATCGATTAAAAAAACACCGACTTCTGCTTCTACGAATTGGATTTCACAGAAATAATAGAAAAATAAAGGTTCAAGAAATCAGTTATTTGTCACACTTATGTTTGTGATTATTTCCTTTATTTTCTGAAAATTCCCTATCTGATCTTCGATTGCTTCCTGCTTCATGATCATTGTTTAGAAAAACGCTGATTGACATTCGAATTCTGCTTCTACGAATTGGATTTCACAGAAATCATAGAAAAAAAAAGGTTCAAGAAATCGATTGTTGTTGTTGCACTTCTGATTCAAGAAATCGGATTTCATATAATTCACTGAAAAAGGAGGTTTAAGAAATCGAATTTCACATAATTGAATTAGTGGATCAGAAATCAAACCAAATGATTGGTTCAAAAATTGACCTCCTTCAAAAACAAAAATTACTCTGTTATCAATCTTTTACAATTCTTTTATGCAATTCAAGAAATTCTATAAATTGGGTGCTTTTTCTTGCTTTGAATTGTACTATTTATATTTTATAGTATGATTATCAAATTTCTTTCGGATAATCTACCTAAGAGTGACGAAACTTGTTCATGTTTACTAGAGTTTGCAAGTTGGGAGTTTTTATTTTTGGGTAATCAACATAAAAAACAATTCTCTTTGTTTCTTGGTAGTACAATTTCATAATTCGGGTGTTTTTCTTGCTTTAAATCATTCCTATTATTAAGATTATATGATGTTTTCTTGTTATATATTGTTTTCAATATATCAATCATGTTAATCTACATACAAAACAATACATAGATGATCAAATAAAGAACCACAACGATATAGATTTGAATTTTGGAGAGGCTAACTTTTTAGTATCTTCAAATCAGAATAAAAAACCAAATTTATCCACACTAGATACAGAAATCAAATCATGAATACTAAATTGATGTAATTTTCTTTGAAAATCACTACTATTTATTCTCTTGGGTCGAACCGATGTAATGTTTTTATACAAATACACATTAATGATTCTAGTTGTGTATTTGACGGGCTCAACTGAGGAGGTTGGCCTTTCTTTAAACGTACAACAATTGCAAAAGTTGATTGAATCAGAAAAGTAGTTCATAAGCCATATCTTAGCTTTTTTGCTGCATCAGATGGAATTGTTTTGGAAAATCTGGCTGCAAGATTTTTAAATGACATTTAGATAACTGAGGTAAAGTAGTGCTTTTTTTACTTAATGGACTAAATGAATTTTCTCTATATGAAAAAATGTCTATTTTACCCTTTTGTGTAGAAGTGATGCAGAATAAAGACAATGATGTTTTAACGGATAACACGAAGTCAATTTGTTTATATAACGTCAAAAAGAAGAACCACTATATAATCATATCCCCATAACCCGGTTACTTATATAAGGGCGTTTCGTTTTTGACTTGATACAAAAAGAACAACTTAAAAAAAAAGTACTGAAAATGAAGTTTAGACCCGAATTATGGAATTGTACTACCAAGAAACAAAGATAATTGCTTTTTACATTGATTACAAAAAAAAAAAAAAAAAAAAAAAAAAAAAAAAAACTCACAACTTGCAAAAACTAGTAAACATGAAGAAATTTGTTACCCCTATGTAGATTATCATAAAGAGCTTAGATAATCATAGTATAAAATATAAATAGTACAATTCAAAGCAAGAAAAAACAGCCAATTTATAGAATTTCTTGAATTGCATAAAAGAATTGTCAAAGAATTACCAAATAGAATTACAATGTACAAAAGAATCATATGAACCAAATGAAAAATCAACATGTTAAAACCTTAAAACCCCGTTATCCCCCTTTGTACTCTTTATCTAAATCTTTCTTTAAATTTCCGAATAAATCTAAATTAGTAGTGACACTCGTATTTTAAGCCGGTGCACTTAATAGAAAAAAAAAACATATATTTTTTTACACTACGTGCCGGAATCGGAGTAATGGCCCGGGACCCCCCGAACTCCACTAAGGTCCGCCACTGTTTGTACACCCTTTCAAGTTCCAACTCCAATCAGACTTTAACCGAAGTCCCAAATATCTGAATCAGTTCAGTTTGATGCTTCCACAAGTGCTTCGACTAAAGAAATAGAAAATGGTCTCCTGGTTCTAAGTTGTGAAGCCTCTAGAGTCATTGATGTGATTGGCATAATAGATTTTGTATCCACCACTTTTTCTTCTTTATTTTTTTTCAATTATTCAATCTTTCAGCTTCCTTATGTTGTTCATCATTTGCCGGATCAAATAAAATCATTGTGTGAAAAGAGAATACATACATCCTGAAAATAAAATATAGAAAAAGAGATAGATACACTTTGACTTTTTCTGGTCAACCATCATACATTACAAATTCAAAAGAAACAAGGTACAAAGATTAACTTTTGTCATTGCTTAAAAACCAGGTGCCTTTACAATGCAGGCATGCAGATCAATAAACAGGTCTTAGTTGTTTTCAAGTAGGCTAGGCGACACGTGTTTAGTCAAAGCAATACTTCTACTTTCTACTTTCCCTAACATGTTATTATTGTTAAAGCTATGCTTGATAATACCCATTCTTCATAAGAACTTATGCTTTTTACGTCATAATGACAAAAAATTTCATTAAGGCATTTAATCAAACACCTGGACTACATTCCTAGAAACATTTCTGAAAAAAGATGAATATATAGAAAACACCCTAGAAATAAACCAACTATCGATCAAACATCTTAATCTAATGAAATTTCAGCTGATGCGTAACTAGAACCAATTGAAAAAGATAAAATAGAAAAATGATCTCACTTTGCCACGTGATTAACCAGAAAAAATTTATAAAGACAGGATGAAAAAACCCTCGAATGGAAATAAGATGCATTTCTTCGTGGTTGAATATGTTGTGAAGAATTGAAGGACTCGCAGCAATGTATACATGCGATATCATCGAATGATAGACGCGATATGGAACGAGGAAGAAAATAAGGCGAGTGTTAACTTAAAACGACATAGGATTGTTACTTCAGGTACCTAAGCCTACATACCCTTCAGGGGTATATTCACTATTCCATATATATATATATATATATATATATATATATATATATATATATATAGGGTTAGGTTCATATGAGACAATAATATTTTGTGAGACAAGGGGACCAAATCTTGACCACTCATCTTGAATAATCTAAGGCTATAATTAAATCAGATTACACCACAAGGAAGCACAAGGAGGCGGTGGCATTTTTGCAATTAAATGAAACTTCAGGATTAGAATAAGGGCACGGAGGGGCAGTAAGGGGATTTTACTGTCTATTTCATCCATGTTGCAAAAAACACTCGATATTCTTCTAAATCTTCTTCATTCTGATTCATAAAACCCTAATCTCGATACGAACAATAAAACTTGTTTGATTCAATCTCGATCATCATCATCTTTTGTTTCCTTTAGATTTAGATTTGAACGCTCTGATTTTATCAACCTTTCATTTTGATTTTGATTCTGAAATCGCTCGAGCATCAATTGATCCTGAATCAAAAGCAATCCAAATTTCTTATTCCAACAAATGGACATAGAATCGGATTCAGATTAATTCATTCCAGGTAACGTATAATAGTATAATTTATCTGCATCATGATTCAAACCTTTCTTTGTTTTTCTCACATACAAAACCCTCCGCCTCGATGAAAACTAAAAAATCATTTTTTTCCTGATCTACAGTTCGATTGAAGAACTGTTAAATCTGTTGGATAGAGCTTAGTGGTCGGATAATGATTGAATAGTTAGATAACGTAGATGAGTTTGTTGAATAGTTATCTAGGTCCTAATTGCATGCAATATAGTTATGTGTAAAGCTTATATATACTTGTACCCTGTATCATATGGAAGTAATGAAAAATCGGAATTTAATTTCCCAATCTTGTGTTATCAGATTCACATGGTATCAGAGCATACCCCATCACAACTCTGAAACCGAAAACTTGTAAACCTCTCTCGTTACCATGGGAGAACCTTCCAACCTGTCACAAGTAATTGTGCAGAACGTACAAGATGCACCATTCCCTTCCGGTGTCACTCTTGATGAAACGAACTATCCGCTTTGGTCTCAGTTAATGGAGATGCCGATTAGAGCCCGAAACAAATCCGATTTCCTTACCGGAGCTACACGAAAACCCACATCCGATGAAAAGATGATCGAAGCATGGATTATCGACAACCAGAAGGTGAAGAGTTGGTTGATCGACTCGATGAGTCCACCATTGATGCGTAGGTTTATTCGCTTACCAACCGCGGCTGAAATATGGGAGGCGGTCGGAAAAACCTTCTATGACGGTACAGATGAAACACAACTCTTTGAGTTGAATAGAAGATCATTCACCACGCAGCAAAGTGGAAGACCCTTATCAACTTATTTTAATGAGTTGGTAAGCATCTTTCAAGAGATTGATACCCGCTTAACTGCGCAAGAGGAGACTGTCGTGCAAACCCTAGCCTTGAACAAGACGTTATCTCGTCTACGTGTGCACATATTTTTGGCGGGTCTTGATTCGGAATTCAACCAGGCGCGAAGTGAAGTACTAAGAAAAGATCCACCGTTGGATGTTGACTCGTGCTATGCATACATCCGCAAGGATCAAAGCCAAAGGAAGACAATGGAGGAACCGAAACTTGAATCGGAAAACACTGTCCACATGGCATCTCGAAACCGGAACTCGAAAGAAAAGAAGTCGAATGGAAAGGGGAGCACGCTTCAGTGTACACACTGTGGTGAAGATGGTCACTTAAAATCCCGATGTTACGAAATAATCGGGTACCTCGACTGGTGGGACTTCATGAAGAAGTCGAGGAAGAAGATCGCACAAGCTACAGTGGCAAGTTCATCACAACCCGACGAGCTCGCAAACTCTACAGTTCCGATGGCTGCCCACACGTCAACAAATACCGGTTTGTTCACTGATAATTGTGATAGAAATAATCGGTGGATCATTGACTCAGGAGCCACCGATCACATGATGAATAATTCAGAAAATATGATTACTTTTTCACAAAAAAAGATAAATATACAAATTGCGAATGGAGGTATAGCCCCGGTAACTGGTGAAGGTTCTGTAAAAATTTTGAACTCCATTGATCTCGATAAAGTTCTTGTAGTACCATCATTATCATCAAACTTATTATCCGTTAGTCAGATTACGGAAGCCCTCAACTGCTATGTAATTTTTTGGCCGAATGATTGTGTTTTTCAGGATATTGCAACACATCGGATTCTTGGTTATGGTACTAGGCGTGGAAGATTGTACTATCTTGAAGAAGGTTGTCAAGGTCAAGCAAATCACGTGGGAGTTAGTCAAACGAATAAATCCGTAGCATGGCTGTGGCACCGAAGGCTAGGACATTTATCTTTTGAATATCTTAGGAAACTTAAGCCGAATTTATTTTTAAATGCAAAGGATAGTGACTTTAATTGTGGAACTTGTGAATTAGCAAAGAACAAGAAGATTTCTTATGTTTCTAGTAATAATAAAAGTTCTATTCCTTTTGCAACTATACATTCCGATGTGTGGGGGCCGGCCCGAATTTCTACACCTAGTGGTGCTTTATATTTTGTGACTTTTGTTGATGAGTGCACACGAATGATTTGGATCTCACTTTTGAAACAGAAAAGTGAAGTGTTTTATGCTTTTAAGGAATTGCATCATATCGTCAAATCCGTTTATAGAAAGGAAATTCACACACTTCAATCCGATAATAGAGGAGAGTATGTGAATTACCATATGCAACAATTTTGCAAAGAAAACTTCATCCGTCATCAAACATCATGTGCGGGAACACCACAACAAAACGGATTTGCAGAAAGAAGAAACAGACAAATAATGGAAATTGTTCGAGCTTCTTTGTTTGACATGAATGTTCCCCGAGAATATTGGGGGGAGGCCATGAAATCTGCTGCGTATCTCATGAATAGAACCCCCTCCCGTGTTCTAGAATTTAAAACCCCGCTACAACGAATGCATGAGCTCGTAGATATACCACTCCACAATGGACTCGAACCGAGAATTTTCGGTTGTACGGCATATGTACATCAATCCACTGGGAAACTTGAACCCCGAGCAAGCCGGTGTATTTTTTTAGGGTATGCCGACCTCAAAAAAGGATATAGGTGTTACGATCCTATATTGAAAAAATTATATGTGACTCGGGACGTGTCGTGTCATGAGACGATTCCTTATTTTGGTAACGTGTGTCCGATTCAGGGGGAGAGTAACAAGGAATCGAACCCACTGTGTAACAATGAAATAAATGATGGACCAGATTTTGAGGTTCATGAAAACGATTTTGAAGTTGATCCGGCATTTGTTGATCATGAATTCAAGGAAGTTAATGAGGTGGAGACGACATTTAATGATGATAATCAAGATAGTACAATCTCCGCTAACATAGATACCGGATCCAACACCATAGCAGACCCCGAAACTTTGAACATTCCACCTGATAATACTAACATAAACAATTATACTTCTGACTCTGTTTTACAGGGAACAAATGAGGTGACACAAATCCGCTTTCCGGTGAGAAGTAATCGAGGTGTACCGAGAAAACAATATGATCCATATTTAATGGCGAAAGGCAAGTATCCGATCAGCAATTATGTGTCAAAACATCGTCTAGCCGAACCACATGCACATGTTGTTGATAAACTAGAAAAAATACACATACCACGGGACATAGGTGAAGCAATGAAAGATGAAAACTGGAGAAAGGCCGTGAACGAAGAGATGCAGGCCTTGCTAGGAAATGATACGTGGGAGTATGTAAATCTCCCTCCAGGGGTGAAGACCGTAGGATGCAGGTGGATTTTTACAGTTAAGCTAGACTCAAACGGTAATTTAATTCGCTACAAGGCACGTTTAGTGGCTAAGGGTTATACCCAAAAGTATGGAATAGATTATGGGGAGACTTTTGCACCCGTGGCTAAGATTAATACAATACGTATACTAATATCAATTGCTGCCAATCAAGATTGGACCTTAAAACAATTTGATGTGAAGAATGCCTTCTTGAACGGATACTTGGATGAAGAAGTTTACATGGATCTACCACCCGGGGTGAAGTGTGATGGGAAGGTATGCAAACTAACGAAGGCACTCTATGGACTGAAGCAGTCCCCACAAGCTTGGTTTGGAAGGTTTTCTACCTTCATGAAGAAGATCGGGTACAAGCAGAGCGATGCAGATCATACATTGTCCGTAAGAAACAAGGATGGCAAGGTAACGACTCTTATAGTGTATGTGGATGATATGGTTGTTACTGGCAATGATACAAACGGAATAAAAAGGCTTCAAGAAGTGTTGTCCACTGAATTTGATCTTAAGGATCTTGGACAACTCAAGTACTTCCTAGGAATTGAAGTGGCAAGATCAAAGGCGGGGATTTCTATGTGTCAACGGAAGTATGTCCTTGATTTACTAGCAGAGACAGGTATGCTAAATTGTAAGCCAGCTGAAACTCCAATTGAAATGAATCATAGGCTTGCAATCGTACCGGATCAGATTCCTACCGATAAAGAGAGGTACCAAAAACTAGTTGGAAAACTTATTTACTTATCACACACGCGACCGGATATAGCCTATGCTGTAAGTGTAGTGAGTCGTTTCATGCATGCACCAAACAAAAAATATATGGAGGTTGTTTATAGAATTCTGAGGTACTTAAAGTCCTCTCCAGGTAAAGGACTGTTCTTTGGAAAAAATAAAGATCACCAAGTATGTGGGTATAGTGATGCAGACTGGGCAGGAGATCGGTCAGATGGAAAATCAACCTTAGGATATTTTACTTTTGTCATGGGAAATTTGGTAACATGGAGGAGTAAAAAACAGAAGGTGGTCTCAAGATCAAGTGCAGAAGCGGAATTTCGAGGTATGGTGCATGGCGTGTGTAAGCTCATTTGGATAAAACGGATCCTACTTGACTTGGGAGTGGAAGTAGCGATTCCAATGAAGTTGTTTTGTGATAATCAGGCTGCAGTTAAAATTGCTAATAATCCAGTTAAGCATGACCGAACTAAGCATGTTGAAGTGGATAGGCATTTTATTAAGGATCATCTTGAGAAGAAAACGGTGGAACTTCCATATGTACAATCGAAAGATCAATTGGCAGATATGTTAACGAAGGCAGTTTGTGGAAGAGTGTTTCAAATAATGATTGAATAGTTAGATAATGTAGATGAGTTTGTTGTATAGTTATCTAGGTCCTAATTTCATGCAATATATGTTGGATTAGGTGTCTAAGCCCATAACTATAATTGGTATGTACTTGAATTGATAGCAGCACAGTCCTTTTGGGTTGCCCTCAAACCTAGCAACTGGACAAGGAAATTATGAAAGGAGAGATATTAATTTATAAGATTAATAAATTAATATAAATGATTTATTAATATGTTAAAAGATTAATATATTAATTAAAAATCATTTTGCCAGAAATTAATCAGAATTAATTTTGGGGTTAAAAGTATTAATTATAAAGTGCAGGGACTAGTTTGCAATTATAAGATAGTTGAGTGGAAGGCTCCAGAACCTCCTCGGAAGGAGGTGGACGAAATCTGTAGGGGAAACCCTAAGGATTTCGTCCAAGGGGCTTTGGATAAGGCCTTTGGATTAGCTTAGGCCCCAAGCAAAGGAGTATTAGGGTTTTCCCTAAACCCTAGATCCCTCAGCTATATAAGGAGCCTCCCAGCTCCTGAATTCGCCCAGTCCTTCATTGGTGAAACCCTAGGGCCGAAAATTACATACTCCCTCTCTCTCTCTCCTTCTAATTTCCTTCTTGCTAGCTCTTGGGTGTGATTCCATTAGAGGCATTACATTTGTGGTGCTAAGCTTCCAAGAAGATCAAGATCAAGATCAAGAGGATTGTCAATTGTTTGCTATAACAATTGAAAGGTATGTAACTCTTAAACTCTAGTTTGTTAATTTCGAAATTAGCCTCTCTCCTCTAGGGTTCTTGTTTTGCAATTCAAAGTTATATGTTCAATAGTTAAAACATAGATCCAAAGTAGGTTGCATGTGAACTTAGGAATTGTTTTCTAGTTTATTTGTTTCACCTAAAACCCATCAGTGGTATCAGAGACATTGTTTGTTTTTAAATTAAATTGCTAGTATGGTTGAATTGCAAATTAGGGTTTATAGCCATTAAACCCTAAATGCCAAAATTTTCGTTTTTAGGGTTTTTGGTTCAAAGGGTTTTTCGAAAAAACCTAGCCTCCATGAACCCTAATCGAAATTAGGGTTAGGGTTTTGGAAAACCCTAGCCTCCTCCCTTAAATTTCGAAATTTGCTTGTTATTTTAGGGTTTTATCTTATTTTGGATAATTATTACTTGATTGGATAATTATTACCTAATTGGATAAGGCCTTTGGATTAGCTTAGGCCCCAAGCAAATGAGTATTAGGGTTTTCCCTAAACCCTAGATCCCTCAGCTATATAAGGAGCCTCCCAGCTCCTAAATTCGGCCACTCCTACCTTGGAAGAAACCCTAGGCCGAATTTTGCATACCCTAGCCTCTCTCTCCTTCAAGTTGCCTTCTTGCTAGTTCTTGGTTGTGATTCCATTAGAGGCATTACATTTGTGGTGCTAGGCTTCCAAGAAGATCAAGTTCAAGAGGATTAACAATTGTTTGCTATAACAATTGAAAGGTATGTAATTCTGAAACCCTAGTTTGTTAATTTCGAAATTAGCCTCTCTCCTCTAGGGTTCTTGTTTGCAATTCAAAGTTATATGTTCAATAGTTAAAACATAGATCCAAAGTAGGTTGCATGTTTTCCGCTGCTTTTATGAATAAAATAAATTTTGGTTTGAATAATTTTATATATCCTTGCAATGAAATCATTATGAAAAATTGATGTTTGTGTATTACTACAATGAATGGATTTGATTCTTAATTATGTTATTTGTGGAAATGTCGAGAATTTGCCAAATAAGGGAAGATTCTCATCGCCCAAGTTTCAATTGGACAGAAACTTGGAATCATACAACTAGATTGCGTGATGAATGAGAAACTTCATATTTGGAAATTAGACTAATTCTTTGGCAAAGTGTCAAGAGAAGGACTAGGAGATCGAGTACACTAGGTTGTGCGTTGATTAAGTCCACCACAAGAGTGATAAAGATATTCATCATGATTTACTAAAGTTTAGTAAATATGGTTATACTTATAAGATTAAGTATAATTCTGAGTTGATCGAAAAAGTTTCAATCAATAGCAGAACGAATAAGAAGAATCAAGTAGGCAGAAAGATAAAAGTTTCTCTATTCTAAGAAGAAGGGAGAGTACCTTTTATTGTGTTTTATGATAGGTCTTAATGATTAAGAACTATTTCTCAATTGGTCCTCTAAGTGAGTCTTAGTGCATTTGCATGTCTAAGAAGAGGAATCGAGAATTATGGAAATAGTTAAATCAATAAGTCAATCATACTTCGTTCCAATATCAAGTCTTAAGAGTCATACTCCAAGATTGTGACTTGAGTGACACGTCTTTAGTAGGTTTATAACACTCAACAAATGTGGAATTGGAAAAAGTCTTCTTATTCTTGCACATTTGAGATTGGTAAGTTGTGATGTCTTGGATAAGACAAAGATCAACTAGAACCAATTATGTGAAGTGATAGTCTTGATAAAAACTACACTAACTCTTGAATATTTGTTTTGTCAATGAATGTTTCTTGACAAGAGAATCTTATATGTCAAGGAGTCAGTGGGAGTCTTAATGGTCTTGAAAGGTTTCAAGAACAAATCAAGAGTTAAACCTAGTTGATCATCACTAGCACACGACTTGAGGTTTAAAGCCTATCGTGGATGACATACTCCTTTTTTGTGCCATTCCAATTGAGTTAATTTTGCATGTGAGTTATATGAGTTCTCATGTGAATGCATAAAGACAAAGCACCTTGATCAATGGAAAGTACATTGATAAGTAAGGATGAGTTGCTAAACCACTTGGAAGACATGGTGGGCACTCGTGTTACCATGAGGCAAGAAATCGAGATTGAGCACGTTCGGTCCATATAAGTTTGGATTTGTCGCAAACTTTGTTTTAGGCAAATTCACATGGATAGGAACACATACACCATAAAATCTAAGTGGCATAAGGTTTCCCTCCTTCATGAAAATGATTGTGAGGAAATGCTTTCACTAAGAGAGATTTTAAGAAGACAACAATTCTGAAAATTGTATTCTCAAATTCGATTATGATTACGGCATCCCTCTTCATAGTTCGAATTGTGAGATTTGGCAATTAGTCTGAACATTTGGGACTTAGTAACATAAGTTCTGAATTTGTCTAGACACATATATGAGCTTTCTAAGGCAAAGGTGTATGAGTTTAAGAAGCTTAGATAAAGGCTTATCAAAGCATTAGGTATTAGAAATATGAACTTAAGGAATTCAATAAGCATTGTTTTCTGGAAGTTAAAATTGTTTTCTGAATACATGTCAAAGCTAGTGGGAGCATAAGTGTTATGCTGGTAAGAAAATAATCATCATGTTAGTGGGAGCATGATTATTATGGTAAGTATTGCAAGTTAGCAATATTAATTATAGAAAACAAAGATTCACTTTGCAAAGTTGCAATGGTTGAAAAGTTGTTTTGATATAATTAAGGGAGAGAATATTATACTTCGTTTCAAAATTCTAAAGCTTAGATCGAGAAACGTTAATAAATTTAGTCAAGGATACATAGTGCATTCTCAAAATTCGATTATGATTACGGCATCCCTCTTCATAGTTCGAATTGTGGGAACAGGGCACATAAAATATTATGGCAGAAGGATGATAAAGTATCACGTCTTTATGTAAGACATTATGCATCGTGTCCAATACGCTTCGGGTATAGGATCGATTGCATATGCTGTAATATTTGACCATTCTAAAATTTTCCAAATGCCTAGGGCATTAAGAGGGAAAAAGGGACTAGAATCGGTTTTGACTAAAATAATTAAACAACTATCAAAGGACGATCTGAGGTTCATTGAGGAATTGTCGCTTGTGAGTAGTTGGAAGTATAGTACTGAATGGACTATATTGACATTATTATGAATATATAAGATTCTATTAAGAATGAGTTGTCATATGGCAAATATGGAAATGTTTCCATTAATGGGAGTTGGATATTAAGAAATATGTCTAGATTAGAAACTTTTATGCGAGAAGGATGTTCAAAGGAATGTACTTTGAATGTGAGACTTTACGTCTATGGAATTGTCTTGTAACAATTTCCGATAGAATACCTTGTAATTTCATTAGTCGAGTCTTGGTAACTTTTGTGCTATGACATTACGAAAGAATCATTGCATAAAATGTTAGAATCTGACATATTCTAAAAGTGGTAAGAATTTGGTATTCTTATACTAATAATAAGGATTGGGGATTGTGAAATGAAAAGTTTTTCAATTGATCTATTTCACAAAGTATGGACCATAGGAAACCAAAGTGTGCATGCTTGGAGCATGGGACAATTGTGGTTATAATTCGAGTAATAAGTTGATTTTCTGAAACAGTAAGCAATGAATAATGAGTAATCAATATGGTGTTTAAATAAAAGTGTTTTTATTTACGCTCAAAAGCTTTGGGGCCATATAGGATTAATATTATTATTGCGTTTCACTTTGCATGTTTTGACTTCCTGAATAATAAGATTATTCAAACTCCACAGTCGCTCGTACTTTTGGAAGTAAGTAGTGAATCAAGACTGTCGTGAATTGGATTGCAGACTGTCTAAGGATAGACATGGCAATAGAATTGCTGCAATGTTCATGAGTACTCAGAAATTGAGATTTGAGTATTGGATAAACCCTCGCTCAGAGTATCACTTCATGGAATTCATCACGAGTAATACTGAGACGATAATATCTTATAATCTTGAAACGAAGATATATGAGTTGTAATTTACAAAGTCGGTTATACATTGGTGATACGAAAACGCATCAGTAACTTGGTGTTATAAAACGTATTGTCATGTATAATTTGATGAGTAAAAGATACAAGCATATGAGTCAACGTTTATTCGTTCCTTTTGCCCTAACCGGAAAAGCGATATCTGTGGGCCCCTCGATGATTTGGTGTTGACTTATGTGCTGGGCCCAGCCAGGACTAAATTGATGTGTTCAATTAGAAGTCCTACATCATCACAAACCAGAAATCGGGAAACATAGATTCTGGACAAAGAGATTGATTACATTCCATGTCTTATGTCTGGGGATATCTTGCAGAACGAAGGATTATATGATCACTTATCTAAGGACACGTAACTGACTGGGTTAGAGTTCAGCAGCAGCTTTTGGAAGCTACAATTTGCTGGTCAAATTTAGAAGTCATACTAGCAATTATAGTTACAGACTTATCCAAGTGGGAGACTGTTGGATTAGGTGTCTAAGCCCATAACTATAATTGGTATGTACTTGAATTGATAGCAGCACAGTCCTTTTGGGTTGCCCTCAAACCTAGCAACTGGACAAGGAAATTATGAAATGAGAGATATTAATTTATAAGATTAATAAATTAATATAAATGATTTATTAATATGTTAAAAGATTAATATATTAATTAAAAATCATTATGCCAGAAATTAATCAGAATTAATTTTGGGGTTAAAAGTATTAATTATAAAGTGCAGGGACTAGTTTGCAATTATAAGATAGTTGAGTGGAAGGCTCCAGAACCTCCTTGGAAGGAGGTGGACGAAATCTGTAGGGGAAACCCTAAGGATTTCGTCCAAGGGGCTTTGGATAAGGCCTTTGGATTAGCTTAGGCCCCAAGCAAAGGAGTATTAGGGTTTTCCTTAAACCCTAGATCCCTCAGCTATATAAGGAGCCTCCCAGCTCCTGAATTCGCCCACTCCTTCATTGGTGAAACCCTAGGGCCGAAAATTGCATACTCCCTCTCTCTCTCTCCTTCTAATTTCCTTCTTGCTAGCTCTTGGGTGTGATTCCATTAGAGGCATTACATTTGTGGTGCTAAGCTTCCAAGAAGATCAAGATCAAGATCAAGAGGATTGTCAATTGTTTGCTATAACAATTGAAAGGTATGTAACTCTTAAACTCTAGTTTGTTAATTTCGAAATTAGTCTCTCTCCTCTAGGGTTCTTGTTTTGCAATTCAAAGTTATATGTTCAATAGTTAAAACATAGATCCAAAGTAGGTTGCATGTGAACTTAGGAATTGTTTTCTAGTTTATTTGTTTCACCTAAAACCCATCAATATAGTTATGTGTAAAGCTTATATATACTTGTACCCTGTATCATATGGAAGTAATGAAAAATCGGAATTTAATTTCCCAATCTTGTGTTATCAAATTCACAAAATCGAGATTAAGTTTTTATTTCAACAATTAGATTCCTCTCATGCTTAAACATTGTGATTACTCCCATTCTGATTACAAGAGAGATTTGCAATTGAAGAACCCTAAAAATCCTCTTTTTCACTATGATTCATATTTTCAACTTTGTGATTCTGATTATGTTCCCTAATCAAGCTTTCAATCACATAGCATTACAGAATCAAAGAAATCGGATCAAGTTCTCAAGAATACCTGGTTTAACATAATCAGATTCAGGTTCAACATAATCAGATTCAGGTTCTAATTCTCATATAAAATCTCTTTTTTTTACTCCACTTCATATCTACTCCAAATAACTATTTTTTTGTGTCAAAGGAAAAGTGAATAAACCATGATATATCTTTTTTTATATAGCTTTCTTCAAATTTTGAAATTTGAATGTCTAATATTCTACCGATTCAAAGAATTTTTAATGAGAATGCATAATATTCTACATATTTTAGTATCATATTCTACATATTTGCACCAGTTAAACACCTTGTAATTCTACATAAACCTTGCACTTCCATGAAGCACAGTATGCCAGATATTTTAAAATATGAATATGTGATATTCTAATTATTTTATAAATTGTAATGTGGAATGTATAGTATTCTACATATGTTAATATAATATTCTATATATTCTGTATATTTTATGTGGTATGTGCAATATTTGCATATGTTAGTATAATATTCTATATAGTCTGAATATGTATTCTTGTTCTTTAACTCTTTCTCCCAATTTGTCATGTACATCACAATCCTTTGCTAAACAGGTTGCGAACTGATGATTAATTTTAGTGATTAATTTCTAAAATCTTCATTGAATTGAATGTGTGATATCATATTCTACATATTTTCACCAGTTAAAGACCTTGCACTTCTATATAAACCTTGAACTTCCACGCAATATAGAATCCTATCTATTTCAAAATATGAATTGTTATTACGTGATAGTTTGATAAGTCATATGGTACTTCTTAATTTGATCAATATGTTACTTTGTTTGATTATTTTGATGATCGATTAAAAATATTAGTAAGATAGTGTTCGGTAACATAATATTCTAGGTATTCTAATTTGTTAAGTTAGGTGTTACTTCATAATTTGGTTTCGGGTGTTATTTTATTGATTAATCAGATGTTACTATTTACATTGATAAATCAGAACTAATTCATACATGAATGACTTTATTGTGTAAAGTTAATGTCATTATGTAGCACATTCTAACATTCTTTATTTTCTTTTAGCATAACTTGATGTATTATTCAAAGAACAGTTCTTTATACTTTATTAGGAGAATGTATGATATTGATTATTATTGAAATGAAGTATATGATTAATAATGTTAATATTATAATATTCTAGATTTTATTTTATCATAACTTAATGTACAATTCAAAGAAAAGTTTTTTATATTTTATTTGGAGAGTCTATGATGTTGATTATTATTAGAATGTAGTTTACGCTTTATAATAGCAATACTCTAGTTTTTTGTCAAGTATTTAATAGACAAATTCACATATTATTTTGGTTTATGGTATTTAGTGTGAATATTCTAGTATTTTGTTCTAAAAGAAACATGATATATGTTTTGATGCAGATCAAGTGACAAGAATGACTAAACCAAGAGCAAAATATGTTGTTGATATTAAAACTAAGAAAACAATGATAGTTCAATTGATAGATCTTTATCAGAATGTGAAATAAAAGACAAGGTATAACATTAAACACATTAACGTATATGGATATTTGATATAAATACTCTAAGTTAACATATTATTAAGTGTTATATTCTTCTTTTCACGATGTTGATTATTCTTAGAATGTACATATTTTTATATTTGATTTTTAGTAGGTTATGAAATGATGCATCTGTTTTAGTTTTTTTTGTGTTAATAAAGTTATGATATATGTTTTGATGCATTTGAAAATCTTGATTAAGAAACTTGGTATATGATGAAGGGAAGAGATTGATGGAAAAAGAAAGCATAAGGTATCCAAAAATAGAATTGATGGAAGTTTGGAGATGTGTGGTGGTGAATGAAATTCTTAGAATGTTACAAAACGTTTGAATTTTGTTATTACTTGACTGTAGTTTGTATATTCTGGGTATTTTGTTCTGGTAAATATTTGTTTACATTGATTCTACTTTTCATGATGCATCCAAATTGAATGATCACCTAAACTAATTGAAGAAGCTAAGGAGTTTGCAAAATCTGACCGACTAAAGCATCTTAACTTGGTGCAGAAAGCGATGCAGTGAAATGAAGATTGTTGATCTAATTGATAAAATATTTGCACGAATTTAATGGTTAATGAATTTGGAGTCTTTTTCTCTTTGAATATTGGCTATATTTTCTATATTTTGAATAACATGTATGGTTGAATGTTTGGTAAACAATAGTTATGGTTTGAAGGTTTGAAGATTGGTGAATATTTAATAAAACAATATTGTGGTTGAACAATAGTTATGTTTTAAATGATAATATATGTAATCTTTCACATATTAGACGAGTTTAAAAGTAAAGTCTTTATGTAAAATATTCTATCAGAATAATATTGTATGTTTTATGTTATAATAAGTATATTTATAATATTTCAATAGAATAATTTCATGTGTTGTTCGTTATCGTCAATCGATGTTTATGTCTTTTTTAGAATTAATAGTTTATGTCGTGTAATGGTAGTAATATCTTTCACATATTAGACGGGTTTAAAACTAAATTCTCTATGTAAAATATTCTATCAGAATAATATTGTATGTTTTATGTAATAATAAGTATATGTATAATATTCTAATAGAATAATTTTATGTGTTGTTTATTATCGTCAATTAATGTTTATGTCTTTTTTTAGAATTGAAGTCACTATTCAAGGTAAATTTTATAAGTAGAGTGTATGATGTTTAAAATCATTAATGTTGTAGTTTATGATGTATGATGTTTATAATCTAATAAAATAAAGTTTTAGGTTTTTTTAAATAAGTTCATTTATTTACATGAAAATAATATGTATACGTAGAATATTCTAATACAATTATGTTATATGTTATAAGTTTTCATAAATTTAATATATATATAATTTTCTAATAGAATAATGTTATAGGTTACCCTTTGAATAAGTTGATTTATTACATGAAAGTAGTATATATGTGTATAATATTCTAACATAATAATATTATATGTTGTATGTTTTTATAATCTATATGTAGAATATTTTAATAGAATAATATTCTATGACATTATTAGTTATATGCAAAAGATTCTAATACAATCATGCCTAATTAAATTTTGCTTTTTTTAATACTCAATGATATGATATTAATCTAGCTATTCAAAATATTCAATATTTTTATAATGTGTTGTTAATATGTAATATTATAAAATTATATGTAATATTATGAAATTTAAGCGTAGTATTCTAAAATTATGTTGTATGGAATATTTTGATATTAAAGTGTCATATTCTAAATTGTGTTATAACATATAAAATAAACTTATATTACATAATATTCTAATATTATACGTAATATTCTGAATTTACATAACATTCTAACAGAATAATTTAATTAGGTTGTCTATATTCAAGTTACAATTCTTATATAATAATGTTATAGGTTTTCTGTATCCGTAGAACATTCTAAATAGAATGTAACACAAAATGATTATATGAACATCAAATATCGAACTAGAATATAACAATACATATGTAAGAAATTAAAATAATGCACAATTTATTTGTAAATACCAATGTAAAAATAAAACTTAGAATATAGTGTTATCGTTTTATTCAATTACCTCAAATACATCACTTGAAACCAAACAAAGCAAAATATAAACAAATTTACAACATCCCACTACATAAAATGAGACTCTCCAAGAAATTATTATCGAGCCATATTCTCTACAGTTCCATTCAAGGCTTATCTAAAAATTTGTAATGATAGAAAACATGAAAGTTTTAGCTAATTTCATATATGTATGTCCCACTTTACACTGTGAAAGAGATCTGCTGGGTATTGGGATATATATCTGATGCAATAACTATGTTTAAAGTTGCACAAATATGGAGATCAATTTCATCAATAAAGAAATAAGGAGGGTGCATGGAGTAAATTAAACCAAAATCCTCATTACAGATTTCGATTCCAAAGATGAACCAAGTCCTCATCATCCATAAACTACTTAGCCACTTTAACTCTTTATGGAACAAGCACCATTGAAACCAACGTGTCAATATACTTCTTGAAGTTCTCATCATTAATTAATGGAGGCAAGATATGGATGATATGCTTCTTCCAACATATGCACCGAACATTTTCATTGATAAAGAGTTGTATGTCCTTCAATCATTGACAAAAAGAAGAAGTACACCAGTCATCACTAAGTTAAGAAAAATCATCTTGGAATTTGGGGTCAATATCATTAAATAGTAACAAAGTTTAAGGGTGGGAAGGAAGGAATGATATATTAGACTCTACATCAGACTCTTTATTCATTCAGGACTTTCATCAAACAGCTAGAGTGCATGTATAATGTACGAGAATTGGCTCAATAACAATAATAGTTATGTACATACCTCATTGATTTTATAGAATGAGCACAATATAACTCGAAGATACGTTGTTTTTTGCTTGCTTCTCTTCAATAGCAGAAAAAACCAAAAGCTTGAAATTGATAATATATGACTGAAATCAAATACCTGGAATGATAAGAAATCTAAGATGAATTTAAATTGCTAAAACACCTGATTTGAGAGTAAAACTCGAATCATCAATCTGATGGAAATCGATATCAGTTGATGATCGATTACCGATATTGATGAATGGTTAAAAAGCATTGATCTGAAATTAAAGTTGAAGCTTGAAGTAGAGTAAAAATCATAGTTTGAAAGATCGATAGTAATTGTTGAAGATGAAGATTAGTAGAAATCGTCTGAACACTTGAACCTCTACCTTAAATGAAATCGATGATCACAGAGCTAAAATCGATAACAATCTTGTAATGAGTTGTTGGTGTCGATAGATGAACATAAACCTCAATCACTCAGATTATCAATTGGGGATGTAGAAGAATGAAGAATGGAAGAGTTAAGGAAATAGAAGATCGATCAGATTGAACTGGAGAACAAGGAATATTGATCTAGTAAATATCTTGGTAGAAGAATCGAAGCAGATGATTTCTTGATGAAGTGAATGACATTAACATTATATCTGATCATCTTAAATTTAACCTAGACACTAATCTACACCTAATTAACTAATCAATTAGATTAATTAGTGTTAATCATGTTTTTTTATGAGCCACAAGATTAGTTTTGATCAAAGGCTAAGATTTGGTCCCCGTGTCTCACAAAATATAGGTGGTCTCAAATGAACCTCTACCTATATATATATATATATATATATATATATATATATATATATATATATATATATATATATATATAGAGAGAGAGAGAGAGAGAGAGAGGATTTAAGTAAATTATAATGACTACCTCGATGTGATGTTCAGCAAAAATAAATAAATAAATAATAATGATAGTATTTCATATAGCATCAAAATTTATACATTCAAGACTAATAGTTTAATACGATCCAAAATGGCTACGATCAATGCGAAGTCTATCCTTCTTCTTCGTAAAATAATCCCAAATAGAGAATCGTATTTGTCAATTGTATTTTTCATTTAAAATAGGGATAAAGTATAATGGCAGTCCAGTATATCGAACTAGAGTTGCATATAGATATCCATTATCGACAAAGAACTTCCTGTTAAAGGTAGTATCCAAGATTACGTATATCATGATTGATCAAAGATTTATTGTACCGGATGATCCTATGGTGGTACGTGTGGCTGATCAAAGAATATATATATATATATATATATATATATATATATATATATATATATATATATATAGGTTCAGGTGTTTAAAGTAATTATTGTGTTATTGTATGCATAAATGTGGGCCAATCAAAATTTAAAAAATAAATAAATAATCAAACAAATAAATAAGGGTAATTTAGTAATTTGATAAATAATTTCTACAAATACACTCCTATAATTATGGTAAATACTTTGACCTACCTTTATCCCTTTTTAAAACAATAAACAATACTGTATTCTATCCCATTCGTAACCCTAGCTCCAAAACAGAAGATCGCCACCACCATCATTTGCTGTTGCCGCCGAATTAGGGAGATTGGTGGGTCGATGGTGATTGATTAACCACAAGGGTGAGGGGATCCATCGACACCAGCGACCCTTTGTGGGGTTGCCCTTCATTGTCTTCTTCATAGATCGGGAGAGGGAAGAATCGAGCGATAAGCATCGAACAAAGGTGGTATTGGTGGTGGTAATCGATCGATCTCTTCTTGAAGGACAAGAAATCATCCCCAATTTTCAAATCGTACTTCCAAAACCCTATAATTTGATTTGATCTGTTTCTACGGAGTTTATTCATTCTTGTAAACTTCGCCAATGTACATTAAGGAACTGTAAGCCGAAAAGATTTGTTCATCTATTCGCATGATAAATACTTGACAAAAATTTCAGGTAAATTTCCTTTTCTTTCTTGTACATGTAATTCCTCATTATTTTTCAGACCTGATTATAATTTTGTTCGATTCGAATGACATTGTAATTACATGATTCAAGTTCGGTATTGATGTGATATTGATTTCGTCATCACCGCTAATTTGTTGTTCTTGGCCGTAATAATTCTCTTCAAATCTTCTGTGTATTACTCATTTTGTCTTGGTGTGTGTTAGTTGGGATGGAAAGTTCCTCATTAACAATTGTTGTTGGGAAATTGATTTTATTTGGGATTAATATACATATCAGAATGAGCAGTTTTTTGGCTGCATTTTATGACTTGATTCATATTTCAATTTATGTTTTTTTTTTCTTTCTGATTTAACACTTCATTTATGTGGACAGTGCAGGATCTTGACAAGGTTGAATTCTGAAAAGGTATCAAGTATGTTTATGTAGATGATTCAATGGACGATATTGGTGAGATTCCAATTCTATTCGAATGGAATCACAAATTCCAATTCTGTTGGAATGGAATCATGAATTCCAATTCTGTTGGAATTACAGAAGTTGATGCTTGAAGAACGGACCACAAAATTGAAACGGGCCACATTATTCTTTTAGAATGTATTAGTCGTTATTAGATTTTGATGTTTTCTTTCCCGTTTTGAAAGTTTTTTTAGTTTTATTCTTTAACAATAAATGTAATTCTTAACAATTGTTACCCGTAAAAGGGGGATAGATTCAGTAAGGCTTGGGCTTATTGATGAGAAAGTGATTTCGAAATATAGTAGTCAGCTTGTCATCGTGAACATGCCCACAACCTAAACTCATACTTGGTCTCCCACCTCATTCCTACTATGGGTTGCTCACACTTGTGCTTCGGGAATAAGTTGAAGGTTCTTCATATATAACACAATGACAGATGGGTTACTGTTAAACCCATCCCTAATTCATTTGTTGTCGATGTTGGTGGCTAGTTTGACGTTAGTTAATTTCTTATAAGAGTGTGTTGTTCATAGGGTTGCAGTTAATTCCATGCGGTCTAGCTGACTCTCTGTTGCATCGTTACACAGTGTATAAATTAAACAATTTCTTGAAGATGCGGCGCCGGCTATAAAAGCAACGCCCAAGGACGAAGAAGCGTTTGCATCGTCGTGCGTTTGTTTGTTGTTTCCGATAAACCTGGAACCTCTTTAATATCTAGAAATTGAATTGGGGGTATAATTGTCTACTCACTATTATTTTCGTGGATGTATAAAAAAGTTTCTTGGAAAAATCAGCACCCGTAAGTAAAAAAACAGTATCAAGAATTAAAAAATTCTTGAAACAAATACATGATGAATCCCCAATACCAGCAGTTATTTGTTCGTCATCACATGAAACGAAAATTCCTAAAATCAAAACCGAATATCATAAAAAAGTAATTTTTAACTTGAAAGAGTAGATAAAATCCACTAAATCAAAACGGTTTTGGTTACCATGTCCATGTGAATCCCGGGCTAGAAATCGAGGATCATGAGTTATCATGTCGCTTTATAGTTTCCTTTTTTTCTGAATGGGTAAGCCCTTAGTGATCTTTAATTCAAATAATAACTCTCGTATTACAATCACCTAAAAAATAACATTAAATATGTTACGGTCAAAAATAATTATAACATTGTAAATTGCAATCATAATTACTTACCAATAATTAGATAAAGAGCAACTTTCCAACGTTTTGTACATTGCTTTTTTCCTCATTTAGCCCAGATCGACATTGCATTTTTCATCTAAATTGGAATCCAATGGTTGCCATGTGTTCCTCCAATAACAACCATAAACCACAAGCCTTCCAAGGGCATCCTTAAAACCTCTCTTACAACAGGTGCTTCACTTGTGCCCTGTATTGCATCACCACCTAGATCTGTAAAACTTGTTACATTTTAAGGGATTCAATACTAAAATATCGCCAAAATCAAACCGATTCCCCTTATCTACAAAATTAAGCATAACCCTTATTTTTTTTTTATTATATCATGTGTTGAACAAATGACGATTGAATTTAATATGCCAGAGCAAAGCTACTCTCCAAGTAAGCTCAAGCACACATCCACCACACAGTGACATAATAAAGGCAATCCACATTGTCTTAATGTAACGAATAGAGTTCAGAGGAGTTTTGACCTGGTCAAAGATGAATATATATATATATATATATATATATATATATATATATATATATATATATATATATATATATATATATATATATATATATATAAAAGGGAAAAGTGAATATACCCTTAAGGGTATATAAGTTTAGATACCCGATCTACAAAACTACGTAGTTTTGATCACTTTTTAATTTTGTAATTTCTTTGAAATCATTTTTAAGAATCGAACTTTTACTTTTAATTGTTAAATACCATCATTGCAATAAAAGTATTAAAAATATATATCATCTAACTAAAGATTTAAAAGTGTACGAAAACGCCATTAAATTTTGAAGAACATTACTCTAGATTACATAATTTATGATTAAATCCATTTGAATTTCAATATTCTAATAATGATTTATGTAACTAATAAAAGAATTAAAAAACTGCAAATGAAATGTCATGCGAGGGAATTTAAGGTTATGTTCGAGAAAGTAAAAACTCAAATTCATAACTTAAATATGTAATTAATAGCGGAAAAGAAAATGGATGAAGTGGAAAGTAGAAATTAAACCTTTGATGTTAGAATGGCGGCTTCCTGTTAATAATTGTACGACAATTTTATTTTCTTTCACAACCAGACGATAATTGAAGCAGAAAATCAAATAGGAATTGAGTTGTGTTGTTATCGTGAATAAGGAAAGATGTAGGTTTTAAGGAATATTTTTTTTCCCCAAAATTAAACAACTAATCAAAACTACGTAGTTTTATGGATTGGGTACCTAAATCTATATACCCTTAAAGGTATATTCACTTTTCCATATATATATATATATATATATATATATATATATATATATATATATATATATATATATATGTATATATATATATATATATATATATATATATATATATATATATATGAGTAGGATCAAATGAGAATACCAAAAAAGTTGAGAACGCGAGAACAAAGTATATTCATTTGCGATTCCTTGTATTCATTTGTTGAGAAATGATAAATTTTTACGCCTTTAATTTCAATTGAAGAGAAAAAGCATATTCATGTTGATTGTGCGTAAAAATTTATCATTTCTCCACAAATGAATACATGGAATCACAAATGAATATAATTGTTCTCGCGTTCTCAACCTTTTAGGCCTGTATATATATAGATATATATATATATATATATATATATATATATATATATATATATATATATATATATATGCCTAGGTTATTCTATTCAAAGTAATTATTGTGTTATTGTATGCATAACTGTGGACCAATCAATTTTACTTATTTTAAGAAAGTGATTAATATATATTATTGAATTAAATGTAATTGAAAAATATCATCTAATTTAATTACAAGGGTATTTTAGTCAATTAATATAGATTTAATAAAGAAAAATTGCATATTTTAAGGGATCATAGATTCTATTAATTTTAAAAATCCGATTTTACGAATTATAACTATTTTAATTCGGACATTCTGACAGAATATGTTTATTTATTTAAAAATTTACTCAAAAATAAAAATATTCTTGAACCTTAAATAATAAAAATATTCTTGAACCTATTTCTTGATCATGAATTTAAAAACTTCTTATAGAATAACAAATTCTTGAAACAATAAATTGAAGAATAAAAACAAAAAATACATTATTTCTTATAGAATACGGGTAACAATTGTTAAGAATTACATTTATTGTTAAAGAATAAAACTAAAAAAACTTTCAAAACAGGAAAGAAAACATCAAAATCTAACAACGACTAATACATTCTAAAAGAATAATGTGGTTCGTTTCAATTTTGTGGTCCGTTCTTCAAGCATCAACTTCTGTGATTCCAACAGAATAGGAATTTGTGATTCCATTCCAACAGAATTGGAATTCGTGATTCCATTCCAATAGAATTGGAATCTCACCAATATCATCCATTGAATCATCTACATAAACATACTTGATACCTTCTCAGAATTCAACCTTGTCAAGATCCTGTACTGTCCACATAAATGAAGTGTTAAATCAGAAAAAAAAATTTGAAATATGAATCAATTTGTAAAATGCAGCCAAACAAATTGGAATTACCTCATAAGTCTCGTTTTTTCAAAGCCTGCAAACACTTTCAAATTGAACATATTAAAATAAAACATCAAATTCATCTATTTCAATATGTCTTTCTAGGAACCCACACAATGGATAGTCTTGCACAGCATTATCATAACATAATAGAATATGATAAAAAGCTTTCAATAATTAAAAAGCATTAAGTAAAATGTAAACAATTACAGTGGTCAAAATAATCACCTTAAACAATTACTTTCATACTCCATGGGAGAAATTGATCTCCACATTGTCTTCTCAATTATCGCTTTGTCTGATATTTAGTTCTCAACTATCGCTTTAATATTATGCAAAAGGAAAATGACTAATTACCAAACAGAGGAGATCTAATTAATCCAAATTATGTATCAAATAATGATTTTTCTTTTTGGAATCAAATAAACCCTAATGAACTTTGATACTACTTTTTACCGTTCATTTAATTTAAAGAAAGGAAACGAGGGATCAAACCTGTTGGAATCGACCGAACATACAAATCGCTCTACGAGAACCGGTTTCTTTGAATTCAGATCGTATAGCTTCAAAAAATCAAATTAATGTTTTCACATATTTGAAAATAATCTTGAATCTAAACTATCTAATTGTAGATCATCGGTTTGTTTTGGCTACACCCACCTGTAATCGGAATACAAAGAAGAAGGGTGGGCTGCGTTCAATTCATGCTACAAGATGGAGGGTCGGCGGTGAAGAGGTCGTTGGTTTTTTTTGGCCACCTGTGAGCTCTCGTAGGAAGAAGTCACCGGAGAAGGGCGTATGCCCCTCTATTTCTCGTCTTTTCTTCTTCCTGTCAAACACAACAATCGAACGCCCCCTGGATCGGTGTTGTCCAGATGCTTCTTCCCTCCGCACCTCCTCGCGATTCACCAACTATCACAGAAGCTCCGTCGACATGCCCTGTTCCTTCGTTTCCCTTACAGTCAGCATCTTCGACTGATTAGAGGAGAAGGGCGTGAAGGAGTCTTCAACCGGTGATGAAAATTGATCCTACAACGATTGATCAGATCAGTGCCGTATATAAAAGGGGGATTAGGTTAAAATCAACGTAACTTGCAAAATTATAGGGAGTATTTGCGGAAGTTATTTCTCAAATTACCTAGTTACCCTTATTGATTTATTTAATTATTGTTTTTTCTATTAAATTTTGATTGGTCCACAATCATGCATACAATAATACAATACTTAGTTAAAACACCTGAACCTATTTCTCTCTCTCTCTCTCTCTCTCTCTCTCTATATATATATATATATATATATATATATATATATATATATATATATATATATATATATATATATATATATCACAAGCGTATTGTCCTTCATTCACCTATAATAGCAGAATGCTCACTTCAATGAAAGATACTAACACATAAACAAACAAATATATTAAAAAAACATGAATATTTAACAACCAGAGCAATTCTATCCTTCACATTTGTCTTCTATACCAAATGATCCAGTCAAAAACAGTTTCACAATCTGTAAATGTTGGTTCCAATAAACCAAATTGTGGAAACTCTGCCACCTATGCAAGTTAATCATCGTTATTGCTCATTTTAATTGGGGTTATGATATTTATTGCTGCCATTGATGTTGTCTTTTGTGCAATAATCTTAATATCTTATTACATAATTCCATGTCCATATATAAAAAAAAGCAAAAAAAAAGGAAGATTAAAGCATTGATAAAGGTGGAAATTCATCTGCATAAACACAAGCATCATACTTGTTAAATGTGACTCGAGCATTTAGAGCATTCTCATGAAGTATCTGGAGCATTCTTATGGACCATTTGGAGCACTTAGATCTTAATGGAGCACTTAAGGTTCATGGAGAAATGGACAAAGGAACGGATCATCTGAGATGGCTTTGGATCATCACACAAACGAACGGATCAAGTGACAAAGGAACGAATCTTCCAAAAGGAGGTTTGGAGCAACTTCGAGTGGCTTGGAGCAACTTGGAGAAACATGGAGCAACTTGGAGCACTTGAAGCAACATGGATCACATGGAGCACTTGGAGAAATATGGAGCAACTTGGAGCACTTGGAGCAACATCGAGCAACATGGAGCATCATGTTGTGCCACGTAGAAGGAAGTTGCACCATCCTTGGGATGTTGCGCCAAATGATAGAATGATGCGCCATCATATATGAAGTTGTGCCAAGGTGATGTTAAGCCAAGGAGATGTTGAGCCATGAAGATGATGTTGCTCCATCAAGAAAGGAAGTTGCGCCATCGTGGACCATCTTGTTACATACCCGGCCGACGGCAGAAACGCCGAGTTATGCGATGTAGGGATATTGGATCGAGGCACATAAATATATTGAACATTACATAGAAACATAACACAAATGATAGTTTTGTTTATTATAATTTATTTGGGACTACATTCTTTGATAGATCAAGCACATATTTCTGAACATAGCTAGAAATGACAAACAGACAGAACTAAACTCCAGCAAGCTTCCTTGATGACAATCTTCCTCTGCACGACTCTCTTCCACACCCATCTCTCTAAGAATACATGTATTTTGAAAACGTCAATATAATGTTGGTGAGTTCACATGTTTTTATAGTTTTATGTTTTATTTGTTTGTATTTTAAGAATAATTTTTCTTTTTAGAAAATCCTTTCTATCTTTATAAGATATTTTACCAATCCTATCTTACTATCTTATAGGATATTTATCGATCATATCTTACTATCTTATAGGATATTTATTGGTCTTATCTTATTATCTTTATAGGATATTTATCGATCCTATCTTACTATCTTTATATTTTAAGATATTTTATAAATCTTAATGTAATTTATTTACTACTTGAAGGCATCCCTCTCGGTAGTCAGATCTCTAAGGTGGTTGTAATGTATTACCATGAGCCCTCATAATCGACATTGTTTGACTAATAATTTCCCCATCACGACGCTTTATCGGACGTCGAATAATAAAATCTTATATATATAAAGTTATCCTATCAGGATTGTAGCTAGCAATCGCAGGTGGGGGTGTCAATCCTTGTATATATATGTATATATCTTTCTGACTATCGCAATATTAACGATTATGAGTTCGGGGTAGCCGAATTTAATCAAGGCTATTGGATAAATATTATTAGCTCACTAATGTATTAACCTTAGGTATTTTATCTTTTATCTTTCTTATCGAGTGATTTCCTATAACTATCACAATATAAATCTTTTATTTTATATTTGATAATTACAATTTTTAGATCTCATAATTATCTTTTGTGTGTGTGTATATATATATATATATATATATATATATATATATATATATATATATATTATTTTGCCATACATATATACCTTAATTATGGTTAATTTGAAAAACGATATTTAGGCAGAGTAACAATAAGGTACGGTGCAGATCCCTATAGTTGACTAGCATTACTTCTAGGTATTAAGTTATCCTAGGAACTTGACCATTATAACATCTTGGCAATATCTCTTCCTAGACTATTCGACATCTAACTCTTAGGCATAATATCGTAGCTTACAACTCAGTATAGTATCTATGGCTACATTACCATATGGTTTCATGTTTTATATAACTATTGACATTTATGAATATAAATATATTTTATGAATATAAATATATTTTATATAACTATTGATATTTATGAATATAAATATAAAATATATCGAGTGATGAATATTATTAGCTCACTAAAGCATGTATCCCCCCCCCCAGCCGAGTAAAACCTTTAAAATAGTTAAAATGGGGCCGTGAACTCATCCGTCGTGTGAGATCGTTGGTGTAGGGTTGAATCGGGGTCGGGTCTCTGGGGACCGCTCCATGGATGCAGCAGCTGAGAGAGAGAGATAGATAGAGAGAGAGAGAGAGAGAGAGAAATGTGCTTAGAATGATGTGCAGAATGAAGCGACACTGCCTTCTATTTATAGGCGTGGATTTAGGATGCGCGCGACACAAATATATGTGCACGTCGCGCATGATCATCGTTACTCTATCTAGAGATGTACACATGTCACATCCCCTCTTGGCCACATATCTCGTAATCTACTTGAATTCGGTGTCAGGTGCGTGCCACACATAGGCGTGCACGGAAGGATTTTGTTAAAATCATAACTTTTTCGTGCTAGCTCCGATCTAAGCCCTCTTTATATCTATGTAATGATCTCAAGGAGTACTACAACTCTATTTTAGGTTGTTTTAGCTCCTTTTGACTTTCATTTTTGTGCCTAACAGGAATAAAAATAAATGATTTTACAAAAATCATATCTCTCTCATACGGACCCCATTTTCGGCATTCTTTGTCCTAAAATTTATATCTCAAGGAGTACTGCAAATCTCATTTTTTCACTTTTAGTCAAAACTCAACCAATCTATAAGTATCGTTTTGATGTAATTAACTTTAATTAGGTTGTTGATTTTTATTTTTATAAAATACATAACTTTTTCCTTTGTAATCGGATTTTTACGAATCTTATATCCTTGGGATCATGTTAAAGAGTATTTTCCAAATACGTTAACCAACTTAGAAGATGATAACACTTTTTGGATGCTTATTTTTGTGCCTAACAGTCGATTTAACTACACTACTACATTTTATGGCTTTGGTCACTCGACGCCGGAAACGAACAGTCACTCATACGATATTTTAAGTAGATGAAGGTCTCCATCATGTGACTATTCGAAACTGTATTGCCATACCTTCTAATAATTAAGTAGTTGAAGTGAACTGAAATATTTTGGCGGAATGTTTAGCCAATTATTAATTAGGAGGCGTGACTATAGAAGATTGAGTTCGACGCATTAGTTACTCTAAATATAAAAAAAAGTGACAAATATACTGGAGGAAAAAAAAGTGACAAAAAAGTGTCCAAATGACATAAATCATCACATGAAGTAAATGTGTATGTCGCTAACTCATAAACCGGAGTTTGACTCACATGATTTTGGTGTAGCAAAAAATTTGGTACATATGGTCTCATAACTATAAGTGTGACTGAAGTTGAACGTGTGCTATAGCTTCCCTACCGTTTATGTGTATTTTCACTTGTTATTTCAAAGTGGTTGTATGGATTCCGAATAGCCACACCAAATCACTTGTTATTTCATGTAGCTATTATTTAGAGCAAAAGTGATGAAAAAATGTTAATCATTAAGTTTGATATTAGTTATATTGCGTGTTATTATTTGTAAATCAAGAGACAATATATTTGTAATGTTTTATGTGTATAATCACATGTTATTTCAAAGTAACCGTATTGATTTCGAATAGCCACACCATATAACAAATGTGTATCCAAATGATTTTTATTAGACATGTTGCAAAATATTCATATAGCTATTATTTAGAGCAAAAATGGGCAAAAACAATTAATCTTTAAGTTTGATATTGGTCACATTGAATGTTATTGTTTGTAAATCATAAGACAATATATTTGTAATTGTTTAAGCTTGTAAATCATAATCTAGTTTGTCACACATGATCTAAGTGTATCAAAATAAATCTGTTATTACTATGTAAATCATGAGACAATATATTAGTAATCGTTTAGTACTTGTAATGTATGTTTATGTTTAATTTTGAACTGTTGTAAAACATATCAATGTGTGAAATGTATATTTTGTTTTGATTCCATGAGTTTTGTATGTAGAATATGTATGGTAGAATGATTATTGTCTTATTTTATTTAGTAGAAATGATATTATGCTTAGAAAAGATACATCTCAATGTGTCAAATGTATCTTTTTTTAGATTCTATGATTTTTATTTAGTAGAATCGATAGTTAAATAATTAGTATTTGAATTTTAATACAAGTTAACATTTATCGCGCTTGGTAATGCGTTTCTTTGAAAACGGGCATGACACAAGTTCTAATCTTACGTTCTGCATGTTTTTTGAAAATAAGGTGATTCTGAGCTTATATTATATATACTATTTGCAATGAACTTTTGTAGAAATGGTATGGTCAAACATATGGTCAAACGCTTGTTACCAAATGGTAATGTAAAAGCGATGTTATGACATGCAATGTAATTATATATGTGGTAATTTGCAAGGTTAATGTACGACAATAATTGGCAATGTACTGCAAAGTATGGAAGACATACAAAGTTATAAATTATCAATGAATGCAATTGTTGAATTTAATTATATATGTGGTAATTTTCATGGTTAATGTACTACAATAATTGGCAATATACTATAAAGTATGGAAGACATACAAAGTTACAAATTATCAATCTATACAATTTTTGAAACTTATGCATCAATAATAAGTAACTAAAAATGGATCACTTGAATTTTTTCTTTGATACAACAGTTCCAGTGAATCACCTTGATGATTTGATAATGGCGTGAATTATTGTAGAATGGATACTAGGTCAAAGAAAGAGTGTATGAGGGAACATTCGACAACCCTTCATCGTGATTTCGATGTGGTGGATGGATACTAGGTCAAAGTATTTGGTCGCTATTGATCAATATTTGAAAACGTTAATACAACAACATACATGAAATTATTAACGAAATTATATGCACAATTATAGGTCATAACAAACATAGAAACGTTATTATAGTTATTAATAAAATAATAAGCTAAACAAAATAAAATTATA
Source organism: Lactuca virosa (assembly GCF_052849685.1). Classification (NCBI taxonomy): domain Eukaryota; kingdom Viridiplantae; phylum Streptophyta; class Magnoliopsida; order Asterales; family Asteraceae; genus Lactuca; species Lactuca virosa. Next base: position 126,736,471 of record NC_136430.1, read on the forward strand.
TACAAATTACACCCATTATCAATAAAGTAACCTACACTAAATTACATAAATGACGAAATTGATAATTATAACACAACAATTAAATTTAGCTAACATAATATAAATAATATTTAATGTCGTTAATACTTAATAATTTAAACCATTTCTCTTTTTGTCTTCCATACAGGCCGGCCCTACCGGAGTTCCAGAAGTGCTTAAGAACAGGGCCCACCAAAACATAAGGGCCCATTTTTTTTTCCCTATGATCGTATCTTATTAGGCTAATATTAGGTCAAGTTAATGTTACTACTTACCTATCGCGGAAAAATATGCCAACGCGCATAAGTGGGAATAAAAAATTCGAGAGGGAAAACACTTCGATTCTTGAACATATGGAGCAAAATTAATCATGGCTACTATTGAAGGGTCTACAATCCTTGACAGAAGCAATTAAGTAACGATTCTATTTTTTGTTTAAAATTAGATTTGGGTTATGATGTTTTTGTTGTCGGATCGTGGTGGGTAATTCAAGAATTCTTCATGTTCTTACTTCATTTTTCTTTTCTTGATCGATTTGTTCAATGTTTAATTATTTCATACAATGAATCGTCATAAAAAAGTGTGTTTGGGTAGGCTTTGTTTATGTTTCGTTGATTTATACTCCATTTTTTTTAACAGATGTGGCGTACGGTTCATGATCTTATGGAAATTGGGTGATTTTCCTAATTCTCACCTTCTTCTTCTACTGATTTTGTGTACTTTGGTAGACTTTCCTATTCTTTTTTAAATTAATATAAATTTATTTCTTTTACATGTTAATTAACGAACTAGTGATTTATGACTTAAAATTAATTACAAATTGAAATGGGTTTCAAGGGGATTTTCAATATCTGTGAATATATATATATATATATATATATATATATATATATATATATATATATATATATATATATATATATATATATATATATATATATATATATATAAAAGAGATGGTAAAGGAGCAACTCCATTACATCTAGCTGCAAGTCAACAACACCCTGATTGTGTTCATATACTTTTAGATAAATGAGCTCTTGTTTGCGCCTCTATTGTTGGATATATGTAACATTTCTTCTCAAATTTATGATTTATTGTTTGTATCAGCTTTTGTGGGACTTGGGTATTACTTTTGTTATCAAATTATCTTATAGTTCTTTTTCTTTTTGTAAAAAGTGTACAAAATCTTGTGGTCTCGATTCCGAAAATTAGAAGCCTTGAGTTTCTTCCATCTTACTTCTTTCTTCATTAAAATCAGAAGCATTTCACTGAATCAGAAGCCACAATATCCTACAAGATCTGTCACAACTCTCTAAATTTTCAAAAATCGGAAGCAAAACATATCCCCAAAGCTCCAATTTGGCTTGGGTTTTTGAAAAAACATAAGGTATAAGGAATTTTATATAATATCTTTTTTTCTTTATGATTCATATATGATAAGATAATCCATTATCTTTTTAATGTATTATTTAATTTCTAATTTTTTACAGGTTTTTAGAAGGTCTTTGAAAGAAGAGTTGTAGTATCTGGAAGGTGTTAGAAACAAGTTCTTAATTTTATTATCATAGTTGTAATTTCATATTCTTATTGGTGTTAAATAGAACCAAGTTTTTTATTTTATTATTTTGTTTTTGTGTGTATTATTTTGAATGACTTATGTATATTGCAATTAAAAATTATAACGTCTTGGAATTAATGAGTAATTTCATCTGCTTAAGCTTTTTCACAAGAAATTAAATGATCAAAATATTGGCGGTGTCAACAACTCTTTTATTGAATGAAGAAGAGAGAAAAAGTATGTGTTTGCTTATTCTGTATCACATGACTTTAAAAAAACACAATATGAGCTGTTGGATATTTGCATCAAATATGAATAAATATGTGTTAAACAAGTTAAATGAAATTAACATACAATTTTTTGATCTTTAAAATTTTAGGGCCTATTTTTTAATAAATTGTACAGGGCCTTCGAAATCTTTGGGCCGGCCTTGCTTCCAAAAGATATATATGAATCCACTTAGAAATATATATGTACAGTCTAAAGAGTATTCACAATATTTACAAAATATTAATATTCATTATCAACCAAAATCCTAATAAACCTACAAAGTTTATAAAGAGTATTCACAATATTTACAAAATATTAATATCCATTATCAACCAAAATCCTAATAAACCTACAAAGTTTACTATACTCTACGTACCAACGGCACACCTTGCAATAACTCTGTGGCTCCTCATCCTCATATATTCCATCCACAAATGCATATTCAACGGAATGACCTTCCTCTTCACATTGGAATGTGATGTTATTTGTTGTAAGTTTATGAACAACATCTACACTCCTCAATAATTTGCAGGCACCATCAGCATAAACTGTATACTCTCTAGCTTTCGGACCACACCAACCGAAATATGCATCAAGTAGTTGTTTACCTACAAGTACACATTTAAAAAACCTATCAATATGATGTATCAGTTTCAGTAAGTATTGCAAATTATACAACATAACACTAAATATTCTATTATCTAGTATTTGACATTAATACTAAAATTAAAGATTTATGTGCCCAATACATTGTACAACCTATAAACATATATTAATTAGCTATAGAGAAATTATAATGCACATATTATACATACCTTCATCATACTAAGGAGGCCCTCTTGATATGCAGATCAGCCCAAGAAAATAAATTGGCTCGAGATGGTCCTTATCTCCTACATAACCCAACAAACTCATTCCCAAATCAAAATTGCCCTTACAGAAGCACTCTTCCTGTTAGCGGATAAAAACAACAATATTTAGACCAATGATACTAAAAATAAATTAAATTAAATTGCATAAAATTACTCAAATTACACATACCACTCCTTGTCTATACATAGCTTCAACGTTTTTATGCATTGCATATTTGTGTATAAATACACCAGCCTTAAGATCTTTGGGACCCATCCTTTCAAACATGTCGAGGGATGCTTGTTCGAACACTTCACATTCTTCCCCCGCTGCATACATCTTTTTCGAACTTTAGAAATTGAAATATACAATTAATAACTAATAAATCAAGTTATATTTCATCAAATATACACTCATAAATTAATGTTTATTGAGAATTAACAAATTCTTGTAGCAACGATGTCTTTTGTAGATTCTGACCCTAACATTACAATAATCCGAGTCAAAATCTCTTATGCTAGATCATCCAACGAACTACAACAATTTTTAAGTTGATATCAATTTTTAAGAAAAAACAGGCGTAAGTTTGAAATACAGTGTAACAGGGTAAGAAAAAAACCTTACTTTGATGAACTGATCGTGGACTAAGTATCGACTTTAATAAAGTTGGGGAAAATCGATTTTGAGAGCGATTCTCTATCAAGGATTTTGGGGTTTTTTTTATAGTTGATAGTTGTCACAACCAGGAAATTCTATGCTTTTGTAATCATTATCAAGGACAAAATTGTAAACAAAATCTGGAAGCATGCATGATATTTATTCAATGACAACAAAATTACATCAAAAACTCTATACAAACACTACAATTGGTCAACGAAAGATTGGAAACCCTAAAAATCCTAGTTTAACTCTATTATGGACTAGGATTTTCTTATTGGGCCTAATGGGCCAATAAGCTTCCAATTTGACTATTTTGGACTTGGAACCCTTAAATGGGCTCCAATTTAATCCACCTTCATGAGATTTAACATTTTGGGCCATATTGGGCCTAAAATGGAATAAACTACTCCAATAAGCCTTATTGGGTCATAACTAACCTAATTAGCTTTAATGGGCCATAAAACCCATTCCCTCATGCTAATTGGGCCGTGAACCATCTAAAGAAGCCCAATGGGCCGAAAAGTAATTATAGGCCTAAGAAATTCGATCAAAGCTAAGAGGTTAAGCCCAACATCATTCTCTTCATATCTCTAGGCCCATTCTCGGCCCAATGAGTGAAAAAATGTATAATGCAAGAGTGATTAGTGAGGTGCCACCTCACTAATAACCATTAGTCCTCCATGCAAAATACACAACATACATCCATAAACTCTCATGTTTCCATGCACCCATCATTTCAAGCTTCTCTCCCCTCTCTTCTTCTTATCTTCGGCCGAGAATCAACACACACACACACATTTTATCAAACTCCTTCTAAGTATACACTCAAGAACACCTCTCCTCTTTCATCAAGAAATTTCGAGACTTAGAAGCATTTCAAGGAGGTTTCAACCAAAAATCACTTCAAATTACACTCTAGTGGTAAGATCTTACAAATCTAAGTAACAAACTTTCTTTTTGAACTCATTCATTCTTCTTACCACCTTAATTTCATGATCATGCTCCCTAGAACCCATCTAAGTTCGAAATCCACTCAAGGAGCTTGCTAGAACCAAAAACAACACCATCTTCTTCCATTCTTCTTCAAAACCGTGAGCAACTAAGCAAGGTGAGTTCATACCCCTTTGTTTTTGGTTTTTACTTGTTTTTGGGGGGAGAATACAAGTGTTATGTGTTGATCTATGTGTGTTTGCATGTTATATGTGATATCCTTGGTTTGTGTTGTGAAAAATCATGTTATTAATTGCTATACTTCGAGATCCATAACAAAAGTGTGAAAGATTCATAAACAAGAGCATAACTAACAACATAATACAAAGATCTAAGAGTCTTTATGGTTAAAGAAGTGAAAAACAAAGCCAAAGATTTTATAAGGGTCATTTTTGCAAAAACAACAAGGATTTGGCTAAAAGATGACATTTTCGGTTTTTATGAGGGTAATATGGTATTTATTTAAATAAAATCTGATTTTATGAAAATAATACTTTTCAAGGGGTCAAAAATATAAATTTTAGCCTATTGGGCTTAAAATTGGGCCTCACGGATACTTGGGCCCAAAATTTCGAAAATGAAGATGTTTGGGGTTGAAATTGTAAATTGATTAAAGTATGAGTCTAAAATATAAATAAACTATTTCAGGGGCTGAAAATGATCTTTATTGCAAAAAGTTGGACTAAAATGCAAAGTTTTTGGAATTTGGATCTAAAGTGTAAACCTTACGGAATTCGGGCCAAAAGTGTAAATCTTTTTCAATTAAGGGCCGAAAATGTCAAATAATATATTTTGGGCTGAAGTTGTAATATAAATTATAATTGGGCCGAAATTGCAAAGAAAATGGTTTAAGGACCAAAAATGTCATTTTTCATTAAAAAGGACTAAAAATGCCAGTTTTATTAAGAAAGGGCTGAAAGTGTAACTTTATATGAAAAACGGGCTGAAATGGTCAAATAAATATTGTAAGGTCAAATATGTTGATATTTAAACAATTGGGCCAAAAATATTAAATTATAGCATATGGATTTTTAACGATATATATATATATATATATATATATATATATATATATATATATATATATATATATATATATATATAACCAAACTTTCGTTATAAATCAAACGTCAAAGTATTTTTAACATTGCGAATAAACATTTAGCATACAACAAATACCTACACTACGAACTTAAAATCGATAAACTACAAATATTCAATGATTGGGCCCAAAATCTTCTGTCCGTGCTATTGGGTCTTTGTGGCCCAATATCATGGTTATTGGGCCCAATATAATCAAAACATGTTTATTGGGCCTTGGTGACCCAATTACATGCCTAATGGGCCTTCATCAGCTTAAACATGCTATTGGGCCTTAGTGGCCCATTTGCATTGCTAATATGGCCCTAAACTTTTATCATATGCTCAATGGTCTATAACGTGTCCGTAGCATACTCGACAGCCTATAATAACATACATGATTAGTGGGCCACTGTTGTCCTCTTTCGTGCCTGTTAGGCTTACTTCATATTCATGTAAACATCATTCGGGTTGTAAAACAAGGCCCAATAAACATGATTAGTGGGCCACTGTTGTCCTCTTTCGTGCCTCTTTTGTTACAGAAAATATCGGATTTTCTGGGTTTTACAAACAATACAAACTAGTTTTATATCAAACATGCTTATGAACTCACCAACATTATATATGTTGACCGTTTTCAAAATAACTTGTATTCTCAGGAAATCGTTAGACTGAAGAACCTCCAAGTGTGTCTCAGGAAATTTCTTTTGTGTGAAATGTTAATCATCAGACAATTTATGTTTTGGAATACGTCATGTAAACAATGTACTTGATGTGAACAAGGGCAGTTGTAATGTATTAATGCATGGTGATGTTTATGTTATCTTTCATGTATATTCATTGTAATAATATTTCAATTTAAGTCACACGAACCCCTGGACGTTTCTGCCGTCTGGTTCGGGGGTGTGACAGGTTGGTATCAGAGCTTTGTTTATAGTGAACTAGCATATCTAACCATACATGATATGCAACTATAAACATAATGGGAATAAATAACTCTGAACAAAAATAAAAAAAAATTTCATAGTTATGTGCTTATATTAAAACAACAATATAACATTTAAAAGTCTTTGGAGGATTCGAACATTTTCGATTGTGCTCGGACAGTTATGTAGCCGTATTGGGGGTAAATGTAGCCTGATCAACTACATTCACCCAAAGTACGACTGTCATGTGCCCGGGTGTGATTGTGATGATCGATGAAACAAAAACTTTATTTCTACAAATTTACCCTCCTTACACGTTTTTCACCACCAATTTTCTACACAGTCACTATGGAGGAGGCGCATCACGACATTCAGTTTCACCAGGCCCTGGTGGCCCATGGAATGATTGAAGACGACCCCGAGGAAGGACAAGGGGTAGCACTTGACATTGAGCCCGACGAGTACACTGATACGGACTACGAGTTCGATGGGATTGACGAGGACATGGAGGAGGATAGAGACACAGACGAAGCCCCCGTCGAACCATCTACCTACGAGACACGCCAGGACCACCCCGCCCCACCAAGAAATCCCGTTAGGGAGGAGCGCCCTCTGGAGGCAGAGGTTGCCGCACTTCGGCAACAACTATTTGCCATGGAGGCACGAGCCGTGCAGGCTGAGCAGGAAAGGGATGAGGTCATCGGGGAGATGACCGAGATGGCTCAGTTGTTGGCACAACATTTTGGGAAATGATTTCGCTACCACCGTTAGGCACCTCCTAGTGTGTTTAGAATCAGTGGACTTCCTTAGTAGTATTATATTTCCTTTTATGCGCTCTACGTTATGTACTACCGACTCTATGTTTAAATGATCACACTAGTCATAGAGTCGTCATGCTGCAATCACCCAAGTCCCCTCCACACCACATGCTCCAGGCTCATCTACCCCAAGTGCCCCTATGCAGTATTCCGGAAATCTGCCAAAGTGCAACAAATGCAATCTCCATCACAATGGTGAATGCAGGGAGATGCATTGTACCAGTTGCAACCGAGAGGGTCATACGGCAAGATACTGTAGGACCTATCCTCCCCAGAACCAGCAACAAGGAAACAACAACAACAACAACCGCAACAACAACAACACCAATGATAACAACGGTAACAACGCTGGGGCTAGCCACACTTGTTATGGATGTGGACGGGCTGGGAATTTTCGGAGAAACTGCCCCAATGTCAACAATCAAGGAAATAGAGGATCAGGAAGGGTTTTAACTTTGGGACAAGGCGAAGCAGTCCAATACCGTACCGTTGTCACCGGTACGTTTCTACTTAACAACAAATATGCATGCATCTTATTCGATAGTGGAGCGGAGCGAAGCTTGGTTAGTAACAAGTTTAAACACTTACTAAATCAACAACCCCAGAAGCTCAATGAAGCCTTCACGGTGGAAATGGCTAATGGGAAAACAAAGTCAACTAGGGATATTTATGTAGGGTGCACGTTAACATTTAACCACCACACTTTCCAAATAAATTTGATGCCCGTAAATATTAGGAGTTTCAATGTGATTGTCGGCATGGATTGGTTGAGCCCCCATCATGCTGATATTATGTGCCACGAGAAGGCCGTTCGCCTTCATCTTCCTAATCATGAAACCCTAATCATCTATGGAGATAAACCCGAAGTCAACCTTCGTCTTATCTCATGCATTAAGGCACAGAAGTCCTTGCATAAGAAGAATTGCGCATTCCTTGCTCACATCATGGATAAGTCCAAGGAAGAAATAAACATTTGAGATATCCCAGTGGCGTGCGACTTCCCAGAAGTATTTCCCGAGGATCTCGCGGGAATAGCCCCCAATAGGCAGGTCGAATTTCGGATCGACCTTGTGCCAGGGACTACTCCCATCTCCAAATCGCCCTATAGGTTGGTTCCTGCAGAAATGCAGGAATTGTCAAGCCAACTCTGCAAATTCTTGAACAAAGGATTCATCAGACCCAACTTCTCACCATGGGGAGCTTCGGTTCTTTTCGTTAAAAAGAAAGACAGATCATTCAGAATGTGCATCGACTATAGAGGGCTGAATAAGCTCACTATCAAAAATTGCTACCCACTTCCACGAATCGACGATCTATTCGACCAACTTCAAGGAGCAAATTTCTTCTCTAAGATAGACCCGTGATCCGGCTATCATCAACTCAAGGTCCGAGAGGAGGATATTTCCAAGACTGCTTTCCGAACTTGCTATGGACATTATGAATTTGTTGTAATGCCCTTCGGTCTAACGAATGCCCTTGCCGCATTTATGGACTTGATGAATCGAGTTTGCCGTCCATTCCTTGACAACTTTGTAATCGTTTTCATCGACGATATCCTGGTCTATTATCGAAGCGAAGAAGAACATAGACGGCATCTCCGACAAATCTTGGAAACCCTGCTATCCAAAAAGTTGTACACGAAACTCTCTAAGTGTGAGTTTTGGCTCCGTAGCATAAACGTTTTAGGTCATTTTGTCAGCCAAGAAGGGATACATGTGGACCCTTCCAAGGTTAAAGCCATTGAAGGATGGGCAGTTCCAACGACACCCACAAAAATTCGTCAATTTCTGGGTCTCGCAGGCTATTACAGAAAATTCATCCAGATCTTCTCCAGAATAGCCAAGCCTCTTACCACCCTTACACAAAAAGGCGTACCATTCGAATGGACAGAGAAGCAGGAAGATGCCTTCCAAACCCTAAAGAAAGCCCTCTGCAGTGCACCTGTACTATCATTACCAGAAGGAACCGAAGACTTTAAAGTCTACTGAGACGCTTCAAATCAAGGTTTGGGATGTGTACTTATGCAGCGAGGAAAGGTGATAGCCTATGCATCCCGACAACTAAAGACACATGAGGTGAATTATACCACCCATGATCTCGAATTGGGAGCTGTGGTCTTTGCTTTGAAGATTTGGAGGCACTACCTTTATGGTACAAAGTGCACCATTTTCACTTACCATAAAAGCCTCCAACACATTTTAAATCAAAAAGAGTTAAACATGAGGCAGCGAAGATGGGTTGAGCTGCTAAACGATTATGAGTGTGAAATCAAGTACCACCCAGGCAAGGCTAACGTGGGAGCTGATGCCTTGAGTCGAAAAGAATACTCGAATCGTCGTGTGAAAACTCTTACGATAACCATTCAATCCCATCTATTCTCACAAATCAAAGAAGCCCAGTTTGATGCCACGAAGGCAGAAAACAAAACCAGCGAAGCGCTATGTGGAATGGAAAAGAACTTCGAAGTCAAGGAGAATGGAACATATTATTTCATGAACCGAATTTGGGTCCCTAAACTTGAGGGATTCAGAGAGGTAGTCATGAATGAGGCTCATAAGGCACGATACTCCATTCATTCGGGTTCAGATAAAATGTACCTGGATATCAAACAACATTATTGGTGGCCTAACATGAAAGCAGAAATTGCCACTTACGTTAGCAAGTGCCTCACTTGCGCTAAAGTGAAGGTAGAATGTCAAAAGACATCGAGACTATTACAACAGCCGGTAATACTCGAGTGGAAATGGGAAAGGATTACCATGGACTTTGTGACCAAATTACCCAAGACAACTGATGGATTGGATGGCATATGGGTGATAGTCGATAGATGAACAAAATCCGCCCATTTCCTGCCAATAAAGGAATCTTACTAGATGGAAAGATTAACCCGAATCTACATCAAGGAGATCGTGAGACTCCATGGAGTGCCAATATCCATCATCTCAGATCGAGATAGTATATTCACTTCACGCTTTTGGCAATCACTTCAGAAGGCTATGGGAGCACAACTCGACATGAGCACTGCTTACCACCCTCAAACGGTCGGACAAAGCGAGCGCACCATCCAGACGCTTGAGGACATGCTTAGAGCCTGTGTGATCGACTTCGGCAAATCTTGGGACACCCACTTGCCACTGATTGAATTCTCATACAATAACAGTTATCACACGAGCATCAAGGTTGCCCCTTTCGAAGCGTTATACGGTCGCAAATGCAGGTCACCTCTATGCTGGGCTGAGGTAGGTGACACTCAGCTAGCAAGAGGACAGACACCAAACAATTCTTTAACATGGCCAGAAATCATACGTGAAACAACAGAAAAGATAGTTCAAATCAGAGCTCGAATTCAAGCATCACGAGATCGACAGAAGAGCTATGCTGATAAACGGCGAAAGCCCCTAGAATTTCATGTCGGGGATCAGGTGTTATTGAAGGTCTCTCCCTGGAAAGGGGTGATTCGTTTTGGGAAACGGGGGAAACTAAACCCATGATACATTGGACCATTCGAGATTCTAGCCCGAATCGGTCCAGTGACCTATAGGCTGCAGCTACCTGCCGAGCTCAGCAGCGTACACCCCGTGTTCCATGTTTCCAATCTGAAAAAGTGCTTATCCAATGAAACTCTTGTCATCCCATTGGAAGAAATCGAAATCAACTAGAATATCCTGTTCATCGAGGAACCAGCTGAAATCATGGACAGGAAAGTGAAGCGTACTAAGAAAAGTCGCATTCCAATTGTGAAAGTTCGATGGAATGCAAGGCGTGGACCGGAATTCACATGAGAACGCGAAGACCAGATGAAACAAAAGTACCCTCACTTATTCTCGCATTCTCAAATCTAGCTTCAAAAATAATTTCGGGACGAAATTTCCTCTAACGGGGGGATGATGTCACAACCAGGAAATTCTATGCTTTTGTAATCATTATCAAGGACAAAATTGTAAACAAAATCTGGAAGCATGCATGATATTTATTCAATGACAACAAAATTACATCAAAAACTCTATACAAACACTGCAATTGGTCAACGAAAGATTGGAAACCCTAAAAATCCTGGTTTAACACTGTTATGGACTATGATTTCCTTATTAGGCCTAATGGGCCAATAAGCTTCCAATTTGACTATTTTGGACGTGGAACCCTTAGGGCTCCAATTTAACATTTTGGGCCATATTGGGCCAAAAATGGAATAAACTACTCCAATAAGCCTTATTGGGCCATAACTAACCTAATTAGCTTTAATGGGCCATAAAACCCATTCCCTCATGCTAATTGGGCCGTGAACGATCTAAAGAAGCCCAATGGGCCGAAGAGTAATTATAGGCCTAAGAAATTCGATCAAAGCTAAGAGGTTAAGCCCAACATCATTCTCTTCATATCTCTAGGCCCATTCTCGGCCCAATGAGTGAAAAAATGTATAATGCAAGAGTGATTAGTGAGGTGCCACCTCACTAATAACCATTAGTCCTCCATGCAAAATACACACCATACATCCATAAACTCTCATGTTTCCATACACCCATCATTTCAAGCTTCTCTCCCCTCTCTTCTTCTTATCTTCGGCCGAGAATCAACACACACATATTTTATCAAACTCCTTCTAAGTATACATTCAAGAACACCTCTCCTCTTTCATCAAGAATTTCGAGACTTAGAAGCATTTCAAGTAGGTTTCAACCAAAAATCACTTCAAGTTACACTCTAGTGGTAAGATCTTACAAATCTAAGTAACATACTTTCTTTTTGAACTCATTCATTCTTCTTACCACCTTAATTTCGTGATCATGCTCCCTAGAACCCATCTAAGTTCGAAATCCACTCAAGGAGCTTGCTAGAACCAAAAACAACACCATCTTCTTCCATTCTTATTCAAAACTGTGAGCAACTAAGTAAGGTGAGTTCATACCCCCTTGTTTTTGGTTTTTACTTGTTTTTGGGGGGAGAATACAAGTGTTATGTGTTGATCTATGTGTGTTTGCATGTTATATGTGATATCCTTGGTTTGTGTTGGGAAAAATCATGTTATTAATTGCTATACTTCGAGACCCATAACAAAAGTGTGAAAGATTCATAAACAAGAACATAACTAACAACATAATACAAAGATCTAAGAGTCTTTATGGTTAAAGAAGTGAACAACAAAGCCAAAGATTTTATAAGGGTCATTTTTGCAAAAACAACAAGGATTTGGTTAAAAGATGACATTTTCGGTTTTTATGAGGGTAATATGGTATTTATTTAAATAAAATCTGATTTTATGAAAATAATACTTTTCAATGGGTCAAAAATATAAATTTTAGCCTATTGGGCTTAAAATCGGGCCTCACAGATACTTGGGCCCAAAATTTCGAAAATGAAGATGTTTGGGGTTGAAATTGTAAATTTATTAAAGTATGAGTCTAAAATATAAATAAAATATTTCAGGGGCTGAAAATGATCTTTATTGCAAAAAGTTGGACTAAAATGCAAAGTTTTTGGAATTTGGATCTAAAGTGTAAACCTTACAGAATTCGGGCCAAAAGTGTAAATCTTTTTCAATTAAGGGCCGAAAATGTCAAATAATATATTTTGGGCTGAAGTTGTAATATAAATTATAATTGGGGCGAATTGCAAAGAAAATGGTTTAAGGACCAAAAATGTCATTTTTCATTAAAAAAGACTAAAAATGTCAGTTTTATTAAGAAAGGGCTGAAAGTGTAACTTTATATGAAAAACGGGCTGAAATGGTCAAATAAATATTGTAAGGTCAAATATGTTGATATTTAAACAATTGGGCCAAAAATATTAAATTATAGCATATGGATTTTTAACGATATATATATATATATATATATATATATATATATATATATATATATATATATATATATATATATATATATATATATATATATAACCAAAGTTTCGTTATAAATCAAACGTCAAAGTATTTTTAACATTGCGAATAAACATTTAGCATACAACAAATACCTACACTACGAACTTAAAATCGATAAACTACAAATATTCAATGATTGGGCCCAAAATCTTCTGTCCGTGCTATTGGGTCTTTGTGGCCCAATATCATGGTTATTGGGCCCAATATAATCAAAACATGTTTATTGGGCCTTGGTGACCCAATTACATGCCTAATGGGCCTTCATCAGCTTAAACATGCTATTGGGCCTTAGTGGCCCATTTGCATTGCTAATATGGCCCTAAACTTTTATCATATGCTCAATGGGCTATAACGTGTCCGTAGCATACTCGACAGCCTATAATAACATACATGATTAGTGAGCCACTGTTGTCCTCTTTCGTGCCTGTTAGGCTTACTTCATATTCATGTAAACATCATTCGGGTTGTAAAACAAGGTTATTCAATTTCATGGGATTTAGTGAGAAATAACGAGTGGCACCAATAAGGGTCGGCCGTAGCCTGTAGTTATAATCAGAGTCTCCTGGAGGGAGAGTGAGAGTTTGTGTATAGATCTATACGGGGGTGACTCCCCCACACCTGAGCTGTTCGCTACAGTTAGACTCGACCAGTCTAGGGTGACAAAATCTTGATCAAAACCGGCGTTTGAAAAAATGCCAAGACAGGCGAATTAGTCATTATTATGTATGGTTATAACGACTCACATAGAGATCCATTACCATCTAAGCATTCATGGGAAATCATATTCATACACTGTGACGATGCAAAGTGAATTATTCAATAATACAAAACTATCATACTATGTAAATTGGAAAACATCGGGTTTTCCGGGGAAACGACATTATTCACTTCTACATACAACAACTATATTACAAGGAACAATTATGAAGAACATTCACTTTTACATGTTTTGAAATCACATACATATGCACTTATGGGATCATCAGATCTTTTTCGCAAACAGTTTTTGTTACAGAAAATATTGGATTTTCTGGGTTTTACAAACAATACAAACTAGTTTTATATCAAACATGCTTATGAACTCACCAACATTATATATGTTGACCGTTTTCAAAATAACTTGTATTCTCAGGAAATCGTTAGACTGAAGAACCTCCAAGTGTGTCTTAGGAAATTTCTTTTGTGTGAAATGTTAATCATCAGACAATTTATGTTTTGAAATATGTCATGTAAACAATGTACTTGATGTGAACAAGGTCAGTTGTAATGTATTAATGCATGGTGATGTTTATGTTATGTTTCATGTATATTCATTGTGATGATATTTCAATTTAAGTCACACGAACCCCCAGACGTTTCCGCCGTCTGGTTCGGGGGTGTGACATGTTGGTATCAGAGCTTTGTTTATAGTGAATTAGCATATCTAACCATACATGATATGCAACTATAAACATAATGGGAATAAATAACTCTAAACAAAAATAAAAAAAATTTCATAGTTATGTGCTTATACTAAAACAACAATATAACATTTAAAAGTCTTTGGAGGATTCGAACATTTTCGATTGTGCTCGGACAGTTATGTAGCCGTATTGGGGGTAAATGTAGCCTGATCAACTACATTCACCCAAAGTACGACTGTCATGTGCCCGGGTGTGATTGTGATGATCGATGAAACAAAAACTTTATTTCTAGAAATTTACCCTCCTTACACGTTTTTCACCACAAATTTCCTACACAGTCACTATGGAGGAGGCGCATCACGGCATTCAGTTTCACCAGGCCCTGGTGGCCCATGGAATGATTGAAGACGACCCCGAGGAAGGACAAGGGGCAGCACCTGAAATTGAGCCCAAGGAGTACACTGACACGGACTACGAGTTCGATGGGATTGACGAGGACATGGAGGAGGATAGAGACACAGACGAAGCCCCCGTCGAACCACCTACCTACGAGACACGCCAGGACCACCCCGCCCCGCCAAGAAATCCCGTTAGGGAGGAGCGCCCTCTGGAGGCAGAGGTTGCCGCACTTCGGCAACAACTATTTGCCATGGAGGCACGAGCCGTGCAGGCTGAGCAGGAAAGGGATGAGGTCATCGGGGAGATGACCGAGATGGCTCAGTTGTTGGCACATCATTTTTGGAAATAATTTCGCTACCAACGTTAGGCACCTCCTAGTGTGTTTAGAATCAGTGGACTTCCCTAGTAGTATTATATTTCCTTTTATGCGCTCTACGTTATGTACTACCGACTCTATGTTTAAGTGATCACACTACTCATAGAGTCGTCATGCTGCAACCACCCAAGTCCCCTCCACACCACATTCTCTAGCCTCATCTACCCCAAGTGCCCCTAAGCAGTATTCCGGAAATCTGCCAAAGTGCAACAAATGCAATCTCCATCACAATGGTGAATGCAGGGAGATGCATTGTACCAGTTGCAACCGAAAGGGTCATACGGCAAGATACTGTAGGACCTATCCTCCCCAGAACTAGCAATAGGGAAACAACAACAACAACAACCGCAACAACAACAACAAAAACAACACCAACAACAACAACGGTAACAACATTGGGGCTAGCCACACTTGTTATGGATGTGGACGGACTGGGCATTTTCGTCGAAACTGCCCCAATGTCAACAATCAAGGAAATGGAGGATCAGGAAGGGTTTTGACTTTGGGACAAGGCGAAGCAGTCCAAGACCCTACCGTTATCACCGGTACGTTTCTACTTAACAACACATATGCATGCATCTTATTCGATAGTGGAGCGGAGCGAAGCTTGGTTAGTAACAAGTTTAAACACTTACTAAATCAACAACCCCAGAAGCTCAATGAAGCCTTCACGGTGGAAATGGCTAATGGGAAAACAGAGTCAACTAGGGATATTTATGTAGGGTGCACGTTAACATTTAACCACCACACTTTCCAAATAAATTTGATGCCCGTAAATATTAGGAGTTTCGATGTGATTGTCGGCATGGATTGGTTGAGCCCCCATCATGCTGATATTATGTGCCACGAGAAGGCCGTTCGCCTTCATCTTCCTAATCATGAAACCCTAATCATCTATGGAGATAAACCCGGAGTCAACCTTCGTCTTATGTCATGCATTAAGGCACAGAAGTGCTTGCATAAGAAGAATTGCGCATTCCTTGCTCACATCATGGATAAGTCCAAGGAAGAAATAAACATTTGAGATATCCCAGTGGCGTGCGACTTCCCAGAAGTATTTCCCGAGGATCTCCCGGGAATACCCCCGATAGGCAGGTCGAATTTCGGATCGACCTTGTGCCAGGAGCTACTTCCATCGCCAAATCGCCCTATAGGTTGGCTCCGGCAGATATGCAGGAATTTTCAAGCCAACTCAGCGAACTCTTGAATAAAGGATTCATCAGACCCAGCTTCTCACCATGGGGATCTCCGGTTCTTTTCGTTAAAAAGAAAGACGGTTCATTCAGAATGTGCATCGACTATAGAGAGCTGAATAAGCTCACTATCAAAAATCGCTACCCACTTCCACGAATCGACGATCTATTCGACCAACTTCAAGGAGCAAATTTCTTCTATAAGATAGACCTGTGATCCGACTATCATCAACTCAAGGTCCGAGAGGAGGATATTTCCAAGACTGCTTTCCGAACTTGCTATGGACATTATGAATTTGTTGTAATGCCCTTCGGTCTAACGAATGCCCTTGCCGCATTTATGGACTTGATGAATCGAGTTTGCCGTCCATTCCTTGACAACTTTGTAATCGTTTTCATCGACGATATCCTGGTCTATTCTCGAAGCGAAGAAGAACATAGACGGCATCTCCGACAAATCTTGGAAACCCTGCTATCCGAAAAGTTGTACACGAAACTCTCTAAGTGTAAGTTTTGGCTCCGTAGCATAAACGTTTTAGGTCATTTTGTCAGCCAAGAAGGGATACATGTGGACCCTTCCAAGGTTAAAGCCATTGAAGGATGGGCAGTCCCAACGACACCCACAGAAATTCGTCAATTTCTGGGTCTCGCAGGCTATTACAGAAGATTCATTCAGAACTTCTCCTGAATAGCCAAGCCTCTTACCACCCTTACACAAAAAGGCGTACCATTCGAATGGACAGAGAAGCATGAAGATGCCTTCCAAACCCTGAAGAAAGCCCTCTGCAGTGTACCTATACTATCATTACCAGAAGAAACCAAAGACTTTAAAGTCTACTAAGACGCTTCAAATCAAGGTTTGGGATGTGTACTTATGCAGCGAGGAAAGGTGATAGCCTATGCATCCCGACAACTAAAGACACATGAGGTGAATTATACCACCCATGATCTCGAATTGGGAGCTGTGGTCTTTGCTTTGAAGATTTGGAGGCACTACCTTTATGGTACAAAGTGCACCATTTTCACTTACCATAAAAGCCTCCAACACATTTTAAATCAAAAAGAGTTAAACATGAGGCAGCGAAGATGGGTTGAGCTGCTAAACGATTATGAGTGTGAAATCAAGTACAAACCAGGCAAGGCTAACGTGGGAGCTGATGCCTTGAGTTGAAAAGAATACTCGAATCGTCGTGTGAAAACTCTTTCGATAACCATTCAATCCCATCTATTCTCACAAATCAAAGAAGCCCAGTTTGATGCCATGAAGGCAGAAAACAAAACCAGCGAAGCGCTACGTGGAATGGAAAAGAACTTCGAAGTCAAGGAGAATGGAACATATTATTTAATGAACCGAATTTGGGTCCCTAAACTTGAGGGATTCAGAGAGGTAGTCATGAATGAGGCTCATAAGACACGATACTCAATCCATCCGGGTTCAGATAAAATGTACCTGGATATCAAACAACATTATTGGTGGCCTAACATGAAAGCAGAAATTGCCACTTACGTTAGCAAGTGCCTCACTTGCGCTAAAGTGAAGGTAGAATATCAAAAGCCCTCGGGACTATTACAACAGCCGGTAATACCCGAGTGGAAATGGGAAAGGATTACCATGGACTTTGTGACCAAATTACCCAAGACAACTGATGGATTGGATGGCATATGGGTGATAGTCGATAGATTAACAAAATCCGCCCATTTCCTGCCAATAAAGGAATCTTACAACTGATGGATTGGATGCCATATGGGTGATAGTCGATAGATTAACAAAATCCGCCCATTATCTATGTTGTATCAAAAACCCATTAATTAATGACAGAATGACCTAATTGCTCTTATAAAAACAATGATTAATGTTAGATTACAAAGGGATTTTTTGTCAAAACAAATCAACTCAAACTATAAGAAAAGGGACGACGTTTGCACACATATCACATCAGATTGGAAATTCTTTTGGGGTAAGTTGTTGGATTAAGGTGTCTAAGGTCTAACTAAATTGGTATAATGTTAATGAATAAAATTAAAGTTCTTTTTAGGTTGCCCTCATAGCTAGGAAATGGCTTAGATTAATCAAAAGAGAAAGATAAAATGATTTGTTAATGTAATATGTGATTAATATATTAATTAGAAAATATTTATTAATGATTTCTTAAATTATTATATGAATAATAAATTAATTACAAGTAGATGGAATTTGTTAATTATTAATCAGAATTAATCTGAAAATAATTCAAGATTAATTAGAATTCATTAAAGGTGCAAAGAGTGAATTGTAATTGTTCAATAGTTGAAAAAAAAGACAATTCTAGAATAGTCCATGGCATGGACGCTTTTGGATCCTTTCTTTGGGTTTCGAGAAGTCTCCTAGTTGCTGATAAGGAAAGAATTGGTTAAATCTATTATCTAATCATTTAAATCCGGCTTTGTCTGCAAGTTACCTAGACTATAAAAAGGACCCTTGGGTATATTAATTTCATGGATTTCTCATGCCTAAAGGCGGAGAACAAAATTCTCCTCCTCCTCTCTCCTCTCCCCTTGAATCCTAGGGTTTCTTGAGTTTTAGGTGTGAACTATTAGAGGCTCGCATACTTTTGGAGCTAGGTTTTTCAAGGAGACAAAAAGATTTTGATTAGCTTGATTGGAATCAACAAAATGTATGTTTCTCTAACCATGAATTTTCATTCATAGGGTTTAGTTTGTGTGTTTCATAAGTACGTTGTTATTAGATGTAGAAAAGACATAGATCTTATCCTTAAGTGTTAAGTGAAATTTTGCAAGTACAATTGTTCTGTAACCTAAAAATCCCCATCAGTGGTATCAGAGCCTTGATTTTCACATTAATGGTACATGATAGATGAATTCGAAAAAAAAATCAAAAAATCAAAAAATATGCTTAGTCACGACATGAAAAGCCTAATGTCACGATGTGAGAACAGTTTGATTGCGATATCCTGATTTTCTTGCCTTAAAATGTAGGATAATTACTAGTTAATCCATGTTATTTTAAATGTATAAAATATGACTAAGTATTTAAGAATCCTAATTTGAATATAAAAGGAAGATTAAATAAGATAACTATCAGTTATAAGATAATATAATTATCCTAAAAAGATTTAAGAAAATCAATTAAAAGTCTAATATATTATATGAATAATATATTATATGAATAATATATTAAAGGAGAAATCATATTGTTTAATTAATATTGATCAAGAATTAATTAGAATTAATTTTGTGGTCAAAAGAGATTAATTAAACTTAGGGGACTGATACTGTAATTATAAGATAATTACAATTGGGCTGATGGATCACCTTGGAATATAGGTTGGACGAATTCTATGGGAAGCCCATAAGGAAATCGTCCAAGGGATATTCTAGAAGGAGTCTATGGGCTGCTTAAGGCTTAAGCAGTCATATTAGGGTTTCCAGCTAAAAACCCTAGCAGCCACAAGTATAAATAGACCCCCTAACATAAGGAATTCGGCCCTATGCTTCCTAGTGTTGCCCTAGCCGATTTCTTCCCTTCTCCTAAGTCATCTTGTTGCTAGTGGTGTTTGTGACTCCATTAGAGGTGCAACATTTGAAGCACTATGCTTCCTAGTGTTGCCTTAGCCAATTTTTTCTGACTGGCAGACTCGCCGAGTCCATGAATGGACTCGACGAGTAGGTCCTACTCGATGACTTCCATTGTGGACTCGACAAGTCCAAGGGTCTGGTGCCCGGATTTTCGATTTTCTGGCCAGATTTTGTTGAGGATTACTTCCAAAACTCGTTTTCTTGCCACAATACGGTTTTTTAAGTTTGGAATGGTTATCCTCATCAAAATTGATGGATTTGGTTAAATATGGATAATATAGGATTATTATTAGTCAAATATTTGACCTAGTAAGTTTGAAAAGTCTCAATTTACACCCTTTAGGTTTTATGGTTTAAATTTGAACTTAAAAGTTTTAGTTTTTGAAATTTAAATAGTTAAACCCCAATATATTGAAAGGTTTCAAAATTTGTCCTTAAGTTTTGGAATTTAAAATTCAATTAAACGGTATTAATTTTAAAATATTAAATTCTAGAACACTAGTATTTTGAAAAGTTCAAATTACACCCTTATGGTTTTATTAATTTAATTAAGAGTTTAATTAAAAGAGATAATTAATAAATCCATAATTATATGGTTTAAGATTAATCAAATTAAAAGTTTAATTTATTAAATTAAACCACCTAGTATTTTAAAAGTATTAAATACACCCTTATACTATATAAAATTAAAAGTTTAATATTGTATATGTATGAGTAAATGTCAGTCTTATCGTTAGTAGGCCTCAGTCACGAAGCTGGTCTATAAGGGGTGTTTAAGGAAGCGGCCTGTAAAATGACCGCCATTGGGTATCCACTCTTACCCACCGTACCCTTGACTAGTGGAGGGTCGTTAGCCGAACGGGTAGGATAGGACATAACATTCCATTATAAGTATAATGAAATACGAAGTAACTAAATACTTTTATAAATTCCCAAATCTCAGTTACTTTAGGAAAAATGTGGAGTTGGTACTAATCCATGAAATTGCACATTGCACCTTGTTGGTCGTTAGTGGAGCGTGTGTGGTTAACCGGCACACTAATATGGGACCAATGAAGGATGGCAATGGGTAGCTCGTAGATTATCATAGATCAATGGAGCATTTGTGGTTAACCGGCACATTCATTAGGTGATAGCCATCTTTGAGAGTACCAAGCTAATTTGCATGGTTATTCACACCTTGTTTGTGATCCTCGGCATCCCAGTCACAAACTTGAAGGGCATAATCGAGATTAAACATGCCATTGAAAAGTTCAATGAATCTTAAAAGATCTAGGAGTTTCAATTCATTTAAAACCTAATTTTCTATTTTCTTTTTTCATGGTGGAAATTGGTAAATCATCATTTACCTACCTTCAAATGTTCTACAATTTGGATTACGGCATCCCTCTTCCAAATTGTAGAATATTGTGTTGGATCCTAGCCTCAATATTTCATTTGGGTGCTATATTGAGGATTTTATCAACTAACTTGAATTTCTCCCGTTTTGTAGATGTCAAAATCTAACAACTATGGTCTTCCTGAATCCCTTGGAAAAAGCTTTCCACATGAAGATGATGTTCCATAATTGAATTGTAGAAATGGAAATCATGCTTCACTTCCTCCACCTCCAATAATTCTCCCTGACCCACGTGTTCGAAGACTTGAAAAGTTCAAGGTCACTCAAGCCCTATTGGCAAACAAACACGAAGATGGAAATTTTGTATGTGCTCATGTCTTGGATATGAAGTTGCATATTGACAGATTAGGAATGTTGGGTGTCGAAGTCTCTAGGAAGTTGGCTGTTGACTTGGTTCTTCAATCACTTCCTGACTCATATAGTGAGTTCATTAGAGAGTACTATATAATGGACCGCGACGTGACCCTCATTGATTTGACTTATTTGTTTATTGCTACTGAATCAGAAATGATTTGGCGGACTGGTCAAGCAAATTTGTCTGGTAAATCAATGTCCCAACCTTCTATGGACAATGGAAACATTGGAAGTCCAGAAAAGTTTTCTCTACGCAGGAGAAAGGCTAAGTCTGAGATAGTCCCTTGTGCCATTCCCAAAGAGTCTGTGTGTTTCTACTGCCAAAAGATGGGGCATTGGTCACGAAGCTGCCCTAATTACCTGAGAGATTTAAGAGATGGGAGAGTCAAGATGTATGACTCTGCTTCAGGTAAAATCCACTATCTAACTCTATTAAGTTCCTATTTGTAGATTCTTAATACATGATGTGATATGATTACGTTTTGATGATTTGTAGGATCGAAGAAAAGAAAGCAAGGTTAAAGGAAGAGTGAGCTGAGTCTGATCACGAAGAAATGGATTTCGATCGCATAATTCGAAGATCGGATTTTTGAGCTGCTGTTTAAGAGTTAGGATAGATTGCTTAGGAATATGTAATAAGCATAGTTTTCATTTGAATTGCGTTGTAAGGACAAGTTTTTTCGCGTTTTATAAATAAATGAAATTTTGAGTTTTATCTTATTTATTTATCCTTGCAATGTTATTTGTGAAAATTGATGTTTGTTTATTTCTATTGTTAGAAATATTGAAATGGATATGATTCTTAGTTATGTTATTTGTGGTAGTGTCAGAAATTTACCAAATAAGGAAAGATTCTCATCGCCCAAGTTTCAATTGGACAGAAACTTGGAATCATGCAACTGGTATTGTATGATGAATGAGAACCTTTGTATTTGGGAAATTAAGACTAAATTCCTTGTTCACATAAGTATGTGAGTCGAGTAAAGGACTGAAGGATCTAGTACGCATTGTTGTGCACTAGGTCAAGTCCACCACAAAGAACGATAAAATATTCGTCATGATTTGCTAAAAGATTAGTAAATGTGGTTATACTTAAAAGATTAAGTATGATTCTCAATCATTGGAAAAGTTTCAATGAATAGCAGAACGAAAAAAAGGAATCAATTAGGCAGAAAGATAAAAGTTTCTCCAATCTGAAAAGATGGGAGAGTACTTAAGTATCATGTTTTGTGATTAACTTAGTGATTATGAAACCGTGTCACAATTGATCTTCTAAGGACGCCTTAGTACACTAGTAGAGCTAAGAAGAGGAATCGCCAATTGTTGAAATGGTTAAATCAAGAAGTGAATCATACTTCATTCCAAAATCGAGTCTTAGAGTCATACTCTAAGAGTGTGACTTGAGTGACGCATCTTAAGAAGTTTTAACACACTCATCAAATGTAGATTAGGAAAATGTTTTTCTTACTCTTGCACGTTTGAAATTGGTAAGTTGTGATGTCTTGGATAAGACAAAGACCAACTAAGACCAATTGTGTGAGGGTTTTATCTTGATAAGAAACCGCACTAACTCTTGAATATTTGTTTGACAAGAAATGTTTCTTGACAAGGGAATCTTATATGTCTAGATATCAGTGGGAGTCTTAAAGATCTTGAATGTTTCAAGAACTAATCAAGAGTAAACCTATTGTTAAACACTAGCGCACGACTTGAGGTTTGCAACCTATCGTGTTGACACATTGTTGTTTCTGTGCCATTCCATTTAAAGTTGACTATGCATGTGAGTCCTATGAGTTCTCATTTGAATGCATAAAGGCAAAGCACCTTAATCAATGAAAGTTCATTGATTTATATGGGTGATCTGCTCAACAACTTGGAAGACATGGTAGGCCCTTGTGCTGCCAGGTGGCAAGAAATAAAGATAGAACAAGTTCAGTCCATATGAGTTTGGATTTGTCACTAACCTTGTGTAACGCCCGTAGATCCGGGCTAGTCAATTTAGAGATAATAGGGGTCGAAAACGACTTTTCGACAAAATATTATTTAGAATAAATAATCTTAACTGAGTTGTATAATATGTCTCAAGGGTTCCGTACATATAAAGAACGCCGAAATCCGAGTTATAACGAAGAAGTTATGGCCCGTCGAAGTTTTTCGGCAAAACCGGCACGGCATCGGCAGACGTAAATAGTGAATTTACGATAGAGGACTTTTTAGCCTTAGTGATCTAAACAAAATTAGTAGTATACGTTAAACCGAGAACATACAAAAAAAGAACGCCCAAATCTGACTTCGTATGAGGAAGTTATGAATTTTCTAAGATTTGGCATAACAGTGCACAGCCCGAAACTTGAATTTTAGTTCGAGCGGTTTTTGGCCTACGCGACCTGAATGAGAGTTGAAAATCTCATTAATAGGAACTCAACGATAAAAAGACAGACGAGAACGGAGTCCATATGAAGGAGTTACGAATTCTTCGCGGTCATTTAACAGTCTAATATCCTCCTACTATTAAATTTAAGATCGAGAGAGAATTAGCCAACGGAGTCTAAATGAAAGTTGTAGATCTTGTTTTTACCTACGCGTGGATATAAAGAACGTCGAAAACAGAGCTCGTATGCGAAAGTTACGGGGTTTAGAAGTCGGCAGGGTGCTGTGCGAAATCGGGTGACGTGGCTGAATATGGGCCAAGGCTTTCTCCCCAAGGCAAGCCACCAGGTGGTGACACCTGGCCATGGACTCGATGAGTAGGACCTCCTACTCGACGAGTAGAGCAGGATTCCAACCTATAAATTGAGGTGTCAGGTTCCCTCATTCTTCACACCATCCCAACTTCACTTTCTCTCTCTATACTCTTTCTCTCTCTCTAGCCTCCCTTAAGCCCCCTTAAGTCTAGGTAAACCCCCTAGCACCGAAGGAAGCCCGAGGCTCCCGGAGTCCCGAGAAAAGGAGCCTTTCGGCTCGGGAACGCTGCTCCGCCGAAGCCCGATTTTCGAGAAAACCCGCTGTAAGTGAGCTACGCCTAACCTATCTTTAGTATAGCTTATGTTTCAATATAGTAATGTTATTAGGAACTTATAATGAGTATTTGGGCTATTATTATGAGTTATATAAGTGTCGTTATAATATCTTTTTAACCACTTGCGGTACGGGGAATCTGGTTTGGAGGGCCGCTTGGGTTGCTGGATTCAGAAGTGCTATATAGCAAAAATGATCCTGCCCTCCGGTGTTTCATGTCTGGCCCCTGTCTGTACATAGTGGTTGAAGAGTATTGTTTAACGCTTATATAATAGTAATAATAGCAAGACTATTAATTAGTCTCGTCAAACATTAGACTAAACTCTAGTGGTAATGATACTAGGTTTTGTCCGATGGAAATTGTTTTAAGATTAACGAAGTGCTGCCCGAGTACCGAGTGACCACCTTATCAGGTGAGTGCATAGTTACTTTCATCTTACACATAGATATGAAGTATTTAATATAAATTACGTGATATGTGTGAATATTATATGTATACTTGCTATCTATGCTGGATGAACAGTTTTATACATGTTTTAAATGATTTAAACTGTATATATATTTTATATCTACATAATATGTTGGGTAAAACATGGGTAGATGAATATGAGTTGGATGATGAGTTGATAGGTGATATAGACCATGAGGTAAGGGTGAGAGTTGGACGATGTGATAAGCCTTGTTCTAAAATGATGGCCCCGTCATCTAGCAGAGTATGGATGACAACCACGGACTATTCTACACAGTCCAGTGGAACACAAGCAGGCTCGCAACCTGTAGGTGTTGTGAACGATGTATTCACCTGTGTACTCTAAAAACCCATTGACATGTATTGCGAGTGGACTCTCGAAAACAATACTATCAATAAACGAGATAAACCTCGACGTCTATGGAGTTAGCGCTTGTTGAGTAAACCCCGACGACTATCGAGTTAGCGTCTGTTGAGCAAACCTTGGTAACTATGGATTTAGTGCCCGTTGAGAAAACCCTGGCAATGATAGATTTCGTGTCGATTCCTTAGCATAATCCTTAGGAATAAATGAACGAGGAATAGTTGATTCTTACGGCAGATCCTTAAGAGTAAAGAAGATAATGGGGATGGGTAATTGGGTTGATTGTTTGATGTTTAAACATAATAATTATATTATTGTGGGTTGAAAACCCTATGTACTCACTAGGTTTCCCAACCTGACTCACTCAGTTTATTTGTATCACAGGTGTCGATATGAAGTTACATTACACTGAGAGATTAAGGAGATATAAATCACTAGTGATAACGAATGTAAGTTCTGTTTATGCTTATGTTTCTGTATTGACGATGACATCCCAATGTTTTAAAATGAATAAAATACATTTCTTCGGAAATGCTTTGATAACGTATTTATCATGTTATTCTGGGAACAAATTCCGCAACTCTTTTCTTTATAAGGTTACTCTGATTTTCAAAATAAAGCATAAACAAATCAGTCTTTGCTGGCCATGAAAATGGGGATGTCACACCTTGTCTTGTGATTATGGTTATGATAGATTCACATGGATAGGAACACATACACCATAAAATCTAAGTGATAAGGTTTCTCTCCACTTCATGAAAATGATTGTGAGGAAACGCTTTCGCTAGGAAGATTTTAACGAGCTAGAGATTGTGTAAATTGCATTCTCAAATTTGATTATGATTACGACATCCCTCTTCATAGTTCGAATTGTGAGATTTGGCAACTAGTTTGAACAATTAAGACTTACTGTTGTAAGTTCTGAAATTGTTTAGACACGCATATGAGCTGTCTAAGGAAAGGTGTATCATAGCATCTTGTATCAGAAATATAAACTTTCGTTAAGGAAATCAATAAGTATTGATTTCTAGAAGTCCAGCTGTTTTCTGAGTACATGTCAAAGCTAGTGGGAGCATAAGTGTTATGCTAGTAAAGTAATAATTATCATGTTAGTGGGAGCATGATTATTATGTTGCAAGTAAGGAATATTAATTATAGAAAACAAAAGTTTCACTTTGCAAAAGTTGCAGGGGTTGAAATGATGTTTTGCTATAATTAAGGGAGAGAATATTATACTTCATTTCAAATCTAAAAGCTTAGATCGAGAAATTTTAATCAAATTTAGTCAAAAGATATATACGGATGTTATGTTGAAAAGATTCAACATATGGGAATCCTATATATGGCAATATTATAGCAAGAAACTGGTAAAGTATCACGTTTTCATGAATCGTGTCCCATACGCTTCGAGTATAGGATCGATTGCATATGCTGTAATATTCGACCGTTCTGATTTTCCAAATGCCTAGGGCATTAAGAGGGAAAAAGGACCAGAACCAATATGACTGAAATTAATTAAACAACTGTCAAGAACAATCTGAGGTTTGCCAAGGCTTGGTCACTTGTGAGCAGTTGGAAGTAGAGTATTGGATGGAACATATCGACATTATTATGAATATATATGATTCTATTTAGAATGAGTTGTCATATGGCAAATATGGAAATGTTTCCATAAATGCGAGTTGGATATTAAGAATCATGTAGATTAGAAACTTTTATGCGAGAAGGATGTTCAAAGGAATGTACTTTGAATGTGAGACTTCGTATTTATGGAATTGCCTTGTAAGAATCTCCAATAGAGCACTTTGTAATATCATTGGCAAAGTCTTGGTGACTTTGGTGCTGTGACATTACGAAAGGATCGTTGCATAAAATGTTATAATCTAACATATTCTAATAGTGGCAAGAATTTGGTATTCTTACACTTATGATAAGGATTAGGATTTGTGAAATGAGTATCGTTGGAAATGTGTTCAATTGATCTATTTCACAAAGTATGGACTATAGGTAAACATAGTGTGCATGCTTGGAGCATGGGACAACTGTTGTTATAATTCAAGTATTAGGTTGATTATCTGAAACATTATACAATGAATAATGTGTAATCAATATGGTGACTAAATAAAAGGTGTTTTATTTATACTCAAAAGTTTTAGACCATATTGGATTTGATTATTCTTGTGTTTCACTTCACATGTTTTGACTTCCCGAATAATAAGATTATTCAAATTATCCACAGTCGAGAAATACTTTGGAAGTAGGTATTGAAGCTAGACTATCGTGAATTGGTTTGTAGACTGTATAAAGTGTATTAGACATAGCAAAAGTTTGCTACAACGTTCATGAGAGCTTATGAATTAAGATTTGAGCATTGGATTAAACCCACGCTCACTTGAATCACTTCATGGATTTTATCACGAGTGATTAGTGAGACGATAATATCTTATATTCTTGAAACGGATACATATGAGTTGTAATTTACAAATCGGTTGCACATTGATAATATGTAAACACACCAGTAACTTGGTGTTATAAAACATATTGTTGTGTGTGATTTGATGAGTAGATACAAGCGAGCATTTGATTCAAAGTTTATCCGTTCCTTTTACCCAAAGTGGGATAAAAGCAATATCTGTTGGCCCCTCGATGATTTAGTGATGACACCCTAAGCGCTTGGCCAAGCCTGGACTAAGTTGATGTGTTCAATTGTAGTCTGTTGTCAGTCGTCATAAATCGAAAATCGGGAAACAACACATGAACAGAGAGTATGATTAAAATCCATGTCTCAGTTCATACGATATCTAGAATGGAGGAATATATGATCCCTTATCTAAAGGACGCGCTTCTGATAAGATCAGAGTTGACAGCGGCTTTTGAAATCTACGATTGCTGATCAGGTTCTGAAGTCGTACTTGCAAAATAGTTATTAGACTTATCCAAGTGGGAGACTATTGGATTAGGTGTCTAAGCCCATAACTATTTTGGTATGTACTTGACCCGATTATGAGCATGGTCCTTTTGGGTTGCCTTCACCATAGCAACTGATAGGTTTAATTATGGATAAAGAGAATTAATTATGATTTATTAATATATTATATGAATAATATATTAAAGGAGAAATCATATTGTTTAATTAATATTGATCAAGAATTAATTAGAATTAATTTTGTGTTCAAAAGAGATTAATTAAACTTAGGGGACTGATACTGTAATTTTAAGATAATTGCAATTGGGTTGATGGATCAACTGTGAATATAGGTTGGACGAATTCTATGGGAAGCCCATAAGGAAATCATCCAAGGGATATTATAGAAGGAGTCCATGGGCTGCTTAAGGCTTAAGCATTCATATTAGGGTTTCCAGCTAAAAACCCTAGCAGCCACAAGTATAAATAGACCCCCTAACATAAGGAATTTGGCCCTATGCTTCCTAGTGTTGCCCTAGCCGATTTCTTCCCTTCTCCTAAGTCATCTTGTTGCTAGTGGTGTTTGTGACTCCATTAGAGGTGCAACATTTTAGGCACTAAGCTTTCAGAAATCAAGATCAAGAAGGATTGTGATAGTTATTGCTACATAACAATCAAGGCAATGTTTTTAACCCTAATCTTATGTCAATTTCGATAATAGCATGTTAGATCTAGGGTTTATGCATTGGTATTCAATGTTGCTGTGTTCATAGTAGAAAACCTAGATCAAAGCAATTAGGGTTGCATGTACACCATAGGAATGATGTTATGCCCATAACCCATCAGAAAATGCCCATAAAATAACCGTTGAATGGGTGTCCTTTTCGCCCAATACTTCTTTGTGTGGTGGAGGGTCGTTAGTTGAATGGGTTTGATAGGACATAATCACGTTTAAAGTATAATCTATAAAGAACTAGAACATTCTAAACTCTCACTCAAGATACTTTAGAAAAAATGTGAAATTATATGCTAATACATGAAAACACACATCATTTCTTTATAAGTCGTTAGTGGAGCGTGTGTGGTTAACCTGCACACTAATGTGGGACTGAAAATGTGAAATGATGGAACATACTCGAATTTATGGTTGTTGATAGAGTGTGCGTGGTTAACCGGCACATCAATGTGAGATCATAAACGACCTCGAGGGTGTCAAGCGGATTTACATGGTTATTCACATCTAATTTGTGATCATCGGCATCCCAGTCACAAATCGAAGAGCATAACTCGATATTAACATACCATTGATTTTTCAATGATCATAAAATATCTAGGAGTTTCATTTTGATTGAAATTGATAAAATGTTTTACCTAACTAAAATAGATTCATGATCTGATTGTGGCATCCCTCTTCATGTTATGAATTGTATTTATGGATGCTATCCTTAATTTAAGAATTGGGTTAATAATTAAGGATTGCATCTACATGTTTAAATTTTCTCCTTTAGGTTAGATGGAATCCTCTCGCACCTCCTCACTTACTTTCTAATTATAGTTTCTCGTTGTTCTCACTCGAGCATGGCTCATTTGTTATGGGATCTTCCTCAATTTTGATATTGAGAAAGATGTCCATAATAGGTATGTCTCTTAAATCAGTAATGCGTCAACTTTAGATAATTTATTATTCTCATAAAATGTGGATTTGTGAAAAAGGTCTCTTGCATCATTATTTCTATGTCCTCGATGTTCCAAAAGAAATTTTATGAAAATGCGAACATATCAAAATGAATTTGCAATTGATTGAAATGTTTCACCAAATGGCATGACAACAGTGATTTGAAAATCATCAAAAGTTCCTAATTTCATTAGAATTGAAGAAAAGAGTTTTGTATTTAATTAATGAGAGTTACATTGACAAACTTGAGAGTCCCAATGTTACCCTTAACAAGACTCTTGCCTTAGATCTTGTGCTTGGATCTTTTGTTAGTTCTTATGATAATTTCCAATTAATTTATCATATGAGTATTATGGAGGAAAACATTGATGAGAGTCTTAAACCTTCTCTAAACTGGGAAATCAGATAGGAATTAGATTTCTTATCTGATGTGCAAAAATATATTTATCAACTTTTAAATTTTTTAACCTAACTACCTAACTAATTTATGCACCTATAGGCAGTGTACCTAGTCGGATTATAGAATAGCTTGGGTAAGTAGGGTGTCGAACACAGGGAACGAAATTTAATTATTTAAAATAACTACTTCTAATTAAAATAGGAAACAAACTATAATTGGGTTTTTTTTACTGATCTAGCAATATCAGAAGAACTTAAATCAAACAGACAACAAATAACAACTTAATAAGCAAAGAAGCGATTTTTACTTTAGGATTAAAGAGTACTTCTATTAGTTCCGAATCCCCCCTCTCATATGGTTGATTTCCACTAAACAATTTATATTGGCTTCCAATTAGTTAATACTAGATACTTTGATCAGAATTCTAGTGTTTCTCAATTTATGAATTACTATGCAATGTTCAAGCACAAGTTATACACAAAATTGATATAAAAATAGATTTGACTATGAATGATGAAATTAGGAATTATCAATATAAGATCAAGACAATAATTCAAGCACATAACATGGATAGTTAATGCTCTGTAAAACAATCAAAGCTATCAACTTTATTTACCTAACTCTTTGAGTTGTTCAATCACAAGATCTAATTATTTAATGACCATAAATAACTAGAAATCATATCAATGCAGTAAGAATGGTCATTAACTACACATAACTCGAATCAAAGGCAATAAAGATTAATACTTTAACATGCTAGGATTATAATTCATCAAACACAAGAAAATTCCAAATAAATTGTCATAAAAGCATGAAATCAACACATAGTTTCAAGGTTCATCATCCCTAATAGAAGTTTAGGGTGATTAGCCCATAACTTCAGGAAACAAACATGTAAAAATGATATTTAACTTGTAATACATGATCAAACACAAGAAAAATAAGTAAATATATGAAGTATTGCCTCAAAATCTCCCAAAATCAAGCATTTAATCAATCCCTGCACTGTAAAACTTCTTAATAAAATCCTTTGCCTTCAAAAGTCGACTAAAGCTCCTAGCACAAGTCAAGTTTTCGGAGAAATCTGCATTCTGTTTCTAATTTTTCAAAGTCTGTTCACCACGTCGTGGTCTTTGGGTTTATCGTGTAACCAACAAGTCTTCGAAGTTCATCGAGATTTTTCAAAAACGCCACATCGTGGTAATGAAAATTTTCTTCTTCTTTTTGGCCTTGATCCAAGTTCCTAGCTTCCAGCTTCCAAATCCTTCCTTTTCATTTCTGAGCATGTATTTTTCTTCTACAACACAACATATAATAGATTAAGTACATTTTGTTCTATAATAAGCACAATTATAGCTAAAAGTATTAAGATATTGCATAAATTATATGATTAAATATACACACATCATTATCCAATTCCGGTTATCACTTTTGAATGTCGGTGGAATAAATGGGAAACGTTCGAATCCTAAATGGAAAGGAAGGGCTTCGGTCGGAACTTCCCATTCTGAAGGAATGGAATTGGCAAGTCCTCTATTCCACGCAACCATGATTTAAAAGTGGTAAGTTGCAATTAATGCAATGACAAGGATCATAGGAAACAAAGTTGGCCTAGGTACTTTGAGATGGTCAAGTCAAATGTTTGACTCTGCATCAAGTACTTAAATAATCGAACTCTAAATACATCCAATTCATGGACCTGTGATCCATGATGTCATAATCACATTTGGATGGCATTACAGAATCTATAGGAAAGAAGCAAGTTATACATAAAGAGCTAAAACTAATCACTAGAATGGATGAATGTTGCACGTCTCAATGTTTGAGGATTTGGACCTTATGTTCATTACTGAAGTTAGGAAAAATCTAGTTGCTTACTATTACTCTTCAGAGATGTCTAGAAACCAAATTTCATCCTATTTGTTGTATAAACATGAATTTCAATTTTCATTTGATAACGGAAATGTGACAATTCTAGTTTATAAAGATGATTGTTTTATATCTATAACATCTTCTTGTAATTGCCATTCATGTAATTGTAGTTTGTGTTTCTAATAATAGCAGAGATGACTTGAAAATTGATTCTTCTAATAATTTAGATATGATCGTGCTTGTGGCATGATCGCCTTGGCCACATAAGTGAGAATCGCATCGCCAAGCTCCAATTGGATCTGACTTGGAATCATTCGACCTTGAGTTGGATGATGTATGTGAGTCTTATATGTTGGAAAGAGGACATGGACACCATTCACATGGACATGTAATAGAGATGAAAGATGTTAGATCTTGACACACTAATGGGCGTAGACCCATCATATCCACCATAAGGTACGACATGTACTACTATGTCATGTTTAATGATAGTTTCATTATATATGATTATGCTTATATGATTAAGAATGAGTCTAAAACTTTGAACATCTTCAAAGAGTACCAAAACAAAGTATAGAATCAATTAGACATGAAGATAAAGGTTCTTTAATCTGAAGGAAAGGAGAATGCCTTAGTATTGCGTTCTATGATCATCGTAGAGTCTGTGGAATGTTTTCCATAATTGGCTTCTCCAAGGACTTCATAATGTGATGATGTTACTAAAACGAGAATCGAACCCTATATGGTTCAACCTATGATGAGTTGTGCTTCGCTACTAATTAAGTTTTTGGGAATATAAACTTGAAATACTAGAGCATATTTTTGAACCTTTTATCCAAATAAGTAAGTTTTGAAAACACCTCATGAAATGTGGAGTTGGAAAGTTCCCTCACATTCAAATATGGTGTTGTCAGATCTTTTGTTAGACGAGAAACCAATATGACCAACTTGAATCAAGATTTTGAGAAGTGTTACATTTTCGAGTATTCACTAAAGACTTTTGATATTTGTGATGTTTGTAGCTCAAAAGGAATGTTCCTTGAGAGAAAAAAACATATATATATCAAGAAGTCAGTGGGAGTCATATTGTTCTTGAATAAATTCAAGATATTACTGAAAATAGACCTATAGTTGTCACTAGCTCTCAACCCGATGTTGAAATACCAGTTGAGTCAAACGACATTGTCTTATATCTTTGCAAGATATAGTAAAGTTAGATCACCTCCCAAGTTTTATGAGTATCAAATAACTGTGGAAGGAGATACGTTGATTAGTGATAAAACATTGATCAATTTAGATAAGCCTAATAGCTATTAGGAAGCAATAGTATGTCCTATGGCTGGCATTAGAAGAGCATAAGGATAGCGAAATTCAATCCATTATGGATAAATAATTTTGAAATTGGTTGATCCAGAGCCTATTCTTATAATAGTGGGTAGCGATTAGATCTTAAATGTAAATACTAACACGGATAGTATTGTACACATATTCAAAGCTAGTGTGGTAGAAATGGTTTTCACATAGAACTCAAGAAATTGATCATGAGGAAACATTCTCCCAAGTAGCTAAGAAAGGTCTATTTAATTATTTGTTACCATTATTGCCTTCTTCTATATAAGATATGATAAAGTGGATCGTTAAATGGCCTTCCACAAAAGGAAACCTTCAAAGGTGTATGACATATTTGAAAATGATTTAAACATACAAAGTATCCAAATAAGTTTTGTATGGTTGAGAAATCTATTCATAGATTTAGACAAGCACCATGTAGCATGAATCTGTTCTTCCATGAGAAAGTTAAGGGTGTTGTCTTTCAAGAAGTTCAGATGGGTGTTGAGTATATATAAAAGCTAGTGGAAGTGTCGTTGTCTTCCTAATATTTCATGTTGACAATATTACTCATAGGAAACATTGTCTTTAAGTTTCAAGGTCTAATACCTCAGGAATTGTTTTTCTATGATGAACATGGGGAAACGATATTGATACTTGGTATTCGGATCTAAAAGTAAGAACTAAAATGTTTAAAAGGATTCGGTCGAAGAACAATGTGTTGAAAGTTTTCAACATGAAAGTTCCAAAGGGTTTGTTCATATCAAGGAGTTAAGTGAATCTCAAAGGTCCTTTCTCTTGTCATGAAAATGATAGACTAAGTCGATTCCCATATGCTTTGGATATAGGATCAGTCATGAATGACATGACTTGTGCTTATTCTGATGTCTCATATATTTTAAGGATCGTGAGATTGGATCAAAAATTAGCTCGACTGAATTCCTAGACAACTATCAAGAATATTCTAAGGTATTGAAAGATTCCAAGGAATGGTTGCTTGTAGACAATAGAGAACATGATTGAGAAGATTTATAGTGACATGAATTTTGGAGATTATTTTGATTCATAGTCTAAATGGATATTTATTTTGAGTTGTAGTATGAAAGGTTTCATATAGGAGATAGTGGTAGATTCAATAACGTGGGTAAAACCATATTAGTGCACGTGAAGTATCCAAGGAGTGTGCATGGACTAGAAAGCTTCATTTTTGACCTTGGAGTTGTTTGAAGTAACAAAATTGTCATTAGAAACATTATCTGAAAGTGAAGTCATGTTGACTAAGGATTCTTGAGATCACACAGGTCAATGCATAGAAAGAGGAAATTCTACTACATTCAAGAAAATGTTGAGTATGCAGGTCTAGTTGTGAAGTGAATATTTTTTTCATGATTCGTTCACAATAATGATGACCAAACGAAAACATGATATGCATGCTAAGAGAATGGGCATGAGAAATGTCGAAAAGTTTAGTTGTTAAGTCGATTACCCCCAAAACATTTATACAATAGATAAATCTGTAATTGTTAAAGTGATGAAATAATAGGGAATTATTTATATTCAAATAGTATGATGCCATAGAACAATTAGTTTATTATTGTGTTTCACTTTGTGTGTTACTTCTTGAATATTAATTTATTTGAAATGCTACAGTCGGCCATACTTTTGGTAGTAAGTATTGATTTAAGACTATCATGAATTCATCCTAGATTGTCCACATGGATTGGACATTGCATAGGGATTGCTGCAATATTCATGAGTACTTTGAAAAAAATGGGTTTTGAGTATTGGTGAAACCCATGCTTAGAGATTACTTCATTGATTCAATCACAAGTAATTCTACGAAAATAATATCTTTTATTCTTCAAACAAAGATATATAAGTCATATTTTGCAAATTGGTTGTGCATTGGTTTACTCGAACACATCTTGTAACTGGGTAATATAAAGTGTAATTCCATGCATGAGTTGGTGAGTAAAATTGATGATTATATAGTAAATGTTTATTCGTTCTTTTTTGCCTTAACAGGAGAAGTGATATCTATGGGTTTTGAGTATTGGTGAAACCCATGCTTAGAGATTACTTCATTGATTCAATCACAAGTAATTCTAAGACAATAATATCTTTTATTCTTCAAACATAGATATATAAGTCATATTTTGAAAATTGGTTGTGCATTGGTTTACTCCAACACATCTTGTAACTGGGTAATATAAAGTGTAATTCCATGCATGAGTTGGTGAGTAAAATTATGATTATATAGTAAATGTTTATTCGTTCTTTTTTGCCTTAACAGGAAAAGCGATATCTATGGGCCCCTCGATGATTTGTTGCACACATCTAAAGTGCTTGGCCAAGCCCAAACTAAATTGATGTTTTCAACTAGTAGTCTAAATTCAATCATCATAAATTTTGAAATAGAATCTTGGACTGTAACATCTGTATTTTTCAGGATTGCTTTCGGACCCTTGAGTTTTGATTTTGTTGCAAAAAGGTTCCCCGATGTCAAGTCCTTGATTTTTGGTTTTGCTCGAGTACGCATGGCATACGCCTTGGTACGCTACGCATACTAGGTCCTGTGTGAGTACACTGCGCGTACTTTAGTATGCTGAGATGTATGTGGTTCAGGCCAAAACCCTAATAATTAGGGTATGTGCACTATTTAAACCTTATTATGGCTCCAACACCTTCCCCTTCAACACCCTTCATCCTAAGATCGACCCTCTTTGCAAACCGTAGTTCATTTTGAGCATTTTGAGCTTTTTGGAGTGATTGTGTGCTTCCTTGGGTGTGAAGAAGGATCTTCAAGGAGAAAGCTTTGCCCTCAAGACTTTGGATCCATCATCTCCTCTTCATTTTGCATCATTTGGAGGTATAAAGCTCCAAACTTGATGAGTATGAGGTACTCCTAAGCCTTCAAGGTGTCTTTTCAGACATTTTAAGGCATCTCAAGTCATAAAGATGCAAGCTTGGACCTCGATTTGTCCCCATCCAAGAGTTAGAGTGTAGAAAAGGGTGTAATAGGCTAGGTTGTTATTTTTGGGCTTCTTGTAGCCATGCAAAGGCATAAAGTTTGCAAGTTTATGGCCTTAGGTGTCGTAGTGGGTTCAGATCTAAGTTTTAGTCATTGGGTACTAAGGCTTTAAGACTTTTTTGCATGCGTTGCATGAGGGGTGAATACACCATACGTAAATCCTTGTACGCCATTCGTACTGCATCCCTGTCACAACCAGGAAATTCTAATGTTTTTGTAAACATTAACAAGGATAACATTTGTAACTAAAACTTGAAAGCATGCATGATGTTTATTCAATGACAACAAAATTCCATCAAACGCTCTATACAAACACTTCAAATAGTCAACAAAGGATTGGAAACCCTAAAAATCTCGGTTTAAGTCCAATATGGACTAGGATTTTCTTATTGGGCCTAATGGACCAATAAGTCTCCAATTTGACTAGTTTGGGCTTAGAACTCTTAATTGGGCTCTAATTCAACCCACCGTCATGAGATTTAACATTTTGGGCCATATTGGGCCTAAAATGGAAGAAACTACTCCAATAAGCCTTATTGGGCCATGACTAACCTAATTAGCTTTAATGGGCCATAAAACCCATTCTCTCATGCTAAATTGTAACATCCGGACTTCTAGGTACCATATTTAAATTGTTTATTTTGAGTTATGAGGAAGGACTCGACGAGTTGACGCCTAGACTCGTAGAGTAGGATCGCGACTTGCTGACTGGATTAATGAACGGACTCGACGAGTCGATGGGTGGACTCGACGAGTCCGCGCTGTGGGTGGAAACCCTAAATCCTCGGGCCTGTTCCCTATTTAAGGGACCTTATGGCCCTCATTTGCGGCTACCAGTTCAGAGAGAGAAACCCTAGTGAGCTTGAGCGTGTGGTGTGAGGGGAAGGGCTATTCTAATCCTTGTTGGTGTGATTTTTGCAAAGAAGAAGGGGATTCCAGCAAAAGAAGGTCAAGGGGGTTGCTATTCTGTGGTTTCAAGCAAGGAAACTCCATCTTTGAGGTATTAAATCGAACCCTTCTTCTGTTTTGGGGTAGAACCCTTGAATCTAGGGTTTTCTCTATTCTTTATTGGCTTGGATATGATGCTTATGATGTCCCTTTGAGTGTTAAACTCTGGATCTGGACCTTGAGAGGTCTAGAGAGCCCCACCCTCCCCGCTTTATGCTATTCCATTAGAGATATGAGCCTAGGTTGCCATTTTAGTGGCTATTTCACCCAAGGAAGCATATTGAGCGTTGCATGAGTGTAAAGGTCGGACCTTTACATGATTATTGAGTATGGTAAGGTCAGATCTATAGGTTACAGAAACAAATCTGACCTCAGAAGGTCATTTGAGTGTTGCCATGGAAGGAACTCGCCGAGTCCATAAGGGGACTCGACGAGTCGAGTCGGGTTGCCCCACGATTCATGACCAGTGGTAACCCGTCGAGTGAAAGGTTAACTCGACGAGTCGAGTGAAGATTTATGAGGATTCGGAAGCCGCCTGGACTCGCCGAGTCACACGAGTGCACTCGACGAGTCTGATCAAAGTTTGACCGTTGACTTGAGTTGACTTCAGTTGACCTTAGGGTTTTGGTCAAGCTAGTTCTAGAGAAAGATCTGGGAGGGGTAG
The DNA here is from genome assembly GCF_052849685.1 of Lactuca virosa. NCBI lineage: Eukaryota > Viridiplantae > Streptophyta > Magnoliopsida > Asterales > Asteraceae > Lactuca > Lactuca virosa. The sequence goes on from NC_136430.1 coordinate 126,774,899, forward strand.
AATGGTCTTCTACCCACTCCTTAGAAATGAGGACAAGAGAAAGTATTAATTAGAGATGTTATTATGTTGATAGGAGAAGGCTAGGTCGGGTTATCGAGCACGAGAAGTTATCTGACATCGTACGAGGTGAGTCTTCTCACTATACTTTACCTAGAGTGGTAATATGTTTGACCGGAAGGTCTTATGTGCTATGAAGAGTATGTGATGTATGTTGATATTTAATATATATGTGTTATGTTATGTTATGAGTAGTATGTTATGGACCGGAAGGTCATTATGATATGGACCGGAAGGTCATTATGGGTAGGACCGGAAGGTATACCAGGATTGTGGGACGGAAGTCCCCTGAGACACATGGACCGGAAGGTCTTGTAGAGCTATAGCCTTGAGTGGCGTATGTGCGTATGTGGTATTTTGGGGAACTCACTAAGCATTTATGCTTACAGTGTTTCAGGTACCAGTGAGGATCGCGGGAAGGCGCCGGCATGATCTGTACACACTGATGGGATTTATGTATTAGAGATCTTGGGATTTGTTTATTTATGATGACATGTGATACAATGGATTTTTATGATATCTTATGAATGAAATTTATGTTTTAAAAATGAAAATTTGTTTTGAAAATTTACGTTGTTACAAGTTGGTATCAGAGCCTTGGTTTGAGGGATTCGGATGCACCTCCGGGCGTATCTGAACTCAAACTGAGGATTTGAGAAAGTTTTTCATAAAAGAAACAATTTTTCAAAAAAGTAAAAGGATTTGAGAAAAGCTGAAAGAAGCAGTGTGTACGATCAGTCAGCGCCCGAACGGTGATTTCCCAAAATACCCTTACATTATGTGTTATGAGATATGATATGATATGTTATGTATGCTAGAGTAGGCTAGGTATTTATGTTAGGACTAGAGTGGCCTGATTTGTGATGCCTTAGCCTAGGAGACCTGCTGCTATGAGATGCTTGAGAGTGAGTAGGTAGCAGTGAGGAGCTTATGAGGGGCATACCGAAGGGTAGCCTGTGCTTAGCGAGAAGTAGAGTACTTGTGACTTGGGATCCTAGGAGGAGGATTTGGGATGAATACTGATGCGGTGTGGAATGTAGTATAGGGCCCGTACTACTGAAAACACCGGATCAGTGCGCGGTCCAAGTAAGAATCCTTAGGGTACTAAGGAACAAGTAGGGATGGTTTATCGATTGCGTGCATACTCGAGCGAGTCTTTGATATTTTTATGTTGTATTTCAGAGACATCATGGTTGGGACACGCCACAGAGCAGAGACCAGCGGCGTGAGTGACGAGGAGCTTCGTCAGATGATCCACGATGAGGTGGCTGCGGTTATCCGCGCAGAGATACCAGAGATGTTTGGGTCTATCAAGACCACCCTGATTGAGATGTTTGACGAGAGATACGCAGCGATTACTGAGGCTGCAGCCGCTGCAGCTACTGCAGCTGTTGCTGCTGCTAGACCTCAGGGGGGTGACTCGTTGCTGTTCTGGGAGTTCAGCAACACGAAGCCACCAGAGTTTGATGGGATGCAGGATCCGATTGCTGCGATGATATGGATTTCTGACATTGAGGGATGCTTCTACACCTGCTCGTGTCCGGAGCATCTGAGAGTACGGTTCGCGCTGAACCAGCTTCGCTTGGGGGCGAAGGACTGATGGAAGTTTGTGTCGGCGGATTTCACCCCTTCTGAGCTTACTGCGGTGACCTGGGAGAGGTTCACCACTATGTTTCGTGATGAGTACGTTCCCCCGATGGAAAAGGAACGGCTGGCCCAGGAGTTCTTGTCCCTCAAGCAGGGTACTGATTCTGTTACTGTGATCACCAGGAAGTTTCATGAGAGGGTGATGTTTTGCCCTGAGCATGTGTCTACCGAGCAAGCACGCATGAGCCGGTATCTGAGCATATTGAGGAGAGACATTCGTGAGTTCTTGGCGAACTCGACGTACCGGACGTTTGCCGATCTTCAGGCAAATGCCCGGAAGAGGGAGATTGAGCTAGAGACTCAGGCCAGGGAGGAGGCCGAGTCTCAGAGGAGTGACAGGCGACCGGTACAAGTACAGCCGACAGCTAAGCGGGCTAAGCCCGCTGATACGAGATCTGGAGGCCAGAAGGGCCGCACTTGCGGGAAGTGCGGCAAGGGACATGATGGAGTGTGTCGGGCGGGTGCTTGCTACAAATGTGGCAAAGAGGGGTATATAGCCAAGGACTGCCCCAAGGGATTTATGGTTTGCTTTCATTGCAACCAGACGGGTCACCGGAGGGCCGAGTCCCCACAACTGTCACAGGGATCAGCGCAGGGATCTGCCCCTACTACTGCACGAGCTACTGACGGTCGGCCAGTGAAGCCCGAGGTACCGAAGGCTCGTGGGAGAGCCTTCCAGTTGACAGCGGAGGAGGTCCGCGCAGCGCCCGATGTCGTGGCTGGTATGTATTCATTCATTTATTTATGCTGAGTTGAGATATTGTGCTTATATTATGATATGCGTCGGTACTTTTCTTGTGAGTTCTGTACTTGCTTTGGTTTATTTGACTCGGGTGCGAGTCGATCATTTGTGTCGTTAGCGTTTAGTCAGCACATCAGTATTCGACGAGAGGCGTTGAGTCGACCTCTACGAGTTTCCATAGCTGACGAGCGAGCGGTGTATGCTACTGACGTGATTTGAGGATGTGTACTCGAGATCTTCGGTGTTGAGTTCCCGATAGATCTGGTCCCGATTGCGATGGGGGACGTTTGCGTTATAATGGGTATGGATTGGTTGAGCCGATTTGGGGCGGTTATAGACTGCTAGCGGCAGACGGTGACGATACGAGACCCTAGTGGGGGAGTGCTGACTGTATATGGCGAGGGTACCCGATGTGGGTCAGCATTTTGTTCGGCTGCCAGAGCAAGACAGAGTTTACAGCAGGGCTGCAGCGGGTTTGTAGCTTATGTGATGGATACACGAGTGGCTGCGGAGAGATCGAGTTCGATTGATGATGTTTCGATAGTGCGTGAGTTCCTAGATGTTTTTCCCGAGGAGTTGCCGGGTGTGCCTCCCGAGAGGCAGGTGGAGTTCCGTATCGAATTGGTTCCGGGGGCAGCGCCTATCGCCAAGGCGTCTTATCGCCTTGCACCGCTAGAGATGCAGGAATTATCCTCGCAGCTTCAGGAGCTGCTGGGGAAGGGGTTTATTCGACCGAGTAGCTCGCCGTGGGGAGCGCCGATCTTTTTTGTCAAGAAAAAGGATGGTTCACACTGGATGTGCATTGATTACCGGGAGCTGAACAAGTTGACGGTCAAGAACCGTTACCCCTTACCAAGGATCGATGATATGTTCGATCAGTTACAGGGAGCGTCTTGGTTCTCCAAGATAGATTTGAGGTCTGGATATCACCAGATGAGAGTGCGAGATGAGGATATCCAGAAGACGGCGTTCAGGACTCGTTATGGGCATTACGAGTTCGTGGTGATGCCTTTTGGGCTCACCAATGCACCGACAGCGTTCATGGATCTCATGAACAGGGTGTGCATGCCGATGTTGGATCGATCGGTGATCGTGTTCATCGACGATATTCTGGTGTATTCGAGATCCCAAGAGCAGCATGAGGAGCACTTGAGGGAGATCCTCGGGGTTTTGAGATCGGAGAGGCTTTACGCCAAATTCTCCAAGTGTGATTTCTGGTTACGAGAGGTCCAGTTATTGGGGCATCTCGTTAATCAGAATGGGATATTGGTCGATCCGGCCAAGATTGAGGCGGTAATGAGTTGGGAGGTGCCGAGATCCCCCACCGAGATCATGATTTTTCTGGGGTTGGCCGGCTACTATCGGAGATTTATCAAGGATTTCTGCAAGATTGCCGTGCCACTCACTAGGTTGACCCGGAAGGGTGTTGCTTTTACGTGGGGTCCAGAGCAGCAGACCTCGTTTGAGGCTCTTCGCCAGAAGCTGTGCGAAGCCCCGGTGTTAGCCCTTCCAGAGGGAATGGAGGATTTCGTGGTGTATTGTGACGCAGCGATATCGGGGTTGTGTGCGGTGCTTATGCAGAGAGGGCACATGATAGCGTACGCATCGAGGCAGCTGAAGCCTCACGAGGTGAGGTATCCCACCCACGATTTGGAGTTGGGGGCCGTGGTGTTCGCCCTCAAGATATGGCGTCACTATTTGTATGGGGTTCGGTGTATCATATACACGGACCATAAGAGTTTGAAGTACTTGATGGATCAGCCCAACCTGAACATGCGCCAGAGGAGATGGTTGGATGTGGTAAAGGATTATGACTGCGAGATCCTGTACCACCCGGGCAAGGCTAACGTTGTAGCCGATGCCCTGAGCCGTAGGGCGGAGAGTGCTCCGATACGAGATATTTGTATGAGGATGAGGGTGATGACTCCGGTGTTGGATGTCATCCGAGAGGCCCAGGCGGAGGCTATGAGACCGGAGAACCACAAGAGAGAGCGGGTGATTGGGCAGGTATCTGAGTTTGTTACCGATAGCCGAGGGCTTATGACCTTTCAGGGTCAGATTTGGGTGACGTTTATGGGCGGGGCACGTACCATCCTGATGGAGGAGGCACACAGATCGAGGTTCTCGATCCATCCCGGGGCCACTAATATGTATTTGGACCTGAAGAAAGAGTATTGGTGGCCCTGTATGAAGAGGGATGTGGCGTGGTTTGTTGAGAGGTGCTTGACCTGTCGCATGTTTAAGGCCGAGCACCAACGTCAGCATGGCAAGTTGCAGCCACTCGAGGTTCCCCAGTGGAAGTGGGAACAGATTTCCATGGATTTTATTACCAAATCTCCGAGGACCGCGAGGGGTGTCGATGCAATTTGGGTGATTGTTGACCGGCTGACGAAGAGCGCTCACTTCCTTGCTATCAGTGAGAGCTCTTCCGCAGAGAGACTAGCAGAGATGTATGTGAGAGAGGTGGTATCATGGCATAGAGTACCGATCTCGATTGTGTCAGATCGAGATGTACGTTTCACTTCCAGATTCTAGAAGAAATTCCATGAGGAGTTGGGTACGAGGTTGCATTTTAACACCGCTTACCACCCACAGACGGATGGAAAGAGTGAGCGGACGATTCAGACGCTCGAGGACATGCTCCGAGCATGTGTGTTGGACTTCGGAGGAAGTTGGGACACGTACTTACCATTGGATGATTTTTCCTATAACAACAGCCACCATTCGAGTATTGGTATGCCTCCCTTCGAGTTGTTGTATGGGAGGAGGTGTCGGACTACCATCTGCTAGGGAGAGGTAGGGCAGCGAGTGATGGGTAGCACCGAGATAGTGCTTCAGACGACTGAGCAGATACAACAGGTCAGGCAGAGATTGCTGACAACCCAGAGTCGCTAGAAGAATTATGCGGGTAGGCGACGATCCGAGCTTGAGTTCCTGGTTGGAGACTTCGTACTCCTGAAGGTATCTCCTTGGAAAGGAGTAATCCGATTCAGGAAGAGGGGCAAGCTGGGGCCCCGATACATTGGTCCTTTCAGAGTGACCGCGAGGGTAGGCAGGGTAGCGTATCGTTTAGAGCTACCTGCGCAGTTGAGCCAGATACATGATACCTTCCACGTGTCTCAGTTGAGGAAGTGTATAGCCGACGAGACGGCAGTAGTGCCACTAGAGGATATTCAGGTGAATGCGAGCCTGAATTATGTTGAGAAGCCGATTGCGATATTGGATCGGAAGATCAAGGTTCGGAGGAACAAGGAGGTGCCCCTGGATCAGGTCCAGTGGCAACATCGGAGAGGGTCCGAGTTGACTTGGGAGTCGGAGGCGGAGATGCGGGTGCAGCATCTAGAGTTGTTTGCAGAGCGAGACTTCGAGGGCGAAGTCTGATTCTATTGGGGAAGAATTGTAACATCCGGATTTCCAGGTACCATATTTAAATTGTTTGTTTTGAGTTATGAGGAGGGAGTCGACGAGTTGAAGCCTAGACTCGTCGAGTAGGATCGCGATTTGCCGACTGGATTAATGAACGGACTCGACGAGTCGAAACGGTGGACTCGACGAGTCCGCACTATGGGTGGAAACCCTAAATCCTCGGGCCTGTGCCCTATTTAAGGGACCTTATAGCCCTCATTTGCGGCTACCAGTCCAGAGAGAGAAAACCTAGTGAGCTTGAGCGTGTGGTGTGAGGGGAAGGGCTATTTCTAATCCTTGTTGGTGTGATTTTTGCAAAGAAGAAGGGGATTCCAGCAAAAGAAGGTCAAGGGGGTTGTTATTCTGTGGTTTCAAGCAAGGAAACTCCATCTTTGAGGTATTAAATCGAACCCTTATTCTATTTTGGGGTAGAACCCTTGAATCTAGGGTTTTCTCTATTCTTTATTGGCTTGGATATGATGCTTATGATGTCCCTTTGAGTGTTAAACTCTGGATCTGGACCTTGAGAGGTCCAGAGAGCCCCACCCTCCCCGCTTTATGTTATTCCATTAGAGATATGAGCCCCACCTCAGAAGGTCATTTGAGTGTTGCCATGGAAGGAACTCGCCGAGTCCATAAGGGGACTCGACGAGTCGAGTCGGGTTGCCCCACGATTCATGACCAGTGGTAACCCGTCGAGTGAAAGGTTAACTCGACGAGTCGAGTGAAGATTTATGAGGATTCGGAAGCCGCCTGGACTCGCTGAGTCACACGAGTGCACTCGACGAGTCTGGTCAAAGTTTGACCGTTGACTTGAGTTGACTTCAGTTGACCTTAGGGTTTTGGTCAAGCTAGTTCTAGAGAAAGATCTGGGAGGGGTAGAATGGTCTTCTGCCCACTCCTTAGAAATGAGGACAAGAGAAAGTATTGATTAGAGATGTTATTATGTTCATAGGAGAAGGCTAGGTCGGGTTATCGAGCACGAGAAGTTATCCGAAATCGTACGAGGTGAGTCTTCTCACTATACTTTACCTAGAGTGGTAATATGTGTGACCGGAAGGTCTTATCTGCTATGAGGAGTATGTGATGTATGTTGTTATTTAATATGTATGTGCTATGTTATGTTATGAGTAGTATGTTATGGACCGGAAGGTCATTATGATATGGACCAGAAGGTCATTATGGGTAGGACCGGAAGGTCTAATAACAAAGATTTGGGTAAAATATGATATTTTCGGTTTTATGAGGATAAAATAGTATTATTTACATATAAATCTGACTTTTTTGGAAATAACACTTTTCTAGGGGTTAAAAACATAAATTATAGCTTATTGGGCTTACATTTAGGCCTCACGGGTTTTTGGGCCCAAAGTTGCGAAAAATGAAGAGTTTTGGGGGCTGAAGTTGTAAATTTATCAGAATATGAGTCTAAAATGTAAATGAACTATTTCAGGGGCTGAAAATGACTTTGATGCAAAAATTTGACTAAATATTCAAAGTTTTGGATTTTGGGGTCAAAATTGCAAACTTACGGAATTTGAGCCAAAAGTGTAAACTTTTTACAAATAAGGGCTGGAAATGGCAAATACAATAGTTTTGGGCTGAAATTATTATTTAAATAAAGTTGGGTCGAAAATGTCAAGAAAAAATGGTTTAAGGACCAAAAATGTCAATTTTCATGAAAAGTGACTAAAATGCCAGTTTTATTAAGAAAGGGCTGAAAGTGTAACTTTATATGAAATAGGGGCTGAAATGGTCAAATAAATATTTTAAGGTCAAATATGTTGATATTTAAACAATTGGGCCAGAAATATTAAATTATAGCATATGGATTTTAACGATATATATATATATATATATATATATATATATATATATATATATATATATATATATATATATATATATATATATATAACCAAAGTTTCGTTATAAATCAAACGTCAAAGTATTTTTAACATTTGCGAATAAACAGTTAGCACACAACAAATACCTACACTACAAGCTTAAGATCGATAAACTACTAATGATTCAATGATTGGGCCCAAAAATCTTCTGTCCGTGCTATTGGGTCTTTGTGGCCCAATATCATGGTTATTGGGCCCAATATAATCAAAACATGTTTATTGGGCCTTGGTGACCCAATTACATGCCTAACGGGCCTTCATCAGCTTAAACATGTTATTGGGCCTTAGTGGCCCATTTGCATTGCTAATATGGTCCTAAACATTCATCATATGCTTAATGGGCTATAACGTGTCCGTAGCATACTCGACAGCCTGTAATAACATACAAAGTTAGTGGGCCTCTGTTGTCCTCTTTTCTTTGTCTGTTAGGCTTACCTTATATTCACTTAAACAGAAATCGGGATTTAAAACAATGTTATTCAATTTAATTTGGATTTAGTGAGAAATAACGGGTGGCACCAATAAGTGTTGGTCGTAGTTTGTAGTTATAATCAGAGTCTCCTGGAGGGAGAGCGAGAGTTTGTGTATAGATCTATACGGGGGTGACTCCCCCACACCTGAGCTGTTCGCTACAGTTAGACTCGGTCAGTCTAGGGTGACAAAATCTTGATCAAAATCGGCGTTTGGAAAAATGCCAAGACAGGCGAATTAGTCATTATTATGCATGGTTATAACGACTCACATAGATATCCAATACCATTTTAGTATTCATGGGAAATCATATTCATATACGGGGACGATACAAAGTGATTCATACAATAATACATAACTATCATACCATTTAAATTGGAAAACATCGGGTTTTCCGGGGAAACGACATTATTCACTTCTACATACAACAACTATAATACAAGGAAAAATTATGAAGAACATTCACTTTTACATGTTTTGAAATCACATACATATGCACTTATGGGATCATCACACCTTTTTCATAAACAGTTTTTGTTACAGAAAATATCGGATTTTTTGGGTTTTACAAACAATACAAACTATTTTTATATCAAACATGCTTATGAACTCACCAACATTATATATGTTGACCGTTTTCAAAATAACTTGTATTCTCAGGTAACCGTTAGAATGAAGAATCATCAAGCGTGGTTCTGAAATTTCTTTTGTGCAATGTCAATCGTTAAACAATTTATGTTATGTGATGTTGTAATAAAGACAATGTACTTGATGTGAACAAGGTCAGTTGTAATGTATTAATGCATGGTGATGTTTATGTTTTGTTTCATGTATATTCATTGTGATGATATCTCAATTTAAGTCACACGAGCCCTCGGACGTTTCCGCCGTCTGGTTCGGGGTGTGACAATCCTAGCCGAGATCCTCCCACTTCGGCCGAGTACGCTACGCGTACCAATTGGTACGTTGAGTGTATGGCCCAGTCCAGCTTGGGGTGTGTTTTGGGTCTAAATTGTTGGGTTGGACCATGGACCTTCTTGCTATCGGGCCACTACAGATGATGTACTCATTTTGGCTCTGGATGATTATTCGGTTTGGGCCTACGGTTTTATTGGGCTTTAAAGACTAGCTTTACCCATTTTAACTTGGACATTAGGAAAGTGTTGTAGGTTTTTAGTTTGGGATATGTCTCAATTATTAATTGGGACTCTATTGTTTAGTTAGCACGGGGATTTCTCCATTCTAGCAGCCCGAGCGTTTATCTGGGATTTTCAGTAGTTGAGGTGAGTTTCCTCACTAGATCCATAGGTCGAAGGCACCAATGTCGGCCCATTGTTTGTGATGTAGAATCTTGAATGTTATATGATGATTATATGGAAGACCAGGATCTGGCCCCTGACATTTGTATGAAAGACCAGGATCTGGCCCCTGACAGTATAGGAAGGACCAGGATTTGGCCCCTGACATTTATATGGATGACCAGGATTTGGCCCTCGACACTGAACGGAAAGACTATGATTTGTCCCATAGCATTTATCTTCTTGCATGTGTGGTTTTTGGTATTGGGGAATTCACTAAGCGTTATGCTTACAAATTTTGTTTATGGTTTCAGGTACTTCCACTTCCAAAGGAAAGGGCCCGACATAATATTACAACATCCTCCCATCACGTTTTCTGCATTTGAAATAATTTGTACTCTGATGATTTAATGTTACGCTTTGTATGGATTCCGAACAATTAATGAATGTTTTGAATGACCTTTAATGAAAAAAATATTACTATTTTGGGATGTTACAAGTTGGTATGAGAGCCTTGGTTTGAGGGATCCGGGCACACTTACGGGTGTGTCAGAACTCAAACTAACAAAATAATAATTTTCTTAAGAAAATAAAAAGTTAAACTTTTAAAAAGGTTTTATAAAAAAGGAGGGGTGTGGTGTGTGCGATCAGACGAGCTCAAGTAAGTGGTTCCCAAGTTAACCATACTTATCTGTTATGATTAGTGTGCTTGAAATGAAATTTTCATGCTAGATTAGGGCTAAGGATACCTGCAGGAATAATATGATAGAATTGCCTGATTTGTGTGATGCCTTATAGCCCAATAGAACTTGATGCCATGTATTAATTGGAATTTATATCGGCTTAGCTATCTGCTAAGTGTATGCTTTCAAAGTTGTATATGATTAGGATTGTATAGCCCAAGAATGATCAATTTGGCCTCATTTCTTGTCCCTTGTTTGGTTGTGGACTTAGGGTAGAATCTTCATTTGACATTCTATGTGATCCTATTTTGTGTACAACTTGCATGCATAAGGTAACCAACGGTGTTGATTGAGGTTCTTGGTACTGCGAGTGGTGAGATATGAGAGTTCCTAGGAGAGTCTAGGATATATAGATGTTGTGTAGCATAAGATTTGTGTACGGTTGTAGTGTGGTAACTTAGAGGAATTAGGATTTACCTTGAGGAAGGTACAGGTAAGTGTGGAAAGTAGTATTGGGCCCGTACTACTAGAAGCACAGGACCTGTACCTAAGACAAGATCAAACCTGACAACTCTAAGGTGGCCTTTTATGTTGGGAATGTTTCCCCTCGAGCCCCGTGCTGATTATTTTTATGTTGTGTTTCAGTTTAAGGATGGTGATGATTACTCAAGGAGGTTCGGGTTCTGGTTTAGGCTCGGGCTCAGGTGTTTAGCCAATTGCTGAGAGGCTGCACGGGCTCATTTCACCTGAGTTTAATCATGGCATTATAGATGCCACCCGTGTGTTGTTCGGCACCATCAAATAGGGGATCATGGAGTTGATGGATGAGAGGCTCAAGTCTTTTTGAGCCGAGATTGTTGCGGGTCATGTTGGAGCTCGAACTCCCTCATTCTGGGAGTTCAAAGCTTTTGGAGCTCCTGAGTTCTTTGGGGTTAAGGACCCCATCACTTGTCGTCGTTGGATCTCTGACATAGAGAATGCTCAGTGGACGATCTTTTGCCCTGACAAGGAAAAGGTGGGATTCTCATCCTGCCTACTGAGGGACAGAGCACAAGACTGGTGGGAGGAGGTTACCCGACCGGTAGGGACATCAGTGGCGGCAGTGATGACCTGGGAAGATTGTTGTTCAGAGATTTCAGAGGGAGTTTTCACCGACTATCGAGGTCCAGTAGTTAGCGAGGGAGTTCTAGGACCTTCGCCAGACTACTGAGACTGTGGCGGAAATTACCTCCAAATTCAGGGAGAGGGCTTTGCTGGTCCCGCAGTACACTATGGATGAGGAGATGAGGAAGACAAGATACCATGACATGATGAGGGGGTGTTGGATTAATGTCTAAGTCCATAACTATATTTGGTATGTACTTGACCCGACCCGGCATGGTCCATTTGGGTTGCACTTCACTGGCACAATTTATATGGATAGTCTTTTGAGAATAGTATATTTATGATTTATATTAATATATTATAAGTTCTAATATATTAATATGGAATCATATTATTTAATTAGTATTGATCAAGAATTAATTTAGAATTAATTAAGTGATAAAAAAGAACTAATTAAATATGGACTCTTATATATATGGAATGGGCCAAGTTCATTTAGGTTGGGCTAAGCTTTCATAGATGGTCCATGGAGCTTTTAACCCATGGATCCTATGTAAATGAAAGGTCATGGGTATTAGGGTTTACATGGATGTAACCCTAATCCTCCATAATATATAAAGGGGTCCTTGGCTCACAAAATTGGTACAAGTGTGTGAAAATAAGAGTGAGCCGATTTTAGTGTGCATACATATTCTCTCAAGTTCTTCCAAGGTGTTTTGGTGATTTGTGATTCCATTTGAGGCTTCCACACTATTGGGGCTAAGCTCTTAAAGCTTGAAGACATCAAGCTACATCAAAAGGTATGTCATCTAACTAGAACTTTGTAGTATAGGTGCTTCATAATATGCTAGTTAGGATGAAACCTTGGAATAGTTAATATTTGCATGTATAATAGAAAAAACATAGATCCAAGGTTTATAGGGTTGCATGTACACCATAGGAGTGTTAGAATGCTCAAAACCTAACAGTGGTATCAGAGCCATGGGTTGTCTTCTGTTATATTGATGCAAATGTTTTATTTTCAAGTTGAAAATAAAAGGAAAAAAAAAACATGACGTTTGTCAAATTTTAAGATAATTACTTGTTTTGTGAAAAACGAATTATTTGTAAAATTTGAATCATTTGTTATATGAGTTGAATTAGGTCAAATTTAGTAAAAGATAAAATGATATGATTATTTTATTAGTTTTAAAAGTTTGATCTAAATGTTTTAAGGAGTTACATATTTTGTCATAAAATTTTGGAGCTCAAAAGTTTTTTTAAAGTTGTGATCTTAAGGGTTTTTGAAACTTCCATAAGTTATGGATATGAAAGTTTTTTTTTAAAAAAAAAAAATTTGATTCAAAGTTTTTATGGAGTTACAAAATTTGGTGTTAATGTTTTAAAGAATTCCATAACTTGTTCTTAAGTTATGGAACATGGAAACTTTCATCATAAAACACCATTAATTCCATAAGTTATGGAGTCCAAAGGTTTTCAAGAATTACAAAACTTGCCCTCAAGTTTTGGAATTTGAGAAAAGTTTTTTATGAAAAAAAGAATTGAATTCTAAAACTCTTGGGTTCATAACTTAAACAATTAATTAAATGGTTTTAATTTTGAGTTTAATAATTGGAATTATGATGTTTTGTTGAATAGTTCAAATTAACTCTTATGGACTTTATTAATAGTTAATTAAAACGTTTAATTAAAAGAGTATTATTAAATCCATAAATATATGGTTTGAGTTTAATTAAATTAAAAGTCTAGTTTAATTAATAGATTAAACCACCAAGTATTTTAAATATCTAACATACACCCTTATACTATTATAATATTAAAAGTTTAATATATTATATGTATAAGAGCAAGTCGTATTACCATTAGTAGGCCTCATTCACGAAGCCGGTCTATAAGGGGGGTATAAGGTTACTGCCTATAAAATGGCAGTTTAATGGGTGTCCACTCTCACTCACCGCTTCCTTGACCGGTGGAGGGTCGTTAGCCGAACAGGTAGGACAAGGACTATAATTCTCCCTTCATTATAAGTATAATGATAAATACTAAGTAACTAAACACTTATAAATTCCCAATCTTAGTTACTTAGGAAAATGTGAATAAGGTGCTAATCCATGAAATTACACTTTGCACTTTGTTTAAGCTGTTAGTGGAGCGTGTGTGGTTAACCGGCACACTAACCTGGACTTAACAAGGTAGGCAAAGGGTAACTTAATGTTTATCATAGTATCGTTGGAGCGTGTGTGGTTAACCGGCACATCGATTGAGGGGTAAATATTAAGGGTACCAAGTATATTTGCATGGTTACTTCACACCTTGTTTTGTGATCCTCGGCATCCCAGTCACAAAACCTGAAGGGCACACTCGAGATTGAAACATGTCATTGAAAAGTTCAATGAATCTCAAAAGAATTTAGGAGTTTCAAAACCAATTAAAACCTAATAATACATTTCGTTTATCTTGGTGAAAATTGGTGAATCGTCATTCACCTACCTTCAAATATTTTATAGCTTGGATTACGACATCCCTCTTCCAAGTTATAAAATAGTTTGTTGGGTCCTAGCCTTAATATATCATATTAGGTGTTATATTAAGGACTTAAATCAACTTTACGTGAATTTCTCCCATTGTTGATGTCTGGTTTAGACAACAATGATCTTCCCAAACCAAGCTTTCCTAATGAATATGACTTCCCGAGTTTGGCTCATGGAATTCATACTTCTCTTCCTCCACCTCCTCCAATTATTCTCCCTAACCCACAAGTTCAAGGTCACTCAAGCCCTAATGGCAAGCAAGGTCTATGTGTGATCACATCTTAGAGATGAAGTCACATATTGACAAGCCGGGAGAGTTGGGTGTCAAAGTCTTGAGAAAGTTGGATGTTCAATCACTTTCTAAGTCACATAGTGAGTTCCTTTGGGACTACTATGAAACAGACTATGACATGAACCTTAATGATCATATCTATTTGCTTGGTGCTGCTGAATCATCAATGATTTGGAACGATAGTAAAGCAAATTTGATTAGAAGATCAACTTCCCAAAAACTTTATGGACAGTGACAATGGTGACACTGGAAATCCAGAAAAAGCATTCTCTTCCCAATGGAAAGGGATTGGCCATAGTCAACCCGGTTGACCAAATGGTAAAGAGAAAGGCTAAGTCTGAGATAGTCCCATTACCAAAGGGTCCATATGTTTATTTTGCCAAAGGAAGGGGCGTTGATTGCAAAGCTGCGAAATTTACCTAAGGATGTTAAAGTCAATAAGTTTGACTCTACATCAGGTAGAGCCCATTATCTAACTCTGTTAAGTTCTATTCTGAGATCCTCATTACATGATGTGACTGGGTCACATGTTGATGTTTTAAGAATCAAAGAATAGAGAGAAATCTTAAAGGAAGTATATGCTGATTCTGATCGCGAAGGTGGATTTCGATCGCATCAAAATTTTGAGCAGTTGCTTAAGAAGTTATGATATATTGCTAAGGAATAGATAACAACAATTTTCCATGTGGATTGTAAGGATAAGTTTTTCCGCAAAGTTTTAAAATAAAAGAAAATTGTTTAATTTTATTTATTTGAAGTATCCTTACAATGGCATTTGTGGAAAATTGTTGCTTATATGATTCCACTGACAGCAATATTGGAAAATGGATTTGATTCCTTCATTTGTGGTAGTGTCTAAATTTACCAAATCAGGAAAGTTCCTCATCGCCCAAGTTTCAATTGGACCGAAACTTGGAATCATGCAAGTTGAATAGTATGATGAATGAGAACTTTCAAGCATTGGAAAATCAAGACTAATTACTTGTCCACATGGATGTGTGAGTCAAGTGAAGGACTAAAGGGATCGAGTACACATTCTTGTGCACTGGTCATGTCCACCACAAAGCTCGTTAAGACTATTTGATTTACTAAAGTTTAGTAAATATGGTTATACTTACAAGTTTAAGTATAATTCTGAAACATTAGAAAAGTCTCAATGTATGGCAGAATGAATGGGAAGAATCAAATTAGGCAGAAAGATAAAAGTTTCTCAAATCTGAAAAGATGGGAGAGTACTTTAGTATCATGTTTGTGATCATCTTAATGATTTAGAAATCATATCACAATTAGTCCTCTAAAGGTCATCTTAGTGCATTCTTATGACTAAGAAGAGGAGTCATGAATTGTTGAAATGGTTAGATCAGGAAGATGAGTCATACTTCGTTCCAAAACAATTCTTAGAGTCATACTCCAAGATTGTAACTTGAGTGACATATCTTAAAGAAAGGTTTAAAACACTTGTCAAATGTAAGAGTAAAAGTGTCCTACTCTTGTACATTTGAAATTGGTAAGTTGTGATGTTTTGGATAAAACAAAGACCAACTAAGGCCAATTGTGTGAAGTGTTTGTCTTGATAAAGAATCCGCACTATCTGTTGAATATTTGGCAAGATAGTCTTATATGTCAAGAGGATAGTGGGAGTCTTAAAGATCCTAAAAAGAATTTCAAGAACTAATCAAGAATAAAACCTGAGGTTCTTCACTAGCACACGACTTGAGGTTTATAACCTATCGTGTTGACATATTCTGTGCCCATTCCAGTTAAAGTTGGCTTTGCATAGAAGTTCTAAAAGTTCTCAATCGGTTGCATAACAACTTGGAATCAATGGCAGGCCCTGTACTGCCAGGTGGCAAGAAGTTAAGATTGCATAAGTTCAGTCCATATGAGTTTGGATTTGTCATTATCCTTGTCTTGTGACTATGGTTTTGACGATTCACATGGATAAGAACACATACACCATAAAATCTAAGGGTCATAAGGTTTCTCTCCGATTCATGAAAATGATGGTGAGGAAACACTTCCACCAAGTAGATTTGAAGCGGATGGCAAAAGGTCTAAACAATTGAGACTATGATTACGGCATCCCTTTTCATAGTTTTGAAATTGTTTAGACACACATGCATGCTATCTAAGGAAAGTTGTATGATTTTGATAAAGTTTTATCAAAGCATCTCGTATCAGAAATCTGAACTTTGGTAAGAAAGTCAATAAAGTATTGATTTCTAGAAGTCCAGCTGATTTCTGAGTACATGTCAAAGGTAGTGGGAGCATAAGTGTTATGCTAATAATCATCATGTTAGTGGGAGCATGATAATTATTGTTAGTGTTGCAAGTTAGCAATGTTAATTATAGAAAATAAAAGTTTCAATTCGTGAGGCTGCAGGGATTGAAAAAGTTGTTTTGCTATAATTAAGGGAGAGGATATACTTCATTTCAGTTCTAAAGGCTTAGATTGAGACCTTGATCATCTTTAGTCAAGAATATATATATGAATTTCATGTTGGATTGGTTCAACTTAAGGAAATTCTATATATTGCGTTCTCAAAATTCGATTATGATTACGTCATCCCTCTTCATAGTCAAATTTTGAAAACATGGCAAATAAAAATATTGTAGCAAAAGACTGGTCTAGAATCATGTCTTTATGTGAGACATCATGAATCGTGTACCATTTGCTTGGGGTACAGGATCGATTGCATGTGCTATAATATTTGTCATTTCTAAATTTTTCCAAATGCCCAGAGGCATTAAGAAGGGAAAAGGTCTAGAATTGGACATGACTAAAATGATTAAGCAATTGTCGAGGACAATCTGAGGTTTACCAAAGATTGGTTGCTTAGGGACAGTTGGAAGTATAGTGCTAATTTTGGAAGGACCATATTGACATATTCTGAAAATAGGCATCTCTTATTCAGAAGTGATAGTCAAAATGAGAATATGGAGTTGTCTCCATAGGTGGAAGTTATCTGTGTAAGATTAGAAAACTTAATGCAAGAAGCATGTCCAAAGCAATGTACTTTGAATATGAGACTTAGTTTCCATGGAGTTGATCTCCATTGGAATACCTTATAATGACTGTTGACAAGTCTTTGTGACTTTGTGCATATTCATTACAGGAGGGTCAGTGCATATAAGTTTTAAATTTAAACAGATTTCGATAAATGATAGGAATTTGAAATTCTCACATTTTTCGATAAGGATTTGGGAGTGTGAAATTAGAATCATTGAAATTACGTTCAATTGGGTTATTTCACAAAGTAAGGATCATAGACAAACATAGAGTGCATACTTGGTGTATGGCAAAGCTATTGTTTAAGAAAAACATAGTGTACATGCTTGGAGCATGGGACAACTAGTGTTTTTAATTCAAGTATAAAGTTGATAAAACCGAAACAATGAATAATGAGTAATCAGTATGGTGATAAATAAAAGTTTTTATTTATATTCGTAGGGTTTGATACCATATTTGATTCATTTATTCTTGTGTTTCACTTTGCATGTTTTGACTTCCAGAATAATAAGTCGCTCTTCCTGAATGATTAAGTTATTCAAACCATCCACAGTCGGTCATATGTTGGAAGTAGATATGAATCAAGACTGTCATGGGTTGGTTTGTAGAGGTCCAAGTTGGTGGACAAAGTGGTGCTACAACACTCATGAGTGCTCATAAGTTCTGAGTATTGGATTCAACCCACGCTCATTTGAATCACTTCATGGATTTTATCACGAGTGATCATGAGACGATAATATCTTATATTCTTAAAACCTAGAGATATGAGTTGTTACTATGAGTTTTGTTATACATTGATTGCACGAAAACGCATTGGTAACTCGATGTTATAAAACGTGGCTTTGTGTATGATTCAACAAGTAGTAGAACAAGCCATATGAGTCGAAGTTTATCCATTCCTTTTACCTTCAGGATAAAAGCGATATTTGTGGGCCCCTCGATGATTTAGTGATGACACATGTGAGGGCTTGGCCAAGCCAGGACTGATTTGATTTGTTCAATCAGTCAGTCATCATAAATCGAAAATCGGGAAACAACAAATGGACAGAGAGAATGATTATAATCCATGTCTCAGTCCATATGATATCTAGAATGGAGGAATATATGATCCCTTATCTAATGGACAAGTCATTGACAAGGTCAGAGTTCGACAGCGGCTTTAAGAGCTACGATTGCCAGTTAGGTTTTGAAGTCATACTTAATAATAGTTTTAGACTTATCCAAGTGGGAGACTGTTGGATTAATGTCTAAGTCCACAACTATATTTGGTATGTACTTGACCCGACCCGACATGGTCCATTTGGGTTGCACTTCACCGGCACAATTTATATGGATAGTCTTTTGAGAATAGTATATTTATGATTTATATTAATATATTATAAGTTCTAATATATTAATATGGAATCATATTATTTAATTAGTATTGATCAAGAATTAATTTAGAATTAATTAAGTGATCAAAAAGAACTAATTAAATATGGACTCTTATATATATGGAATGGGCCAAGTTCATTTAGGTTGGGCTAAGCTTTCATGGATGGTCCATGGAGCTTTTAACCCATGGATCCTATGTAAATGAAAGGTCATGGGTATTAGGGTTTACATGGATGTAACCCTAATCCTCCATAATATATAAAGGGGTCCTTGGCTCACAAAATTGGTACAAGTGTGAAAATAAGAGTGGGCCGATTTTAGTGTGCATACATATTCTCTCAAGTTCTTCCAAGGTGTTTTGGTGATTTGTGATTCCATTTGAGGCTTCCACACTATTGGGGCTAAGCTCTTAAAGCTTGAAGACATCAAGCTACATCAAAAGGTATGTCATCTAAATAGAACTTTGTAGTATAGGTGCTTCATAATATGCTAGTTAGGATGAAACCTTGGAATAGTTAATATTTGCATGTATAATAGAGAAAACATTGATCCAAGGTTTATAGGGTTGCATGTACACCATAGGAGTGTTAAAATGCTCAAAACACAACAGGGGGATATCAGAGTATTTGTGAGCTTTTCAAGGTGTGAGACCCTAAATGATATAATCGAGAAGGCCCGCAAGCGGGAGATTGAGTTGGAGCTTCGGTTGAAGCGGAAGCCAGAGTAGGCACAAACAGCACTGAGCCAGACTAAGAGGCCCAAGAACTCCGATGCTCACACTAGGGGCCAGCAGGTTCGGGGCCGATGTGCCAAGTGCGGCAAGTCGTATAGTGGAGCCTGCCGATTAGTAGGTTTAGGATGTTTTAGTTTTGGTTAGTTGGGCCACGTGACAGGGATTCCCCCAAGAGGGATCTGATTTGCTTTTATTTCAATCAGACCGGCCATTAAAAGGCTGGTTGCCCGAGGTTGTCTATGGGAGTAGTGGTGGCGCCTACGCCATCCACCTTGAGGATTATTGACGACCGCCAGGGCAAGGTGGAGGCTCCTGTGGTGAAGAGCAGTGCTTTTCAGCTAACCACCACTGAGGCCCGTGCAGAGCCAGATGAGGTTTCTGGTATGTGTTTTATTTTTATCTTTTATTGATTTCTTTGTTTATGCTAATGCTTATTGTGATCTTATATAGGTACCTTTTTGGTCAATGGGTTGACTGCTCATGTTTTGTTTGATTCGGGGGCTACTCGATCCTTCGTATCTCTTGCACTCAACAAGAAGTTTCAAGATTCTCCGAGGACTTTGGATTTTCCATTAGATGTTGAGATTGCAGATGATTGTACTGTGAGTTCTTCGAGGGTTCATCAGGGGTATGTCTTGAACATGTTTAGCGAGAGGTTCTCTATTAATTTGGTGTTGATCCCCTTGAGAGGATCGAAGGTTATCATCGGGATGGATTGGTTGGGCCCCAATGGGGTTGTGATTGATTGCGAATGGCAGCTGGTGAGGGTTCAAACCCCAAGTGGGGGAGAACTAGTTATCCTTGGTGAGAGAGCTTCGCATGGGCCAGCCGTCTGTTTAGATGTCAGAGCTAGGAGATATCTGCAGCAGGGTTGTTCTGGGTTCCTGGCTTATGTGACAGACATATGGGCTGAAGGCGCGACAGAGTTGAGCAGGGTGCCCATTATGCGGGATTTTCCTGATGTTTTCCCCATGGATTTACCAGGATTGACTCCTAAGAGACAAGTTGAGTTTTGGATCGATTTGGTACCTAGTACAGCCCCGATAGCCAAGGCGCCATATCGTTTGGCGCCACCTGGGATGCAGGAGTTGTCTATACAGTTGCAGGAGCTGCTAGATAAGGGTTTTATACGTCCAAGCAGTTCTCCGTGGGGAGCACCGATCCTATTTGTGAAGAAGAAAGATGGTTCACACAGAATGTGCATTGACAATCGGGAGTTGAATAAGCTAAAGGTGAAGAACCTTTACCCACTTCCGAGGATTGACGATTTTTTTGATCAACTTCAGGGTGCGTCTTGGTTTTCCAAGATAGATCTACGATCAGGGTACCACCAGATGAGGGTTAGGGATGAGGATGTGTAGAATATAGCATTCATGAGTCGTTATGATCATTATGAGTTCGTGGTGATGCCATTCATGCTCACCAATGCAGCAACAGTGTTCATGGATCTCATGAACCGGGTCTGCAGGCCGATGCTGGATCGGCCTGTGATTGTTTTCATTGATGTTATTTTGGTCTACTCCAAGACTAAGGAGCAGCATTTTTGAGAGGTGTTGGAGACCCTGAGGAGGGAGAGGCTTTATGTCAAATTCTCCAAATGTGAGTTTTGGTTACACGAGGTGCAGTTTCTGGGGTACATCGTCAACCAGAAGGGAATCTTGGCTGACCCGGCCAAGGTCGAGGTTGTGATGCATTGGGAAGTTCTGAGGACTACGTCTGAGATTCAAAGTTTCTTAGGTCTCGTAGAGTATTATCAGAGATTTATCCAGGATTTCTCCAAGATTGATGTGCCTTTGACCCGTTTGACAGAGAAGAATGTGACATTTTGATGGGGGCCAGCAATTGGCTTTTGAGACTCTGAGGTGGAGATTTTGTGAGGCCCCGATTCTTACGCTCCCTGATGGTTTCGATGAGTTTGTGGTTTACTGTGATGCCTCTATTTCGGGTTTGGGAGCTATTCTTATGTATAGGGGTCACGTTATTGCTTACGCTTCGAGGCAGCTAAAGCCTCATGAGGCGGACTACCCCACACATAATTTGGAGTTGGGAGCCGTGGTGTTTGCCCTTAAGATCTGGAGACATTATCTGTATGGGGTTTGGTGTACGATCTACATTGACCATAAGAGATTGAGGTATTTGATGGACCAGTCAAACCTGAATTTGCAGCATCGGAGATGGTTAGATGTGGTAAAGGATTACGATTGTAAGATCATGTACCACCCTGGGAAGGCCAATGTGGTGGCCGATGCCTTGAGCTGCAAGGCCATGTGTTCATCTATCCAAGATATCTGTTTGAGGATGACTGTCACCTCGCCTTTGTTGGGTATGATCAAGGAAGCTCGGGTTGAGGGTTTGAAAAAGGAGAATTGAAAGGTTGAGCGAATCAGGGGCAGATTCCCTTGTTTGTCAGGGATAGCGGAGGATTGTTGATTCAGTGCGGTAGAGTTTGGGTATTGACATCAGGTGCGGTGAGACAGACGGTTCTTGAGGAGGCGCATAAGTCAAAGTTTTCTATTCATCCGGGGGCCACAAATATGTACATGGATTTGAGGTTGAGTTACTGGTGGCCCTGTATGAAGAGGAAGATATCTTGGTTTGTTGAGCGACGCCTGACTTATAGGAAAGTCAAGGCTGAGCATCAGAGACCCCAAGGTAAGTTGCAACCTTTACCCATTCCCATGTGGAAGTGGGAAGAGATCACTACAGATTTCATCACAAAATTTCCAAGGATGACACATGGTTTTGAGTCTATCTAGGTCATTCTGGACAGACTAATCAAGAGTGCACATTTCCTTCCGATTGCCGGGAGCATATCCGCTGAGAAGTTAGCTGACATTTATGTCCGGGAGGTGGTAGTTAGGCACGGGGTGCCAGTTTTGGTGGTCTCGGAACGGGATAATCGTTTCACCTCCAGGTTTTGGAGGAAGTTCCATGAGGAGTTAGGTATTCAGTTGCATTTCAGTACAACATACCACCCTCAGACCGATGGCCAGAGTGAGCGGATGATCCAGACGCTCAAAGATATCCTCCGGGCTTGTGTGTTGGATTTTGGAGGAAGTTGGGATACTTACCTTACACTAGTCGAGGTCTCTTACGACAACAACTATCATGTTAGTATTGACTGACCTCCATTCGATATGTTGCATGGAAGAAGGTGTAGCACTCCGGTTTATTTGGGAGAGGTTGGGCATCGAGTCATGGGGAGTATAGAAGTTGTACTCAAGATCACAGAGTTGATTCAGCAGGTGCGCGAAAGGCTCTGAGTCATGCAAAGCCGGTAGAAGAGTTATGTCGATCAGCAGCATTGGACCTTGAGTTTCAGGTAGGATACTTGGTGCTTCTAAAGGTGTCACCTTGGAAAGTTATCATCCGCTTTCGGAGGTGGGGAAAGTTGGGCCGCAGATTTATCGGACCTTTCAAAAATTCGGCTCGAGTGGGCAAGGTATCATACCGGCTAGATTTTCCTGATGAGATTAGTCAGATCCATAACATATTCCCTGTGTCGTAGCTTCGAAAGTGTGTGGCCAATGAGCCCACAGTGGTTCCTATGGATGATATCCAGGTCAATGAGCGCCTGAACTATGTGGAGAGGCTGGTGACGATTTCAGACCGAAAGACGAAGGTTTTGCATAACACGGAAGTATCATTGGTCAAGATCCAGTGGCAACATTGGAAGGGATCCGAATGGACCTGGGAATCTAAGGTGGAGATGCGAGAGCACTACCTTGATTTGTTCGAGGCAGTAGACTTTGAAGGTGAAGTCTAGTTCAAGTGGGGGGGAGGGGGGAGTTGTAACATCTATATTTTTCAGGTTTTCTTTTGAACTCTTGAGTTTTAATTTTGTTGCAAAAAGGGTCCTCGATGTCAAGTCCTTGATTTTTTGTGTTGCTCGAGTATGTGGGGCGTATACCTTGATATGCTAATGTACTAGGTCCCATGCGAGTACGCTGCACATACTCTGGTACGTTAAGGGTACGTGGTTCAGAACAAAACCCTAATAATTAGGGTTTATGCACTATTTAAACCCCATAATTGCCTCAAGACCATCCCCTTCATCAGCATCCATCCCAAGATCGACCCACTTTGCAAACCCTAGTTCATTTTGAGCATTTTGAGCTTTTTGGAGTGATTGTGTGCTTCCTTGGTTGTGAAGAAGGATCTTCAAGGAGAAAGCTTTGCCGTTAAGACTTTGGATCCAACATCTTCTCTTCATTTTGCACCAATTGGAGGTATAAAGCTCCGAACTTGGATTGTGTTTCTTTAGATCTTAATTAAGGCTTGTTTTCTTCCTTTTTTCCCCAAAGTTTAGGGCTTGATGAGTATGTGGTACTCCTAAGCCTTCAAGGTGTCCTTTTATAAGTTTTAAGGCATCTCAATTCATAGAGATGTAAGCTTGGACATTTATTTGTCCCCATCTAAGAGTTAGAGTGTAGAAAAGGGTGTAATAGGCTAGGTTATTAGTGTTGGGCTTCTTGTAGCCATGTATCCGGCTAAAGTTTGCAACTTTATGGTCTTAGGGGTCTTAGTGCGTTCAGATCTAAGTTTTGGTCGTTGGGTATTAAGGTTTTAAGACATTTTTGCATGGGGTGCATGAGGGGTGCGTATGCAGTGCATCAATCCCTGTACGTTGCGCATACTGCATCCTAACCGTGATCCTCCCACTTCGGCCAAGTACGTTGCGCGTACCAGTTGGTACGCCGAGTGTACGACCCTAGCCAACTTGGGGTGTGTTTTGGGCCTAAATATTTGGGCTTGCTAGTTGGGCTGGACCATGGACTTTCTTGTTGTTGGGCCACCACAGATGATGGACTCATTTTAGACCTTGGATGATCCTTGGCTTGGCCCATTTTACCATGGACATTAGACAAGTGTTATAGGGTTTTAGTGTGGGATATGTCTCAGTTAGTAATTGGGAGTCTATTGTTTAGTTAGTACGGGGATTTCTCCAGTCCAGCAGCTTGAGTGTTTATCTGGGATTTCCATTAGTTGATGTGAGTTTCCTCACTTGATCCATGGGTCGAAGGAACCAATTCCGGCCCATTGTTTATGATGTAGAATCTTGAATGTTTTGTGATGATTATATGGAAGACCAGGATCTGGCCCCTGGCATTTGTATGAAAGATTGGGATCTGGCCCCTGCTAGTATATGAAAGACCAAGATTCGGCCCCTGGCATTTATACAGAAGACCGGGATTTGGCCCTCGTCACTAAATGAAAAGACTATGATTTGTCCCATAACATTGATCTTCTTACATGTGTGGTTTTTGGTATTGGGGAACTCACTAAGTGTTATGCTTACAGATTTTGTTTATGGTTTCAGGTACTTCCAACTTCAAGGGAAGGGTCTAGCGTGATAGCACAACATCCTCCCCTCACGGTTTCCGCATTTGAAATAATTTGTACTCTGACGATTTAATGATATGATTTGTATGGATTCCGAACAATTAATGAATGTTTTGAATGACCTTTAATGAAAAAAAAATTATTACTATTTTGGGACGTTACACAGATAATGAGATTGATTCTAATCAATGTCTTATTTTCATACAATATCTTGTAAAACAAAGGGATATCTAATCACTTATCCTAAAACCAGTGTCTAATTAGACTTTGGGGTAAATTACACGGATGGTTCCTGTGGTTTGGGGGAACCTGCACTCCTAGTCCCTGAGCAAGATTTTTAACTCGGATGATCCCTAATGTTAAAATCTGTAACCCACTTGGTCCCTCACTTAACATTCCGTCTAGTTTCTTCGTTAAAACACCCCACGTGCAAGTCACGCATGGGCATTTTTGTATATTTAATTGACTAGAGTACCACCATGTTGTATATGAAGGGGTGATCATTTTCTTAGTACTCCATCTCTCCATTCAAAAAACCCAGACAAAAATTTCACACACTCAAGATCAGAAAACCCTAATCGTGATATCTTCGTTTCTGAAATGTAATGGTGTTGTGGTATATACGTTCTAATATGGAGGAAATCGATGTTGGACATCGTTACTATAAGTATTATTTCACTCTCGGTCTTCTATAACTTCGATTTTGTTGAAACCTAATCTGAATTGGGTTATTTCACAGGGGGCATCCGACAATCTTTTCCATTAGCTTGTACCATGGTGGAGAGTTCACCAAATTTCTTGGATGAAAGTATATCAAAGGAAAACAAACGTATGTGGACTTACTTGACATGGATACTTTCTCATTGCATGACGTTGAAGAAATGATGGAACAAATAGGCTACATTGATGAAGATATACCTTTGTACTATCACTTTAAAAGACCTTTTTCAGATTTAGATTTCGGGTTATTTGCTTTGGGTAGTGATCAGGATGTGCGACATTTGGGTACCTTCATTTCCAAGCATAAGTTGATTGAAGTCTATATTGAGCATGGAAAAACCCAATTACATATGTACACAATATCCCCAAATCAATCAAAAAATCAAATAAAGGAAATTATTGAACCTCCAACATGTTTTCGTAGGCTTTTGTTATATTGGTATGATACTGGGGAAGAAAATGTTGTTGGGGATGCTTCTAAAGGGGCTAATGTAGTGGACCTAAATGGAAATGACAATATGGACTTAACTATTATTGATAATGGGGATAATACAAGGAAGAAAATCCATATACCAAATTTGAAATTGGGGACAAATTTGAGCACACAAATGAAGTTGAATTTGGGGATGGTAACAAGAGAAGATCCATGGGCTGAATTTAAAAGTGGGAAGAAATTTGAGGACATAAATGAAGATGAACTTGGGGATGACAGTGGTTATGAATCCAGTGATTCCGATGACATAAAGTTTTCTGTTGACAATGAAAACATCTTAGATGATCTAGAAGTTGATATGAATTATTTCAATGATAACATTGATATGGATGCAGAGTGGGTTGGAGGTAACATTGATAATAATGTGGTACAAGAAGAGAATGAAGTTGGGGAGCTTAATGAAGTACTAAATAATGAGGTTCTTTTGCCACGCTC
The DNA here is from genome assembly GCF_052849685.1 of Lactuca virosa. Taxonomy (NCBI): domain Eukaryota; kingdom Viridiplantae; phylum Streptophyta; class Magnoliopsida; order Asterales; family Asteraceae; genus Lactuca; species Lactuca virosa. The sequence continues at coordinate 126,801,144 of NC_136430.1, forward strand.
ATCTTCGGATGAACGTCTGGTTGCTCAACGAAAGAAGACCATCAAAGCTATCCAAAGAGCGCATGAGAACGATGAAGCAAATGTGGGTGAACCATTTTATATCCTTCAAACCTTTAATACAGCCCAAGAGTTTAAAGAAAGAGTTAAACTCCATGCTATCGAGACAAGAATGGAACTTGATTTTGAAAAAAATGACAAGAATAGGGTAAGAGTTGTGTGTAGGGGGACAATACCAAAACTGGGAAACTTAGACAATAGTGGGGAAGGTCAACAAGAAGTCAACAATGAAGATGAAGAGAAGGGCTTGTGGAGCCTCTATGCTAGTAAATGGAAACGTGATGTAAACTGGATGGTCAAATATTATAACAAAAATCATCATTGTCTCCAAAAGTCAAAATGTAAAAGCTTGTACTTATAAGTTTCTCGCCAAAAAAATTGCAACTCATGTGGAATCTAACCCAACTATTTCAATTCGTGCTTTACAAGAACAACTACAACACGATTACCATGGATTATAGATGGACGCTAAGGTTGGGCGGAGCCCTCGAGGGCCCGAGGTTATGCTTTCCAGCTCACTGTAGAGGGCGGTACCGGATGTCATTATTGGTATGTTTCGATTTACTTTTTTGTCAGTTATGTTATGGTATGCTTACGTTTATGCTTCTGATAGGTACCTTCTTAGTGAATTCTTTGTGTGGTCTTGTGTTATTCAACTCTAGTAGGAGTCGGCCCTTTATATCACAGTCCTTTAATAGGAGTTTTGATACGACCCTTAGAGAGATGGAGTGTTCATTGTGGGTTTCTATTGCCAACGAACACGGGATCTCGACATCGAGTGTTTTTCGGGATTGTGTTTTGGAGATTTTTGGGGTACCTTACTCTATTGAGCTGATCCCTATTTCCATGGGAGACATGTGTGTGATTGTATGGATGGACTGGATGAGTAGATTCGAGGCTATGATCGATTGCGAGGGTTAAAAGGTGATAGTTCAAACCCCAAGTGGGGGAGAACTGGTTGTTTATGGAGAGGGTACCATATTGGGATCAGCCTTTTGTTCTGCTACCAAAGCTCGACAATATTTTCAACACAGATGTATGGGTTATCTTGCTTTTGTGGTTGATACTCGAGTTAGGAAGCAGGTTTCGATTTTAGAGGTGCTAGTGGTTAGAGACTTTACGGATGTGTTCCCGGAGGAGTTACCTGCGGTGCCTCCGGAGAGGCATGTCGAGTTCAGGATCGATTCAGTTCTAGGTGCGGCCCCTAGAGCTAAGACGTCATACCATTTGGCACCACCTGGGGTGCAAAAATTATCCTCTCAGCTGCAGGAGCGGTTGGGCAAGCAGTTTATTAGACCGAACAGTTCGCTGTAGGGAGCACTGATTTTATCCGTCAAAAAGAAGGATGGTTCACACGGAATGTGCATTAATTACCGGGAGTTGAACAAGTTGATGGTGAAGAACTGTTATCCCCTCCCACAGATTGATGACCTCTCGATCAGTTGTAGGGTGCGTCTTAGTTCTTCAATATTGATTTGAGGCCAGGGTATCATCATATGAGGATCATAGAAGAGGATGTGGAGAAGACCGCATTCCGGACTCGTTATGGCCATTACGAGTTCTTGGTGATGCCATTTGGGCTCACCAATGTGCCTGCGGATTTTATGGATTTGATGAATCATGTATGCTGGCCGATGCCCGATCGACTAGTCATTGTTTTTATTGATGATATCTTCATGTATTCCAAGACTAGGGAGCATCATGAGGAGCACCTTCGAGAGCTTTTCGGGTGCTGAGGCGGGAACGACTGTATGCCAAGTTCTCAAAGTCTGATTTTTGGTTACGAGAGGTCCAGTTCCTAGGAGATCTCGTTAACCAAAACATGATTTTTGTCGATCCAGCCAAGATTGAAGCCATGATGCAGTGAGAGGTTCCAAGTCTCCCTCAGAGATCAAGAGTTTCTTGGGTTTAGCAGGATATTATCGGAGATTTATTCAGGATTTATCCAAGACTATAGTACCCCTCACTTGTCTAACAAAGAAATGCGTGGATTTCCGATGGGGCCCTATATAGCACGTGGCATTTGATACTTTGAGACAGAGAATATGTGAGGCCCCAGTGTTGACCCTCCCTGAGTGTGTTGAGGATTTTGTGATGTTTTTAATGCATCCATCATAGGTTTGGGCGCAATGCTTATGCAGTCTGAGAGAGTTATTACTTATGCTTCTCAGCAGCTGAAGTCGCATGAGGTCCGTTATCCGACTCATGATTTGGAGTTGGGGGCAGTAGTGTTTGCTCTCAATATTTGGTGCCATTACTTGTATGGGGTCCAGTATTCTATCTACACGGATCACCAGAGTTTACAATATATAATGGATTAGCCGAATCTGAATATGAGACAACGTAGGTGGTGTGATGTGGTTAAGGATTACAAATGTGAGATTTTGTATCATCCCGGGAAAGCCAGTGTGGTAGCTGATGCTTTGAGCTGCAAGGCGACTAGTTCTGCGACTGGAGGTCTGTGTATGAGGATTTTGATGGATTCGCCATTGGTGGATATGCTTAGGGAGGCTCAGGTCGAGGCAGTCAAAAAGGAAAATTGGAATCAGGAGAGACTCAGGGGTGAGATTTACATGTTTGCTACTGATAGTCGGGGGTTATTGACCCAGTATGGAAGTATTTGGGTGCCAAATTTCGGTGGGGTCAGACAGAATGTGTTGTAGGAGGCACACAAGCCTAGGTTTTCGATACACTTCGGAGCCACCAAGATGTATCGGGATTTGAGGCTCAGTTATTGGTGATCATGCATGAAAAGGAAGATAGCTTGGTATATCGAGAGGTGCTTGACCTGTCGGATGGTCAAGGCTGGGCACTAGAGGCCGCATGGCAAGTTGCACCCATTTGAGGTTCCCATGTTGAAATCGGAACATATTACTATGGACTTCATAACCAAGCTACCTCAGACGGCTAAGGGGCATGATGCAATTTGGGTGATAGTAGATCGGTTGACCAAGAGTGCCCATTTCTAAGCTATTCGCGATAGCTCATCGGCTAACAAATTGGCCGACTTGTACGTATGCGAGAACATTGCGCAACATGGTATTCCAGTCTCCATTGTATATGATCGAGATGTTAGGTTTACATCTCATTTCTAGAAGAAATGCCATGAGGAACTGGGTACGAGATTGCATCTCAGCACTGCTTATCATCTACAAACGGACGGTCAGAGTGAGTGGACCTTTCAGATACTTAAGGACATGATGAGAGCTTGTGTCATTTATTTTGGTGGGAGTTGGGACTCCTACCTTCGTTTAGCTGAGTTCTCATACAACAACAACTATCACTCCAGTATCGGTGCACCGCCTTTCAAGCTCCTCTATGGGAGAAAGTGTCGCACCCCATTGTGTAGGGGAGAGGTTGGTCATAGGGTTATGGGAAGGACTGAGGTAGTCCTTCAGACGACAGAGCTCATCCAGTAGATCATAGATAAGACAGAGACTTTAGACAGCTCATAATCGACAGAAGATTTATGATGATAAGCGGCAATCCAAGTTGGAGTTCCAGGTCGGATACATGGTTTTGCTGAAGGTATCACCCTGGAAGGGTGTAATACGCTTCACGAAGAGGGAAAAGTTGGGGCCCCAATATATTGGGCCATTTCGAGTGTTAGCCAGGGTTGGCAAGGTTGCATACAGATTGGATTTTCCTGAGAAGCTTTGCCAGATCCACAACACCTTCCATGTTTCTCAGCTTCGGAAGGGTGAGGCTGATGATTCGGCGATCGTTCCTTTGGAGGATGTTTAGGTCGATGATCGCCTGAATTACATTGAGAGGTCGGTGGCGATCTTGGATCGGAAGACAAAGACTCTGCGCCACAAGGTGGTGACTTCAGTCAAGGTTCAGTAGCGACATCGGAAGGGATCCGAATGGACTTGGGAGCCCAAGTATGATATGCGGGAGCATTACCCGGAGTTATTCACAACAGCATACTTCAAGGACGAAGTCTAGTTCAAGTGGGGGAGAATTGTAATGCTAATTTCTAGGCATTTGCATTGTTGGCATTGCTTTGTATCAACCTTGCGTTTTGGTCCCACACACTAGGCGTTGGGAATGGAACGCTAGGCGTTGGAACGCCAGGCGTAAGTTTGTGGACACCAGACATTTGTATACAGAGGACAAACCCTAATATTTTGGGATTGCACCCTATTTAAAGGCCATTATAGCCTAAAACGTTTCTAATCTCCAGTCTCCGTCCCTTATATCCCTCATTTCGAAACCCTAAGTGTGTGTGAGTGTTTTGAAGCCTTGGAGTAACATTTCGGTATCGTTTTAGTGTTCTTGGTGGAGAAGTAAGATCTTTGGAGTGTTGGTGTTGCTCTCTAGCCTTTGGATCTGGAGTCTTGGCATCTTGTAGCACCTTTTGGAGGTATAAATTTAGATCTTGGTGAATTCTTTATTAGATCTTGCTTAAGTGTAGTTTTATGTACTTTTTGGTCCCCAAAACTTGACTTTTGTGAGTTTGGAATGCTCTAGAGGTTTGGGTTGTCCTTTCAAGCATTTTGAAGGGTTTAGAATCAAAATTCAAGCTTGGACCTTGATACTCTTCCATGCAAGATTTTTTAAAATCTGATAACAACAAATAAAAAGAGACATTAAACAACTAATCTTACTAATGTACTTGAAGGAGACGATCCACATTCTTCAAATCTTCAGAAATCGGAGAAGAAACGCCTCCAAAATCGTATTTTCGACGTCTGGTACCTCTGGAATCGCCAACTTAGGTTACTGGAATGCTATCAGGGTCTATTTATACGTCCAACAGCAAAAACGACGTGCATGCGATCACATGTTTCAAAGCTGTGATCGCATGTATTACTGAAAACGCGTCACGGGCCTTTTAAATGAAGTACAATACCATTTCTAGAAAGTTTGGCCAACCTGCGATCTCATGGGCACAACCTGCGATCACATGTTTTGAATTTTCACTCCCGGATGAATTTTTGGCACAAAAAAAACCTCGAAGACAAGTTGCGACCAAAGTTGCGATCGCATAAAGGCCCCATGCGATCTCATAGTTAAAACATGCAATCGAATGTTTAGCCTATGAAGTCCGAAATTTCTTCTACTTTTTAGATCATTTTGAATCGCGTCAATCGGAGTTACGGTTCATGAGATATGGTCAAAATACTGACAGGGGGTCAAAGCTGCCAGCAACATCCTTTAACTTTAGATTGCAGATTCTATCTTCGTGTGATCAATTCGATCGAATGTTTCTTGACCAAAGCATCTTGCAAGCATTCCCCAACATACTCCATAAGTTCCAAGCTCCATTTTAAGCTCGAAACGCGCATCCAACTGCTCACAAAGCACTGCTCCACTTGAACTATCTGAAATTGACATAAAACCATGCGTAGTAAGGGAATTCAAACGAAATACATGAGCTGAACATTATTTAAATAAATGACATGCAAATGTACAAAATATGATCATAACTGCTAATGAAAACTACCCTATAAGATACATCAAATAACATCTAACAAATCTCTCCAAGCTTAAACCTTACTTGCCCTCAAGTAAGAAAAAGGATTAAAAAATTATACACAAATGGAAAGATGTAGATGACCTATAAAGAATTTAAAATAAAATAAAAAGAAAACTTAAACAAAGTACTTCACTCTTTTTTTTTGTCACGTGACAGATTTCACAATGAGGAAGCTCCAATGAAATCACTACCTAGATAACAGTCTCAATACTTTATATTAACGATTTATATTTCATATTTAATAAGTTAAACCAAGCTTGAGCAAATAATTTTTACGCCAAATTAAATTTGTGAAAAAAGTGTATTTTTAAAAATAATTTCACGAAAATTCGTTTATAAAAACTTAGCTTGACCAATCCCTCCTTTTTTTCCGAACTCGTCCAGTAAACGCGGTAAGCTCCATTATGGACAGAAAATCCAATCATACCCCTATGATTCCACTATCGAGGGATCTATCTCATTATACCACACATCTTCTTCGTCATGATCAACTCTTTAGATTTAACTTGCTTGCTTCTTGATTTCGACTTGAACTTGACTTGGATTTGACTTTGAATTGCAGATTTCTTCAAGTTGTTTAATATACCATTTCTAACATATATATATATATATATATATATATATATATATATATATATATATATATATATATATATATATATATATATATATATATATATATAGATCAGGCTCGGATTTTACTTTGAGGCCCACCATATATTCAATATTTCAAAAATGATAACAAATTGTGGGTATAAAAAGAGTTCCCTCCTAACCTCAAAAGGTGTAGAAACTATAGGGTTCAGTACTTCAAGGAATGACAATGGTTATCCAATCTAGGTTTTTTTTAAGGCATTCAAGGAAATTATTTTCAAAACACTGTTCGTTTTTCCATCTCACACTTCCATTGTAAAAATCATTTGACTCTTATGTTGGTTCATATTGAAAACATTTAAAGCACTTGAAAATATAATTCTAAAAATTGATTGTAGCGAGACTGTTATTTTCGGTAACTATCACACTTCATCTTAACAGAGCTATCGAATGTAAAAGATATCATCATCTCATGTAAATTTTAATTTGATTTTTTTATATGCAGAAAATAAAAAATAACTAGAAATAAAAATATTTTTGGGTTTTTTGTTCTCTTATTTATGAATGTAGAAAAATAAAATCTTTTTTGGACTTTTTTGAATTTTTTATATGCAAATGCAATGCAAAAAATAAAATGCAAAAAAAAATTGAAAAATTTAACTAAAAAAACCGAAAAAATTAAAATTTTAAACAAAAATGCAAATTTTTACACTAACCCCCTCCCCAAACTTAAAATGATGCATTGTCCTCAATGCTTAGAGAGGAATGAACAACTCAATAAATAAAATAAAAGCAAAAAGGTGCAACTAGGAATGAATGTACCTGATAAGTTGGTAGAAATTTGATTTTGATGACAATGTGGCGGAAAATCTGAATTTCAGTGACTTTGAAGATCCTCTAATTTCCCTAAGCTTGCTTGGAACTGCGACCATCTCTTTATTGAAAGCATAAAAACTAAAAACTACTCATTGGGTTGCCTCCCGGAAAGCCACCCTTTTTTAAGGTCGTTGGCTTGACCATGCCTGGAGTGTAACGACGTAAATTTTCAAACAAAATTTTCATTTAAAAATCGCATACTTTTCATAACATATTGTATAAAAATCTCGTTTATTCAATTTACAAAACATAACTCCATTAATAATCCAGATCCTCAAACATTACTCTTTCTCTGGTGTGTACAATCAAGCCGGTGCCGTCCCGCGATCCTGAGAAAACCTGAAACACATAACACGGAACACGGTAAGCACGAAGCTTAGTGAGTTCCCCAAAATACCACATACAACAAATTCGCCACTCGAGGCTATACTCTGTAAGACCCTCCGGTCAATGTGTCTCAGCGAGACCCTCCAGTCCCATAGCTCGTTGGACCCTCTGGTCCGGTCTAGCTCGTTGGACCCTCCGGTCCGGTCTGGTTGAGGACCCTCTGGCCTCATAAATCGTTGGACCCTCTGGTCCGGTCTGTAAAGCTCCGCATGGCATAAATCACAAAGAAATAATGCACAACATAAGGCATGATGACATAATACTCAATGTAAGCACATAAGACCTTCCGGTCACACATAACTACCACTCAGGGTAACGTATAGTGAGAAGACTCACCTCGGGTAAACTCGGATGATCTCGAACTCGAAACACTGATCTAGCCTCCGCCTAATCACATACATAAATTACCTCTAATTAACAATGGCTCCCAAAGGCTAGACTATTCCCTTCCTATGCACTCTCTCTCAGATGTCTAAAAGACCATTCTACCCTTCCTGACCTCTTTCACTCATCTTGACCAAACCCTAAGGTCAACAAAAGTCAACTCCAGCTTTTACCAGACTCGTTGAGTGCACTCGGGAGGCTCGTCGAGTCCATTCGATGCATGGCAACCCCAGCAAGCTCCAACTCGACGAGCTAACCCCTAACTCGTCGGGTCACCACCTGACTCAGTTCATCGGGACAAAACCCTAGCTACTCGCCGAGTCAGCGGCTCAACTCGGCGAGTCTATTCAGACTCTTTTGCATTCAGACCATTTTTGTGCAAGATACTTTCCCAAACTTCAGATCTATGCTCACAAGGCTCATTAATCACGTAAAGGTTTGATCTTTATGTCCATGCCTCACACATCTAGTTCTATTTGATAAAATGACCCCCATAATGGTGTCTTAGGCTCAATACTCTTATGTGGCTGCATAAAGCTGGTTCTTAGGACTCTCTGGACCTCTCAAGGTCCAGATCTGATGTCTAAGCCTCAAAGGGACTTCACATATTCCATAACTCAACTTAAAAGAGGGTAAAGAAACCCTAAATTCATGACATCTACTATTCATATGAAAACAGGTATGGATTCATACCTTAAACAGCAGCCTTGAATGAAATAGCAAAAGATCTAAGCCCCTCAAGTCATCTTAGCTTGAATCCTCTCCTTCTTCCTTGCAAGAATGCACAAAGATGATGAAAATTAGCTCCCTCTTTCTCTCTATGCTCTCTGGATCGATTAGGGTCTCTCAAGGGAAAGTGTGGCCGCAAATGAAGGCCATAAGGGCCTTTAAATAGGTCACAAACCCGGACAATTAGGGTTTCTCTGCCCAGCACCTACTCGGCGAGTCCCTCCTCTGACTCGTAGAGTCCACTCATTAAATCCACGCGAGCAACTCGACTCGACTCGACGAGTTGGTCCCTCAACTCGTCGAGTCGCTCCTTCAATCTCAAGATTAACATACACAATAATGTCCCTGAAAATCTGGATGTTACAATTCTCCCCCACTTGAATTAGATTTCGCCCTCGAAATCGCTCCTCAACAACAAATAGATCTAATCCAATAACCGAACAGTACTATCGAAAGGATCTCATACCCCACAACTATCTTCCTCTCTGGACACCTGAATCCAAACAGGAACTCCTCCCTGGAAAAGGACAGATCCATCTGCCATTACGCTACCCCTTCTGACTCTCAAGAATCTGGAAACTCTAGTAGCCTGACACACAGCCAGACCGCCCTCTCAAGATATCACCACGTTATTCTCTCCTCGAATAACAAACCCCGATAACTCACTGCCCCTCTGCTTCTCTAGTGGGGACCGATAAAAACAAGTCCATGCCCAAAACTGGCTACCGATCACTCATCCCAGACATGATAAACAATCCAGATCATATACCAAGGAATGAAAGGATCACGTCACACCGGGGACCCATCCACTGTACTGCAATCACAACCCTTCTGAACAACGAACCCTCAACACCCTGACCTCAGGCACGAAAGATGATCATGCTTGTTCAGAAGCGTCCTCCGACATCTGAAAAACATAAACCTCAGCTCCCTTCTCAATATCCCTTTCAAGAATGAGCACCAGGTCATCTCCTGACCCAGCAGTTGAACCTCCAAAGGTTACCCATTGCATGTACCAAAACGTCTCACTGACTTCCTTATCAATACAAATATCTCGCCCCAGTGTCACACACAAGTCACGAAGTTCGCTTTACCTCAAGCGAATATGGAATTCGTCTCACCCTCGACCTCTGTCATCTACTACTCATTAGTTCCATGTGTTTCGCGGTTTTCCCATACCAACGAATTGACCCACTCAGGTCGAAGACACCAGATGACAACCAATACCCTTCAACATGGAACTCATCTCTGAATCTGGAATCTCGTCTCGCCTACCCGACGCACTACCATAGCCAAACTCAAACTCGAGAGTTTGATCTGACCCATAGTTGGAACCACTCGTCCCAATGAACCACTCAACTCATGACTCATGACCCGCAACCCATGCTTTCCTCATTGATCCACTTCCCTTTGGTCGCGACAACCACTACTCAATTCAGAATATAACGACTCCTGACAAATATGGAGACCCCAGTCTCGCCCCTGGTTCGACCACCAGGCTCCCACAAACTCAAATATTAGGGCTACCCAAGCCTAAAACTCTTCTACGTCATGCTCTGATCAGATAGTACTTCATCACAACATTCTCTCGCTGACTAGTGGGTACTACGGCTCCCCGCAGTATCACAACGACCTCTCACTGAATAGTGATTACTACGGCTCCCCATAGCATCACAACAACCTCTCACTGAATAGTGAGTACTACGGCTCCCCGTAGCATCACCACAACCTCTCACTGAATAGTGAGTACTACGGCTCACCGTAGCATCACCACAACCTCTCACTGAATAGTGAGTACTACGGCTCCCCGTAGCATCACCACACCCCTCACTGAATAGTGAGTACTACGGCTCCCCGTAGCATCACCACAACCTCTCACTGAATAGTGAGTACTACGGCTCCCCGTAGCATCACCACACCCCTCACTGAATAGTGAGTACTACGGCTCCCCGTAGCATCACCACAACCTCTTACTGAATAGTGAGTACTACGGCTCCCCGTAGCATCACCACACCCTTTTGCACTAACTCATTGAAACTGCAGCTCCCCGCAGTCTTACTGCACTTGCTCTTACCACTTCACAATCTCCTCCTCAGGTCGACGCCACACTGCGATCATTAACTCATGCCCTGCGGACCAACCATAGATAGGTGTACACACTTACCCAAATTATGCGTTGCTATTTTTGACGACATCCTCCATAACAAAACACCTTTCCTTGCTGCATTCCACATTCTCGAATAATCTCGCTTGATGTCAATTGGAGGAAGGGCTCCCACTGGAACCGTAGATACTTGATACACCACTTGACATCTCAACTCAAAACTCAAAATAATCGAAGATTTAGGACATTAAACTCGGATACCCCGGTACATCATCACGGCGCCTCGCAGTGTCTTGACTCTACCGCTAATCTCATACTCATGGCATCATACTCAGATACTGCATTGCTTCCTCAGAATCTCGCAACCGATCTTTCTCTCATGCCACTTGTAACCCCGGAATACTCCATCTCTCAATTTGAAACACGGAGAAATCACCAACGACTCAGAACACGAAGATGACCCTCCGAAACTCTTTCCTCTATTGCTCAAAACCAAGCGAGATTACGCATGCCGACCCGGAAATTGGCTGCCCGATCATCTCTTACCCTTCCCAAGGAGCATAGAATAATCCATTCATCGAACCAAAATTTACCAACTGCCGAAGTATCCTTACGAACCAACCACCTCGAAAAATTCTTATCTACCACAAGGCCTCTGACCAACGGCCACCTGCCGTCTAGACACTCATCCTTTCTTGAACGCGTACAACATGCATTAACTCCCTCTGCAACTCACCTCGACCACCAATAACCCTGGTCTCATGAATACATAGTGCATGTCTCTATCCAGCTCCCTAACCGATCTTGAACAAATCTCTGATCCTCTCAATAAAATACCCGGTTCTCCCCCACTCGGGGTTCGAACCATCACCAATTGGCGCACCAATAATCTCATCCACAGACTGTTTCCACCATGAACATCACACTACTCTTGGAAGGTACTACGCAATGCTCGGTGGCCTCCTCGATAGAGACCCCGCAACTCCAAATACCCCGAATCTCAGATGAAATCCTCAGAAACTTCTCATCATGATTGCCTCTAATCATACAAGATCTCACACCATCCCATTACCAGACATCTCAACTATCCAGTAGTAACTCTGACTCTTAATCCGAAAATAATGAACTATCATACTCCTCATCCTCGACTCCTCAACCAACGTTCCATCACATGGATTGTAATAAGAGCGGAGACCTCATTACCACACTCGATACTCATCATAGACAATAAGAGTCACCGCCCCAATATCCTCTTCTTGATCGTCCGCCGCTGCAGCTAATACATGCCCTACTATGCTTAAATAGGGTGTATCCTTGCCCTTAACCATCTCAGTCCCCACTGACAACCTGCTCATGCTCTATCATTATCTCTCGGCAGACATACTGCCCAAATACTCTGATGGAAGGTCGCCATCAATGCTAACCCGCATGGTTTTACCCCCAAGCTCAGAAACCGAAATCTCAACACCTCTTATGTTTCCCACAGGAATCGGAAATAACACCACCCAGGTCACAGAAGGTGACATCTCCATTATCGGCTGATTTCTCAACTCAGGCCGCAATCCCCCATAAACGTCATCTCTACTTATCCTTGAGTCTTGCGACTCCATCTGACATCTCACCAAAAATACCTTGGAATCATCTCGACTTCCCTCACAAGGGATGCTTCGTTGGAACTTGTTCCACATGGCCTTCTGACCTCATACTTTATTGCATCCGATCTCGGTAACCAATCACAACGAAATAACTGGTAGACCTAGTAACACTAACCACCATGGGTCATGGTACTCGAACCATGTGGCCACCTCTCGATCTGCTATAAACCATGGTACTCGATCCATGTTATCTCCTCTTAATCTGCTACGGATCATGGTACTCGAACCATGTTCTCTCTTCTCAGTCTGCTACAAAGCATGGTACTCGAACCACGACATCACCAAGCAATCTGTCACTTAGCATGGTACTCGAACCATGACATCACCTCTCAATCTGCTACTTAGAATCTCCAGAATGCTCCCTGCATCAAGTATGGGTCCTCTGCTTTCAGTAGTACGGGCTCATACTACCTGCCACATCTACCCATACTTTCCACACGGACCATCCCAGATTTCCTAAGCAGCTGCGCAACCTTCTCATTCGTCCATCCCGTTACACGTGTTCGCTTCCCAGCGAAATGCTTTACTCTGTCCGCGCACTCATCTGACCACGGTCACCCCCTAGGCTCTTCCTAGGTGCCCACACTTCTCTGCCATCAGCTGCTGAAGAACTCTTAATGATGTCAGCCATCTACCTCCTGAATATCGTCATATTCACTTAGTAGCTGACTCCCATCATCGATATTTCCACAAAGCACGAAGCAAGCAGCATTCAGGCATCGAATAATCTCCACCAATACGTAAACCACTCTAGGTTACAACTCCACTTGCTCTATTCACACACAACAGGTGTCACCGAACTCAAGCACTCTACCCCACACGGGCATATAACTACTCTCTCAGTAGGCATCCTTCGATGCTTATCTAGGTATCTCTCCTAGACTACTCCTCTACTCGAAGCTCTATCTCTGAAATATTCCTGCTGGATACTCTTACTCAGCACATACTCGAAAGCACATCACAGATAACAACAACTCCTAGGCTAAGGCATCACAAATCAGGCCACTCTAGTCCTAAAATATGGAATACCTAGCCTATTTCTAGCATGCATGATATCTCATAAAATATCTCATAAAAGAAATGGTATTTTGGGAAATCACTGTTCGGGCTCTGGCTGATTGTACACACTGCTCCTTCTCGTTTTCTCTTATAAACTCTTGTTTGCTTTAGAAAAATAATTTCTTTGAAATTTTTTCTCAAACCTTCAGTTTGAGTCCAGATTACCCGAAGGTGCATCCGAATCCCTCAAACCAAGGTTCTGATACCAACTTGTAACGACGTAAATTTTGCAAACAAAATTTTCATTTAAAAATCGCATACTTTTCATAACATATTGTATAAAAATCTCGTTTATTCAATTTACAAAACACAACTCCATTAATAATCTAGGATCCTCAAACATAACTCTTTCTCTGGTGTGTACAATCAAGTCGGTGCCATCCCACGATCCTGAGAAAACCTGAAACACATAACACGGAACACAGTAAGCACGAAGCTTAGTGAGTTCCCCAAAATACCACATACAACAAATTTGCCACTCGAGGCTATACTCTGTAAGACCCTCCAGTCAATGTGTCTCAGCGGGACCCTCCAGTCCCATGGCTCGTTGGGCCCTAAGGTCCGGTCTAGCTCGTTGGACCCTCCGGTCCGGTCTGGTTGAGGACCCTCTAGCCTCATAAATCGTTGGACCCTCTGGTCCGGTCTGTAAAGCTCTGCATGGCATAAATCAAAAAGAAATAATGTAAAACATAAGGTAGGATGACATAATACTCAATGTAAGCACATAAGACCTTTCGGTCACACATAACTACCACTCAGGGTAACATATAGTGAGAAGACTCACCTCGGGTAAACTCGGATGATCTCGAACTCGAAACACCGATCTAGCCTTCGCCTAATCACATATAGAAACTACCTCTAATTAACAATGGCTCCCAAAGGCTAGACTATTCCCTTCCTATGCTCCCTTTCTCAGATTGGTAAAAGACCATTCTACCCTTCCTGACCTCTTTCACTCATCTTTACCAAACCCTATGGTCAACAAAAGTCAACTCCAGCTTTGACCAGACTCGTCGAGTCCAGTCGATTCATGGCAACCCCAGCAAGCTCCAACTCGACGAGCTAACCCCTAACTCGTCGGGTCACCACCTGACTCAGTTCATCGAGACAAAACCCTGGCTACTCGTCTAGTCAACGGCTCAACTCGGCGAGTCTATTCAGACTCTTTTGCATTCAGACCATTTTAGTGCAAGATACTTTCCCAAACTTCAGATCTATGCTCACAAGGCTCATTAATCACGTAAAGGTTCGATCTTTATGTCCATGCCTCACACATCTAGCTCTATTTGATAAAATGACCCCCATAATGGTGTCTTAGGCTCGATACTCTTATGTGGCTGCATAAAGCTGGGTTCTTGGGACTCTCTGGACCTCTCAAGGTCCAGATCTGATGTCTAAGCCTCAAAGGGACTTCACATATTCCATAACTCAACTTAAAAGAGGGTAAATAAACCCTAAATTCATGACATCTACTATTCATATGAAAACAGGTATGGATTCATACCTTAAAAAGTAGCCTTGAATGAAATAGCAAAAGATCTGAGCCCCTCAAGTCAGCTTAGCTTGAACCCTCTCCTTCTTCCTTGCAAGAATGCACCAAGATGATGAAATATAGCTCCCTCTTTCTCTCTATCCTCTCTGGATCGATTAGGGTCTCTCAAGGGAAAGTGTGGCCGCAAATGAAGGCCATAAGGGCCTTTTAATAGGTCACAAACCCGGACAATTAGGGTTTTCTGCACAACACCAACTCGGCGAGTCCCTCATCTGACTCGTCGAGTCCACTCATTAAATCCACACGAGCAACTCGTGTAACATCCGGATTTTTAAATCTATCATTGTAAGAGTAAATTCTAAGATTTATGGAGCGACTCGACGAGTTGTGAGTCCAACTCGTCGAGTAGTGTCGAGTCATCCGCGTGGGTTTAATTAGCGGACTCGACGATTCAGTGTGCCGACTCGCCGAGTTGGTGCTGCACGAGGAAACCCTAAATTCCTGGGGTTGCGGCCTATTTAAGGATACTTATAACCTCAAATGCGCCTCACCAGCTCCCCAACTCTCCTGTGTGAAACCCTTAGAGGCCATTGAAGATAAGAGAGAGTGCTTGAGCTAATATCAAGTGTTTTTGGTGAATCTTTGGAAGGAAAGGAGTGAGCAACAAGCAAGGAACGAGAAGAGGCTATGGGATCTAGCATTTCTTCGCCTGGAGCTTCTGTAGAAGGTATAAAGTATACATCTTTCTCATCTTATTAGTTGGATCTCATGAGTTTGAGAAGTTAGGGTTTTCATCACATATTATTTGGGACTTCGAGAATACTAAGTTATCCAGAGGTTTAAACCTCAGATCTGGACCTTGTGAGGTCCCTAGAGCCCAAAGGTCCCAACTTTATTCATCTATGAGAGGAGTATGGTGTTTAACACCTTGTGAGAACATGTATTGGTAGATTGGAGCAAAACCACCATGCATGAGCGTAAAGATCGAAGCTTTACGTGACAATCGAGCCTTAGGATAGTAGATCTAGTGTTTGGAGTGATAGATCTGTCTTAAATCGTCTGAATGAGAAATCAGATCAAAGGGACTCGTCGAGCCCATGAACTGACTCGACGAGTCGGTTAGGGTTTGTCCCGACGAGCTGGACCGTGCAATAGCTCGGCGAGTTAGGGGTTAACTCGACGAGCTAGACCTTCACGAGACTTATGAGGACCGAGTGGACTCAACGAGTCGTATTAGTGCACTCAGTGAGTCGGGTCAAACATGGACTGTTGACTCGAGTTTGACTTCTGTTGACTTTAGGGTTTGGTCAACATGAGTAATGGAGACCATGGAGGGGTAAAATGGTATTTTACCCAATTCAAGAGTTAGTGGGAGAAGAATAACATATGGTTATTGAGAATCGAGAATCGAGTATTAACTAGAGATATTTACCCTATGTGTTAGGAAGTGGCTAGTTCGAGATTCGAGTTCGAGGGTGATTGCTTGCTGCTTGCAAGGTGAGTCTTCTCACTATACTTTACCTAGAGTGGTACTTATGTGTGACCTGAGGGTCTTATGTGCTTACATTGAGTATTATGTCATCCTGCTTTATGTTTTATGCTGTGCATTATGTCTTTGTGATTTATGCTATGCGGAGCTTTACAGACCGGACCAGAGGGTCCAACGAACCGTGGGACTGGAGGGTCCCACTGAGACACATTGACCAGTGGGTCTTGTAGTGATATAGCCTAGAGTGGCTAATAAGCTGTGTGTGTGGTATTTTGGGGAACTCACTAAGCTTCGTGCTTACCGTGTTATGTGTTATGTGTTTCAGGTTTCTCAGGATCGCGGGAAGGCACCGGCTTGATTGTACACACCAGTGAAAGAGTTATGTTTTGACGATCCTGGATTATTAATCAATCAATTATGGAGTTGTGATTTGTAAATTAAACCAATGAGATTTTTATGAAATGTGTTATGAGAATCATGTGATTTTAAAATGAAAATTTTGTTTGAAAAATTACGGTGTTACAACTCGACTCGACTCGGCGAGTTGGTCCCTCAACTCGTCGAGTCGCTCCTTCAATCTCAAGATTAACATACACAATAATGTCACTAAAAATCCGGATGTTACATGGAGACTGGATTACTTGTACGTAAATTTTTTGGCACAAAACAATTAGCAGTACAGTGTCCCCTGCAACGGCGCCAATTTGTTAACACGTTGTCGCACACGTATTAAGCAAATAAATTTATCACTGCTGGTTGCACTAAAAAGATAGCACAGGGAAGCAGGGTCGAATCCTCAAGGACACAGCCTAAAATTCAATGCCTTTTTGCATCAGGCACATCTAGTCAAGAAACAAAATATAAAAAGGGGGATTTTAAATTTAACTAAAAACTAAAATTGCAGTGATATTAAAATTTAACGAAAATCGATAATAAAAGCGGTTTCAGCTCTGCTGCGACTTTCCTAATCATGCAATCAACCTCGATCCGGTTATTTGAGATGCGTTCTATGTAAGCTGGTACTGAGAAAAACTAACAAACTCTAGTAATTTCTCTTTTACCTTATTTAGTTAACCAAAACAAGCTCTTCAATTAACTCTAACTTTTTACTGTTAAATTAAACAAGCTCTTAATTAAATCAGAAAAGCGGCTTTATGATCTGTGTAAAATTCCCAGAAATACCCAATACTTCTCACAAGCTCAGAAGCGTAAAGGTATGATTTTTACAGTTTATAATAAAGTCAAATCCCAAACACGGAACCAATTTATTACTTGTTACTTATTACCAATTAAGTAGAACAATTACGTATTCTATAACTGATTAACTGGAATAATAAAACCCTAGCTAGGTGATCAGACTAACAAGAATCAAAATCAAACATTCATTAAAAACAAAACTGAAGAATCTAGATAGAAACACAAATCAAAAACCAGATATAATGATCAATCACATGAAAAGTACTTGTGTTTGCAGAACTGAAAACTAAGGTTTTAGCCAGACATGACTAAAATCTGATAAAAACAAATAAAAAGAGACATTAAACAACTAATCTTACTAATCTACTTGAAGGAGACAATCCACATTCTTCAAATCTTCAGAAATCGTTGAAATCGGAGAAGAAACGCCTCCAAAATCGTATTTTCGACGTCTGGTACCTCTGGAATCGCCAACTTAGGTTACTGGAATGCTATCAGGGTCTATTTATACGTCCAGCAGCAAAAACGACGTGCATGCGATCGCATGTTTCAAAGTTGTGATCGCATGTATTACCGAAAACGCGTCACGGGCCTTTTAAATGAAGTACAATACCATTTCTAGAAATTTTGGCCAACCTGGGATCGCATGGGCACAACCTGCGATCGCATGATTTGAATTTTCACTCCCGAATGAATTTTTGGCACAAAAAAAACCTCGAAGACAAGTTGCGACCAAAGTTACGATCGCATAAAGGCCTCATGCGATCGCATAGTGACAACATGCGATCACATGTTTAGCCTATGACGTCCGAAATTTCGTCTACTTTTCAGATCATTTTGAATTGCGTCAATCGGAGTTACGGTTCATGAGATATGGTCAAAATACTGACAGGGGGTCAAAGCTGCTAGTAACATCCTTTAACTTTAGATTGCACTTTCAATCTTTGTGTGATCAATTCGATCGAATGTTTCTTGACCAAATAATCTTGCAAGCATTCCCCAACATACTCCATAAGTTCCAAGCTCCATTTTAAGCTCCAAACGCGCATCCAACTGCTCCCAAAGCACTGCTCCACTCGAACTATCTGAAATTTACATAAAAACATGAGTAGTAGTGGAATTCTAACGAAATACATGAGTTGAACATTATTTAAATAAATGACATGCAAATGTACAAAATATGATCCTAAATGCTAATGAAAACCACCCTATAAGATGCATAAAATGGCATCTAACAGAGTCGTTTATGGATTATGTTTAGTATGAGGAGAAGTGTTCGCAGCAGATCGAGTGTTGTTTCAACTATCTTCTGTTGTGAGTTATCCTCACTGTAATTACGGGTCGAAGGCACAAAGGCTGGCCCAATGGATATATATCTTGTTAGATACTGAGTTATGATATGTTGAGCATGCGATAGACATGTTTTATTATATGATAGTTATTGATATGTGTTAGACTGGTAAATCTGTACAACTACCTATGATTACTGGCTGTATAGTTATCTGTCTGTTGAATATGTATATTATCTGCTTTAAATCTACGTGTTACAATGAGGTTGAGACTACTGCTTTGTGTTGTCAGTCGACGGACCGGGGCAATCCAACCAGGAGGTTGTGGGCCAGGGCATTCCAACCGGGAGGTTGTGGGGCACGACTAATCCAACCGGGAGGTTGTAGACCTAGTATGTGGTATGCAGGGCAATCCAACCGGGAGTTTGTGGGCCAGGGTAATCCAACCGGGAGGTTGTGGACCCAACATGCCAACTTATGTATTTTATATGTTGTGTGATGGTACTTTGGGGGGGGGGGACTCACTAAACTGTGGCTTACAGTTTCAGTTTATTGTTTCAGGTACTTCAGATGATCACGAGAAAACGAAGGCGTGATCGTGCACATCTTCCTGTCTTATGATATAGGATCTTGGGAATTCTCTGATTTTGAATAATATTTTTGAAACAATGACTCTTTTGTAAACAATGATTGGTTAATGGTTGTCTTTGTAATTTTTTAAATTTTTATGATTTTTGGAGTGTAACAAATATTCTTTGTTCACGTAGAAGTATGAAGTTAAGGATGATATGCTTTTGGTTTGGTTTATCCTTATATATTCGTTAATGGTGGGTTTCTAAACTTGGTACCATGTGGTTCCTTAATTCGCTTTATTAATCCATTAACATGAATCTACACGTAGTTCTTCAGACTAAGAGTGCACAATTTGTTCTTGTCATGAAATAAATTGAAATTTTTGAACGAAGAAAATCCTTGTCTTAAACATAAGGATCGTAGTACAAAATATGCTGAGGATTTTGATCAGAGATAAAACTCATGCTTCTCATGTAAGATCTTTCTATGAAAGTTACCATTGATTGTGTTTCACGGAATTGGAAAGAGGATATATCGAAAAGATAAAATTATTGGCATACTCATGGAAAAGACAAATTATTGAATTCTCTAGAAATCTCAAGGCACATCATACTCATGGTAATGTATGGTACATCATCTCAAAAAGAAACAAGGCTGTTGAAAAAGGTTTACAGTCATAAGGTCTAAAATAGCAATCACCTCATGCAAGATGAATCAAATAACACCTTGGGCACATGATGACTAGTGTATAAGACAATTTCTTTTTAGTCTGAAACCTTAGTTTTAAATTGTGACAAGGAGGATTATGTGATCGCCAAATAAAATTTTATTTGATGTTTCTCTCTCTTTCGTGAATCTAGAATTCTTTTACACACGGTATTTCTAATGAACTCTCTTTTAAGCCTTGTCAAACTATTTTATTCGAAGAATATTAGACTTCCAAATATTACTTAATGTTCTTCATATCGAAACTGTTTAAATCTAAATCTTTTGAATTCGAAGATTCATTTGAAGATAATTGCTTTTTACAAAGGTCTTGACATTCTTGTTATACATAAATATTAAAAAAGCCAAAAATATTTTCTTTATTTGTCTTTTATAAATATCAAAATAGCTAAAAAGTTTTTTTTTTTTTTAACTTCTGTCTTTTATATATATATCGAAAAAACCAAAAAAATTTCCTTTGTTTCTGTCTTTTATAAATCTCAATTAAAAAGTCAAAAAAATTTCTTTATTTCTGTATTTTATAAAAAGTACAAAATCCAAAAATATTTTCGATATGCAATATCTTTTTTGATATTCCAATGACATTTTCGATATGCTATTATAAAAGTTTGTCTTCTCATGCATTTTCGATATATTATCTCACTCTACATGAACTTATATATGCACATCTTATATTTTGGTTTGACACTTACATTGTTCAAGTCGAAACCCATGATTATAATTGTCATCTATGAGTTGCTTGTACATGTGTTTGCAAAAGAAGGAGGAAATTCAACAGTTAACTTTCCACGTGGCATTTTCTTATTTGTCAACGATTCACTTTTCAAAAAGGACAATTCAACCGGATCATTTAAAAAGGGCAAACGGCGGTTCCTTTCAAAATTTTCAAATACTTTGGCGATTTTCTCTCACACGAACCCTAATTCATAGTTCTATACTTCTATTTCTCAAATCTCTTCGATTTTTCAAAGGTTCTTCCATTGGTCCAGATTCTTGAAATAGCTTGAACTTTGACAGGATACCCAACTTAAGTTGAAGGCTTGAAGTAAACTAAAACCTGATTCTTGGAAAATCAGAAAACAAATTAATATCAGAAAATCAAAAAACAAATTAATATCAGAAAAGTAAAATATATTTCACTGTCAAACAAAAAAGAGAAAACTAAAATAATAGAATTTCTTTCATTTCATGTAATCAAAAAACATGCTAAAACCAAACTTTCTTTCAGAAGCACTACAATGAGTTGTCTCTGAAATTGCCATGGCGTTTGTTTTTTATTATTATTATTATTTTTTTGTTTTTTTTTTCCAGTTCTGTAGTTGAACTTTGAAGGCTGATATAATGAAATTAGAAATTGAAGGTATGAAGATTGTCCACTGATGTAATTGAAGAACAGAAGAAAGATTTCAGAAATTGAATTATAGGAAATTTTGGAATTCATGGCACATAATGGGCCATTTTTTCTGCCCCAACAAAAAATTTCCTTGAGCCAAAGCCCATGCCCCACTCCTTGGGCCGGCACTGAATAATAAAATAATGATTTCTCAAGCACATCAAAGGATAACATGGTTTTTATAGGATTTTTTTTGTTATAAGTTCTAAATTCTAAAAAGTGATATATTAAGAAAGTCAAAATAATCGGCCTACCATAAAATGAACATGTGTGGCACTTGTTTTATTAATACGCATACAAGGCGCCGAAGATACCATTCTTGCTTCCCTTCCGCATCTTGGTTTATTCTTTCAAATTAATAAACTATTTTCGGAAAATGGTTTCGTGACGTGATGTACTTTTTCCACATTTTCTTCCAATATTATATTACTTTTATTATCCAATCCCTTTACCTTTCAGCTAATATCAGTATACACCCTAAACTTACATATACCCAACTACTTCCCCTACATAAAGATACGAAACTATTAAGTAAACGTTTATGGTATGTTGAAAATTTAAGGGCAAAAGATAAAGAACAGATTATATCATAAGTTTTATTGAGTTAATTATAAAACATAATAATATATTTTAATTGATTTATTTTTATTGTAACATTATAATTTTATTTATTTCAATCTAAGTAATGTATATTAAAATTTGTATTTCACATATTTACCAAACAATTCTTTTTACTTTTTACAAAAGGGTATTCCCATGTTTATAGGCTCACCCCCGAAGAAGGGTCGGTGGGTCACAATTTGATGAAAGATTGAGATACAGATACACCTTCCAAACGACATTGCGAGCCTTTTTCTGACCACCATTAGTTGAAGCCGGGTAGGTTTGATAACCAGGTGAGCCACTAGGTGATGGTTATTTATAAAAGAGTTTAATTCATTATTATTTTTGTAAAGTTTTGAATTTCAATGTTTAAATAAATAAGAATACAATACTATAATTGAATAACTGTTTTAATAGAAAAATTAATATGCACTACTATTAATAAAAAAAAAAAACAAAAATACTATAATACATAAGTAAACGAAGTATGATGTAATTTTTTTTTATTTGGTGATTCTTATGTGGTCAAGAAAGTTTGAAAATCACAAATAAAAGTTGAACTTTACTAAAAAAAAATCATTAGGGATGTAGGATGATATAAATCATACTAGACTACTATAGTACTAGTCATTTTGCATATTGTCCGTTTTATTATGATTTCAAACTTTAGTACTTTTTTCATGCATGTAACCGAACATATTGAAATTTCAATGAATTGGATCAACGACTACCCTTCCATTGCACCTACCAAAGTGAACAACTGAACTAACTAGTGTTATGTAAAACATGAGTTTATAGTTAACAAAAATAAGACAAACTCTTTTTATATAAAAAAAATACACGTATTTGTTTATAAATAAAATAAAATAATTAATGTTTTCATTCAGTCAAGCTAAATTTCTTATTAAATTAGTATATTTTTAAATTTTAAATAATTTTCTGTGAGACATATTGGAAATTTTTGTAAATAGTAACTAATTTATTTTTAATGTTAACTTCTTAAGCCTATCTAATGAAAAATACCATAATTTTTATGTGAGATGCTTCAGGAAAATATGAGTTTTTCTTTTAAACGACAGATTTATTAAGAAAAACTAGCAAGATGCTAGAAAGAAAAAACAAACATGGAAGTAATAGACAAAATTGGATCCTGTATTCAGGTAACCCAATTGACATTAGTTTTACGACACATACTACTAGCCCAAATGAAACTTTGAGACACCACCTTATCAAACAACAAACATTTTCTAGGCTTAACTTTACCAAAAAGTAAAACGTTTCTAAAACACCAAATCGGCCACCAAAGAGTATAACAAACCGCTTCCAAAAATTCTTAACAAATAGAAGACAAACACACGGATCCAATCCAGTCAAACCAATCTTGGAAGGAAAACAAAGTAGGCATCTGAACATTTCACCATCTACATACAAGTTTCAATAAGTCGTTGGCCATGTCACAATCAAAGAACAAGTGTGTAGAAGTCTTAACTTCCTTCTCACATAAAAATTAATCTCAATTCCTCTTTGAGATAAATTGTACCGAGAAGGTAATTTGTCAGAAAGAGACGCCAAGAAAAAACATTAACTTTAATAGGCTTAAGACGACACCATCTAGTCACTGTATCCAAGACAATAATGTGACAACTCGATATTTCGAATAAATGTAATGACCTAAAAAGTCAACAATTGTAATCTCTTTTTGATATAATGAAATTATCGTCAAAAATAAAATGTTCAAAAGTCTCTACGGGATTGCATAAATGATAGATATCGTGTCAAAGGTTTCAGAAATATAAAGAACACTAAAATCCGAGTTATAACGAAGAAGTTATGACCAACCTAAGATTCACAGCAAAACCGTCAATACTGTTAAACGTAAAACACGAAGTTTCAATACAATAATTTTTAGCCTTAGATATCTAAATGAAAGTTATTGATTTCATTAAACCGTAAACGTACGTGAAAAAAAACGTCCAAATCTGACTTCGTATGAGGAAGTTATGATTTTTCCAAGTTCCGGATATAGCAGTAGACAGCTAAAAACTCGAAATAGAGATCGAGAGACTTTTTGGCCAAAACAACCTAAATGAGAATCGAAGATCTCAACAATAGTAGTGCAACGGTAAAAAGTCTGACGAAAACGGACGTCGGATGAAAAAGTTATGGATTTATGACGGAGTTTTCGTGTCACGGCCTGTTAAAAATAATTAATTAAAAATAAAGTCAAAGTTAGCCGACGAAGTCTAAACGAGAGTTGTAGAGCATAATCTCACCTACGCGTGCATATATAGAACGTCGAAAACGAAGTTCGTACGCGGAAGTTACGGATTTTACAAGTTTGAGACACAGAATCTGAGGTTGTCAGGCTGGCCACGACGTGGTAATGTGACTGATGGGTGCCAGGGTTGTCAGCAGACGTCTCGTCCATGGAAGGGGATAGGATCAACACCACGACGTGGTGAAGAAGACCACGACGTGGCGCCCAAAATAGGGCTATAAATAGAAGTCGATGGTTTCAGGTTTAGGTGCTCATTTCTTCTCTTTCTCGTGCCGAAGCTCTGCGTTTAAACCCCCGAAGCCATCCCGAAGCCCCGGTCTTCACATCCAAGTTCCGAAGGAAGGTTTTACACTCCCGAGATTCCCGAGAATCCCGAGAATTCAACTTTATCAAGTCGAAGTTCTGCTCAGTTTTCGTCTCACCTTCTTCAATCTATCAAGTGAGTTCATACCCCTATAACTAAGTTTTCAAATGCTTTGTAAATGCTTTTATACACTTTTAAGGAGGGGAAATACAAGTAAACACACGATTATCCTCGTGTGAAAATCATCAACTTTTTGCTATGCTTTTTGTTATGAAATCAATCATATGTGATTTATAACTATCATACGAAAACGTTCTCATACAACATGTCACGATAACACTTTGTCCTTTTAGAAGTGAAACATGTTGTTACATAAATATCAAACACTTTATTCATGTTTTGAGTATAAATGTTCAATAACGTTATTACAAATGTTATACTTTACATACAAAGTCGACACTACTCTAGGGTTTATCATACAAACGAATCACACATTTGGAAAAATTATAATAGGTATAGTTTACAAGATATTCATGAGATTTTTACATACTATAAATACTATATCAAGGAAATACTTTCATATACAAGAACAAATGGACTTTTCATACGTAAATCTATTTAATACTAAGTTTTGTGAGACATTCAACTTCACGTACTTTCAAGTATGCAGTTAAAGTCCTGTATTATATACCATAATCTCTTGTAGGGAGAGCGTGATACTTGTGTATAGATCTATACGGGATTGACAATCCCGCACCTAAACTGTTAGCTACAGTTAGACCGGCAGGTCTGGGGTGACAAACGTCATAACATTCCAACGCCTGAAGAACGTTGTTACAGGCAGTCTGGGTCAATAGTATGGTTATAAAACTCACATGGAGTATTAAAAACACTTTGATTTACAGGGTTATCAAATGCCTTAGTGATTTTATACATACATAAATATATTATTCTAGGCATGAAAAACACTATTGTATTACAGTTTTGGAACTTTTAAACTACCACACACTTATGGAAAAATATTGGATTTCTAGAAGCAAACATTCAAAACAGTCGGGTCTTGGTAGAAGACTACTTTTATACTAGTAGGAAATATGGGATTTTCTAGGAGTTTTCAAACATCTACAAACAATTTCATTCAAATTTATACAAACATTGACATTAAATACTTATGAACTCACCAGCTTAAACGCTGAACTACTCTTTCAAATCTACTTGTATTTCTCAAGGATTCAGTAATACAGGTAAACTTCAGCTTTTGGAGAAGTGACGCTAAGGCGTCGGTTTTAAAACTCATTTTGTCATCATATTGTAATTTGTTTTGAAACAAGTATCATTCAACAATGTAAAACTTAAATTATATATATGATGGTTGTTTTACTTTCTTTACTATGTATTTAACTGTTACGATACTACATGAAGTCATCCGCCCTCGAACGATTCCGCCGTTCTGGTTTGGGGGTGTGACAGATTGGTATCAGAGCATTGTTTATAGTGAACTAAGTATATCGAACCACATAGGATATACAAACTATAAATGCATATGGACTAAAACTCTCTGACAAAACGTTTTTACACCTAAACCGCGTTTCATTCAACTTAAATTATTTGGGTCGTAAAAGCACAAATACATGCATACAACAATTTATTTATTTTTTTTCATAGTTAGAAATATACAAGAAGTATTAAGACAAGTTGGACACTACGACTAGGCCTCGGAATATGTAATCGGATTTGGGACGAATATAGCCTGATCAACTATATTTATCCGAGATCGGACTAATGTATGTCGAGGAATGGTCGTAGTGAGCAACAAGTCAAAACTTACCAAAATAACACTGGTATCAAACATACAAACTTAAATACTATAGGAGTATTTGGTAAATACAATAGTTCAACTTACATGTTTAGATTTACATGTTCTAATTTCTAGACAATTCTCATATCTCTATTCTCACACGGACACAATGGCTGGATTCCACCCACCAGGGGATCCCTACTACCCGAATCAGGGCAATGGAGGATGGGTAGAGGAGTATTTGGTAAATACAATAGTTCAACCCACCAGTCGCTTAACCTCCCGCATTTAGGAGAAACTTTCAGGGACCAACTCCCATTTGGGGAAGTCACATTCACCATTGGAGCCGACAGCAAGGATTGCGTCCTCCCTACGGTATGTGTCGGGACTTCTACGACGTCAGGGGTGGAGGTTCAGCCGACCGAGCACTCCCAGTCATGGTGGGCAAACTAGCCAACCAGTCCTATCAATCTGGGGCTCAAGCAAACCGAATTCGTGAAGTCAACGTGGAAGTACAAGTTCACACTTCCGACATCCGTCGACTGGACAGGTTGCAGGAAAATGCCCAACTCCGCACCGACACATTCCAAGAGCAACTGATTGCAGCCCTCTCTGAGATAGGGGAAATGAGGGAACAGCAAGCCGCTTTTGATAGGCGTCTTATGGAAGCAAAGCAATCAGACACGGAGTCGAGCTCCAAGCGCAACCTACGTCGCAAGTAGTACTTGCCCGAATCCCAAAAATTTTGTTATTGGAACTCGGCTAAAAGTCTTACTTTTCTTTAACTTATGTATCGGAGACCCTTAGAAGGGTCGAAATTTTCTTAACTTCAAAATGTAACTCAACGTATGTTTAATATATATGAAGAAATTCCTTTGTGTGTTAATCCTTTGAATACCACTCAGATTCATAAGTCTATCTATCACTATACAAACTCCTATTATGAATCAAGCCCTAAACCTTGGGTAGGTCAGTCAGATTCATAAATTGATGAAAATAGAAAATTTATTAACACACGGCTTCCAATCATTAAAGACTTATGGTCTTCATTCTATTTCTTTAGCAGCACGATGCCGCCCCGCAGATCTACACGCCGTGTCAACAACACAACACCTCCACCACCACCACCTCCATCAACGGATAATGCCGTCTTAATAGTTGCTGTAACAGCTGCAGTGACAACGGAAATGGCTCAGATAAGTAATAATGGGTTCGGAGGGGGAGCAAATAGCTCTACGAATGGCCAACATCAGGGTCGTTTAGGGGATTTCACCTTCAAGGACTTCACCAATAGCAAGCCCATATCTTTTAATGGATCCGGAGGGATAATGGCTCTATCGCAGTGGATAGAGAAAACAGAAGCGGTTTTCGAGATCTGTGCATGTCTGGAAGGGAGCAAGGTAAAGTTTGCTGCTTGTACATTCTCTGAGAGAGCTCTGACGTGGTGGAATGGCCATGTCAAGTCACTTACTCTGGTAGTGGCAAATTCTATGGGCTGGGAGAATCTAAAGCAACTGTTAATGCAAGAGTACTCTCCAAGGGGCGAAGTACAAAAGCTAGAGTAGGAACTCTGGGGCCTTACTATGGTAGGCTCGGACATCACAACCTATACCAATAGGTTTAGTGATTTGGCAATCCTTTGCCCAGGGATGGTTGCTCTAGAGAGCAAGAAGATCGAGAGGTACATCTGGGGACTGTCACCCTAGATTCGAGGAAGTGTACTAGCTTCCAAACCAGACACTTTCGATAGTGCCAAACAGTTGGCACAAGCTCTCGTTGACCATGGAATCTGCCAAGGCTTCGCAACTGCAGTTCCGGAGCAAACCATAGGAAGCAACAACAACAACAACAATACCAACAACAACAACAAGAAGAAGTTTTGGAACAAGAGGAAGAGTCAGTTTTCACAAGAACCTCCCAAGAAGCAACAGATAGTGGCGGTCCATGCCGCTACTACCCCCACTGCTGCTCATGTTACCCCTACACCAGCGAAACAATACGCTGGGAACCTACCGAAGTGCAGCAAATGGAATTTCCATCACAACGGAAATTGTCGGGAGATGCACTGCAACAACTGCAACAGGAAAGGGCACACTGCCCGTTTCTGTAAGGCACCGGCACGACCAATCACCCAAGTCCCTGGAGTCGGTGTGGGCCAAGCGTGTTATGGGTGCGGTGAGGCTGGACACTACAAGAGAGACTGCCCTAAGGCAAGGAATGCTGGCGGGATAGGAAGAGTGCTGGCAATAGGGCAGAACGAAGCAATAGCTGATCCCACGGTGGTTACGGGTACGTTTCTCCTCAATAACATTTACGCATGCATACTCTTTGATTGTGGTGCGGAGAGGAGTTTCGTGAGTCATAAATTCAAACACATGCTAAAACAGAACCCTCAATCATTCAATAAGATATTTACAGTAGAAATGGCAAACGGTAGAACAGAAAGCACAAACGATATGTACATAGGCTGCACACTAACTCTAAACGAACATTCATTTCAAATCGATCTAATGCCGATCACTATAAAGAGCTTTTATGTCAACATCGGTATGGATTGGTTAAGCCTGCACCATGCCGATATACTTTGTCACGAAAGGGTCGTTCGCCTAAATCTGCCAAACGGCAAAACTCTTGTCATTTATGGTGACAAACCCGGTACCAATTTACAAATCATCTCTTACGTCAAAGCCCAGAAATACCTGCGTAAGGAGTACCATGCCTTCTTAGCCCATGTGGTAGATAAGGAAAAAGAAGCGAAAGACCTCAAAGACATTCCAGAGGTCTGCGATTTTCCCGAGGTCTTCCCTGAAGATCTTCCAGGAGTCCCACCAGAGCGACAAGTCGAATTCAGGATTGATTTAATTCCCGGAGCTACCCCAGTAGCTAAGTCGCTGTATCGTCTAGCGCCAGCTGAGATGCAGGAATTATCCAGCCAATTAAATGAACTACTCAACAAAGGATTCATCAAACCGAGCTTCTCACCTTGGGGAGCACCAGTGCTGTTCGTAAAGAAGAAGGACGGATCCTTCCGCATGTGCATCGATTACCGGGAACTCAACAAGCTCACTATCAAGAACCGATATCCCCTACCACGCATTGACAACTTGTTCGACCAACTCCAAGGAGCGAGTTATTTCTCAAAGATCGATTTGAGATCCGGGTATCATCAGCTGTGAGTCTTGGAAGGAGATGTTCCCAAAACAGCCTTTCGAACTCGTTATGGTCACTACGAGTTTGTAGTGATGCCCTTTGGATTACCAAATGCACTGGCGGTGTTCATGGACTTAATGAACCGAGTGTGTCGTTCATTCCTGGACAAATTTGCGATCGTGTTCATAGACGATATACTCATCTATTCGAAGAGTAAAGAGGAACATGGTCAACACCTCCGACAAATCTTGGAAACTCTAAGAAAAGAGAAGCTATACGCAAAATTCTCAAAGTGCGGATTTTGGATTCGGAAAGTAGATTTCCTAGGTCACGTGGTTAGCAAAGACGGAATACACGTGGACCCTTCCAAAATCAAGGCAATCGAGAACTGGTCAGCACCCAGAACCCCAACGGAAATCCGACAATTCTTGGGCCTTGCTGGCTATTACCGAAGATTTATACAAAACTTCTCGAAGATTGCTAAACCACTTACCACCTTGACCCAGAAGGGGGTAACTTTCAATTGGGAAGAAAGACAAGACGATGCATTCCAAACACTGAAGCAAGCACTATGCAGCGCACCTATATTGTCCTTGCCAGAAGGAACAGAAGACTTTGTGGTCTACTGTGATGCATCTAATCAAGGTCTTGGATGTGTTCTAATGCAGCGAGGAAAGGTCATCGCTTACGCCTCGAGACAACTCAAGACGCACGAGGTCAACTACACTACACACGACCTCGAACTGGGAGCAGTCGTTTTCGCGCTAAAGATCTGGAGACACTATCTCTATGGCACGAAATGCACAATCTTTACCGATCATAAGAGCCTTCAACACATCCTCAATCAAAAGGAGCTCAACATGAGGCAAAGACGATGGTTTGAACTGTTGAATGACTAAGAATGTGAAATTCGTTATAATCCAGGGAAAGCGAATGTGGTAGCTGATGCTCTTAGTCGAAAGGAATACTCGGGCCGCCGAGTGAAATCCTTAACCATGACGATCGATTCACACCTGTCCACACAAATCAAGGAAGCTCAGAGGGAGGCCTTGAAAACAGGGAATGTGACGGGTGAAGCCTTAAGGGGAATGGATAAGAATCTTGAAGTCAAGGGTGACGGAGTTCGTTACTTCGTGGATCGGATCTGGACACCGAATTTTGGTGGATTCAGAGACGTGGTCATGAATGAGGCTCATAAGACTCGATACTCCGTGCATCCAGGTTCAGACAAGATGTATCTGGACCTCAAGAAACTGTATTGGTGGCCGAACATGAAAGCAGAGATCGCTACCTATGTGGGCAAGTGTCTGACTTGCGCCTAAGTCAAGGTAGAGTACTAAAAGCCTTCAGGATTACTACAACAACCTGAAATACCCGAGTGGAAGTGGGAGCGGATAACCATGGATTTCATAACCAAATTACCCAAGACAGCAGGTGCGCTAGACACCATCTGGGTGATCGTCGATAGATTAACAAAATCCGCACACTTCCTACCAATAAAGGAAACCGACAAGATGGAGAAGCTAGCTCGAACATACATCCGAGAGATTGTACGACTGCATGGTGTACCAATATCCATTATCTCCGACAGAGATAGTAGGTTCACCTCGCGATTCTGGCAGTCGCTGCAAAAATCTCTAGGGACGAGACTAGATATGAGTACCGCTTACCATCCACAAACCGACGGTCAAAGTGAGAGGACCATACAAACCTTGGAAGATATGCTAAGAGCTTGTGTAATCGATTTTGGTAAAGCATGGGATACCCATTTACCACTAGTCGAATTCTCATACAACAATAGCTATCACTCCAACATTAAAGTTGCTACATTCGAAGCCCTCTATGGCCACAAATGCAGATCACCACTGTGTTGGGCTGAAGTGGGTGACACACAACTAGCCAAAGGACAAGTACCCGACAACGCTCTCACAGGCCCGGAAATTATAAGAGAAACAACTGAGAAGATTGTTCAAATTCGGGAACGACTAAAGGCTTCAAGAGACAGACAAAAGAGTTATGCGGACAAAAGACGGAAGCCCTTAGAATTTCAGGTTGGGACCGAGTGCTATTGAAGGTCTCGCCCTGGAAAGGGTTAATACGTTTTGGAAAACATGGGAAACTAAACCCAAGGTATATCGGACCATTCGAGATCCTTGCAAGGATCGGCCCGGTAGCATACAAACTTCGACTACCACAGGAACTCAATAACGTACATCCTACCTTTCATGTGTCAAACTTGAAGAAATGTTTGTCCGATGAGACCCTCGTCGTCCCTCTAGACGAAATCAAAATCAACGAGAGTCTCCACTTTATAGAGGAACCAATTGAAGTCATGGATAGGGAAATTAAAAGAACAAAACAAAGTCGCATACCCATTGTGAAGGTCCGCTGGAATGCAAAGCGGGGACCTGAATATACTTGGGAGCGCGAAGATCAAATGAAACAAAAGTACCCACATCTTTTTCCCTAATCCACAAATAATTACCTTACATTTAATTTCGGGACGAAATTCCCTCTAACGGGGGGATGATGTGACAACCCGATATTTCGAATCAATGTAATGACCTAAAAAGTCAAGAATTGTAATCTCTTTTTGATATAATGAAATTATCGTCAAAAATAAAATGTTCAAAAGTCTCTACTGGATTGCATAAATGATAGATATCGTGTCAAGGGTTTCAGAAATATAAAGAACACTAAAATCCGAGTTATAACGAAGAAGTTATGACCAACCTAAGATTCACAGCAAAACCGTCAATACTGTTAAACGTAAAACGCGAAGTTTAAATACAATAATTTTTAGCCTTAGGTATCTAAATGAAAGTTATAGATTTCATTAAACCGTAAACGTACGTGAAAAAAACGTCCAAATCTGACTTCGTATGAGGAAGTTATGATTTTTCAAAGTTCCGGATATAGCAATAGACAGCTAAAAACTCGAAATAGAGATCGAGAGACTTTTGGCCGAAACAACCTAAATGAGAATCGAAGTTCTCAACAATAGTAGTGCAACGGTAAAAGTCTGACGAAAACGGACGTCGGATGAAGAAGTTATGGATTTATGACGGAGTTTTCGTGTCCCGGCCTGTTAAAAATAATTAATTAAAAATAACATCAAAATTAGCCGACGAAGTCTAAACGAGAGTTGTAGAGAATAATCTCACCTACGCGTGCATATATAGAACGTCGAAAACGGAGTTCATACGCGGAAGTTACGGATTTTACAAGTTCGAGACACAGAATCCGAGGCTGTCAGGCTGGCCACGACGTGGCACCAGAAGACCACGACGTGGTAATGTGACTGATGGGTGCCAGGGTTGTCAGCAGACGTCTCGTCCATGGAAGGGGATAGGATTAACACCACGACGTGGCGCCCAAAATAAGGCTATAAATAGAAGCCGATGGTTTCAGGTTTAGGTGCTCATTTCTTCTCTTTCTCGTGTCGAAGCTCTGCGTTTA
Source organism: Lactuca virosa (assembly GCF_052849685.1). NCBI lineage: Eukaryota > Viridiplantae > Streptophyta > Magnoliopsida > Asterales > Asteraceae > Lactuca > Lactuca virosa. Next base: position 126,834,222 of record NC_136430.1, read on the forward strand.
AACCCCCGAAGCCATCCCGAAGCCCCGGTCTTCACATCCAAGTTCCGAAGGAAGGTTTTATACTCCCGAGATTCCCGAGAATCACGAGAATTCAACTTTATCAAGTCGAAGTTCTGCTCAGTTTTCGTCTCACCTTCTTCAATCTATCAAGTGAGTTCATACCCCTATAACTAAGTTTTCAAATGCTTTGTAAATGCTTTTATACACTTTTAAGGGGGGGGGGGGGGGGAATACAAGTAAACACACGATTATCCTCGTGTGAAAATCATCAACTTTTTGCTATGCTTTTTGTTATGAAATCAATCATATGTGATTTATAACTATCATACGAAAACGTTCTCATACAACATGTCACGATAACACTTTGTCCTTTTAGAAGTGAAACATGTTGTTACATAAATATCAAACACTTTATTCATGTTTTGAGTATAAATGTTCAATAACGTTATTACAAATGTTATACTTTACATACAAAGTCGACACTACTCTAGGGTTTATCATACAAACGAATCACACATTTGGAAAAATTATAATAGGTATAGTTTACAAGATATTCATGAGATTTTTACATACTATAAATACTATATCAAGGAAATACTTTCATATACAAGAACAAATGGACTTTTCATACGTAAATCTATTTAATACTAAGTTTTGTGAGACATTCAACTTCACGTACTTTCAAGTATGCAGTTAAAGTCCTGTATTATATACCATAATCTCTTGTAGGGAGAGCGTGATACTTGTGTATAGATCTATACGGGATTGACAATCCCGCACCTAAACTGTTAGCTACAGTTAGACCGGCAGGTCTGGGGTGACAAACGTCATAACATTCCAACGCCTGAAGAACGTTGTTACAGGCAGTCTGGGTCAATAATATGGTTATAAAACTCACATGGAGTATTAAAAACACTTTGATTTACAGGGTTATCAAATGCCTTAGTGATTTTATACATACATAAATCTACTATTCTAGGCATGAAAAACACTATTGCATTACAGTTTTGGAACTTTTAAACTACCACACACTTATGGAAAAATATTGGATTTCTAGAAGCAAACATTCAAAACAGTCGGGTCTTGGTAGAAGACTACTTTTATACTAGTAGGAAATATGGGATTTTCTAGGAGTTTTCAAACATCTACAAACAATTTCATTCAAATTTATACAAACATTGACATTAAATACTTATGAACTCACCAGCTTAAATGCTGATCTACTCTTTCAAATCTACTTGTATTTCTCAGGGATTCAGTAATACAGGTAAACTTCAGCTTTTGGAGAAGTGACGCTAAGGCGTCGGTTTTAAAACTCATTTTGTCATCATATTGTAATTTGTTTTGAAACAAGTATCATTCAACAATGTAAAACTTAAATTATATATATGATGGTTGTTTTACTTTCTTTACTATGTATTCAACTGTTACGATACTACATGAAGTCATCCGCCCTCGAACGATTCCGCCGTTCTGGTTTGGGGGTGTGACAAATAAGAAGATGCTTATCAATTTCCGACCTTGCAGAGTTTACAGAAAAAGAACCGGAAGCATCGACCGACTAACTCCACCTATCCGTAGATGGATAAAGTAAAACCGAGGACATCAAGGCTGAGAAATCAGACCACTGCTCAACCTCAACCCCCCTCCCCACTCGATTTTCTTCTAAAAGAGGTATCCCAACCTGGTTTAAGCATCTTTGTAGCAACACATATTTGTTTATCCACTTCAAGGGCATATAATATATGGAAGAATTTTTTAGTGGGCCGTTACCAATCCAGTGATCCTCCCAGAGAGCAATAAGTTTGTCATCACCAATCACCGTTTTTACAAAAAAGACATAAGATTCACACATTTAGAGCATAAGGAATGAAAAGTCTTAATAATTGAAACCCAATTGGAGTTACCAATATTACTCAAAAAATAATGGCCAATTAACCCCTTTTCTCCATGAATGGCTTTGATCACTTTCACCCAGAGAGAATCCGGGAACAAAGGAAACCGCCAAATCCGTTAAAAGAGAAGAGCACGGTTAAGAGAAAAAAAGACTATTAACCCCTGAGACCACAATATTGCTTGTGTGCTAACACCTTTTTTATTTAACCCAAGTCATCTTGCATTCTTCCAAATCCACCCCTAAGAAAAAAGCATTACAAAATGATTCTAAACAGTTAACCACAAACTCTGGAGCTCTAAAAATAGACATAAATATGTCGGGGTAGCACCCATGAGAAACTTGAGCAAAGTCAGTCTTCCCCCAACCGAAAGAGTTTTAGCCTTACAATATGAAAGTTTAGAGGTAACTTTCCGGATCACACCATCCCAAGAAGCAATACGAGACATATTACCACCCACTGTGAACCCTAAATAATTAAAGGGAGCTTTATTAGGAACACACCCAATAGAAACCGCCACATCCTCCACAACAGAAAACTGAACTCCAAAACCCATTAGATTACTCTTATGTACATTAATCTTGAGACCAGAAGCTAGGAAGAAACAATGAAGAAGTCTGACTACATGAAGCACATTAGCTCGGAACCATTGTCCTATAAAGATAGCATCATCATCATATCACAAGTGAGATAGAGAAACTTGGATCGAATTTCTAATCCGAAGACAAGAAAACAAGCCTCGGTCAATAGTTCTCTGAAAAGAAATATGGAGAGATTCCATGACAAGGAGGAATAAAAAAAGGAGAAAGTGGATCTCCTTGACACAAGCCACGGTGAAGTTGAAACTCATCACAATGAGCCACATTTAGTATGATAGAACCCATAGAAGAAAATAAGCATCCCCAGATCTAACTTCTCCACTTAAAGCCAAAACCAAATTTAGATAAAAGGTCATCAAGGAAATCCAAACGAACCAAATCAAAAGCTTTTTGAAAATCAACCTTGAAGACCATGGCGTGATGTTGATGGGTTTTGAGCAAAAGAACATCCTATGTGCACATGCAAAACCCTAAAGCTTTGGATCTAGTTTTCTCTATTGTACATGCAAATTTATCCAAAGCTTGCAAACCCTAATCTAGCATACAACAAAACTAATTAAATATCAAATAAACTAGTTAGATGAATACCTTGATTGTTGATTGTAGATCTTGAAGCTTTGAGAACCTGAGCACCCCAAGTGTTGTGCCTCTAATGAATCACAAACACCAAAAGCAATTGGATGAAGCAAGAGATAGAGGGGAGAAGGAAAAATCGGCTCCAAGACTCCTAGGGTTTCAGTGTAGCCGAAATCTCATGCCCAAGGGTTCCTTAGATAGGTGTAGGAATTAGGGTTTCAGTGATTATCCTTATCTGGTTACTTAGCCACCAAGCAACCCAAGGATAATTCTAGAAGCCCCTTGGACGAATTCCTAAGGCCTTATCCTTAGAAGTCGTCCACCCTATACTCTAGGGTTTCCTTACCCAACTTTGCAACTATCACATAATTACAAGTTCAGTCCCCTTAATTCAATTAACCTCTTTTGACCACAAAAGTAATTCTTAATTAATTCTTGACCAATGTTAATTAAATAAATATGATTTATCTCTTAATATATTATTCTTATAATATATTAATAAACCATAATAACCTCTTTCTCTATTATTCATCCAGTCAAGTTGCTTTGGTGAAGGCAACCCAAAATGACCATGCACAACCCGGTCAAGTACATACCAAATATAGTTACGAGCTTAGACACTAATCTAGCAGTCTTCCACTTTGATAAGTCTAGTAACTACAAGTGTGACTTCAAGATCCGATTAGCAATCGCAGTTCTTAAAACTCTTGATCTTACCAATAACCTGTCCTTTAGATAAGGGATCGTATAATCCTCCGTTCTAGATATCGTGCGGACAAATACATGGAACATAGTCATACTTATTGTCCAGCAGTTTGTTTCTCGATCTCTGATTCGTCTGACATAGAACTTAATTGAACGCATCAACTTAGTCCTAACCGGGCCCGACACATAAGTCAAACCAAATCATCGAGGGGCCCAGATATCGCTTTTAGCCTCATAGGATAAAAGGAACAGATAAACTTCGACTTATATGCATTTACTATTCACTCATCAAATCATACACAACAATGCGTTTTATAACATCAATTTACTGATGTGTTTACGCATTATCAATGCACAACCAACTTGAAAACAATAAACCATATATCTAGGTTTAAAACTATATGATATTATCGTCTTGTGATCACTCGTGATAAATTCCATGAAGTGATACCAACAAGCGTGGGTTTAATCCAATGCTCAAATCTTAGTTCATAAGCACTCATGAACGTTGTAGCAAACTTTTCCTATGTCTAATACACTTTAGACAGTCTACAAACCAATTCATGACAGTCTTCTTTCATACCTACTTCCAAAGTATGAGCGACTGTGGACTGTTCGAATAATCTTATTATTCAGGAAGTCAAAACATGCAAAGTGAAACAATAGGTAAATAATTAACACAAGACAGTAACTTTACTTATAAATAATGCACCTTTATTTAATCATCAAATGTTAATTACAATTTATCTATTACATGTTTTGAAGCTATCTAATCTAAACTAATATCGTCCTTCAGCCCAATGCTCCTAGCGTGCTGCAAGTGCTTAACCCTACTCAGTCTCTTCGTAAGGGGATCTGCTGGGTTATCCTCTGACAATACCCTCTTCACTACGAGGAGCCCCTCTTCTACCCGATGTCTAATAAAGTGATATTTCCTGTCAATATGTCGAGATCTGCCATGATCCCTCGGTTCCTTGGAAAAGGCAACCGCTCCTTCATTATCGCAGAAAATCTCCATAGGCTCCTTTATGGCTGGCACAACTCCAAGGTCTCCAATGAAGTTCTTCAACCATATCGCCTCCTTTGACGCTTCGCTCGCCGCTATGTACTCTGATTCGCACGTTGAATCAGCTACGGTCTCCTGCTTGGAACTTTTCCAAGTCACTACTCCTCCATTTAGGGTAAAGACCCATCCTGACTGAGAACGGTAGTTGTCTCGGTCGGTCTGAAAACTGGCGTCACTATACCCTCGCACCCTTAAGTCATCACTCCCACCGAGGACTAGAAACCATTCGTTGGTCCTCCGAAGGTACTTAAGAATATTCTTGACTGCGGTCCAATGTGCTCTGCCAGGGTTTCCCTGATATCTGCTGACCATGCTTAAAGCAAAGGCCACATCAGGGCGAGTACAAGTCATAGCATACATGATTGAGCCAACTGCGGAAGCGTAAGGTATTCGGATCATCTCTGCTATCTCGATCTCTGTACTCGGGCTCTGAGTCTTACTCAGTTTGGCGTTGCTCTGGATTGGTAACTCCCCTTTCTTAGAATCCTCCATACAAAAACGTTTTAGTACTTTATCCAAGTAAGTATTTTGACTAAGTCCTATTAGTCTCTTACTCCTGTTTCTCACTATCCTTATTCCCAGAATATAGGCAGCCTCTCCGAGGTCCTTCATAGCGAAACACTTCCCAAGCCAGGACTTAACTTCCTTTAGGGTCGGGATGTCGTTTCCTATGAGTAGTATGTCATCGACATATAATACGAGGAAGCTTACTATACTCCCACTGGCCTTGACATATACACATGATTCATCCTCGCTTCGCAGAAAACCAAACTCTTTGACTTTCTCATCAAAACAAAGATTCTGTCTGCGAGATGCTTGTTTCAATCCATAAATGGATTTCTCAAGCTTACACACTCTATTAGGATGCTTTGCATCGACAAAATCCTCTGGCTGACTCATGTAAACATCCTCAGCCAACTTCCCATTAAGGAAAGCGGTTTTGACATCCATTTGCCATATTTCATAGTCATGAAATGCAGCAATGGCTAGCATCACCCTAATAGATTTTATCTTCGCAAATGGTGAGAAGGACTCATCATAGTCAACTCTAGGAGTTTGAGTAAAGCCCTTCACAACCAATCATTCTTTATACGTGTGTACCTTCCCATCCATGTCAGTCTTCTTCTTGAAGATCCATTTGCACCCGCCGTCTTACGACCTGGCACATTGTCAACCAAATCCCAGACTTGGTTGTCATACATGGACTAAATCTCGATGTCCATAGCCTCTTTCCATTTCGTAGACTCCGGGCATGCCATGGCTTCCTTGTAGCTGTTAGGTTCATTCAAATTTATTAGTGTACTGTCACTAATAAACGTATTACCTTCACTTGTTATATGAAAACCATATAACACAGGTGGAAAACTAACTCTACTGGAACGTCTAATAGGTAAGGACTCGTCAATCGATTCAATAGGAGTTTCCACCTCAGATTGAGCGCCAGTGTTAGAGGTTCCTTCATCATTCGATTCTTGAAGCTCTTCAAGATCGATTTGCCTCCCACTATCTCCTTGGCTTATGAGTTCTCACTCTCGAAAAACTCCTCTCCTCGCAACGAAGACAACATTGTCACTCGGTCTATAAAAGAGATATCCAAAGGACTTTTGTGGGTAGCCGATGAAAATACATCGCTCACTATGAGGTTTGAGCTTGTCATGAGTCTCTCATCTTACGAAAGCCTCACAACCCCAAACCTTGATATGTGCCAACGAGCGAGCTTTCCCTGTCCATATCTCGTGAGGTGTTTTGGCAACCTTCTTCGTAGGGACTAAGTTAAGGATATGGGTGGCAGTCTCTAAGGCATACCCCCAGCATGAGATAGGTAGCGAAGCACAACTCATCATGGAACGAACCATATCCAGCAAGGTTTGATTACGCCTCTCAGCCACACCATTAAACTGCAGTGTCCTTGGTGGCGTCAATTGCGAAATGATTCTGCATTCCTTGAGGTAGTTGTGGAATTCAAGACTAAGGTACTCTCCACCTCGATAAGATCGAAGCATCTTGATTTTCCTGCCCAACTGATTCTCCGCTTCTTGTTTAAACTCTTTGAACTTTTTAAAGGTTTCTGACTTGTGTTTGATTAAGTAGATATAACCATATCTGCTATAATCATCAGTGAAAGTCATATAGAAGCGGCTCGCATCCCTTGTGGTGGATCTAAAGGGTCCACATACATCTGTATGTATGAGATCCAATAAACCCTCACCCCTTTCACAAGTACCAGTGAAGGGTGACTTGGTCATCTTTCCAAGTAAACAAGGCTCACACACGTCATCGTCCCTAAGGTCGAATGACTCCAACACTCCATCCTTTTGGAGTTGGGCCATGCGTTTCTTGTTGACATGTCCAAGACGACAATGCCACAAGCATGCTTTATCCAAATCATTGGAAGAATCGATATGCAATACATCATTTCCTAAGTTGTCTACAACCATCACAGTTTCATATATTCCATTACAAGGCAATGCTTCAAAATAGAAAACACCATTAAGATAAGCATTAATAGAACCCTTTTCATTATCAAATGAATATCCAAATCCTTTTCTATACAAACCATTAAAAGAAATGATGTTTCTAGCCATTTCTGGCGAATAGCAACAATTATTCAACTCTAGTCCTAACCCACTACTAAGCACTAAAGAGTAAACTCAAATCTTGGTGACAGGCGACGATCTTTTATTTCCCATGATCAGGTTTATCTTCCCATGCTCCACATCCCTATTTCTTCTTAGGCCCTGCAAATCAGAACAAATGTGAAAACCACATCCTGTATCAAGAACCCAAGAAATAGCATGTGATGAGTCATTAGATTGAATAATATAAATACCTGCGTAGGATGGTTTTACCTTTCCATCCTTGATGTCCTGCACATACTTCGGGCAGCTTCGTTTCCAGTGCCCTTTGTCATGGCATTGATAACACTCTGCATCCTTTGGGTTGGAGGAGGGTGCAGTGGTACCAGCTCTGGTTCCACTAGAAGATGTGCCATCGTGAGACTTTCCCTTATGGTGGCTCTTTGAAGGAGCCTTCCTCTTCTTACCCTTTGCTTGCCCAATAGCCAAGACTGGGGCAGCAGTGGGAGTAGGAGTTGGTGCAACGGATTTTTCCTTGAGGTTGCTCTCAGCAGTCCTCAACAAGCCTTGAAGCTTGCTCAAGCTCACCTCTTATTTGTTCATGTGGTAGGTCATGCGAAACTGGTTGAAGCAGGGTGGCAGTGAGTGAAGAATAATATCAATCGCTAGCTCTTCATCGAAGTTAACATTTAACTTCAGCAGGCGGTCGACATATCTCTACATTTTCTGCAGATAAGCAGTGACAAACTCTTCGTCTCTCATCTTGGTCGTGATCATCGAAGTGATGATCTCGTATCTTTCCTGCCTGGCACTCTGGTGGTACATGTCCAGTAAATCCTGGTGCATCTCATAGGGATAGTAGTCCTCGTAGGACTTTTGGAGTTCTGCAGTCATAGTCGCTAGCATGATGCAATGAACTTTCGTAGCATCTCGCTTGTGGGCCTGAAAGGCAGCAATCTCCTCTGGAGTAGCAGTGTTGACATTCACCTCCTTCAGTTCCTTGTTGAGGACATATTCCTTGTCCTCGTAGCGGGTGACCATTTGAATGTTGCAGATCCAATCATTGAAATTGGTACCATTGAAAATCACCCTCCCACACAAATTCATGAGTGAGAACGAGCCTGAAGAGGTTGAGCCTGAAGCGTTGTTGTTGTTCGAGTTAGACATCTGAAAAGAAAAGAGACAAAGTTTGATTAGATAAGAATCCCCAATTAAACACCCAAATGAGAAATTAGGGCTAGGATCCAACAACATTATTTGCAATCTAGAAGAGGGATGCCGTAATCTAAACACCAAATAATTTGAAGGTTAGTGAATGACGATTCACTAATTTCCACCATGAAAAACGAAAAAGAAATTAAGTTTTAAATGTATTGAAAACTCCTAGATCTTTTGAGATTCATTGAAATTTTCAATGGCATGTTTAAATCTCGATATGCCCTTCAAGTTTGTGACTGGGATACCAAGGATCACAAACAAGGTGTGAATAACCTTGCAAATGTACATGGTGCCCTCAATGTTACAGTCACCCAATCAATGTGCCGGTTAGCCACACACGCTCCATTGATCTATGACAAACAACGAGTCACCCTTTTCCACCTTTGCTTAGAGCCAAATTAGTGTGTCGGTTAACCACACACGCTCCACTAACATCTTAGCAAGGGTACAAAGTGTAATTCCATGGAATAGCATCAAATTCACATTTTTCCTAAAGTAACTAAGATTGGGAATTTTATAAAAACATTTAGTTACATTATTTATCATTATAATTTTAATGAGAAATTAGGTTGCCCTATCCTACCCGTTCGGCTAACGACCCTCCACCAATCAAGGAAGCGGTGGGTGAGAGTGGACACCCATTAAACGGCCATTTTATAGGCCATAACCTTATATCCCCCTTATAGATCGACTTTGTGAATGAGGCCTACTGACGGTAAGACTAGCATTTAATTTATACATATATAATAGTTATTCTTATAATATTATAATAGTACAGGGTGAATTTTAAACTTGTAAAATTCTAGGGTTTAGTATTTAAATATTTCGAAATTAAACTTTTAATCCAAATATTCAAATTCAAAACTTGAGGGCAAGTTTTGAAACATTTCAAAACTATCTAGATCAAAATTCAAATAATACAGATAAAAAATTAATTTGGTGATTATCTAATTTTGACCTAATCCAATTTCATGCAAGATAATTATCAAATAATTCAAATAATTAAGATTTATCAAATAAGGTAATAATTATCTAATTAAATGACAAAATCTTTTATTTTGACAAAGATAATCATAAGAAATCAATAAAATTCGTATTTTATTAAGTAGAAACAATTATGGTAATTATCCTAAGTCAAAATAAGCAAAAGAAAATCCTGAAAATCCGTCTGTCTGACAGCCCGACTCGCCGAGCCGCATACTGGACTCGCCGAGTTCATCCTACTCGTCGAGTACCTCATTGGGATCGACGAGTCTGTCAAGCAGATTGCATGAAAAACGATTTTAAGCAATGGAAAAACATACCAAGCATCAAATACAATAGAAACCAAACCTGGCTCTGATACCACTGATGGGTTTTGAGCAAAAGAACATCCTATGTGCACATGCAAAACCCTAAAGCTTTGAATCTAGGTTTCTCTATTGTACATGCAAATTTATCCAAAGCTTGCAAACCCTAATCTAGCATACAACAAAACTAATTAAATATAAAATAAACTAGTTAGATGAATACCTTGATTGTTGATTGTAGATCTTGAAGCTTTGAGAACCTTAGCACCCCAAGTGTTGTGCCTCTAATGAATCACAAACACCAAAAGCAATTGGATGAAGCAAGAGAGAGAGGGGAGAGGGAAAAATCGGCTCCAAGACTCCTAAGGTTTCAGTGTAGCCGAAATCTCATGCCCAAGGGTTATTTATATAGGTGTGGGAATTAGGGTTTCAGTGATTATCCTTATCTGGTTACTTAGCCACCAAGCAGCCCAAGGATAATTCTAGAAGCCCCTTGGACGAATTCCTAAGGCCTTATCCTTAGAATTCATCTACCCTATACTCTAGGGTTTCCTTACCCAACTTTGCAACTATCACATAATTACAAGTTCAGTCCCCTTAATTCAATTAACCTCTTTTGACCACAAAATTAATTCTTAATTAATTCTTGACCAATGTTAATTAAATAAATATGATTTCTCTCTTAATATATTATTCTTATAATATATTAATAAACCATAGTAACCTCTTTCTCTATTATTCATCCAGTCAAGTTGCTTTGGTGAAGGCAACCCAAAAGGACAATGCACAACCGGATCAAGTACATACCAAATATAGTTACGGGCTTAGATACTAATCCAACAGATGTTTATGCGACGTACACCAAGAATACACTTCATTAAGAATCATCAGACCATCTAAAATATGTATGCCTTAATGAAAGCAAATTGTTCAGGGCTAACAATATTACCAATAACCATGGCAATTCTATTAACTAAGATTTTACCAATAATTTTATATTGGCAACCAATTAGGCTAATAGGGAGAAAGTCACTAACTAGCTTCGCATTGTGAACCTTTGGGATCAAGGCAATAAAAGAGGGATTACCCTATTTAGGGAAAGCTCCAGAATTAAAGAATTCTAGCACAGAATGAACTATATCCCCTTCAATAAGGTACTAGAATTTTTTGAAGAATTCAAAAGTAAAACCATCAAGCCTAGAAGATTTATCAAAACCACAATCCCAAACTTCTCTCTTTATCTCTTCCTGAGTAACCACTGTATCCAATATACCTACTTGTTCAGGAAGCAAAACCCGAGGAAAATCATCATGTAAAGAGGGCCGAGACCAAGTTTTCCTAGCAAACTGATCCCAGAAATGAGAGAGAAACTCCTTCTTGACTTCAAGAGGATTATCAATCCACTCCATGTCCACTAAAATACCCCGAATGCCTTATTGACGTCTTTTTTATTAATTACACCATGAAAATACTTAGCAATTTCATCTCCTTCAATAGCCCACATAACCTTAGCTTTTTGAGCTAAATCAGAAGCTTCCTTCTTATCAATGTCTGAAATGCATTTGACAAGATTAAGCTGATTAGCTAAGTCATCAGGGAGAACCCCTCCATTATCAATACGATGCTTAATTTCCAAAATTTTGTCTTGCAAATATTTTTTCTCACCAAACCTCCCTTTTCTTACAACTCTCCCGGAACTTCACATTAAAACCGAAAGTCGATCTTCCCCATACACTTTTGCCCCAAATTGTCAGTCCTCCCCCACTTGGGTTCGAACCATCATCTGTTGCTACCCACAATCGACCAAAGCCTAAGGTGGCTCTGCCCTAAACCTTTTATTAAACAAGGACATGTTGAAGGGCCCAACAAAAAAAATCTGAGTCTATGAAATTCCCTTCCTACAAATATTACAAGACCTATGGAGATCCTACTCCAAAGATTCGTCTATCAGAACAAAAACTAGGATGCAAAAGGATTGATTAAGATCATAACCATGTTGGATTTTATTCGAAAAGAGTCTAAATATAGTGTCAAAAACTACGAGTTAAACAGAAGCAATTTTATGTTTGAATAAACTAAAACCATTTTACCCACCTAGGATTATTTTGCAAAGCTACGAAAGATTAAAAAGTACCATAGAAAGGGAAAGTGTTAGAAGCTTTCAATACTTTGATTCCTTTTGGAAATTAGGAAGTTGATGTGGAATGTAGAGCATATCTCCTTCTTATCTTGGACATCAAAAAAAGATCAACTGGATAAAGGTGCTAGCCAAAATCTTGTAGTAAAAAGAACTCTTAAGATTTAAGTTAATACCAAGTATTAACGCAAAGAGAGTATGAAAGCATCATCTTCATCTACAAGCCTCTTAATCATTTAAGAACTAAAAAGAGGGAGGGAGCTATGGTTTTGGAAAGATCAAAAGACCAACCAAAACTAGCTAGAAAACCTTTGTATTTATGCATGGAATAAGTCTTGCAATTCCTCTCAAGCCATACCTAGTAATAACTTAATGAAAGGATGAGAATGAGGATTGTATTATGGAGGAACCAAGAAGAAAACTCACACCGACACTTCATCTGGGTGCCTACGATTTTGACCTAAAGAGAAGGGAAAGAGTGCCTAGAACTCTTCCTAATTTATATAAAAAAACCTTCTAGTTATTTTATAAAAACAAACAAGTTTACTTTATATAAAAGCAAATGGTTTATATAAATAATTCCAAGTATTTTAATTTAATACTTTTAGAAAAATAATATTTTCACAAAATAATCTTTTTCCAATTAATTAAAGGAAATTTAATATTTATCAAGAATCAAATCTTTATAAATAATATATATATATATATATATATATATATATATATATATATATTAATATAAGTATATATCAAGAATCAAATTCTTATAAATAATATATTTTCATCACGTTGTTGTTAGTGTTACCCTTCTAAGATCACATATTATCTAGAAATATCATTAACGTATTTCTCTTGGGCATAAAGATCTTCCAATCTACCACTTGCACAAGAAACATCATAGATTGATATAGAGAATGGCGAAGTTCTAGAATCATTTCATTGCCCTTAGTAATACGTGATTTTGTGCCATTCTATCAGCATCCAATTCCCAGAAGCTCAAAGTTATAATTGATGTATAAGGTAAGTTTATTAGTTATCCATTTGTTACATACATCCTGTTAAACATGAGACTTGGGTTGCGATCAATCTCATTTGGTGTTCAACTTTGGGTAATGCGCATTAGATGTCTAGCTCTCAACATATAAGAGGAAAAAAAATCCCATCTTTACTACATAAGCCTCTTGCAAAGTTCACACCACACCTGAAAATAGCCTTTATAACTGCCCGATTAAGGATCAACATTTGACCACATCAAAGCAGAATACTCCCTACACTTCATTCCCTATATGTATCTAAAGTATTAAGGATACAAAGATAGTACCTTTTATCAAGTATCACTCACGAAATCGATCTATGAGGTAATCCTTATACGGGTTCGTCCAATACTTGCTCTCTGATATGTACCTATGAATCTTGGTTACAAAACCTTGCCTACTTTCATATGGCGAGAGTCAATCAATCCAATTGATATTAGTCTTACTTCATAATTTCTCCTACAATTATAATCGACTATGAACTTTTAGAATAATAAGATTATTCATGGATTAAACATGTTAATATAGAACACAACAAGTATTGATGTGATGATCGTATCCCTATATACCAAAAACAGTATAATAGTTATTGTTACAATGCTCCAATGTCCAAATAATAAATCCAAATCAAATCTCATTTCTAGAATAACAAAGTCTTATAGCTGAAGTGTGACCATTCATACTTAGCTTAAGGAAAGACTTTATTAATGGGTCTGACTGAATTTAATTTGTGTAAATTCTGTGAATACTATCATCTCCATATTTAACTTTATTCTAACTATAGTTAAATATCTCAGAGAATATGATTGGTATCCTTATGTGACATAGAGTTTCTTAGCTTGATTAAGTATACTCTCGAAGTCATAAAAGATTTCTAGGTTATACCAGAATAGAAGGACATAACTTAGTTTTTTAATGAAATAATTCATCCAATCATATTTGATTACAACTTTTAAAGTAGTAGTGTATTATGATTTTGTAGTAGACTGTGCTATTGTGTTTTTCTTGGACCTTATTCTAACAAAACTTACTCTTCATTCCATAATGAAATCATAATCTAATTATAATTCATAATTATATCTATCTGTTTTGAGGTTAGCATCTTGTGTACTTCTTTACATAAAGATTTTCTTCTAAACTGATTTTCTCATATACATTCTCTTAGTTCTTCTTAAGTACTCTTAGAATGTCCTCATAGTTATCTAATGAATTACCCATGCATCCAACTGGTATCTTATGATATGTTCTTAACATGATCATATACTTGGTATTGTGCATAATACGACATAAATGATGGATTTATTTGCCAAGCAAATAGAATATAAATCATTTTATCTTGTTTAAGCCTAAGTGCTAGGTCCTTTTTAGGCGGGCTCAAAATGGTGTCATGTAGAAATTCCAGGAGTCCTCCAAAGGAATCTTGTGTCTTGATATATTTCAAGATATTGTCAACATATGAAAAAGATTTAGAACTTTAACATTCAAAATTATCTTTGTATATTTTACATTCAAATAATTTATCTTGTCTTTCCTACGTATTTCATTTTAGAAATACTTTCTAAGTTAAGGTGAAATGAGCCTTTCATAGTCAGAATGTTGTTTTTCATTATTAAGTATGTCTTGTTCACACAAGATTAGGAATATGACTATTGCTCCTGCTAGTTTTTAGTAAACACAAATGTTATCTTCATTTTGATATAAAAACATACTACATGTTTCCATATTAGAATGATGATTCCATCCTTTTAACCTTTTCTTTATATCCACAAATAGATCTAAAGTCTTACACATTTTGTTAGGATAAGTTGGATTAATAAAACCTCCAGGCTAAGCTATATAGACATCTTCAAGTAGGTGTCTATTAAGAAAAACAATTTTTCTTGAAATCTATTTGCCATATCTCATATTAACAATATGTAGTAATGGTAAATAATATCCTTATCAAGCTAATCATATCTACTTGTAAAAATGTTGAGGTCGAAAGTAGTTGTGAGGTGTCGAAGTCTGTCTAGGTCATTCTTTGTGTCGAAAGCGTGTACGTATGTTTTGTATAAGGGCATTGTATGTTTCGAAACTGTAATGTTTTAGTCCCTTATACTTTTTGTATGCTTTTGTTATCCCTAAAAAATATGGGATGGGTACTAGAGTTAGAGAAAGTTTTTGGAATCTTCGAATTGTAATCTCTATATTCTCTCTGTATCATGTTAAAGCGTAATTGAGCCATCCAGATCATATTTACATCGTGTGTTCATAATTCATCTTATACTCTGATCTAGTTTCATATACTCGATTAATTACAACTACATTTGGTATCAAAGCTCAAGAACAAGGTTCTTGATTCTTTCTTAACTGATAAAGGAATTTCGCATAATTTTTCCTCTCCTTACACACCTCAACAAAATGGTGTTGTCGAAAGGAGGAACATGTCTCTTAGTGAAGCAGTTTCGACAGCTTGTTTTACTCAAAATCGATCTTTCATTCATCATCAATTTAATATTATCCCATATGAAATCATTAACAATAGGAACCCAAATGTTAGATTTTTCCATGGTTTTGGTTGCAGGTGCTTCATTATGAATCTTAAGGATAACCTTTCGAAGTTTCAGTCAAAAGCTGATGAAGGGATATTCTCATAATTCGGTTGCATACAGGGTGTTAAACGTACAAACCAGGAAAATCGAAGAAACTTTTAATCTTACCTTTGATTATTATTATGTTAAAAAAGTCGAAAAATGCTTTGAACAAAAGCCAATCATTGATGAATCCAATGATGAATCTCATAGTTGGAATTCGTCAGATTTTGATTATGATTTAACTTTTGGTGTTCCTAACAGGGAAATTGATGTAGAAGTTCATGCTGATGATAATCACGTACCTGAAGCATAAAAGCACACTGATGATTCGACTATCACATAGAATGCTGTTGATATGAACTCTTCAACGAATTCTCCAATGAACAACGAAATTTTACCATTGGCACCCAATGATCAAGTGGAGGGGGAGCACTTGAGTTCAACTAGTAGTGTTGAGGGGGAGCGTAATTTCGAGGGGGAGTAACTTTAACTGGATGTTAATGTCGAGGGGGAGCATCATACTCATGATCCAATTGTTGAGGGGGAGAAAAATGGATCTCTACCAAATACTTCGAATGTTCAACCTGATGTCTTTCATGATATACCTGATAATATGTCGAATGCAGGGAAAGGATCGGAAACGGATGAGATGAACGAAGATGCACCATTGGAATTTGATCCTGCATATCCTCCAATGGATAAGTGGACTCGAAGTCATCCAAAAGAACAAGTTCTTGGTGATCCTCACGATGGAGTGTTGATATGTGCTCAACTTCGTGAAAAGAATGAGGTACTTAATGTTCATCAAGAATTTTACATGTTTAATGTTTTTATTTCCAAAATTGAACCAAAATCAGTCAAGGATGCTATGGAACATCCTGATTGGGTTGTTTCAATGCAAGCTGAACTTGCTGAATTTGAAAGAAACAAATTCTGGAGACTCATTCCAAAACCAGATGATGTTTCGATCGTAGGCTTAAAATGGATTTTCAAAAATAAAACTGATAAAGATGGAAATGTTATTCGAAACAAATCTAGGCTAATTGTTAAAGGGTATTCGCAACAAGAAGGTATAGATTATGAAGAAACCTTCGCCCCTATCGCAAGACTCGAGGCTGTTCGAATATTTTTAGCCTATGCAGCACACAAAGATTTTGATGTCTATCAAATGGATATCAAGTGTTCATTTTTAAATGGTGAACTCGAAGAGACGGTGTATGTCGAGCAACCTCCAAGTTTTATTAATCAGGAATTCCCTGATCATTGTTACATTTTAGATAAGGCTGTTTATGGGTTAAAACAAGCGCCAAGAGCCTGGTATGCAACTCTTACCACATTTTTAAAACAATCAAAATTTAAACAAGGATCAGTTGATCCCACTCTCTTTCAAAAGAAAGTTGGGAATCATCTCATGCTTGTTCAAATTTATGTTGATGATATTATTTTTGGCTCTACTGGCCCTTCTTTATCAAGTGAATTTGAGAATCTTATGAAGAGTCAATTTGAGATGAGCATGATGGGGAAAATCAACAATTTTCTGGGATTAAACATTCGTCAAAGCAGTTAAGGCATCTTTATCAATCAAGAGAAATACTCTTGAACTCTGCTTGATAAGTTTGGAATGACGAATAGCTCAAAGTTGAGAGTATCGATGGCAGTTGGAACAAGACTTGGTCCTTCGTTGGATAAGCCAGCTGTCGATCTCACATTATACGGAAGCATGATTGGTTCCTTATTATATCTAACGGCTAGTCGACCTGATATAATGTTTGTTGTTTGTAATTATGCTAGGTACCAATCGAATCCCAGGGAACCTCATCTAACCGCTGTCAAGAACATTTCTCGCTATCTCAAAGGCACAGTTTTGTTAGGATCATGGTATCCTTCGAAAACAGGGTTTTTCATTCAAGCATTTTCGGATGCAGACTTGGGTCAACTTGATCGTAAAAGCACAAGTGGCGGATGTCAACTTTTGGATAGGAAGCTTGTGAGCTGGCAATCAAAGAAACAAACTTGTGTTTTGATTTCCACATCAGAAGCAGAATATGTTGCTGCCGCAACTTGCATTTCTCAAATCATATGGATTCAAAGTCAACTACGTGACTATGCAATCAACATGAAGAAAATTCTGTTGTATTGTGACTCACAAAGTGCTATTCGCATCTTCCATAACCATGTGCAACATTTGAAGACCAAACACATCGCACTTCGTTATCACTTTATCAAAGATCATGTTGAAGATGGCAACATTGAAGTTCACTTTGTAAAGACAACAGATCAGCTTGTTGATATCTTTACAAAACCATTGGATAAAAAGAGTGTTCTTTGAATTTTGTCGGGCTTAGGCATGCTAGATGCGAATGTTGTTCCTGGTCTGAATTCGTTATAAAGCCAAGTGATGTCGAAGTCTTGCTGATCCATTCAGAGGTTACTGTTCACTATACATCGTTCTACACGCTTCGCTTTCGACATTCCTCTGAACGATTCAGCACACGCTTCGCTACTTCATTCCAAGAGTTATGTCGATATCTTCATTTCTTATGTCGACACTTTACACTTCGCATGTCTGGTACATTTTTCTTTCTTTTCTTGTTATTTTTCATTCAAAAATCAAAAATATCAAGAAGATTTTCTTATTTTTGTTATTTTTATTTAAAAATTAAAAATATCAAAGAGATTTTCTTATTTTTGTCATTTTCATTCAAAAATCAAAATTATCAAAAAGATTTTCTTATTTTTGTCATTTTCATTCAAAAATCAAAAATATCAAAAAGATTTTCTTATTTTTATCATTTTCATTCAAAAATCACAAATATCAAAAAGATTTTCTTATTTTTGTTATTTTCATTCAAAAATCAAAAAGTCAAAAATATTTTTCTATTATGTTTGGTTAACATGCTTGTGAAGCTTTCTAGCGAAGATCTGTAGTGATATATGTTTTACAGCTCTAGGGAAAGGTATATATTTGATACTTTGCACTAGTTAGATGTCCCTAGAAGCATGTTGCAGCATGTCGACCCAAGCCTCCATGACTCAATCTGTTTCGAAGCCTTAAAGGATTTCTCATCACGAGGATTCCTTCCCAATCAGGCTATATTTAGTCTCGAAGCTACCTTACTCTTCTCAAATGAGTTAAGAGTTTCCTGCTTGGTCCACTAATAGCAGAGGTACTTTCGATTATCTAACCAATATTTTTCATCAAATATTCTTACATGATCACACACAATGACATATGCCCGAGAGATCTCTGGTTCGAACCAACCAGGATTTAGGCATGTCCAAAGTCTGTGTTTATGATCATGATTCATGAGACCGTGATGAAGGTGAAACCCACAATTTCGAAACTTATAAGGAATTGACGACAAACTTTAAGTTCAAGAATGTAACGAAACATTTGTTTATGTACCTTACTTCGATATTCAAAATCATATTCTTTCATTTTGAGTGGTCTTGATAAAATGTTCGAAACCCTCGACATTTTTACCCAACAAGATCCATGACAATTTTTTTGAAATATGATTTCAGTCTGAATATCAAATTGATTCTTCGTTACTTGATATATTTTTTCCAAAGCATACTTGTCACTGACTACACTGGTCAAACAAGTAATTTTATTTACATTTAATCACACTTATTTTGAGTTGTGATATGTAACAAAATTTTAGCCAACCCACGAAGCTTTTCAAAAGATGCCCTTCGATACTCCTCTATGAGTATTCAATTGTAATTCACGGGAAACCACATAAGTTGTTCGACATCTCTCTTGACTTAGAACAAAGCGATCTTTACCTGGGATCTTATTGCTATATATCGATTTTTAATTGACATCACAGATCTGATTTTTTTTTATCTTGATCTCATCCCAATTTTTGGCACACATAAGCACACACCGAAATCCTTGAGGTTCTGAGTAATACCAACTTAGACTGATGATTTCGAAAAGTCTGGTGTATGACTTCGTTTCTCAACCCAAAAGCGAAAGAGCCTTGCCTTCATGCCGAAGGGTTCCTAACGGTTCTTATCCTATTGGGACAAGCGAACAGACTAATTGATGTGACGTTCTGGTTACCTTGTGATTTTCAAGGTAAAAGTGATCATCAATTTTTCAGACGTGGCTACTTTTACGGCTACTAGTCCGGTTTTCAAGGAGACATGTGGCCTGAATTTAATGCTTAACCGCTTCAAATTCAAATTGGGCTTTACGTATAAAAGGGTTTTGGGTTACCTCTTTACAACTTTACGCGATCAGGTTTTCCCTAAAATTTTCTTGCCCAATACGTTTTGTTCTCTCAAATTCTTTCAAACCATAACAATGGCGACTGTCCATGATCACATTCATCCATCTCAAACAACAGACGATGTTACTTCTCAACCTTTAATGAAGATTCAGAGCACTAATTACCGAGTTCAACCAGATGTTTCGCAGTATCCTGAAGGGTTGATGTAACATACACGTTTTGAAATCGTGTTTTAAGTAAATAATATTATGAAATATTATGTGAATTTGAGTAATTGAGTTCTAACAGATAGTTTTTACTAGAAATGAAGTAAAACTATGTTTAGAATCACTCGAAAAATATTGGAAGTCTTATGAGATTCCAATTAAAAGTTAAAATATCGAAATTTAACGAAAATATAAAACTTGAAATAAGTAAAATTTGATTATTCAAAGTTTTAGATAATTTCATTAGAAACATTTAGGCAAAACCTCATCGAAATCCGAGTTATAACGAAGAAGTTATGACTAATCGAAGATCCGCAACAAAACCGACACGGTGCCGAATGACGTAAAAAGTGAGTTTTTGATAAACTACTTTTTATCCTTAGTGATCTAAATGAAAGTCGTAGTATTTGTTAAACTGAGAATTTTGATAAAAAGAACGCCAAAATCTGACTTCGTATGAGGAAGTTATGATTTTTCTAAGTTTCAGCTTAGCAGTATACAGCTAAAAACTCGAATTTTAGATCGAGTGATTTTTAGCCGACACAACCTAAACGAGAATCGAAGGTCTCGTCAATAGTAGTACAACGGTAAAAAGACAGACGAAAACGGATGTCGGATGAAGAAGTTATGAATTTTTAACGGATTTACCAGTCCCTGTCTGTTAAAAATAATAATATTAAAAATAAAGTCAAAATTAGCCAACAAAATCTAAACGAAAGTTGTAGAATATATTCCCGCCTACGTGTGCATATAAAGAACGTCAAAAACAGAGGTCGTATGCGAAAGTTATGGATTTTAGAAGATTTTGGCTCAATTTCCGAGGAATTTCGCTTAGATAAGACCGGCCACGTCATCGGGTCCTAGCAGGCGCCCCGTGTCCGACGTCGTGACTCATCCGGAAGCATCAGCCGACGTGTGTCGCGTGACGCCTCGCATGTCCGAAGCGCTGGCACCTCGCATGCGCGCCATCTGTCCGAGCCACCTGCCCTCGCGAAGTCCAAGCCGCGTGTCCCTTGCTGCTGACTCACCCTTCTCGGCCGACCTTCAGACCTCGCCCTATAAATACAAGGCTTGCGAGATTACCCAGGTAAAATTGGATTTTTGCCATTTTACACCCCTCTTTCAATATCATTATCATTTCGACTTCCCCCGAAGCCCCGAGATCATTTCCAACACCTGAAATACGCCCCGAAGTGCCCGGAGAGCCCGAGAAATTTATCTTTTCGGTTTGAAGTTCTACCCTCGCAATGCCCAATTTTCAATAAAGCTCCCGGTTTTCAACGACGAAAGCTATATTATTGTAACTAAGTGATGCACAAATTACTATTTTAACCCCCGGTTATTTCAAGGTGAGTTTAATATATAGGAACAATTGTATGTTAAGTGTTATATGTGCTATGTGTTTTTCAGTGTTATTATTCCGGGTTATTTTCCCGTGTTATTTTTATTCGCTATTTTTAATAGCAAAGTAATACCTTTGACCATGTGATCAATGAAAGGACTTAGATTCACATTGGTACTGGTATGTAGCATCTGGCCATGCAGAACATGTCTCCGTAAGAGAATGATTTCTATTCTATGGTATTGGCAGAAGGTTAGACAGGGCTATAAGCCTGAAATCTAGGGGTGAGCATGGTGCGGTTTGGTGCGGTTTTAGGGCCAAACCGAACCGCAAACTGCAAGGTGCGGTTTTTGAATTCTAGAAACCGTTGGGTGCGGGTTTTCAATGGTTCGGTTTTGCGGTTTTTGAGTGCGGTTTCGGTTTGTACCGGTTCGGTGTCGGTTTTAAACCGAGTCAAACATATGGTGCGGTTTTTTATGTTCACCGGTACGATTATTTTTAACCGTGATATTCATGTGGAAGATTTATGATTGTATGACATAGTGTCATTTTGTTTCCTCACATTTAGAAGCTGCAATTTTAGGTTTTTTATGTTGTTTACTGGATCACTTTAGTTGCAACTCATACTCTCAAGCTCATTTTTTATTCAATTTGCACTTAGAAGTTACAAGCTTGTAAGTTGTAGCTCACATAGTGTTTATACTTTACACATAATCATTAAGTTACAAACACAAAGCGACAAAACTCACACATATTAAACGTAATACCTAATTACTAATTACCGTCAAGTTCAATATATAATATATGTATAAATTAGAATTTATTAGTTTTTTAAAGAATATGTGTAATTGTATAATATAAATTAGTGATTTATTTTATTGTTAATAAGCTTGCGGTGCGGTTCGGTTTTGGTGGTCCGATTTCTAGATAAAAACCGCACCGCACCAATAAATTCGGTTTTTCAAAAAACTAAAATCTGCACCGTCGGTTTTTGCGTCGGTTTTGGTTTTTTGGTTGCGGTTTATTCCGGTTTTTGCGGTTTTTCTTTTATCGGTTCGGTTTTTGCTCACCCCTACTGAAATCTACCAAAATGTTAATCCGAAGTTGTATGTCTTCTGTGCCATTTGGGCCAAAGCTTTATTGATGTATATCAAGTATGGAAATTGTTATGTCTCATTGATTATATATCTTTGAATCAAATCAATGATTGATATGGAAAGTTTGTCACATGATTCACAGATGCCTTTGTTGTTCCTTGTTCCTCTTTGCTTCTGCCATATTGAAGTATATATATGGCATAACGTTATATTGTATCTATTATTGAACTCACTAAGCGTCACCGCTTACCCTCTCAATGTTAAACAAATTGCAGGAGATAAGCATCCAGTATAGCTATATACTGATAGAAGATTTTTGAATAGTTTGAAACTATTGCATTTTGTACTCCCATATGTATAAAACTATAGAATCCTGGGAAGTTATGTAATATATAACACTTTGAAATAGTCGGTTTGTATCCAGTAATTTGTAATCACTTTATCAATATAAAATATTGTTTTTATGAATATGCATGTAGCATGTTTCGGAGTAACAAATGTCAAGTATGAAAGTGTGGGTCTTTCAATCATGGTATCAGGGCAGTAGTTTAAGTGAAATAAATTCCACGGATTGGTATTTAGACTTAAACTATTGGAAGTTCAATATATGAACGGATTCATTGTAAGTATATGGATACAAACCATAGGAAATATTTAAGTAAAAGTATTAGATAATGATAAACCCTAATGTTCTAAAATACAATGTTACTCCATATTGCAGAGCAATGGCTGAACAGCTTAGTAGCCATACCCCTGAGGTTGGTGGAGGTCCTCAACCTGAGGAAGTGAATACTCCAGTATCTCCTCGTGAGGAGCGACTCTTGGGTAAACTTACCGGTGTTATTCGACAGACTGTCGAAGAACACAAAAAGAATGGTGATAAAGGAAAAGAGAAAGCCACTAGAGAATCTTCAAAAGGGGAGGTGAAGCGTCCCTCATTCAAGGATTTCAAGAGTAGTGGTACTACAGAGTTTTCTGGTGTTCTTAATCCCATTGTTGTTCTTACCTAGATCCAGAACACAGAGAAAGTGTTTCGTATTTCTCATGTAGATAATGAAGACAAGGCTAATTATGCTTCTGCAATGCTCATCGGAGAAGCCTTGGTCTGGTGGGAAGCAACATATGAAGCTCTCAACGGGTATGACCAGGATAATTTATTTTGGGAGATGTTTAAAACTCTTTTGCTAGAGAAGTATTTGTTGGGTTATGAGCATTCTAACACTCCTAAGTGTACATGCAACCCTAAATACCTTGGATCTATGTTTTCTCTATTATACATATAATTATGAACATCCAAGGTATTATCCTAATCTAGCATACAAAATAATAAATATAACAAGATAGAATACATACCTCTTTGATGTAGAATGTCTTCATGAAGCTTGAGTGCCTAGTGCCCCAAGTGTGACACCTCAAATGGTTCACACAACACCAAATACACTTGGAATAACTTGAGAGGAACTTGAACACTCCTTGAAATCGTCTAGCCCTCACACTCACACATTAGTGCACGATTTCTTGAGCCATGGGATTCTTTTATATGGTGGCTATTAGGGTTACACCATGTAACTCATAACTTTACCCATTCCTTATGCTCCATGGATTTTAACCTCCATGGAGTATCCATGGGTCACCCCATGGACTTAGTCCAACATAAGGAATCTTGGATCACAAGCCCACATATATAAGAATGAATGATTTACACAATCAACCCATATATTTAATTAGTCTCCTTTTTATCACTTAATTAATTCCAAATTAATTCTTGATCAATACTAATTAAATAACCTTATTAATATATTAGAACTTATAATATATTAACCAACCTTAAGTGTTATTTCTCTCATTATAGTCTATTCAAATGCATGATGCCATGCAACCCAAATGGACCATGCCGGGTCGGGTCAAGTCTTACCAATTATAGTTATGGACTTAGACATTAATCCAACAGTCTCCCACTTGGATAAGTCTAAAACTATTCTTGCGTATGACTTCAAGAACCGACTGGCAATCGTAGCTCTCAAAAGCTTCCGTCGAACTCTGACCTTGCCGATGATCTCTGACCTTTGTCAATGTCTTGTCCATTAGATAAGGGATCATATATTCCTCCATTCTAGATATCATATGGACTGAGACATGGATTATAAATCATTCTCTCTGTCCATTTGTTGTTTCCCGATTTCCGATTCATGATGACTGACTGATTGAACAAATCAAATCAGTCCTGGCTTGGCCAAGCACTCACATGTATCATCTTTAAATCATCGAGGGGCCCACAGATATCGCTTTTATCCCGAAGGTAAAAGGAATGGATAAACTTCAACTCATATGGCTTGTTCTACTACTTGTTGAATCATACACAAAGGCACGTTTTATAACATCGAGTTACCAATGCGTTTTCGTGCAATCAATGTATAACCAACTCATAGTAACAACTCATATCTCTAGGTTTGAAGAATATAAGATATTATCGTCTCATGATCACTCGTGATAAAATCCATGAAGTGATTCAAATGAGCGTGGGTTGAATCCAATACTCAGAACTTATGAGCACTCATGAGTGTTGTAGCACCACTTTGTCCACCAACTTGGACCTCTACAAACCAACCCATGACAGTCTTGATTCATATCTACTTCCAACATATGACCGACTGTGGATGGTTTGAATAACTTAATCATTCAGGAAGAGCGACTTAGTTATTCTGGAAGTCAAAACATGCAAAGTGAAACACAAGAATAAATGAATCAAATATGGTATCAAACCCTATGAATATAAATAAACACTTTTATTTATCACCATACTGATTACTCATTATTCATTGTTTCGGTTTTATCAACTTTATACTTGAATTTAAAACAATAGTTGTCCCATGCTCCAAGCATGTACACTATGTTTTCTAAACACTAGTCATGCCATACACCAAGTGTGAATACTATGTTTGTCTATGATCTTTACTTTGTAAAATAGATCAATTGAACATCACTCCAATGATCCTCTTTTCACAGTCCCAAATCCTTACTGCAAATGCAAGAATTCCAAATTCATGCCATTTACTGAAATCTGTTAGATTCTAAACTTATATGCATTGATCCTCTTAATGATTATGCACGAAGTCAGAAAGACTTGACAACAATCATTACAGAGCATTTCAAAGGAGATCAGCTCCTTGGAAACATCCTTCTTTCATTAAGTTTCCTAATCTTACACAGATTGAATAATTTCTAACTTTAAAACATTTCCATATTCCATTTTGACTATCACTTCTGAACAAGAGTTGCCTCCTTACAGATTATGTCAATATGGTCCTTCCAGAATTAACATTATACTTCCAACTATCCTTGAGCAACCAATCTTTGGTAAACCTTAGATTGTCCTCGACAATTGCTTAATCATTTTAGTCATATCCAATTCTAGACCTTTTCCCTTCATAATGCCCCAGGCATTTGGAAAATTTTAGAAAGGATGAATATAGCACATGTAATCGATCCTATATCCGAAGCATATGGGACACGATTCATGATGTCTCACATAAATATTAAACCAGTCTTTTGCTATAATATTTCCATTTCAATTTGCCAAGTTCTCAAAATTCAGATTATGAAAAGGGATGCCGTAATCATAATCGAATTTTAGAACGCAAATAATGGACCCATATATAGAATTTCCTTATGTTGAGCCATTCCAACATGAAATTCATATATATATCCTTGATTAATGAAGTATAATTTCCTCTCCCTTAATTATAGCAAAACAACTTTTTCAACCCCTGCAACCTCACGAATTGAAACTTTTGTTTTCTATAATTAACATTGCTAACTTGCAACCTTTGTCATAATTATCATGCTCCCACTAACATGATGATTATTAGCATAACACTTATGCTCCCACTAGCTTTGACATGTATTCAGAAATCAGCTGACTTTCTTACCAAAGTTCAGATTTCTGATACTAGATTGTTTTTATAAAACTTTATCAAAATCATACACCTCTCTTAGATAGCTCACATGTGTGTCTAAACAATTTTAGAACTATGAAAAGGGATGCCGTAATCATAGTCTCAATTGTTTAGACCTTTGCCACTTCTCACAAGTCCATGTTAGTGTGCCGGTAAACCACACACGCTCCACTAACGACTTTGAGAATGCAAATATCACAATTTCTATCTAGCTAAAATCTACTTAGTGAAAGTGTTTCCTCACCATCATTTTCATGAATCGGAGAGAAACCTTATGACACTTAGATTTAATAGTGTATGTGTTCTTATCCATGTGAATTTGTCAAAACCATAATCACAAGACAAGGTTAGTGACAATTCCAAACTCATATTGATTAAACTTGTGCAATCTTAAATTCTTGCCATTTGGCAGCTCAGGTGCCTGCCATTGCTTCCAAGTAGTTGTGCAACCAATTGAGAACTCTCAGAACTCCTATGCAAAGCCAACTTGAATAGGCACAAAAATTTCAACACGATAGGTTATAAACCTCAAGTCGTGTGCTAGTGAAGGACTTTAGGTTTTATTCTTGATTAAGTCTTGAAACTTTCAACAGCTTTAAGACTCCCACTGTCCTCTTGACATATAAGACTCCCTTGTCAAATATTCAAGAGATAGTGCGGATTCTTTATCAAGACTAACACTTTACACAATTGGCCTAAGTTGGTCTCTGTTTTATCCAAAACATCACAACTTACCAATTTCAAATGTACAAGAGTAGATAACCTTTTACTCTTACATTTGACTAGTGTTAACAAACCCTCTTTAAGATATGTCACTCAAGTTACAATCTTGGAGTATGACTCTAAGAATTGTTTTGGAACGAAGTATGACTCATCTTTTTGATTTAACCATTTCAACAATTCATGACTCCTCTTCTTAGTCATAAGAATGCACTAAGATGACTTTAGAGGACCAATTGTGATATGGTATCTTAATCATTAAGATGATCATAAACATGATACTAAAGTACTCTCCCATCTTTTCAGATTTGAGAAACTTTTATCTTTCTGCCATACTTTGATTCTTCTTATTCGTTCTGTCTCACATTGAAACTTCTCCAATGCTACAGACTTATACTTAAACTTATAAGTATAACCATATTTACTGAACTTAAGTAAATCATGACGAATAGTCTTCTTGATCTTTTGTGGTGGACTTGACCAGTGCACAAGAATGTGTACTCGATCCCTTAGTCCTTTCCTTATTCACATAAGGAATTAGTCTTAATTTTCCAAGCTGAAAGTTCTCATTCATCATACTATACAACTTGCATGATTCCAAGTTTCGGTTCAATTGAACCTTGGGTGATGAGAATCTTTCCTTATTTGGTAATATTAGACACTACCACAACCGAAAGAATCAAATCCATTTTTCCAATATTGCTATCAATGGAATCTTATAAGCAACAACTTTTCACAATGGAACCGGCGAGAAGTTAAGCTCCTGTTCAACAATCAAAGGGTACTCCAACTAAAAAGGAGGAGGTGCCAAAAGCTAAGGGCCATGCATTCCATATTACCTCAGAGGAGGCACGCGAGGACCCAAATGTTGTGACGGGTACATTTCTTGTCAACTCTAGACCTGCTCACATCTTATTTGATTCTGGTGCCTCAGATTCTTTTGTGTCTTATGAATTTGCGCATTCCTTTCAAATTGCTTGCTATGTACTCGCGCAACCATTTCACGTAGATACCGCGGGAAGTATATCATTACTTGCTGCTAAAGTCTATAGGGATTGTGTTATAGAAATTGAAGGCTATAAATTTCTTGCTAACCTGATCCCTATCTCCTTGCCCAACTTTGATATTATTCTCGGCATGGATTGGTTGTCAAAGAACCACGCAGAACTCTTGTGCTATGAAAAGATAGTATGTATTCCCATTGAAGGGGAGAATCCTATCTATGTCTACGGTGAACAAAGAATCTTAAAATTAATCTCTTTCCTCAAAGCTCGTAAATTCATATCGAAGGGATGTTCTATCTATCTGGCCTATACAGTTGATGTCTCAAAAGAGGAGAAGAAAACGGTAAATGATGTTCCCGTTGTTAATGAATATCCTGATATTTTCCCCGATGACTTTCCTGGACTTCCTCCAGACAGGCAAGTAGAATTCCGAATTGACCTTGTGTCTGGTGCTGCTCCGATTGCAAAGACTCCTTATCGTCTCGCGCCAGCAGAGATGAAAGAAATGATGATCCAACTGCAGGAATTACTTGACAAAGGCTTTATCCGACCGAGTACCTCTCCCTGGGGTGCTCCGGTATTGTTTGTCAAGAAGAAGGACGGATCGATGCGAATGTGCATTGATTATCGTGAGCTGAATAAGGTGACTATGAAGAACAAGTACCCACTACCTCGCATTGATGATTTATTTGATCAACTTCAGGGTGTTAGCTATTTCTCAAAGATTGATTTAAGATCTGGCTATCATCAGTTGAAAGTTCATGAGCAGGATGTACCGAAGACTGCTTTTCGTACTCGATATGGGCATTATGAATTCCTTGTTATTCCGTTTGGTTTAACAAATGCTCCTGCTGTATTCATGGGTATGATGAATCGGGTATGCCGCC
Source organism: Lactuca virosa (assembly GCF_052849685.1). Classification (NCBI taxonomy): domain Eukaryota; kingdom Viridiplantae; phylum Streptophyta; class Magnoliopsida; order Asterales; family Asteraceae; genus Lactuca; species Lactuca virosa. Next base: position 126,863,340 of record NC_136430.1, read on the forward strand.
CAATGCTCGATAAATCTGTCATCGTATTCATTGACGATATTCTAATCTATTCCAAGTCTGAAGCTGATCATGCCATTCATATCCGTGCGGTATTGGAACTTCTTCGAAAGGAGAAACTATATGCTAAATTCTCGAAATGTGAATTTTGGCTTCGCCAAGTTCAATTTCTCGGCCATGTGATTTCTGGTGATGGTGTATCCGTAGATCCTACCAAAATCGAAGCCATTCAAAATTGGGAAGTGCCCCATAATGCTTCCGAAATTCGCAGTTTCTTGGGTCTCGCGGGATATTACCGAAGATTCATTGAAGACTTATCTCGTATAGTCGTACCACTCACGAGTCTTACATGGAAGGAAGTGAAGTTCGAATGGGGTGAAGCCCAAGAAAAAGCTTTCACAACATTAAAAGATCTTTTGACTCATGCTCCAATCTTATCACTCCCAGAAGGTGATGATGATTTCTCCGTATATAGTGATGCTTCAAGATTGGGACTCGGTTGTGTGTTGATGCAACATGGTAAAGTGATAGCCTATGCCTCAAGACAACTGAAAGATTATGAAAAGAATTATCCCACTCATGATCTCGAACTCGCTGCAGTGGTATTTGCCCTAAAACTTTGGAGGCATTATCTTTTTGGTACAAAATGCCAATTATTTACCGACCACAAAAGTCTTAAGTACATATTCAGTCAGCAAACTTTGAATATGAGACAACAACGAGCCATGGAGTTGATCAAAGATTATGACTATGAAATCCTATATCATCCTGGAAAAGCCAACGTAGTTGCCGATGCACTTAGCAGAAAGGTTTATCGTAATAGTATGTGTTATGCTATTACTCATACTACAGTAAAATTCACTATTCTTGATGAACTAGAGAAATGGCAAGAAGAGGCCCTAAATCCAGAAAATGTGAAGAAAGAAGGGATGATACATTATAATGATGCTTTACTTGATGATCCACAAGGATTAAAGGTATTCAAGAATCGGCTGTGGATTCCAAATATTGGTGGATTAAGACAGAAGATTTTAGATGAAGCCCATAAATCTAAATTGTCAATACATCCTGGTACAAGTAAAATGTACTATGATGTAAGAGCTGATTATTGGTGGCCTGGATTAAAGAGAGACATTAGAAGATATCTACAGGAATGCTTAGTATGCTTACAAGTCAAAGCAGAGCACCAAAAGCCTTATGGAACCCCAGAGAGTCTTAGTGTTCCTGTATGGAAATGGGAAGAACTGTCCATGGATTTTATTACCAAATTGCCAAAGACTGCTAGACAGCATGATAGCATTTGGGTAATCGTCGACTGCCTGACTAAAAGCGCTCATTTTCTTGCCATGCGTGAAACGGCTCCAATGGAGAAATACGCACAAGTATACTTGGATGAAATTGTTGCAAGACATGGTGTGCCACTAAAGATCATTTCTGATCGTGATACTCGCTTCACTTCTCACTTTTAGGCGAGTATGCAACGTGAATTGGGATCTCGAGTTTCTCTTAGCACAGCTAGACGGAGAGAACAATCCAAACAGTAGAAGATATGCTTCGTGCATGTGTCTTGGAGTTCGGTGGTAACTGGGATAAATACTTACCTCTTGTCGAATTTTCGTATAATAACAGTTACCACGCTTCAATCAAAATGCCACCATATGAAGCATTATATGTTCGCAAATGTCGTACGCCATTATGTTGGCGTGATATAGGACAGAAGATCCTTGGAGGCCCTAAAATGATTCAAGACACCACCGACAAGATTCAAATTGTACGAGAAAGAATAAAAGTGGCCCAGGATCAACAGAAGTCCTATGCGGAAAAGAGGAGACGACCCATAGAATTCCAGGTGGGTGATTTCGTAATGCTGAAAGTATCCCCGTGGAAAGGCATTATGCGATTCGGGAAGAAAGGAAACCTAAGTCCTAGATTTGTTGGTCCTTTCAAACCATCCAGAGAATTGGTAAACAAGCATACCGCTTGGAATTGCAGGAAGATTTGGCAGGTATTTATTATGTGTTTCATGTGAGCTATCTGCGTAAATGTTTAAGCATGTATGATGAAGCAGTTCCATTATCCGAGGTGAACCTGGATAATAAGTTAACTTATGTAGAAGAGCCTGAAGAGATCATAAACGAAAGAACGACTAAGCTACGTAATAAAGAAGTAGAGTTGGTGCTTGTCAAGTGGAAACACCATCGAGGCCCAAATTATACTTGGGAAAATAAGAATGAGATAAGAGCAAAATATCCCCATTTATTTTAATCGATGTAATTTCGGGGACAAAATCCTCAAAAGGAGGAGGTATTTGTAACATACACGTTTTGAAATCGTGTTTTAAGTAAATAATACTATGAAATATTATGTGAATTTGAGTAATTGAGTTCTAATATATAGTTTTTACTAGAAATGAAGTAAGTTTAGAATCACTCGGAAAATATTGGAAGTCTTATGAGATTCCAATTAAAAGTTAAAATATCGAAATTTAACGAAAATATAAAATTTGAAATAAGTAAAATTTTATTATTCAAAGTTGTAGATAATTTCATTAGAAACATTTAGGCAAAAACTTCATCGAAATCCGAGTTATAACGAAGAAGTTATGACTAATCGAAGATCCGCGACAAAACCGACACGGTGCCGAATGACGTAAAAAGTGAGTTTTTGATAAACTACTTTTTATCCTTAGTGATCTAAATGAAAGTCGTAGTATTTGTTAAACTGAGAATTTTGATAAAAAGAACGCCAAAATCTGACTTCGTATGAGGAAGTTATGATTTTTCTAAGTTTCAGCTTAGCAGTAGACAGCTAAAAACTCGAATTTTAGATCGATTGATTTTTAGCCGACACAACCTAAACGAGAATCGAATGTCTCGTCAATAGTAGGACAACGGTAAAAAGACAGACGAAAACGGATGTCGGATGAAGAAGTTATGAATTTTTAACGGATTTACCAGTCCTTGTCTGTTAAAAATAACAATATTAAAAATAAAGTCAAAATTAGCCAACAAAATCTAAACAAAAGTTGTAGAATATATTTCCGCCTACGTGTGCATATAAAGAACGTCAAAAACAGAGGTCGTATGCGAAAGTTATGGATTTTAGAAGATTTTGGCTCAATTTCCGAGGAATTTCGCTTAGATAAGACCGGCCACGTCATCGGGTCCTAGCCGGCGCCCCGTGTCCGACGTCGTGACTCATCCGGAAGCATCAACCGACGTATGTCGCGTGACGCCTCGCATGTCCGAAGCGCTGGCACCTCGCATGCGCGCCATCTCTCCGAGCCACCTGCCCTCGCGAAGTCCGAGCCGCGTGTCCCTCGCTGCCGACTCACCCTTCTCGGCCGACCTTCAGACCTCGCCCTATAAATACAAGGCTTGCGAGATTACCCGAGTAAAATTGGATTTTTGCCATTTTACACCCCTCTTTCAATATCATTATCATTTCGACTTCCCCCGAAGCCCCGAGATCATTTCCAACACCCGAAATACGCCCCGAAGTGCCCGGAGTGCCCGAGAAATTTATCTTTTCGGTTTGAAGCTCTACCCTCGCAATGCCCAATTTTCAATAAAGCTCCCGGTTTTCAACGACGAAAGTTATATTATTGTAACGAAGTGCTGTACAAATTACTATTTTAACCCCCGGTTATTTCAAGGTGAGTTTAATATATAGGAACAATTGTATGTTAAGTGTTATATGTGCTATGTGCTTTTCAGTGTTATTATTCCGGGTTATTTTCCCGTGTTATTTTTATTCGCTATTTTTAATAGCAAAGTAATACCTTTGACCATGTGATCAGTGAAAGGACTTAGATTCACATTGGTACTGGTATGTAGCCTCTGGCCATGTAGAACATGTCTCCGTAAGAGAATGATTTCTATTCTATGGTATTGGCAGAAGGTTAGACAGGGCTATAAGCCTGAAATCTACCAAAATATTAATCCGAAGTTGTATGTCTTCTGTGCCATTTGGGCCAAAGCTTTATTGATGTATATCAAGTATGGAAATTGTTATGTCTCATTGATTGTATATCTTTGAATCAAATCAATGATTGATATGGAAAGTTTGTCACATGATTCACAGATGCCTTTGTTGTTCCTTGTTCCTCTTTGCTTCTGCCATATTGAAGTATATATATGGCATAACGTTATATTGTATCTATTATTGAACTCACTAAGCGTCACCGCTTACCCTTTCAATGTTTAACAAATTGCAGGAGATAAGCATCCAGTATAGTTATATACTGATAGAAGATTTTTGAATAGTTTGAAACTATTGTATTTTGTACTCCCATATGTATAAAACTATAGAATCGTGGGAAGTTATGTAATATATAACACTTTGAAATAGTCGGTTTGTATCCAGTAATTTGTAATCACTTTATCAATATAAAATATTGTTTTTATGAATATGCATGTAGCATGTTTCGGAGTAACAAATGTCAAGTATGAAAGTGTGGGTCTTTAAGTTGAAGATGCTCATTGCCGCTTTGAACCACTCTGTTTTGTCTACAATAATGTCGACATGTTTTTCTGTACTGATGACATGTTTATCACTTGTTGGTTCCACAACGGTGTTCAACATGACAATCAATGTGGTTACCTTTCAATTAACTACTAAGAAGAAGTTTACGTTAACCAAGAAGACGTTTGCTCAAATCTTGAAAGTTCCTAATGTCGGACCTTTCTATGAGGTCAGGAATGAACAAGTGCTTCACATGTTCAATGAAATGGGTTATTAACCAACTTTAACAAAGATAAGTGATTTCAAGAAATCTTCTTTGCCTTGCATCTGGAATTTTTTTTTTTTTGGTATTTTTCTTCGATGCCTGACGGGTCGAAGTGTTGGATTGGATAAGGAAAAATTGGAAATTTATACCATGGTAGCAGGGATTTATTATGATTTACAGGTTGATTATGCGACACAATTGTGGGACGATTTTGTCAAAAGCATAAGTAACACGAATGTGGTGAATGGAATTTCTTGTGCTCATTACTGTAGTCTAATTTTGCAGTATGCGTTTGAAAAGGAAGGTATTGATGTACCTGATGATGAACCAAAGGCCGAATTTGCTCTGTATCATCATCCAAAGACGGTGGAGGATAATCCGGATGAGTTTCCATCGATTGCATGCATTCCTGATGCTATGCTTCGAAAAGTTGATCCTACAAATCCAGTTTTGGTGGCTTATCTTACAACCATCAATCCTTCGATTGAAACTGGAGTGTTGATACCAAAAGTTGTTGGTGGTCCATCGAAGAAGAGCAAAGGCTCTAAGAAGGGAGTTAAGGCTAGTCCTTCGAAGCCTAGTCATGAGCCAGTTGAGAAAGTTGTTAAAGTTTCTCTAAACAAAGTTGAAAAGAAAGTTGTTAAGCTGATTGTCGAAGATACACCTACTCCAGCCAAGGAAATTATGCCTTCGAAGTATGGGGGTACTTAAACGATTGAAGAAAATGGCTCACATGCCTCGTCATTCCCTAAAACGGCCAAGTGTTAAGGATGCGAAATTCAAGATTACTCGCAAGCCACAGATTAATAGCAAAGGAGTTGTTATTCGAGAAATTCCTACTCCTGTGTCTCCTGCATCAAAGAAGTGAAGATCTGAAGATATGGTGAAACGCATATCCAAAAAGAAGAAGAAAGTGGTTAAAGATTCTATGGACGAAGTTGTTCCTGAGTCAGATTTTGATGAAGATGGTAAGTCTCAATCACCACCTCGTGATATTGATTTGTGTATTCCATCACCAACGAGGGGCTCTCCACTCAATTCGAATTTCGAGGAGACTTGAGGTCCTTGTGGCTCTGTGAAAACATCTAATGTGGACACAACCACTAATCAAGGTGATCATTCGAAAGTATCCACTCTTGAGAAGACTACTGTCACACCACCCGAAGTTTCGCATACCGAATTAGTTTCTAAGGAGGTTCGGACTTCAGGCATCACTGCGAATGTATCTAATATGGACGCAAATGTCAACATGGGTGATGGAGTGTCGAACAACGAAGCCCAAGGTACTTCTACTATTATCATCTCAACATCCTTTGAAACATCTACCATTAATACCACTACTTCTCTACCACCATTTCATTCCACCATTTCGACTACATTGCCACAATCCACACATTCTCCAACTTTTGAAAACATCATTGATCAACCTATCACTTCTTTATTTCCATCACAATCCACCGAAGGCCATAAAACAATTCCAGAAGATGATACCACTGAAGATGGTGAATTTATGGGATCTTTTGCCGACATTGAATTTAATACAGAAGACGAGAACATTCCTGATCATATGTTAATGTATGGGAAACAATTCAAGATTATCAACAAGAATCTTAACTCTTTATTGCAGCTTCAAGCTAATGTGGGGGGTTGAAATCATGTGTCTGGGATTGAAGTGGATGTAATGCTCAAGACTCAAGAGCTTCGTCTGCGAAATGAATTGGATCAAATGGACAGGAACAATGAGTCATGTGTAAAGGCTCAGTCTTCTACTTTCAGTCATGAGCTTAAGGAATTGATAGCAATGGCTAAAGAAAGGAACATTTTGTTTATTCAAGATGTCAAAAAGGTTTGTGCGGATGTAAACCTGAATATTGAGGAACTCAGGGTTGACATGGCGAAGGAAGTTGCTGCTCTTACTCACGTTTATTCTTCTCTTCACACCAAGGTAGATATAATCATTGGTGCTGTTACGAATATGGTTAAGTGGTATCATTCGTTGCTTCCTAAGGTTGATAAGAAGGCTGAAATTAATGTTTAAAGTTTTGGAAAAATTAAAGAAACGTTGAACAGTCTTAAGGAATTAGTTTCGAAGATTAGTTATTCATCATCTTCGTTGCTCACTCCAGAATCTTTGTCTCAGAAGTTTATGTCTTTGGAATCCACACTCAAGGCTGAATTAGCTCCACTTGCGAAGCTGATTAACTTGATGCCAACTGATGCCCCAGCTGTTCACACAGGGGTGCAAGGGGAAGAAAAGGGTGGTTTTGGCATACAGACGAGTGCTGGTTTGGTAGGAAGTGGTTCAGCGAAAGGTGATGTGAAAGTAGTTGGGAAAGTCATGTCTACTCAAATTCCCACTTCGTTGCCAAAGACTTCATCTAAAACTACTTCAACAACAACAACAAGGTCATTGACGAAAGGTGTAGTGATTGGTTCTGTTGTTGGAGGTTCAAGTTCGTCGAAGCCACCTCCATCAACAGAAGAAATGAAGAATAAAGGAAAAGGTATTTCTACAGAACCAACTGCCGAAGAAAAGAAGGTTGTCGTTGAAAAAGAAATGGAAAGGCAAAGGCAGATTCAAAGCATTCTTCGTCAATGGGCAAATGACCCTCCTGGTCTTGATAAAGGTGATCCTTCGAAGCATTTTTGTTATCAAAACATTGAATCCCTGGTTTTAACTGGGGAAATGCATGATTTTGAGAAAGTTCCCAAGACAAGTTATGCCACAGAAAATATTGATTTTAATCAGTTTGATTTTCCAATCAACAAGATGATGTTCATGGCTGCACAATATCAGATCGTTGATAAGTTCGAAGACAAAGAAGAATATAAACGGTTGAAGATTCGATTTCATGCAGCGCATGGAAAAAGGGAAGAGGAGATTTGGTCATTGGTCAAGATAATTCGTGTTCTCAAAATTTCCAAAGACGTTTTGTTCGAGGGTGTGTTGCAAAATTATCGCTTTCATGTTGTCAGAGCAAATAATGTGGCATTTTACTTTTCAGTGGACTTCCCTTTGATGAATCTTCATGATCTGATTTATGTTGCAAGAATTTTGAAGGGAACTGATGTCTCAAAGCTTCAACTAACAAGCAAAGAAGATTTCTTAATCAGATTTGCTCACATCAAGTTGTTTATAGACAATTATTATGGTTGTCTTACATTAACTGATGTCGAATTAGCTTTGGCAATAGGAAAACAAATCACAGTTCCCCAATCCATGTTGAAAAGTCAAGCTAGTTGGAAGAGTTATGAAGATGGGGAGATTTGTTTGAAGCCTCTTGGGATTGTGTTTGTTGGGATTGTGTTTGTGATGTTGAAAAATACACCACTCCTCATTATACAAGCCTTGTTGTTCGAATGAATAGTTGTGCAAAGAATAATGAAGGTGACAAAGATTAAATACACAAGGTGATCAATTGGTATTCAGAGATTCGAAGGGCGATACATCAAGCAGCTCAGATGCTAATGACTTAGATTCGACACTTCTCACAAAGAGGGAGAATGTTGAGGTTGAAAGTAGTTGTGAGGTGTCGAAGTCTATCTAGGTCATTCTTTGTGTCGAAAGCTTGTATGTATGTTTTGTATAAGGGCATTGTATGTTTCGAAACTGTAATGTTTTATTCCCTTATATTTTTTGTACACTTTTGTTATCCCTATAAATATGGGATGGGTACTAGAGTTAGAGAAAGTTTTTGGAGTCTTCGACTTGTAATCTCTATATTCTCTCTGTATCCTGCTAAAGCGTAATTGAGCCATATAGATCATATTTACAACGTGTATTCATAATTCATCTTATACTCTGATCTAGTTTCATATACTCGATTAATTACAACTACAAAAAGGTTTGATCATAGTTAATGACATGAGTATGATAAAGATCATAGTCAATGGCATAAGTATGAGAAAATTCTTTTATAATAAGTCTTGCTAAATGTGTATAGATATCCACATATATATTCCTTCTAAAAGAATCTCTTACTCCTTCTAGACTTGCTATAGAGAGGAAGATTAATTAAGCCCATACTTTATTACTAGACATGGATTACATCTCAGTGTTCATGACTCTTAGTCATTAACCAAATTCAAGATCGGATATAACATTTTGTTAGTTGAAGGATTTGCCACAAACCATCAAGAAGAACTCATTAATGAGAGATTCCACATTTCTCAAGTCATAGATGATTTCTACCATATATCCGAATTGTTTGTGTTTATGAATAGTTGTTATTCGTGTTCAACAATTCTTTGTCGAAACTAATGCCAATTGTTTCTACATCAGGCTATGGTTGTTGAGCTACTTCAAGTTCCATGTCCCTCCCACTTGCTTTGTCATTAGAAGCTTGTTTCTATTAAATTAGCTTTCAGAAGAATAAGAGAACTTATTGTTGGTGGGGTTTGCTAACTTTTAAGGTGTTATACAAATATGTAATTAGTAGCTTTGGGTATAGAAGCTTTAGTCTAACACAGGCTTCAAATCCTCAAAACAATAAGTAAGATAAGGATGGAGCCTTTCCATACTAAATCTTGCAAAGTGTTTTATCTACTCATTATTTGGTGTTTGCATTCAAAATACAAGTGATAGTGATTAAGGCATAATCCCAAAAAGAATAAAGGAGGATAATTCCCACCAATTAAGAAGTAAACCATATATAGTAAGGTTTGGATCATCCTTTATTACCACTAAGGCTTTAGATGGTTCTACTGGTTTGTATCTTAACTATATATTTGAACACTTCGAAAAAGGTTTCACAATTATGTTTTAACATGTAAAATATAATCACAACGACTATAGTTGTTTAATAAAGTTGGTTTAGTATCTTGTGTTAAATCTAAGCATTCATTAGAAAGGAAGTAATACATCACAGTGTATAGTTCCTTAATAATTATTTTCTCTACAATTTAGTGAAAATATCATTAGGAATCCTTTATATATAAATAAGATTCACATATGTCAAAGAAACTATATTATTTTCCTTCAAAAATCTATTTCTTAAAGTTGGAATATGTGTATTTTATTTATATAATAAAGATAACAATCTCATTGATAAAATTGATTCGAATCAAATTTGAGTAAAAAGTGTTTCCATATAGAAGTTTATTTATTTAGAAAACATTGATATTTACTTTATAATTCTATTGAGAGGTCGAGTTCTCAAAAACAGAATTTTAATCATTTCAGAATATGAATTTGATCGTTATGAAAAACGATTAAGTAAATAATCAATTATTAATAAAATAATTGATACATATATATATATTTAGACAGACTAAATTAAAACATACATTGTTCCAAAATAAATATTTTTTTACAATACAAGTACATTATGTTATAAGTATAAATAATAAACTATACTCCGAGAGTGTAGTTCTAAGTTGCTTGTTCTCAATTGGTTACTCTACTTAAATATCTGCAATCCATTTATAAATATTAGATTAACATTAAGTACCAAGTACTTGAATGTTATATGAAAAGTATAAATTTTATCTAGTAGATACTTGAAGTACTAGGGTCTCTAGACCTTCTTTTTTCAGATAAGAGGAGCGGTTCCTTTTCCAGTGTCTTGTTTCTCCACAAAAGAAACATGATCCATCTAAGTGGGCCTTCATGAATTTCTTGAGCTTAAAGTTATCCATTCCACAGGGTGACTCTTTTCAGCCTTGCAATATTCCATTGTTTGAACTGGCTTAAAAACAAATATCATTGTATTGTTGGAATATCTACATAACCTGTCATAATATCCGCTATACATCTAAATTATTGAAGACTTCATCGAATTCAAGAATAAATGTACCTAGTTATGATGTTGGAAACATCTTCAGCATCATTGTGTTGGCACCAGGTATCATGTTCAAGTTTTTTTCTCAAAGAAGGTAGTTCAAGAATATGACCTTTTATGAATGTTATTATTTTAGCAAGTAAAAGATGATGTATGGTAATAGGATTGGATTTTGATTTATCTACAAAATTTTAACCAAATTTATTTAATTAGTGTTTTAATATTTAATCTTCAATAATTAATACCCTTTTAGTTCCTAAAAACATTAATTATGAAAGTCTAGGATCCAAGTTGCAAAACAAATAAAATGGTTAGGTGAACTTTATCCTATTCATCTGAATCCAACCAGGTAGATATCGATTATCAGTTGTATACTAGTATATAATTCCTAGTTTTATAGGATCTCTAATAACAAAGTTTAATAGACATGTTTGATCTCATCTATGCCTCAAATCTCTATTGAATAGGTGACGTTTATCACAAAAGATTTCCGATCAAATCATCCAATTTGAAGAACTTGTGTAATTAGCCTATAACTTGGTTATAGAAATCATAAATACACCTCGGGCATCAAAAAATAACACATAACAATTAAGTGACCTTTATCCCAATAGTGTATATAAGTGACGTGTGACTGTTATTCAAATAGGATTGCATAAATTTGAGGTTTATAAGGGGTCTTTCATGTTTTTATAATTTTAGTTTTAAAAAACATAATATATCATGATTATTGCATGAATTCTTAACACGTTGTCGCGGGTGTATTAAACAAATAAAATTTCGCTACTGGTTGCGCTAATAATATAGCATAGGGAAGCAGGGTGGAATCCTCAGGGACACAGCCTAACAGTTAATACCTTTCTGCGTAAGGCACATACTAGTCAACACATAAAATATAAAAGGGGGCTTTTGATTATTAAATAAAACTAAAATTGTAGTGAAAATAAACTAAATAAAACTCAGTAATAAAAACGATTTCAGTTCTGCTGCGACTTTCCTAATCATGCAATCAGCCGAAATCTGGTTATTCAGAATGCGTTCTATCTAAGCCGGTACTGAGAAAAACTAACAAGGTCTAGTATAATCTCTTTTACCTAGTTAAATTAACCAAAATAAGCTCTTCAGATAACCCTAACCTTTTATTGTTTAATTAAACAAGCTCTTAATTAAGATCAGAAAAGTTGCATTAAAATCTGTGTAATATTCCCAACAATACCCAATACTTCTCACAAGCTCGGAAGCATAAAGATATGATTTTTCAGTTTATATCAGAATTAAATCCCAACACGGAACCAATCTGATATTTGTTACTTATTACCAGTTGACAAGAATAATTACGAATTCTATTAACTTATTAACTGGAATGATAAAATTATAGTCGGGTGATCAGACTAACAAGAATTAAAATCAAATGTGTATTAAGTTCAAAACTGAAACAACTAGATAGAAGCACATAAAGAAAACCAAATCTGATAGCTGATCACATGAAAAGTACTAGTCTAATGCAGAGCTGAAATCTAGGGTTAAGTCAGACATGACTAAAAATAAATTAAAACTAATAAAAAGATAAACTAACTGATTAATATTTTCTAACTAAATGTAGGAGATGATCTTCAGCTTTCAGATCTTCAGAAATCGCTGAAATCGGAGAGAAATCGCCTCAGAAATTGTCTTTTTCGTCGTCTGGAGCTTCAAGAATTGTCCAACCTTTAATCGGATTAGAGAGGCATCCTATATATACAAGCCAGAGTCTTTGGGAGCAAGAAAACATAAATTTCAATCGAATTTTTCATGCTTTGGTCAGATTTTTCATTTTTCTGATTTTCGGACTTTCTGAATTGTGAAGTGTTTATTGAATCGGATTTTTTATTCTAGTTTTCGGAACATTTTGAATCTTGTCATTCGGAGTTACGAGTCATGAGATGTGGTCAAAATACTGAGAGGGGGTCAAAGCTGTCAGCAACATCCTTTTGGCTTTAGAATGTAGCAATCTATCTTCGTATGATCAATTTGATCGAATATTTTTTGACCAAAACATCTTCCAATCATTCCTCAAAATCCTTCATAATTTCCAAGCCCCAATTAACTCCAATGCTCCACAAAACGCATCCAAAGCTGCTCCCAAAGTACTGCTCCACTCGATTTATCTGAAAATGACATAAAAACATGAGCAGTATGGGATTCTAACGAATGAGATGAGTTGAAAATTATTTAAACTAATGACATGCAAATGTACAAATTATGATGCGAAATGCTAATAAAAACTACCCTAAAAGATGTATAAAATGGCATCTATCAAATCTCCCCAAGCTTGAACCTTACTTGCCCTTAAGTAATAAAAAGATTAAACAAATGGAAAGATATAGATGTGCAACGTCCCAAAATTTCAAATAAAAATTTTATTTTTTAATTCATTCCAAAACATTTAATAACCATGTCAAACAACCAAGTAGGTATCATAGTGAAATATATCAAAGTACAAAATCCCAAAATCACATAATGCGGAAAACATGGGCGGATGCGGTGCGATCAAGTCGGGCCCTTCCCTTTCGAGCTAGAAGTACATGAAATATAAACTGAAAACCATAAACACAAAGCTTAGTGAGCTCCTCCAAAATACCCCATGCCATACATACATAACAGTCAAAACATAACTGGGTCTATTTCACCCCTTTCGATCTCTTTCAACCGATATGGGTATGTTTCACCCCCTTCGGTCTCTTTCAACTGGTACTGGGTCTATTTCACCCCCTTCAGTCTCTTTCAACCGGTACTGGTATATTCACCCCCTTTGGTCACTTTCAATCGCTATCAGGTCTATTTCACCCCAACAACTAACATACAATCATAATAACAAGAGTCACAAAGACGAAAAACACATACAATCATAGCAGGACATGGTCACAAAGTCAACTATCATCATCTAAACATAATTCAGTGGGTCGGCATTAGTGCCTTCGACGCATGAGTACAGTGAAGGAAAATCACCTCGCAAAGCAGCTCAAAAGTCAACACGCTCTCAAAATCCCGCAACACATGCTAACGCAACCTAGATAATAACACAAGGCAAGACCTTAATCAACCTATTATTAGCTTAACAAAAGTCCATAAGTTAAAACTCAACCCTCACAGTTAATGGTCAAAGTCAACAGTCAATGTTGACTCTAGCCGACCGCCACGTTGTGGTCTTCCTTGGCCACATCGTGGTCCGCATACGACCAAACAGTCAGGAAAAATCCCAGTCGCCACGCCGTGGTGACCGAGGACCACGCTGTGGTAGCCGAGGTTCCAATAGCTTAATGCATTAAGCTGTTTTCTTCGATTCCAAGAACTCCAAAGCTCAGATCCGATCTAAAATGTGATAAAGTTTATAACTTTATCCATTAGGACAACCCAAATGGTCCAAAACCCAAATCCCTAAGTGCCAAAAGGCTTATCAATGCAAGATCTTAACCAATAAGCACTTATTCCATAAGTTCTGAAGTCCATCCTTTCCAGAAGTGATTCTACAACCAAAAATAACCTAAAAGTTGGTGCTTTATAGACATGCATGCCCAATGCATGTCTTGAACCCATATTAGGTTAAAATGAGTTTTTAGGACCTAAATCTCATGCATGGATTGAAAACCCAACCAAACTCCAGATCCAAGGCTCAAAATACACCAAATGCCCCAAAGATTCATAAAGTTGCAAACTTTAAGAGATCTCACCCTCCCAACAAGCAAAAATAAGAATTGTATGGGACAAAACTCAAGATCTAGCAACCTAGCATGATAAAGATCGAGTCTTGGACACTTACAAGGGTCTAAAAGAGTGCTAGGGTGAAGAGTGAAGACTTGCTTGCTTGATCCTTGCTTTCTTCTTCCTCCTTTAGCTTCAAGAAACACCAAAACTAGCTCAAAATGGAGGAAAGTGATTAGGGTTCTCTTTAGGGTTTGAGGGGGCTGATGGAGGCTGAGGATGAGCAAACCCTAGCCTCCTCATTCCTTTAAATAGGAAGCAAACCCTGAAAATAGGGTTTTCAAGTCATCCACCCAGCATGTCGTGGCCAAAATTGCCACGTCGTGGTGGATTAAATAAAAGTCTCAAACCTTCTTGCCTCGCCACGTCGTGGTGGTGCCTCCACCAGGTCGTGGTAATCCTCAAAATGATAACTTAAATACAAATAGAGTACCTTAAGATCTGAGCGTTATAAGATGACCTAAAAAGAATTTAGAATAAAATAAAGGAAACTGAAAACTTGAACAAAAAATAGTTCACTCTTTTTTTTTCTTCACATGATCAGATTTCACAACGAGGAAGCTCCAATGAAATCACTACCTAGACGACAATCTCAATACCTTTATTGCAGATTGAGAATTCATATTTAATAAGTCAAAACAAGCTTGAGTAAATAATTTTTACGCCGAATTAAATTTGTGAAAACAGTGTATTTTTAAAAATAATTTCACGAAAATTCGTTTATAAAAACTTAGCTTGACCGACCCCTCCTTTTTTTTCCGAACTCGTTCAGTAAACGCGGTAGGCTGCATTATGGATAGAAAATCCAACCTTACCCCTATGATTCCACTATCAAGGGATCTATCTCATTATACCACACATCTTCTTTGTCTTGATCAACTCTTTAGATTTAACTTTACTCGCTTCTTGATTTCAACTTGAACTTGACTTGGATTTGTCTTTGAATTTCAGATTTCTTCAAGTTGCTTGATGTACCATTTCTAACAAGTACGTTGACTGGGTGTGGATTTTACTTTGAGGCCCACCATATCTTCAATACTTCAAAAATGATAATAAATCATGTGGATATAACAAGAGTTCCCTCCTAACCTCAAAAGGCGCATAAACTATATGGTTCAATACTTTAACGAAAGAAAATGGTTATTCAATCTAGAGTAAATTACACGAATCGTCCCTCGTGTAGGTCTCAAAAGGCACGTTCAGTCCCTATTTTCAAAAATTAACTCGGACAGTCCCTGATATGTTTAAAAGGTGCACGTTTCGTCCCTAGTTTTATTAACCGGACCTAAAAAGCCAAATTTACCCTTATCAATTTCTTTTTTGATTTTTTGGTTTGTTTATATTATTAACAATTAAAAAATAAAATAAAATGGGGCCTCTACCACAAACCCTTAACATCTACTATACCACCCACACCCTTCGTCACTTCATCTTCTCCACCATCCAGCTGCATCACCTCCGTCATTAGAGGTTGACCAAGATACAACATAGAATTCTTAGCAATAATTGCAATCTCTCTAAAAATATTGACAACAGTTGCAGAGCGCCTAATTATCACCACAACCTGTCAACTTATTACTCATCTATTAATTTTTCTCAAATTCCATGTTTGAAAACCCTAAGACATACAAGAACAATGATACATGTTGTCACAAGGGCTCCGGTGTACGGTATGCGTATATGAATCTGTTTCCTTGGCTACCTATCGGTACCTAGTAAGAACCAAATCTCGTTTAAGATTCTTCTGATTTCAATTTTATTGAGAATTTGGGCGTGCATAGTTTCAGTTTAATGATCACGAATTAACCAAAAGGGTACTGAATCAAGAGAAGAGGAATGAATACCTGGAATCTATGCAATTCAGGGATTTGTATAATGTCCTGTACAAACAACAACACCATCAAAAGCTTCATTGAGATGATGTTCTTCTTTTTCTCTTTATTGATCTCACTTCCTTCTTCCAAAATTCCCCAACAGTTTTCTGAAAACCACCAGTTTTCCGATTTTGAGCACTGAAATTATCATCTCCAGCTGGAATTATCGTATAGTTTCCGATGACCATTAGTTTTCTGAACTCTGTTCCAAGCATAACCAAAGTAGGGTTAGAGATGGGGATGTCTTGGACAAATAGTGATGTAATCGTGGTAGTGATGGAAGAAGGCTTATATATCGGAAGCTCCACGAATCCTTGGATGACTGCGAACATGTAAACTCTACCCCTCTACAATATGTTTCCCTCAATCCCAATCTTGACATCTGCGCCACTCAATCCCAATGGCTTAGATTACATGATGAAGGGGAAACAAAGCAACCATGGCCGAAGTTGTAGAATAAGGAAGAACCAGAATAGTCGGTGACCGGATTTGCACGAGGACGAAGAAACAGAGTAACCGTAGATGGATCCGGTCGCGTATGAGGGAAATCTTCGATGGGGATCACATGCTTTTAGGCATTCTTAGGGTTTATGATTTCAGATAATAAAAAATCAATCAATAAATAAACAAATAAAAAATAAATAAAAAAGAAATAAAAAAAGGGCAATATAGTCATTTTATGACTGTCAGGGACAAAACGTGCACATTTTAAGGGACGATCCGAGTTAATTTTTAAAAATAGGGACTGAACGTGCCTTTTGACACCTACACGAGGGACGATTCGTGTAATTTACTCTTCAATCTAGGTTCTTTTTAAGGCTTTTAAGGAAATTATTCCTAAAACATTGTTCCCTTTCCATCTCACACTTCCATTGTAAAAATTATCCGACTCTTATGTTGGTTCATATTTCGAAAACATTTAAAGCACTTTTTGATATGAAAAGATAATCCTTAAAATTGATTGCAATGAGATTGTTATTTTCGGTTCCTATCACACTTCATCTTTACAGAACTGCGAATGTAAATAATATCCTCATCTCATGTAAAGTTTTTATTTTTTTTGATTTTTTTGATTTCTTATTTCAGAATTTTTTATGTGTATGTAGAAAATAAACTAAAATAACTAGAAATAAAATCTTTTTGAGGTTTTTTTATGAATGCAAAAAAATAAAAACATAAACATAAAATATTTCTGGACTTTTCGAATTTTTTATGTGAATGCCATGCAGAAAATAAAATGAAAAAGGGAAATTTTGAAAAAAGAATTAACTGAAAAACTTAAAAAATCAAAACTTTTAACAAAAAATGCAATTTTTTACACTAACCCCCTCCCCAAGCTTAGAATGATGCATTGTCCTCAATGCTCAGAGAGGAATGAACAGCTCAATAAAGCATATAAAAACAAAAAAAGGTTGCAGCTAGGAAAGAATGTACCTGATAAGTTTTCAGATATTTCTGCTTTTGACAAATTTGTTGGCGAAAAAATCTCAATTTCAACAACTTTGAAGATCCTATGATTCCCCCAAGCTTGTTTGGAACTGCGACCATCTCTTTATTGAAAGCATAAAAAAAACTAAAACTACGTGGGTTGCCTCCCAGAAAAGCCGCCCATGTTTAGAGTCGTTGGCCCGACTTTGCCCAACCAGATTTATTAATTGGTGTGGTTAGGACTTCTATGAAACTCAACTATTTTCCTCGTCACTCCAGATCCCTTCATATATGGCAAAATTGGCGGATCTGGAATTTGTGCAACAAGCTAGAAAGACTTCAAATTTTTATTAGGTAAATTTTTCTCTTGAATTTCAAATTTCTTTCGTTTTCTGATCTTTTTCTTTCCAGCAATCTCATCCTTCTTTTTTTATTTACTTCTTTATAGATTTGTATTATAAATCACCTCTCCCTCATTTTCTTTTTCCAAAAGCATTTTTCTTTTCAGTTTCTTCTTTGATTTGTCCTCAGCAGAAATCAGCTTCTCCTATTCTTCCCCAAGCTTTGCTTTTTCTTTTAGCTCCTTCTCTGATGTTTCAGATAACTTCCTGTCTACAAATCATCACCATTCATTTTAAAATTAACCACTTCCTCGTCAAACTCCATTGATACAGTGCCATTAAAACATCTATTTTCGTTTTTGCAGTTTTCATTAATGGCTTGCCTAAAATAATACAGTTTGTATCTGATATGTCCAAATTACCCATGTCCAGAATATAAAAATCAGCGGTAAAGATCAAATTATTAACATCCTCCAGTACACCTTTTGGGTGTACTGTCGAGTGGTCATCCAACTGGATAATATTCCCGGTCTTTCAAAGTTCCCAATTTTAATTTTTCAAAAAACATAAAAGGTAAGGAGATTGACTGAAGCTCCAAGATCAAGCATGGCATTTCGAAAATTATGGTCACCCAATTTACAAGGAATCGATAAAACTCCCGGATCCTTGCACTTTGGAGGTAAACCCTTTTGCAAAGTAGCTGAAATGTTATCACCAGCTTTTAATGTTTTGTTAGTTTAAAGTTTTTTCTTTGAAACACATAATTCCTTTAAACATTTGGAATAATGAGGGATGTGTTTTATAACATCTAAAAGTTGAAGATTTACCTCAACCTTACGAAAAAATTTCATAATATCTTCGTCCTCTCGCTCGCACTTTGTACTCTTCAATCGGGATGGGAATGGAGGTAAGGGCTTGTACTCCTTCAGATTCGGTTTGGCTGGTTTTGGAGTTTTTCTTCTTTCATCTTCTTCAGCTTCTTCTTCAACCAAAACCTCTTCTTTATCTTTTTCATCTTTTTTCTTCTTTATCTTTTTCATCTTCTTCTTCAACCAAAACTTCTTCATATCCTTCTTCAACTTCTTTTTCTGGTTTGGATACACCTGGGCCTTCATATTTTTTCATTTCTCAAGGAAATAGCACTCACATTGTGCTTTGGATTGTTTTTAGTATGCCCCTATAACTTTCCTTGAGATTCCAGACGACCCACAGAAGTGGCAAGTTGAGACACCTGTTGTTCCAGATTCTTGATACTAGCTCTGGTTTTTTTGGAATGCATGGGTGCTCGTGGCAAGGCTCTTTACAATATCTTCTAAGGCCACACTGGAACTAATGGGTTGCTGATCCAAAGGTTGGTTCTGAAAATTCGGACTCTGGTAATTTTGTTGATGTTAATTCTGAAAGTTCTACTGAAAGCCCGGCTGTTGATAACTTCGATGCTGATGAAATCCGGGTGGCATCTGATATTGTTGTCATTGCTGAAAATTGTTTTGATAACTCTACTGATAGCCTCTGATAGCTTCTACAGCAATTGTATCCTCTTGTAGTATTGGACACATATATGTTGGGTGTTTAGTTTTCAAGCATATACCGCACTGTTTCTTCGCCACTGTTTTTTCCTTTATCAATAATAAAATAGCTTTTTTCAGTTCAAAATTTTGGGACTCTAGATGAGCATTGCTGACTTCTTTGACACCTTATGGCTGATCAGTGTACCACTCGTCTTTGTTTTCGGAATGCTTCGACTCTATCACCAGCTTCTCGATCAGCTCCCGGATGTCTGTTGGTGTCATATCACCTAAAGATCCATCACTATAAGCATTTATTAGACGCCTTTGCATGGGTTTTAGACCCTCGCATAAGTAGTTGTACAACTGATAATCACTGATCCCATGTTGTTCGCAACGAACCAACAAATGTTTTAATCACCCCCAGTAAGTATGTAATGCTTCTCTTCTTCCTTGTTTGATACCAAAGATTTCTCTTATGAGACTCGAAAATCGCGTTTCTAGGAAATACTTCTCTAAAAATAACTTCGCGAGTTCTGTCCAAGTGGTAATGGAACCGGATAGGAGCTCGTATAACCATTTCCTTGTTGAATCTTGAACTGAAAAGGGGAATGCCCTTAACTTTATATGGTCTTCAGTTATCACATGTGGCTTCATTCCTGAACATACCACATGAAATTCCTTAAGGAATTTATGTAGGTATTTGTTTTCCAAGCCTCTGAACGTAGGGAGAAGATGTATCAACCCAAATTTGAGTTCGTAGTTCTGAGCTTCTGAAAAAGTGATGCAGAGAAGCTGCTGATTGACCTCTTTGGTGGCCCATTCTCTGAGAGTCTTTTCTGCGTCGTCTCCACTCATGTCTGATTTTGGAGAGTTGGGTTCTGAAGGTTCTAGTGTTTCTGAAATTTCAGAGTGGGTTTCAGAAGAGTCTGTTTTCTCGGATTTAACTGAGGGTGTCGGAGAGTATGCTTTATAGGGGCTGTTAGAAGGAGAAGTTGGGGGTACTTTTGGAAAAAATGGAAAAGTTGGGTCTGGTTCGTTCCACATAGGACTGCCTTGTGGTGTGGTGATTTCTGGAGGTACTGAAGAAGATAAACCAAAGAAACCAACTGATCACTTCTATTTTGTTGATTCTTTCTTCAGTTTTCTTGCGGCTCTTTCAATTTCTGGATCAAAAACTAGAGGTGTACCTGTACGAAAAGTTCTTGGCATAAAACTATTAGAAGCATCGTGTCCCTGAAAATGGCACCAATTTGTTAACACGATGTCGCGGGTGTTTTAAGCAAATAAAATTTCAGCTGGTTGCACTAATAATATAACACAGGGAAGTAGGGTCGAATCCTCAGGGACACAGCCTAACAGTTAATGCCTTTTTGTGTAAGGCACATACTATTCAACACAAAAAATATAAAAGGTGTTTTTGATTATTAAATAAAACTAAAATTGCAGTGAAAATAAACTAAATAAAACTCAGTAATAAAAACGATTTCAGTTATGTTGAGACTATCCTAATCATGCAATCAGCCCAAATATATTTATTCATAATGCGGTCTATGTAAGCTGGTACTGAGAAAAACTAACAAGATCTAGTATAATCACTTTTACCTAGTTAAATTAACCAAAACAAGCTCTTCAGTTAACCCTAACTTTTTACTGTCTAATTAAACAAGCTCTTAATTAAGATCACAAAGGTTGCATTAAGATCTGTGTAAAATTCCCAACAATACCCAATACTTCTCACAAGCTTAGAAGCGTAAATATATGATTTTTCGGTTTATATTAGAGTTAAATCCCAACATGGAACCAATCTGATACTTGTTACTTATTACCAGTTGACAAGAACAATTACGGATTCTATTAACTGATTAACTGGAATGATAAAACCCTAGTTGGGTGATCAGACTAACAAGAATTAAAATCACACATTCATTAAGTTCAAAACTGAAACAACTAGATAGAAGCACATAAAGAAAACCAAATCTAATAACTGATCACATGAAAAGTACAAGTCTAATGCAGAACTGAAAACTAGGGTTTAGCCAGACATGGCTAAAAATGAATTAAAACTAATAAAAAGCTAAACTTACTGATTAATCTTTGCTAACTAAATGTAGGAGATGATCTTTAGCTTTTAGATCTTCAGAAATCGGAGACAAGTCGTCTTTTTCGTCGTTTGGATCTTCAAGAATCATCGAACCTTTAATCTGATCAGAGAGGCATCCTATATATACGAGCCATAGTCTTCGGGAGAAAGAAAACATAAAATTCGATCGAAATTTTGGGAAATTTGATCGAATTTTTCATGCTTTGGTCGAATTTTTCATTTTTCTGATTTTCAGACTTTCTGAACTGCGAAGTGTTTATTCGATCAAATTTTTTAATTCGATCGAATTTCAAGGTAACATTCGATCATATTTTTTCATTTTCTCAATTTTTCACAAACACTAAAGTCGTCCAAAATTTTGTCTAGTTTTCGGAACATTTTAAATCTCGTCAATCGGAGTTACGAGTCATTAGATATGGTCAAAATACCGACAGGGGGTCAAAGCTGCCAGCAACCTATCTTCGTATGATCAATTCGATCGAATATTTCTTGACCAAAACATCTTCCAAGCATTCCTCAACATCATTCATAAGTTCCAAGCTCCAACTAACTCCAATGCTCCATCAAACGCATCCAAAGTTGCTCCCACAGTACTGTTGCACTCGAATTACCTGAAAATGACAAAAACATGAGTAGTACGGGAATTCTAATGAATGACATGAGTTGAACATTATTTAAACTAATGACATGCAAATGTGCAAATTATGATGTGAAATTCTAATAAAAACTACCCTAAAAGATGCATAAAATGGCATCTATCATGCATCACGTAACGACCCGGATTTGCTATCATCTAATCTAAGGTATATATCAAAGTTTTATCTACACAATACATAATTGTACTTTAATTAAAACACTTTACATCCGAGGAATAACCATGGGTTTACAATAAAAATCCACTACATAAAAATGAACAAAAAGGAAATACAATAAATAGTATCCTACTATCTAAGTCTTGTCCTTGTGCTCCTGTCTTCTCCTTTTGTACCACGACTATTGCTACCTGAACCTGCAAAACATAAAATCTCTGCAATATCAGACACAATGTGTCTGGTGAGTTCAGACACAATGTGTTTGGGGAGTTATTCTTCTATATTTTCTTATCTTTATTCTTGCTCTTCATTCTCATGATCTATCATCAAAGCTCTTTCTCTTAACACCATAACTGCTATTCTTCTCATTCATCTATCTCATCTATCTTTCTTCTCCAATATTTCTTTCTAATCCTTCTCGTCTCATTTATATATTTATATGTCGTCTACTATGTTTCTCATGCTCTTCTCTTAGCCTCTTCTCAGGCTCTTCTCATACTCTACCCATACTCTATATCTATCTTTGACTTTATCTCTTCTCTATTCTAATTCTTCTATACTCTGCTCTTTCTCTACTCTACTCTTTCTCTTCCCTACTCTATTGCTTTTGTAACGTCCCAAAAATAATGACATAAAGTTTTTGTTTGTAGATTAATAAATCGTTAATACATAACATTTTCATAAAACCAAGGTAATCAAGATTTATCAAAACATCACCAAAAATCAGAGTAAATCACAGAATGCGGAAACATGTGGTGTACGCTCTGCAATCATCCCGAACTCTTCCATTTGGAAACCGAAGTACCTGAAACATAAACTGAAAACCATAAGTACAAAGCTTAGTGAGTTCCCCAAACTACCCCATACCCTACATAATAAATAACATACTAGGCCCCTGCCCTACATCGGGCCTCACCCGGCATCGGGCCCCGCCCAACATCGAGCCCCGCTCGGTTTACAGATCTGTTATTCTTAGGCCCCGCCTGTCATTAGGCCCCGCCCACCATATAAATATAGCACACACACATACAAATATGTATATATATATATATATATATATATATATATATATATATATATATATATATATTAATCACATAATCATGCTATCACACAATGATCACAAAACAATAGCATATGTTCCAGTCATCGGGCCTCGCCCGACATCTAGCCTCGCCCGGTATACTTAGCAACACATAACACATGCAAGGGTCACGCAGCCTCCTAGCATCCTAGCATAATCAATAAGGGTCGACATTGTTACCTTAGACCCGCTAAACCCAGTAAGGAAACTCACCTTGCACTGCCGAATCAAACAGAAAATCCCTGGATGCTGGCTGACAGATCCCCGAACAATCAATATCAAAATAACACCCAATTAACAATTGGGTTCCAATCCATAACCAAAATCCATACTCGGGGTAAAAAGACCATTTTACCCCTAACCTAGCTTGGTCCAAGCCTTAAGGCCAAAACTCACAATCTAAAAGGCCTAAAAGCCAATTATTCAACCAAGGCCCAAATATGGCCTAATTTTCCAAATTGGTCCGAAACCCCAAACATAGGCCTTACCCTAAAGTCCAACCATTTTTCCTAGTCCAAAACACTTGTACTCAGATGGCCCATTAATGTATCAAACACCCAAGCCCAAAAGGAAGCCCAATATGCAAAATCTCATCTGACTGAGTATGTGGGGCATACTCAGTTGTATGCTAAGTGTACACACTATTTGGCTTGTATGTTGCGTGTACAGACTTGTACACCCAACGTACTCATCCATTAAGCCAAAATATTCCTTAAGCTCCTAATGCTTAAGTCCAAAAGTCCAAAATCACAGATCTGAGTACTAAAAAGTGTCTAGAACCATAAAGCCACTGACTTGGTGACTTTGCATGCCCTAAAAGAACCCAACATCAAGATAAAGCATTATACTTTCACCAAATGCACACAATCTCATGCATGGGGGATTCCAAACCCTAAAGGAGACAACTTTATGAATCTAGAACCTCAGAAACACCAAGAGTGGCAACTCATAGCTCCTGCAGTGGTATCAAACCACTAGATCTTATTCTTGGGGACAAAAAGGAACAAAAGCTCATACATAACAGATCTAAGCCAATAATGAAAAAGTTCATGGATTTTTACCACAAACAAGATGGAAATGAAGCACATAATCAAGATCCACAAGCTCTTCCTTGATCCACAACCTTGCACCAAACTCCTTTTTCTTCAATAAAAGCCAACACACCAAGGTGCACATAATGAGCTCAAAAACACCACCATGGAGGCTAAGGGACGATTTCTACGGTTTTAGGGACTCGGAGGTTGGTAAAGAGGCCAGCCCTAAAGAATTAATGTGCTTATATACGGTACAACATCAAAAATTAGGGTTTTCCTTTTCCCCTCGTACTCCCCGCGTACTCCTCGTACGCCCAGCGTACGAGGTCTCGCACCCTCGATCCAACCCTTGCAGTATGGTAAGCGTACACTACATTACACCTCACGTACCACCTTTCGCATCAGTATGCCCCGCGTACTTCCTAGGTACGCCCCGCGTACTAGGGTTTCCTCTTAAACCCTTAAGCACTCCGAAGGCGATAACTTCTTTGTTATAACTCTGATTTCGACGATCCTTATATCCATGAAAAAGTAACAAGAAGCTCTACGCTTTAATCAACTCATTCCTGCCTTACAATACCCCGAAAAAACATCCAATTTCCATAAAAGCCCAAGTTTACATATTACTAAAATACCCTTTGGCTCCAAGGCACAAACCGAATACCCGGATCATCCAAATTGCATCATCCACCCCCAAAAGAGTCCAAATCTCAATTCATCAAGGGTCATAACTCTTCTAATACCCAATCCTTGATCACCATCCCAAGATGGTAAACGATTCAAAATAGGGCGTTACAACTCTCCCCCACTTAAATTAGATTTCGTCCTCGAAATCATTCCATACCATCCCCGGTACGCCAGACAAACTGTGCAACACGACCACAACCCCGAGCATACCACAACCTTCCTACGGCAACCGAAACCAACCCTAGCAGGACTCTCCAACCCGAAGATGAACGAATCCTTTCTCCACCTGAAAATAATACCTTGCAAAATAACCACATTTAGTCAATCTGGAATCTGAAGTCTCGAGATGGTCTAACTCCCTGACAGACCGCCCATACTGAACCATTGCTGAATCCATCCCACTTATCTCCCAACTGACTACTCAACTTCTGATACTTGATGTTCCCAACTATAAAACAGAATCACATACCAATTATTGCTGTAGATCACTCATACTTGAAAGAAGGCTCAAATAATCCTTCGAGTAGAAGACTCATCCCTGCAACGGTTAGACTCGTACGAGAGCTGCGCAACAGGGTCAAATCTTTTACTCTAAGATTATTTAACCCAAACTGCAAGTGACCTAACATATTCTTCGAGTGAGTGACTCCACACACAAGTTCCAAATCAATAATATCACCTTGACTTACCTTGATGCACTTCACAAATAGAACCAATCCAAGACACAATCACAAAGGCTTGATCTATCATCAAAACTGAATCCATTCCGTACCCTCGAACCCTTCGATTGATGCCCTCAGCATAGATGCCCTCGGCATAGATGCCCCAATTCTTATCCCTACGAAAAGAAAATTCTGCACATAAACACTCGCGATTCCCAACTCGAGATCTCACTCAAAACCAACCCGATACTTAACTCATAACCCGAGATCCACGGATCTGCACTTGCATTTTGACCAAAACCTTATGATTTACAACAACCCCTCTCTATACCGATATATAATGGTTCCCAACCATCGTTGAGACTACCAGTCTTGCACCTGGTCCAACCACCAGGTTCCCAAGAGTCCAAATAACAAGGCTACCCAGCCTATAAACCCCTCTGCGTCACACACTGACCACCCACTTAATCCTGAAACTCAAGATCCAAAACCTTGACCCAACGGTCTCTACCAGGTCCCACCTGTATTACCATAATCACACGGGTCTCACCCACGGGTCCCAGCCACCTAGAACCACACAAGCCCGACTCCGCCTCGGACCCTACTGGTCCTCAAACCAAAACAGAGAAATACTACTCGACAATCTTGGCCGGTGTGCCCAAAGCACGACTAATTCCTCCTTTACGCTCATGACCACCTCCAATGATAGTCTACCTCAAACTGGTGAATGCTACGATCCCATCGCAGTCTTACAACACTTCTAACCAACCTTGGTTACCACCCATGGCCTTACCACACCCTAACCATCACAACCCCACACATCCTAAGCCGAAACCTGCATCCAACTGCATCCAATCAGGTGTTCGGATCATACTTCAAATCCAAAGCCCTCAACCTGGACTCAACCATAAGCCTGCTATGCATAATAAAGGAGATGCCGACCAGCGGTTGGAAGTTTCCTGAACTCCCACTTACACAACCTCAATCTAAACGGCCACTTGGTTCGTCTCTCCTCCTGGCCAGGATATGAAACTTGACTTAGTTCCACACCCTTCCTAACTCCCAAAAATCATGATCGATTCTCCCCCACTTGGATTTGACGAAGCTCCCTCATCTCCTAAATGAAATGGATTCCCAACCCGTCAACCTTATATAGCATGAACCGCCTATGACATGCGCTAATCAATACTAGCGTTCCATTACCAGCCAAACTCAATGATCGCCCAACTTCTGAAATCCCCAAAGAATACACTTGAAATCTTAACCGGTCTAATAATCCAAATCACCTCCCATGATACCTTACCAATTCCTTGAGTTCTTATGTTGGCGACTAAAAATCATAACCCTTGCCCTGAACTAACGAATCTTCACCCCAACTTCCATTCTCAAAGAACCACTGGACTCTAACTGTCTATAACCAATGTGGATATAAAAATCTCCTGAAATTTCCAATGACCAAACAACTCATGCAACGGACACCACCATCTTGCTGCTATTGCTCCTCTCTTAGCAACTGTAGTGTTTGAACCCAAAAGTTTTTCCATAGGAAACCGCCGATCATACCAGAACAGATGATAAAACCACTGAACCCTGATTTCACTGGAGAACTAACCTGCTAACCCTGACTAAAGATCCTCCAAGCAATACCCCTGATTGATCTTGAAAAAAGACCTGGATCAACAACTGAACACGCTGAAACCCGCTCAACAAGATACAACCCTCTAATGATTCATTAAAGACTTTCGACATGCAGAATGGCATATCACAATCCTTGATAATATAACCCAGACAATAGCAAAAAACCAACCCGAGATATAACTTACCCAAACCCAAGAAAAATTTACAACGCAATACAAGTTCCTGATAACAACCCAGAAGAAAACAGAAGATGACATACCTGCAAAAGCATCTGAAGGAATGCTGACCTCCTCCTCCTGAGTTACCCCGACCATCCTGGGGACATGGTGCAAAACTCACCTCTAATCCTAACTAACAAGAACTAACAATAGGATCCTCCTTCCTGAAGGATTCTTGAGATCCACAAGCTTTGGGCTCCAGATGATCCCTCAACTGCCCTGCTACAATCCCAGCCCGAAAGGCCCCGAGATGACCATCCAAGAACTCCAAATTCCCTTCCTTCACTGAACCAAGGACCATCGGGTTCCATTCCAAAATACCGCTAGTAATCTCCGATGAGATGAACTCCTACATCCGTGCATCGATCGACTCAGTACCAGCTCCTGAGCCGGAATCAGAATCTGAACCCCATTCCTGAGTGCTCAACACCATACCGAAAACAACATGCAAAAGATCTGAATATACCGAAGAATCCTCATCCTACAGGCTTCCTAGATTCTCCAAGACTCTTCCCGATTCGAGTATGGATCTTGTGCTTTCAGTCGTACGGGCCCAATACTACCTTCCACAACTATCCATACTTTCCTCAAGAATACTCCCGAATCCTCTAAGTCACATTGTCAAATCCATACACCAAACACTCGCTAACCAGCGCAACGAAACCCACTGAAGCAATGCCTAGGCTTTCCTAGGTTCCCGACCTCGCCCTGCCATCAGCTGCTAAAGAACTCTCCATAATGTCAGTCACCCACCTCATTAATACAATCACATGCAACAAAGCTTAAATAATCCTTCGAGTAACAGATTCATCCCTACAATGGTTGGACTCAGACAAGAGCTGCGCAATAGGGTCAAATCCATCACTCTGAGATTATTCAACCTTTGTCATATGTGACTTGACATATTCAATTAGTAGCTAACTCCCATCACCTAAGAGTTCCACAAAGCACAAGGCAAGCAACATTCGTACAGTAACACCCCAATCCAAAAAATAGTCACAAGCATCCAATCCCACATACTACAGCTCATACTAGGAGCTCCCACTTCTGCTATTGACTGCCGTACTCATATAAATTATGCCCGATCTAGCATCCCATGCTTCCTAAGCTACAAGGCATCACATAACAGGCCAACCTATCACTGGCTAATCAGAACTAGCATGCAAGTCTACAAGCTCATACAATAGTCATACAAGGCATCTCTCCTAGCATTCTACCATGCAAAAACTGAGCTGATCCTTAGCCCTAACTAGCATGTAATTCACAGATTCATAAATCAAATCATACTAGATAACATGTATAGGTATTTTGGGAGAAACTTACTTGAGCTCGTTCGATTGCATGCACCACACCCTTTCTTGTATTAGAAAACTTGTTTACCCAATCCTCAGTTCGAGTTCAGAAACACCCGAGAGTGTGTCCGAATCCCTCAAACCAAGGCTATGATACCAACTTGTAACGTCCCAAAAATAATGACATAAAGTTTTCATTTTTAGATTAATAACTCGTTAATACATAACATTTCCATAAAACCAAAGTAATCAAGATTTATCAAAACATCAACAAAAATCAGAGTAAATCACAGAATGCGGAAACATGTGGTGTGTGATCTGCAATCATCTCGAGGTCTTCCATTTGGAAATCAAAGTACCTGAAACTTAAACTGAAAACCGTAAGTACAAAGCTTAATGAGTTCCCCAAACTACCCCATACCCTACATAACAAATCACATACTGGGCCCCCGCCCTACATGGGGCCCCGCCAGGCATCGAGCCATGCTCGGTTTACAAATATGTTATTCTTAGGCCCCGCCTGTCATTGGGCCCCACCCACTATACATATACAACATATATATATATATATATATATATATATATATATATATATATATATATATATATATATATATATATATAGAGAGAGAGAGAGAGAGAGAGAGAGAGTCAAGATCAAATAAGAAGGAAATTTTTGGTAGGAAGGTAAGAAGTTTTTTTTCTACATATTTTTTTCGCGAACAAACAAAATGAATCATTAGATGATTCATTTGTAAGATTATTCACAAGAAAAAATTCTCAAAAAAACATCTCGATGATTCATTTATACAATGATTTTGTTGTTTATTCACTAAAATTGTCATAAAAGTGAATTTTTTCTTAATTTACTTCAAAATGAATCACAAAGATGTTTTTTTGGGAATTTTTTCTTGTGAATCATCTTACAAATGAATCATCTAGTGATTCATTTATTTTGTTCGTCAAAAAAATATATAGAAAAAAAAAACTTCTTACCTTCCTACCAAAAATTTCCTTCTTACCGGATCTATATCATATATATATATATATATATATATATATATATATATATATATATATATATATATACATATATATATATATATATATATATATATATATATATATATATATATATATCACATAATCATGCTAACACATAATGATCATAAAACAATAGCATATGTTCCAGTCATCGGGCCTCGCCCAACATCGAGCCCCGCCCGGTATACTTAGCAGCACATAACACATGCAAGGGTCACGCAGAATCCTAGCATCCTAGCATAATCAATAAAGGTCGGCATTTCTGCCTTAGACCCGCTAAACCCAGTGAGGAAACTTAGCTTGAACTGCCAAATCAAACAGAAAATCCATGGCTGCTGGCTGACAGATCCCCGAACTATCAATATCAAAACAATACCCAATTAACAACTGGGTTCCAATCCATAACCAAAATCCATACTCGAGGTAAAAATACCATTTTATCCCTAACCTAGCTTGGTCCAAGACTTAAGGCCCAAACTCACAATCTAAAAGGCCCAAAAGCCAATTATTCAACCAAGGCCCAAATATGGCCCCCTAAAGCCGAACCATTTTTCCTAGTCCAAAACGCTTGTACTCAGATGGCCCATTAAGATCTCAAACACCCAAGCCTAAAGGGAAGCCCAAACTTGAAGCCCAATATGCAAAATCCCACATGATTGAGTATGCTGGGCGTACTCAGCTGTACGCTAAGCGTACACGCTATTTGGCTTGTACGCCCAGCATACTCATCCATTAAGCCAAAATCTTCCATAATCTCTTAATGTGTAAGTCCAGAAGTCTAAACCACATATCTGAGTACTAAAAAGTGTCTAGAACCATAAAGTCACTGACTTGGTGACTTTGCATTGCCCAAAAGAACCCAACTTCAAGATAAACCATTATACTTTCGCCAAATGGATACAATCTCATGCATGGGGGATTCCAAACCCTAAAGGAGGCAACTTTATGAATCTAGAACCTCAGAAACACCAAGAGTGGCAACTCATAGCTCTTTGAGTGGTATCAAACCACTAGATCTCATTATTGGGGCCAAAAAGGAACCAAAGCTCATGCATAATAGATCTAAGCCAATAATGAACAAGTTCACAGATTTTTACCACAAACAAGCTGGAAATGAAGCACATAATCAAGATCCACAAGCTCTTACTTGATCCACAACCTTGCACCAAACTCCTTCTTCTTGAATAAAAGCCAAAACACACCAAGGTGCACACAATGAGCTCAAAAACACCACCATGGAGGCTAAGGGACGATTTCTAGGGTTTTAGGGACTTGGAGGTTGGTATAGAGGCCAGCCCTAAAGAATTAATGTGCTTATATAGGGCACAACATCAAAAATTAGGGTTTTCCTTTACCCCTCGCACTCCTCGTACGCCCAGCGTACGAGGTCTCGCACCCCTGAACCAACCCTTGCAATATGCTAAGCGTATACTAAATTACGCCTCGCGTACCACCTTTCGCATTAGTACGCCCCGCGTACTTCCTAGGTACGCCCCACGTACGAGGGTTTCCTCTTATACCCTTAAGCACTCCGAAGGCCATAACTTCTTCGTTATAACTCTGATTTCGACGATCCTTATATCCATGAAAAGGTAACAAGAAGCTCTACGCTTTAATCAACTCATACCTGCCTTACATTACCCCGAACAAACATCCAATTTCCATAAAAGCCCGAGCTTACATATTACCAAAATACCCTTTGGCTCCAAAGCACAAACCGAATACCCGGATCATCCAAATTGCATCATCCACCCCCAAAAGAGTCCAAATCTCAATTCATCAAGGGTCCTAAGTCTGCTAATACCTTATCCTTGATCACCAACCCGAAATGGGAAACGATTCAAAACAGGGTGTTACAGCTTCTCTAATGCCTCAATATTTTGTTCTCATCTAGACCCAACGGTCACATCTCATGCCATACTCTAACGGAACAACATCCCACTATTATTTCCGGGTCTTCTCATCTGGTCTTACTTCTCTCTCTTATGATCCCTCATGGATCCTTCATCTTTCTTCTTCTCTTGAATCCCTCACAGATTCCTTACTCTTAACCCCTCACGGGTTATCTCTAAGTTCTTACAAAGAACTCTTTTATATTATTCCTCTAAAGGAACATTTCTATATCTTTTCTAACCATACATAATCTTTATTCCCGTATGAATCATCTATCTACATTCCCAAATGGAATCATTATCTCTTTCCTCGTGGGGACATAATCTCATTCTTGAAGGAATCATACTCTTTGTCCCTGGAGGAAACATACTCTTTTTCGCGTAGGAACCATACTTTTTTTTCTGTAGGAAGCATACACTTATTCCCATAGGAACAATACTCTTGTTCACGTAGGAACCATACTCTCTATTCCCGAAGGAATCTTTATCTCTTGTCCCCAAAGGAACCATACACTAGTCCCCAAAGGAACCATCTTTCTTTACATCTCTATTTTTTTATGTGACTCATCACATAACAGTTGTCTTATGAATAATCTATCTCTTTATCTCATATTTCTCATCTAGTACTTAACTCATTAAGTTCTTAAGCTCTATCTATATCTAATAACATATTGGTATTCTACACAATACCAATAATGTCTAGACATACATACTTATTTTGATTATATTGCATATAATCATATTCTATCTTTCTATGCTATCTCTTGGGTATTAACAATACCCTTATCATCTCTTAACCATGCATAAGATTATATTTCATATAATCTTATTCTCTCTTTATCTACTCTTATCGGTATTACTCATAATACCCATATTCCTTCCTTGTATATATACACATACTTTGATTATGCATACATGCTCAAGTACATGGTATTACATGTATAACCACAGACACTTAATATTACGTAGGGTTATAATATATATATATATATATATATATATATATAACCCTATCTTTCTTTTCTCCTTTTCATGCTCAGATACATGACTATAATATAAATAAAATACATGCATATATACATAAAATGTATAAAATAAATTAAAAAAAGTGAGTGTGAGAGTAATAAATCACGTTATTAGTTAGTGAAGACTAATTGTCCTACTTTCCTTTACTCTGCCATTGATGCATTTTGGATCTATCTTCCTTGCTCTTAGGCCTAATCATGCACATACACAAGCATCTTAATACTATCTTAGCCTATTAAGAGCTTTTAACTCTTAAGGTCAAAATGATAACTTAATGGATCAACATTCTAACTTTTCATTATCTATCTCTTAATCTCATCTAATCAATGAATTAAGCATCCCATACTACTCAATTCATTACAATATACTCTAATGCATCAATTCACATAACCACTAGTTAGGGTTTCAAACCCTAACTCTTATTGGTTTGATGCCACCATATGAATCACTTTATAAGCTTGATTAAAGCATCTAAACACTCTCATCTACATCATAATCAAGCTATAGGTTGATCAATTCAACCAATCTACTCTAATCAAACGTTTCACCAAAAATGAAAAAATCTTACCTTGATGTGGAGAGGATGAAAATCCTAACAACCCACCATCTCTAGCTTCTATTGGCACCATTTGGGTAGCAAAATCACCCCTTTTGAGCTCCTAATCAATCTCCCCATCTAAACGGATCGAATGAGCTCTTAACAGGTTATAACCTGTGTTCTGAGTGCATAACTGCATCATGGACTTCTATTCACCGTGTTGCGGTGACCAATTAACCTCAGTCAATGGCTACCACTTGCTTGTCATATTGTAGCGATCTACTTGCCACGCCATGTTGCTCTTCCTCCACTAGCATCCTACTTTGACCACCGCGCCATGACACCCATATATCGCGCCACAGGGCAAAGTACATTGTCATTATTTCTTACGATGAAGTTCTGCCGTGCCATGGTGATCTATCCACCGCACCGTGATAGCTACTTGACAGTAGCTCCTTGGCTTATTCCATTCCAACTTTGGGACATTTTTGTCCCAACTTCGAACGCACATAACCTTTTCGTTTCTTACCTGTTTTCTATGATCATTATATCCACGCGAAGGTGGGAACATACTCTACAACTTTTTTAAGTCATTCTTACTGACTTAATACATGTATTAATCTGTTAAGTACCAAAGTTAGTCCAAAAAGCATAAAATTCTCATTTTACCCTTTTGACCAAAAATGCATCTTCTCCTTCGCAGTTCCTCCAAACCTAGCCACCTTTCTTGTGCTTCCGATGTTATAGGCCCATACATCTTCCACACCTATACGTGGTTGCTCCTGGAGATCACTCGAAGTTTCCCTACTTTCTAGATGTACGCTACATATTACTTATACATATACTCATAAACTATGTCACCCCTATCCCTATAGGAATCTACCATCCAACCAAAAAACATATAAATTGTATATATAACTACACATAACTGTATAGACTAAATAGGCATTCAAAAGGTTGATCCTACCCTAATACTACAAACAAACAAGGAACAAGAAGTAAGGTCACATCAAGATTTTTAAGCCTATATAATTCTAATCATGCATAATTGTGACATGCAAATCACCAATTGTCTAGATGGACAATTATATCAAATAAGCATGTACCGATTGCATATAGTCATCACATAAGGCATGTAAGTTAACTTCATCATATAAGACATCATAGACACACTGACTAACCATGGAGCTTGAATGATTGGACGATCGACATTTTCTTCTTCGAGGCATATGTCATTTCCCTTCGCTTATTTTTTTCAAAACTTGTCACTTTACTTAATTTTGTTTATAAAAAACAAATATTTTATGGAATTTCGTAGTGGTTTGAGTCTACACAGACTAGGGAGAGACTAGGGAGTATGTTTAATTCTCTTAAACCATCGCTTTGATACAAACTTGAAACATCCCAAAAACCAACCATATATTTTTTTTTGAAAATCAGAGTACGATAATACTAAAAAGGGTGTCATCCATGGCATAACAATATAGTATCATCATCAATTTTCATCAAGATGCGGAAGCTAGTCTTGTTTTGAAAACAAAACACAAAAGATATCATAAATGGATTCCATGCCCCAAGAATGTTTAAATATCCCAATCAAGCCAACTGTTTTCCCTTCGAACCTGAATAACCTACAACTAAAATAAAAAATAGCAATTGTAAGTCCAAGGCTTAGTGAGTAGTCATAACACTCACCCATTATACAGATCATATGTATTTCTCATCATACACATAGACATCACGTAATAATCACATAAAATTGTACACATAACATATGCTAGCATAATCTTCTACCCCAGATGGTACCACTAAAACTTCCCTCACTTAAGAGGCTATTCTCTAGTACTCCATCACACGTCATTCATACATGGCCATTCGGACCGAAACAACTAGATTCCCCCTATGAGGCTTTTCTCTAGTTGTCCAATCCATGACCACTTTCCTCCGATATGCTTTTCGTGGTATTACATCCATATATCATATAGTCCACATAATAAGTAAGTTCATGAGAACTTACTTGAATGTATGATAAGGTAATCCACACAATGAGTTACATGACACCGAAACTATCTCGAATCACTACATAATAATTAACCCTAATATAATAATTAATGTATAGTTCCTAACTTTCCTCTCTAAACGAGTCCTTCTTTTTCTAAGTCTCATCATAGGGAAAAAGACCATTTTGCCCTTAATCAATGATCTTAGACATACTTTCACTTAAAATTAATCAAAAGTCAAACTGGTCACAAAGTCAACGGTAAACATTCCACCGCGTCATGGAAAACCATTGGTCGCGTCGTGGTCTAGTAATGACAAAACAGTCGTGAGACTTCCTCGTCCACCGCGTCGTGGTCAATCCTTGAACTCGTCGCGGTTCGTCTGGCAGAATAACATGGTAAGAACCCAACAATTAGAAAGATTTTGACTTTGGGTGAATAATTGACCAAAAGGGCAATTTGGTTATTTAGAGGAATTTCATGAGTTGAGAAGAAGTAACTTCATGAAATGAGTTGAGGTAAGTCTAATTCACTTTCATGAGATGAGATAAGTTGGTTCAAGAGAATAAATGCAAGATATGATGCATTTAGGCAATAAAGGGTAAAATAGGAATTTTATGCTTTTTGGGCCAACTTTATGACTTAATAAATTAAGACCCATAAGTAGTTCTCATCCCCACATTCACGTGGATATAAAGATCATTGAAAATGGGTTTAAAACAAAGAAGTTATGAGTGTTAGAAATTAGAAGAAAAAATGTCCCCAAGCTGGAATGGAATCAGCTAAGGAGTTGCTGAAATGCAGGCACCACAACGTGGTAAGGACCTTGCCACGACGCGGTAGGCGGATCGGTAAAATAGATGAAAGTATTGTCGTAAGTAGAGGGAAATGTACTTTGCACCGTGACGTGGTAATATGGGGTACTGCAGCATGGTGGAAAATGTAGGATGCTATAAGAGAATGTCACAGCGACTCGATTAGAGCGAGACTGGAGCCTAACTAGGCACACCACTATGCGGTAGATATGCTGCCATGACACGGTTACACAGATCACAATACAAATTTAAATTTGTAAAGGGTTCATTTCCGAACCATTTTTCCCTAAATTTGTTGGAGAGTTGGAGAATGGCGATTTTAAAGCCAAGATCACGCCAAGATGAGCTAGAGATAGAGGATTGCAAGTATTAACATCCTTTCCCTCTTAAGTTAATGATTTCTTCTTTTAATGAAGCTTTGAGCTTTAATAGTGAAATTTCTAGATTAGTTAGCTTGAATTAATAGAATTATAACTCGATTGTATGTTATTACGAGTGTTTAGAAGCTTTGAACAAGCTTTGTATGCAATTTCCAAAATGAAATTCATATATGTATAAGTTAGGGTTTCAAACCCTAACTAGTGAGGAAGATAATTTGATGCGACAGAGTTTAGAGTATAATGAATTAGGTAGTATGAGATGCTTAATTTATGGGGGATGTAAATAGATTTATAGATAGCAAACCATATGTTAGAATTATGATCGATTGAATGATCATTTTGATATGGAGAGTGATTAAGCTCTTAATGGGATAAGACGAGTTTTAAGGAGTCTGATATGTTGTATGAATAAGCCTTGAGCAAAAAAGATGGATCAAGTTGCATCAATTGAAGATTTAAAGCCAAGGGTAGTTAGTTTTCACTAACTAACAAGGTGAGTTATAACTCTCTCTCACTAGATTATGATTATATGTGTTATAATCTTAAGTATAAATATGTATGCATATTTTAATATTAATAGGATTATGTTAAATACCTACAAGACATTATATGAAGATAGACCATGAATGTAAGATTATATGTAAATGGTATTATGTTCAATACGTTCAAGATATTAGATGAAGATAGAGTATGATTATATGAATTATAATCTTTGGAATGAGATATGTATGCGTGATTAAATGTTAATGGTATTATGTTGAATACTTACATGTTATTAGATAAAGATTCAGATTAAGTAATTAATTAATGAAGTACTAGATTGATAGTAGAATATTTTTAAAAGAAATAATGTGATAGAATCTAATGTGATAAGTGATATGTAAGACTATGGGTAGACCATAACATTCACATGAAAGATTATGAGAATGTAAAAAGATGATTCCTTCGGGAATAAGATTATGATTCCTTTAGGAATGAGATTATGATTCCTTCGGGAATGAGATTATGATTCCTACAGGAATGAGATTATGATTCCTTCAAAAATGAGATTATGATTCCTACGGGAATGAGATTATGGTTCCATTGGGAATGTAGATAAACGATTTATGCAGGATAAGATTATGTGTTGTTAGAGAAGGTTGAGAAAGGGGTTCCATGAATGGAACAAAGTAAGAGAGTTCTTCTAAAGAACCTTGATATATAACCCATGAGGGATTAAGTGTAGAGGATATATAAGGGGTCATTCCAATCCGCAGAGGATGCATGAAAAGAGATGTTTTCAAAGGATCCGTGAGTGATCAAAGTGTGGGGATTGATCCAGATGGTTGTACTCTGGTAAGATAGAGTTATATTGGTCCCTATATGACAAATATAATATGTTATGTGATTAGACCATTTGGGTATAAATGAGAATAAAATGGAAAAACATAATAAGATGAGAATAGAGAGGTAGAGTGAGAAGATATGAGAAGCGTGTGAGAAAGGTAAAGAGATGAGATGAAAAAAGTATAAGAAAGGTAAAGAGATGAGATAAGAGAAGAGGATGGGAATAATAAAGAGATGAGATTGAGAAGACTATGAGAAGGGTAAACAGAAAAGATGAGAATATCTGATGAGAAGAGAATGAGATGCGATAAGATGAGGATAAAGTAAGAGAGAGAAGAGTATGAGAGGAGTAAAGAGATGAGATGAGAAAATTATTAGAATATATGAAGATAGAGTATAAGATGAGTATGATAAGAGATGATAAGGCACGAAATTAGATGGAGTAAGAGTATAAGAAGTAGCGATGGAAGAGTAGATGGGATTAGATGAGATGATAAAAGAGTAGAAGGGTATGGACATAGGAGAACAGAAGAGTAGATCATGAGAAGAAGAGAACAAAATGTTAGAGTATGAAATGAAAGAAAGAATAGAAGTAGAGTATGATGACATGAGAACATAATAGTAGATCATGAGAAGAAAGAACATGATGTAGACTTTCATGTATTGCAGGTTCAGGTAGTAACCGTTGTATAAGAGGAGTTAGAAGAACCAAAGACTTGGACTAGATATAGATTTTTATTTTGGTATTCCCTTGTTGCTTTGAATTATGGT
This sequence comes from Lactuca virosa, assembly GCF_052849685.1. Taxonomy (NCBI): domain Eukaryota; kingdom Viridiplantae; phylum Streptophyta; class Magnoliopsida; order Asterales; family Asteraceae; genus Lactuca; species Lactuca virosa. The sequence goes on from NC_136430.1 coordinate 126,902,061, forward strand.
TATGATATTGTAAACTCGATAATATCATGGGATATAAAATGTTTTTGAAATTTAGAATTTCACATTTGTATATAAAAACTCTGATAAACCCCCAAAATATTAGTTGAGAAAAATAGAGTAATTACAAATATCTTCTTTAATGTAATATCCCGACTCCCATGTATAAATTCAAAGCTTTTATATTCATATTATTAGGGCAAATCGACGAGTTGGAGGCCCCAACTCGTCGTGTAGAACATGGTCAGCCCGTGTAAATTTTAGAACCTACTCGACGAGTTGGAAGACCCTCTTCATGCCCTAAACCTCTTCCTAAGGATAGTTTTGGGTGTTTTAGCCTCTTGAAGCCTTGCATGCACGTAAAGTTGGCAACTTTACATGGTAACTACACCCTAGGAGGCTAGATCTATAGTTTGGAGCTTTGGTTTCGCTTAAAAGCGTCTGAATGAGAAAAGAGCTGAAGGAACTCGACGAGTTGCATAGCCAACTCGACGAGTTGGTTAGGGTTTTCCCGAACCTTCTGGACACTGCATGCACTCGACGAGTTGTTTGGTAACTCCGCGAGTTGACTTGGGTTTTCACGGTTTCTGAGTTCTGTAGGAACTCGACGAGTTGCTAGATGCACTTGACGAGTTGGGTCAACAAGGACTGTTGACCTTGACTGTTGACTTTGACCAGGGTTGACCAAGTTTGACTTTAAGGGTATTTTGGTAATTTGGGATTTGATAGAATTGGTCCTATGATGATTGTAGGTGTTTGAGTTTGGAGCTGTGATTCGGGAGTTTGATTCTTTCATTTCAGTTCGACATTGTGTGGTGAGTTCTTCTCACTATATCAACAGGGTCTAAGGCACCAAGGCCGACCCTTTTTGGATTGTATCCTGGTTATAGGATGATGCTATTTTAGTGATCTGTTAGATCGATATCCTGGTTATAGTATGATTCTATGTTTAGTGATCTGTTAGATCAGTATCCTGGTATTTAGGATAATGTTATGATTACTGATTGGTAGATCTGTATGACTTATATGTACATGCTAGCTAGCGTATGATATTTATGTGTTTATTATGTGATTGGGGGTGGGTTGAGGCGGTCCTGCTTTGTGCTCTAGGCCAACATACCCAGGGCGGCCCGGATAGACTGCAGACCCGGTAGGGCGTACTAGTCAGGACAAAGGCCCGGAGAACGGTCCAGACAGACTGAGAGTGGACCAGATAGACTGAAGGCCCGGTGTGGGCGGTCCAGTCATACTGAAGACTCTGAAAGTGGAGCAGATAGACTGAAGGCCTGGTGCGGGCGGTCCATTCATACTGTAGACTCTATATGCATGCTGTTTGCTATGATATTGTTTTGATTGTATGGCGTTCGTATTTTGGGGGAACTCAGTAAGCTTCGGGGTAACTATTGTTGATTTTGTTTTAGGTACTTCAGATGATCGCGGGAAGGCGAAGGCTTGATCGTGCACCTCCTCACATTTTATGATTTTGATTTCTGGGATTCTCTAATATGAAACTATTTTGAAAACATTTTGTAATAATTAATGGTTTTTAAATGGTTGAAAAAGTTTTAAATTGGCTTGAATTTTATGGATGTTACAAGTTGGTATCAGAGACTTGGTTTGAGTGAATTGGAGGAACACTCGTGTGAATCCAGTATCAAACTAAGGAAAGTATTTTCAAAATGATTTTCAAATGGTTTTCAAATACTAAAGGAGGATGCAAAGTGTACGATCAGCCGGAGCCAATAAGTAGACCCCAAAATACCTTACAGTTATTTGATATTGTGATATGTTAGAACAGCATGCTAGTGATAGGCTAAGGATCTTCAGGAATTGCATGATAGAATTGCCTGATTTTATGATGTCTGATAGCCTAGGGTTCTTCTTATATGAAATTGACATCATTTTTGTAGTTGTTTAGTGTATGCATCACGGCTGTATATATCTAAGATCTTATAGCCTGAGAATGTTTGGTTTGGCCTTATTTCCTGTTCTTGTTTGATGAAGGGCTTAGGGTAGGATTAGGTATTCGAAAGTCTATAGGGTCCAGCGTTATGTATTGCTAGCATACATGAGTGCTGCAGGGTTAGTGGAAGTTTCATGGATGAGTTGTGCGGGGTCAGTCGGCCAGTTATGAGATACTTAGCCTTCCTCTAGGAGGGAGGATTGAGCGCTCGCCTATGTTTATGAATATTGTTAGGGCGTTGTGATTATACTTGAGACAAATATGGGTAGGTGTGGAAGGTAGTATGGGTCCGTACTATTGTAAGCACAGGACCCATACGCGTAGCAAGGAAGTCACAACCCCTAGGGATTTTTTGGGAGTTGGTTCCCTGTTATTATATGGTATGTCTGATATTTTCCTGATATATTTTCCGCATGGTGGTTACGAGGCGATTTGTGACCGGATCCGGATAGGGATTAGGAGAGGGCAGTCAGGGTGGATCAGCAGTGCCCGAGACCATTGGTTAGATGAGACTGGATGAGTTAGGCGCCAGGATTAGGGAGATCCTGCATGATGAGGTTGCTCCAATGTTCCGGGCTCAGTTGTCGGAGATGTTTGGGTCTATTAAGACCGCTATGGTTGAGTACTTCGATGAGTGCTATGCAACCATTGCTGAGATGGTTGCCACTGCAGCTTCTGCTATCGTAGCAGCTGCAGACAGTGGGGCCAGTCAGGATTTCCAGTATCGGGACTTCGATAACACGAAGCCCCCGAATTTCGATAGGATTCAGGACCTGACCGTAGCCATGAGGTGGCTATCTAATGCGAAGGGATGTTTCTTCACATGCTCATGTCCTGCTGACCAGAAGGTCAGGTGTGCTCTGAAACTGCTAAGGTCCAGAGCAAAGGACTGGTGGAGACTGATGACGGGGTCATATTCTGATGAGCAGCGAGCAACGGTTACTTGAGATCAGTTCTAGGAGATGTTCCGCTCTTGCTGTATACGTGGGTGGAGTGGGAGCGGCTGGCACATGAGTTTTTGGATTTAAGACAGGGCAAAGAGTCGGTGACGGAGATCACCCGTATGTTTACTGAGAGGGCGATGTTCTGCCCAGAGTTTGCTTCAGAGCAAGCTCATATGACACGTTATCTGAGCATGCTCAAGACTGACATCAGACAGTTTGTTGCTACTCAGCGTTGTGATACGTTACTGGAGTTACAGGAGGCCGCTAGGCGGCATGAGCTGGAGATTGAGCTGCAGTTGAAAGAGGAGAGGTAGGCCCCGACGCAGTCACAGCCGGTGCCAAAGCGGTCTAAGACCGCTGATTCTAGGTCTGGAGGTCAGCGTGGTCGCACTTGTGGAAAGTGCGGGAAGGGTCATTCGAGAGTTTGTCGATCAGGTAGTGGGTGCTGCAAGTTCGGGAAAGAGGGGCACTTTGCGAGGGATTGCCGCCAGTTAGCCCCGATTCAGGATATGTGGATTTGCTACCACTGCAATCAGGTTGGTCACGTGAAGATCATTGTCCAGTGCTCGCTGCCAGGCCGCCTTGGCGCTACATTGAGGATTACTGACGGGAGTCAGGGTAGAGTAGGGTCCCCGAGGGCTTAGGGGCGCGCCTTCCAGCTCACAGTCAAGGAGGTCAGGGCAGCATCAGCTGTGGTGGCTGGTATGTTTCTATCCTTTATCTTATTAATTATATCTTTTTATTGCTTATGTGTTTGTACCTATGTTAGGTACGTTCTTAGTGAACTCCTTACCTGCTCTGGTATTGTTTGACTCAAGGACGAGTCGGTCTTTTGTCTCGCAATCTTTTAGTAGGGAGTTCGGTTTTCCCTTAGGAGAGCTAGAGTGTCCGTTGCGAGTCTCCATCGCCAACGAACACGAGATTTCTGCTTCTTCAGTCTATCGGGGTTGCGTTCTGGAGATCTTCGGGGTATCATTCCCGATTGATTTGATTCTGATTCCCATGGGGGAAGTCTGTGTGATAGTCGGTATGGACTGGCTGAGTCGATTCGGTGCCATGATCGACTGCGAGGGCCAGCGGGTGGTAGTTCGAACCCCAAGTGGGGGAGAACTGGTTATCTACGGCGAGGGGACCAGGTTGGGTTCAGGGTTCCGTTCAGCTGTCAGGGCTCGACGGTATATTCAACACGGGTATGCGGGTTATCTGGCGTATGTAGTGGATACGCGGGCCAGGGATCAGGTCTCGGTTTCAGAGGTTCCAGTCGTCAGGGAGTTTGCTGATGTGTTTCCGGAGGAATTACCCGGAGTGCCTCCGGAGAGGCATGTCGAGTTCATGATCGACCTTGTGCCAGGTGTGGCCCCTATCGCCAAGGCGTCGTACCGATTGGCACCACCTGAGATGCAGGAGCTGTCATCTCAGCTGCAGAAGCTGCTAGGCAAGCAGTTCATTCGTCCGAGCAGTTCTCCGTGGGGAGCGCTGATTCTCTTCGTCGAGAAGAAGGATGGTTCACACCGGATGTGCATTGACTACCGGGAGTTGAACAAGTTGACGGTGAAGAACCGTTATCCACTACCACGGATCGATGATCTTTTTTATCAGCTTCAAGGAGAATCTTGGTTCTACAAGATAGATTTGAGGTCCGGGTACCATCAGGTCAGGGTGAGGGAGTGGGACGTGGAGAAGACCGCGTTCCAGACTCGTTGTAGACATTACAAGTTCGTGGTGATGCCGTTTGGGCTCACCAACGCACCAGCTGTATTTATGAACCTGATGAATCGGGTATGCAGAACGATGCTTGATCGCTCAGTCATTGTGTTTATAGATGACATCTTGGTGTATTCAAAGACCAGAGAGCAGCATGAGGAGCACCTTCGGGAGCTATTGGGAGTCTTAAGATGAGAACGGCTTTATGCCAAGTTCTCAAAGTGCGAGTTTTGGTTACGAGAGGTTCAGTTCCTTGGACATCTCGTTAACCAGGATGGGATTTTGGTCGATCCAACCAAGATCGAGGCGGTTATGCAGTGGGAGGTTCCGAAATCTCCCTCAGATATCAGGAGCTTCTTGGGATTGGCAGGGCACTACTAGAGATTCATACAGGATTTCTCCAAGATTGCAGTACCCCTCACTCGTCTGACAAGGAAGGGGGTGGATTTCCAGTGGGGCCCTGAGCAGTAGAGGGCATTTGAGACCCTCAGACAACGACTTTGCGAGGCTCCAGTCTTCACTCTCCCGGAGGGAGTTGAGGATTTTGTAGTGTTCTGTGATGCATCCATCACAAGCCTGGGAGCGCTCCTCATGCAGAGAGGACGAGTGATAGCCTACGCGTCGCGGCAGTTGAAGCCGTATGAGACGAGATACTCCACGCACGATTTGGAGTTGGGAGCGGTGGTATTCGCTCTCAAGATTTGGAGACATTATCTCTACAGGGTCCGCTGTACCACATACATGGACCACAAGAGTTTGAGACATATCATGGATCAGCCAAACCTGAACATGAGACAATGCAGGTGGCTAGGCGTAGTCAAGGATTATGACTGCGAGATCCTTTACCATTCGGGTAAAGCGAACGTTGTGGCGGACGCCCTGAGCCGTAATTTGGTTGTATATTCTATTCCAGCGACATGTATGAGGATATCAGTGGATTCTCCACTTGTGAGCTTGATCAGGGAAGCTCAGGATGAGGGTGTACAATAGGAGAACTGGAAGCTTGAGAGGATTAGAGGCGAGATCACCCGATTTGTGCAGGACGGTCGGGGATTGTTGACCCGTTGTGGTCGGGTATGGGTTCCGATGTCTGGTGGGGTCAGACAGATTGTACTGGAGGAGGCTCATAAGTCTCATTTCTCTATTTACCCGGGAGCCACCAAGATGTACCGGGATCTGAGTTTGAGTTACTGGTGGCCGTGCATGAAGAGAGAGATCGCCTGGTACGTCGAGAAGTGCTTGACCTGCAGGATGGTCAAGGCCGAGCATCAGAGGCCGCATGGAAAGATGCAGCCTCTAGAGATTCCCATGTGGAAATGGGAGCAGATCACGATGGACTTCATCACCAAATTGTCGAGAACGGCAAAGGGTTTCAACGCTATATGGGTCATCGTGGATCGATTGACCAAGAGTGCCCATTTTCTGCCCATTCGGGAGAGCTCATCGGCCAAGAAGCTAGCCGATGTGTATATCTGCGAGATCGTTGCTCGCCATGGGGTTCCGGTCTCTATCGTTTCAGTCCGTGATGTTCGGTTCACCTCCCATTTCTGGCAGAAGTTCCACGAGGAACTGGGCACGCGGGTGCATTTTAGTACAACTTATCATCCGCAGACAGACGGCCAGAGCGAACGGACCATTCAGATCCTCGAGGATATGTTACAGGCCTGCGTTATTGACTTCGGTGGGAGCTGGGACTCCTACCTACCCCTTGCAGAGTTCTACTACAACATCAGTTTTCACTCCAACATTGGTGCTCCACCTTATGAGCTGTTGTATGGGCGGAGGTGTCGTACCCCAGTCTGTTGGGGCGAGGTTGGTCACAGGGTGATAGGTCGGAACGAGGTAGTTCTGCAGACTACCGAGATGATACAACAGATCAGGCAGCGGTTACAGAATGCTCAGAGTCGGCAGAAGAGCTACGCCGACCGGCGCCGATCTGAGTTGGAGTTTCAAGTTGGTGATATGGTACTACTGAAGGTCTCACCCTGGAAGGGTGTGATTCGCTTCAGGAAGAGGGGAAAGCTGGGTCCCCGATACATTGGGCCATTCAGGATTATTTCCAGGGTTGGCAAGGTGGCGTATAGACTAGACCTCCCTGAGGAGCTCAGTTAGATTCATAGCACATTCCATGTTTCACAGTTGCGGAAGTGCTTATTAGATGAGGAGGCGGTTGTATCATTAGATGATATTCAGATCGACGAGTGCCTGAATTACGTAGAGAGACCGGTGGCTGTTTTGGAAAGGAAGGTGAAGATCTTGCGTAACAAGGAAATACCTTTGGTAAAGGTGTAGAGGCAGCACCGGAGGGGATCCGAGTGGACTTAGGAGCCGGAGGCCGAGATGCGGGAGCATTATCCAGAGTTTCTCACCGCAGCAGACTTCGAGGACGAAGTCTAGTTCAAGTGGGGGAGAATTATAACATCCCAACTCCCAGGTATAAATTTAAAGCTTTTATATTCATATTATTAGGGAAACTCGACGAGTTGGGGGCCCCAACTCGTCGTGTAGAACCTGGTCAGCCCGCGTAAATTTTAGAACCTACTCGACGAGTTGGAGGACCCAACTCGACGAGTAGAGGCTGTGCTTGAAAACCCTAATTTTTAGGATTTGCACCCTATTTAAAGGACCTTAAGTCCTCCTTCTAGCCTCCCTTACCACCTTCACGTCCAGAAGCAAACCCTAATCGAGCTAACCTTCTATTTGAGTGTGTGTGAGGCTAAAGTGTGTGTGTGTGTATTTGGTGCATTTCTTGAAGAGACTTGAAGATTGAGAAACTTGGAACAAGAAGGAGCTTGTAGATCCAGCATCTACTTCGTTTTGGCATTCATTTGAAGGTAAAAAGTCATTACCTTGATCATGTTCTTGTTAGATCTCTCCATTTAAGAGTTTAGGGTCATTTCTAGCTTATTCTTGATGCATTTATGGTATTGAGCACGTTTCGAAGTGAGGAGTTCAGATCTGGACTCCTCTAGGCCCTCATGGACATAAAGTTCTCGACTTTATCAAGATTTGGCCTCTCTTCATGCCCTAAACCTCTTCCTAAGGATAGTTTTGGGTGTTTTAGCCTCTTGAAGCCTTGCATGCACGTAAAGTTGGCAACTTTATGTGGTAACTACACCCTAGGAGGCTAGATCTACAGTTTGGAGCTTTGGTTTCGCTTAAAAGCGTCTGAATGAGAAAAGAGCTGAAGGAACTCGACGAGTTGCATAGCCAACTCGACGAGTTGGTTAGGGTTTTCCCGAACCTTCTGGACACTGCATGCACTCAACGAGTTGTTTGGTAACTCCGCGAGTTGACTTGGGTTTTCACAGTTTCTGAGTTCTGTAGGAACTCGACGAGTTGCTAGATGCACTCGACGAGTTGGGTCAACAAGGACTGTTGACCTTGACTGTTGACTGTTGACTTCGACCAGGGTTGACCAAGTTTGACTTTAAGGGTATTTTGGTAATTTGGAATTTGATAGAATTGGTCCTATGATGATTGTAGGTGTTTGGGTTTGGAGCTGTGATTCGGGAGCTTGATTCTTTCATTTCAGTTCGACATTGTGAGGTGAGTTCTTCTCACTATATCAACAGGGTCTAAGGCACCAAGGCTGACCCTTTTTGGATTGTATCCTGGTTATAGGATGATGCTATGTTAGTGATCTGTTAGATCGATATCCTGGTTATAGGATGATGCTTTGTTTAGTGATTTGTTAGATCAGTATCCTGGTGTATAGGATAATGCTATGATTAGTGATCGGTAGATCTGTATGACTTATATGTACATGCTAGCTAGCATATGGTATTTATGTGTTTATTGTGTGATTGGGGGTGGGTTGAGGCGGTCCTGCTTTGTGCTCTAGGCCAACATACCCATGGCAGACCGGATAGACTGTAGACCTGGTAGGGCGTACTAGTCAGGCCGAAGGCCCGAAGAACGGTCCAGACAGGCTGAAGGCCCGATAGGGCGGACCAGACATGCTGAAGGTTCTGAGAGTGGACCAGATAGACTGAAGGCCCGGTGCGGGTGGTCCAGTGATACTGAAGACTGTGAGAGTGGACCAGATAGACTGAATGTCCGGTGCGGGCGGTCCAGTCATACTGTAGACTCTATATGCATGTTGTTTGCTATGATATTGTTTTGATTGTATGGCGTTGGTATTTTGGGGGAACTCACTAAGCTTCGGGCTTACTGTTGTTGATTTTGTTTCAGGTACTTCAGATGATCGCGGGAAGGCGAAGGCTTGATCGTGCACCTCCTCACATTTTATGATTTTGATTTCTGGGATACTCTGATATGAAACTATTTTGAAAACATTTTGTAATAATTAATGGTTTTTAAATGGTTGAAAAAGTTTTAAATTGGCTTGAATTTTATGGATGTTACGTTTAAGCTCTTAATACGTTAAGTCCAAGCCTCAAACTTTCCAGAAGGATTTAATACTATCTCATGGTCTGAAAAATCAAAACTTTATAAACATGCATAACCCATCCAAGTCTCACAACATTCTGTTGGATAAGGTGTCTAAGTCCATAACTATATTTAGTATGTACTTGACCCAATTTGGCATGGTCCATTTGGGTTGCATCTTCATCTCACCTTTTGGATAGACAAAATGAGAATAAGGACACTTATGGCTTGTTAGTATATTATAAGTTCTAATATATTAATATGAAATCATATTATTTAATTAGTATTGATCAAGAATTAATTTGGAATTAATTCTATGATCAAAAGGAGACTAATTAAATATATGGGGATTGATTTGTAAATCATTCATTCTTATATAGTGGGCTTATGGTCCATGATTCACTAGATTGGGCTAGGACCCATTGGGTGCTCCATGGATGCTCCATGGAGGTTAAAACCCATGGATCATGGGGGAAATGAAAAGCCATGCACATTAGGGTTTACATGATATAACCCTATATGTGGCACACTATATAAGCAACCTCATAAGGAGCAAAATCGGCCACTAAGACTAAAAGGGTGAGGGCTAGCCGATTTTGTGATCAAAATGTTCTTCTCTCAAGTTATTCCAAGATTTGTGGTGTTGTGTGAAACATTTGAGGCATCACATTTGGGGTGCTAGGCTCACAAGGTCTTAAGGAATCCAACCTACAAGAAAAGGTATGTCATTCTACTAGTTTTATATTACAAGTACCCCATGCTATGCTAGTTAGGATGTAAACCTTGGAAAATTCATATTTGCATGAATATTAGAGAAAACATAGATCCAAGGTTTCTAGGGTTGCATGTACACCGTAGGAGTGTTAGAATGCTCAAAACTTATCAGTGGTATCAGAGCCTAGGCTTGTTTTCTTTGTATTTGATGCAAACTGCTTGGAAAAGTCGAGAATTCTGCAATATGAACAGTGAACTCGCCGAGTCCATGGGGGACTCGACGATTCCATGACAAAATGCATCCTACTCGTCGAGTAGGTTCTTGAACTCGACAAGTAGGATTCCCTGTGTGCAGAATTTCGAGTTTTGCTGCTGGAAATGGAATAGAATCATTACCCTAAACTGTTTTGGGCTCATAAAACTTATTTTTGGTGTGGTAATGATTATACTAATCCATTTTCAATGGTTATTATCAAATTTTCAAGTTTTATGTATGTTTATATGATTCTTGAAATAGTTGATATGGATGTTCATGCTTATGAGTTTTAGTAAGATCATAGGAATTATTTTCAAATTGTTTGTTAGTTAATTCTTGATCTAAATGTTTTTTAATGGATTCCATAATTTGTCCTCAAGTTATGGATTACCAAAATTCATTTCCTTTAAAGATCCATTAAAGAGTCATAGGTTACATAATTGAAGAGTCTTTCTCATAAATAGTTTTATGGACTCCATAACTTGTCCTCAAGTTATGGATGCTCAATAGTCTCTTCATTAAAGTTTTTTAAAACCTTAATTAAACTCATAAGTTATGAAAATCCAAAAGTTTTTTTTTGAATTGTTCAAAACTTGCCCTCAAGTTTTGGAAATTGTAAAGTCACTTTAAAAAACTTTAATTCCAAACCCTAGAGTTTTAAAAGTTAAAATTCAACCCTTATACTTTATAGTATTATAAGTTAATAATATTTATATATGTATAAGAGCAAGTCAGTTTTACCGTTAGTAGGCCTCATTCACGAAGCCGGTCTATAAGGGGGTATAAGGTTGTTGCCTATAAAATGGCAGCTTAATGGGTGTCCACTCTCACCCACCGCTTCCTTGACTGGTGGAGGGTCGTTAGCCGAACGGGTAAGACAAGGACTATAATTCTCCCTTCATTAAAAGTGTAATGATAATTACTAAGTAACTAAACACTTATAGATTCCCAATCTTAGTTACTTAGGAAAATGTGAATTTGGTGCTAACCCATGAAATTACACTTTGTACCTTACCAAGTCGTTGGTGGAGCGTGTGTGGGTAACCGGCACACTAACATGGACTAGTAAGAGTGGCAAAGGGTGACTTAATGTTTATGATAGATCGGTGGAGCGCGTGTGGGTAACCGACACATCGATTAGGTGATAAAGATTAAGGGTACCAAGTTAATTTGCATGGTTATTCACACCTTGTTTGTGATCCTCGGCATCCCAGTCACAAACTTGAGAGGGCACAATCGAGATTTAAACATGACATTGAAAAGTTCAATGAATCTCAAAAGATCTAGGAGTTTCAAACCAATTAAAACCTAATACCTATTTCGTTTTTCATGGTGGAAATTGGTGAATCGTCATTCGCCTACCTTCAAATATTTTGTAGCTTGGATTACGGCATCCCTCTTCCAAGTTATAAAATATTGTGTTGGGTCCTAGCCTTAATATTTCATATTGGGTGTTATATTAAGGACTTAAATCAACTAACTTGAATATCTCCCATTTTAGATGTTTGGTTCAGACAACTATGATCATCCCCTTGGAACAAGCTTTCCTAATGAAGATGATGTCCCGTGGTTGGATCATGGAAATCATACTTCAATTCCTCCACCTCCTCCAATTGTTCTCCCTAACCCACAAGTTCTTGAATAGTTCAAGGTCACTCAAGCCCTATTGGCAAGCAAAGTCTATGTGTGCTCACATCTTGGAGATGAAGTCACATATTGACAAGCCGGGAGAGTTGGGTGTCAAAGTCTTGAGGAAGTTGGTTATTGAGTAGGTTCTTCAATCACTTTCTAAGTCACATAGTGAGTTCCTGTAGGACTACTATATGACAGACCATGAGATGACCCTTAATGATCTTACCTATTTCCTTGATGCTGCTGAATTAGCAATGATTTGGAGCACTTGTAAAGCAAATTTGATTGGAAGATCGACTTCCCAAACTTCCATAGACATTGATAATGGTAACATTGGAAATCCAGAAAAGCTTTGTCTTCCCAATGGAAAGGGATCGGCCATAGTCAGCTCGGTTGACCAAATGGTAAAGAAAAAGGCTAAGTCTGAGATAGTCCCATGTACCATTCCCAAAGAGTCCATATGTTTCTATTGCTAAAGGAAGGGGCATTGGTTGCGAAGCTACCCCATTTACCTAAAAGATCATAAGGTTGGTAAAGTCAAAAAGTTTGACTCTACATCGGGTAAAGTCCACTATCTAACTCTATTAAGTTCCTATTTAGAGATTCTTATAACATGATGTGACTAGGTCGCATGTTGATGTTTTAAGAATCAAAGAAAAGAGGAAGCTTAAAGGAAGAATATGTTGATTCTGATCGCGAAGATGGATTTCAATCGTATAATCTGAAGATCAGAATTTTGAGCTGTTGCTTAAGAGTTGTGATAGATTGCCTAGGAATAAATAACAACATTGTTTTCATATGCATTTGCATTGTAAGGATAAGTTTTTTCCGCAAAGTTTTAAAATAAAAGGAAAAAGTTTTAATTTGATTTATTTTAAAAATATCCTTACAGTGGCATTTGTGAAATTTTTTTGTTTATATGATTCCATTGATAGCAATATTGGAAAATGGATTTGATTCTTTCGTTTGTGGTAGTGTCATAATTTACCAAATAAGGAACGATTCTCATCACCCAAGTTTCAGTTGGATAAAAACTTGGAATCATGCAACTTGTATTATATGATGAATGAGAATTTTCATATTTGGGAAAATAATACTAATTCCTTGTTCACATGTATATGTGAGTCAAGTGAAGGGCTAGGAGATCGGGTACACTTGGTTATGCGCTGATCAGGTCCACCACAAAGAACGATAAGGCTGTTCGTCATGATTTACTAAAGTTTACTAAATATGGTTATACTTACAAGTTTAAATATAATTCTGAAACATTGGGAAAGTTTCAATGTATGGCAGAACGAATGAGAAGAATCAAATTAGGCAGAAAGATAAAAATTTCTCAAAACTGAAAAGATGGGAGAGTACTTTAGTATCATGTTTTATGATCATCTTAATGAAACCATATCACAATTGGTCCTCTAAGGACATCTTAGTGCATTCTTATGGCTGAGAAGAGGAGTCATGGATTATTGAAATGGTTAAATCAAGAAGATGAGTCATACTTCGTTCCAAAACAATTCTTAGAGTCATACTCCAAGATTGTAACTTGAGTGACATATCTTAAAGAAGGTTGATAACACTTGACAATGAAGAGTAAAATGTTTTCTACTATTGTACATTTGAAATTGGTAAGTTGTGATGTTTTGGATAAAACAGAGACCAACTAAGGCCAATTATGTGAAGTGTTTGTCTTGATAAGAATCTGCACTATCTCTTGAATATTTGTTTGTCAAAGAATGGTTCTTGGCAAGAGAGTCTTATATGCCAATAGGAGAGTGGGAGTCTTAAAGATCCTGAAAGAGTTTCAAGAACTAATCAAGAATAAAACTTGTAGTTTATCACTAGCACATGACTTGAGGTTTATAACCTATCGTGCTGACATAATTCTTGTTTCTATGCCTATTCCAGTTAAAGTTGGCTTTGCATATGACTTCCAAGAGTTCTCAATTGGTTGCATAACAACCTGGAAGCAATGGTAGGCCCTTGTGCTGTCAGGTGACAAGAAATTAAGAATGGAAAAGTTCAGTCCATATGAGTTTGAATTTGTCATTAACCTTGTCTTGTGATTATGGTTTTGACAAATTCACATGGATAGGAACACATACACCATAAAATCTAAGTGTCATTAGGTTTCTCTCTGATTCATGAAAATGATGGTGAGGAAACGCTTTCACTAAGTAGATTTTAAGTAGATAGCAATTGTGATATTTGCATTCTCAAAGTCGTTAGTGGAGCGTGTGTGGTTAACCGGCACATTAACATGGACTTGTGAGAAATGGCAAAGGTCTAAACAATTGAGACTATGATTACGGCATCCCTTTTCATAGTTCTAAAAATTCTTTAGACACGCATGTGAGCTATATAAGGAAAGGTGTATGATTTTGATAAAGTCTTATCAAAGAATCTCGTATCAGAAATCTGAACTTTGGTAAGAAAGTCAATAAAGTATTGATTTCTAGAAGTCCAGCTAATTTCTGGATACATGTCAAAGCTAGTGGGAGCATAAGTGTTATGTTAATAGTAATTATTATGCTAGTGGGAGCATAATCAATTATGATAATTGTTGCAAGCTAGCAATGTTAATTATAGAAAACAAAAGGTTTCAATTGGGAAAAGTTGTTTTGCTATAATTAAGGGAGATGAAATTATACTTCATTTCAATTCTAAAAGCTTAGATTGAGAATTTAATCATCTTTAGTCAAGGATATATATATGAATTTTATGTTGGAATGGTTCAAAATAAGCAAATTCTATATATATATTGTGTTCTTAAAATTCGATTATGATTATGACATCCCTTTTCATAGTCGAATTATGAAAACATAGGAAAAGGCCGGTCTAGGATCATGTCTTTATGTGAGACATCATGAATCATGTCCAATATGCTTCGGGTATAGGATCGATTACATGTGCTATAATATTCATCCATTCTAAATTTTCAACATGCCTAGGATGTTAAGAGGGAAAAAGTACTTGGACTGGATATGACTAAAATGATTAAGAAATTGTCAAGGACAATCTGAGGTTTAACAAAGATTGGTTTCTCATGGACAGTTGGAAGTATAGTGTTAATTTTGAAATGACCGTATTGACATATTCTGAAAAGAGGCAACTCTTGTTCAGAAGTGATAGTCAAAATGAAATATGGAAATGTTTCCATAGGTGGAAGTTATTCATTAAATTTGTGTAAGATTAGAAAAACTTAAAGCAGGAAGGATGTTCAAATGAATGCACTTTGAATCTGAGACTTCGTTTCCATGGAATTGATCTCCATTGGAATACTCTGTAATGTATAATGACAATTCTTTGTGACTTTATGCATAGTCATTACAAGAGGATCAATGCATATAAGTTTAGAATCTAACAGATTTCGATAAATAGTAGTAATTTGGAATTCTTACATTTACGATAAGGATTTGGATTGTGAAATGAGCATCATTGGAATCATGTTCAATTGGTCTATTTCACAAAGTAAGGATCATAGACAAACATAGTGTGCATACTTGGAGTATGTCAGAACTATTGTTTAGACAAACATAGTGTGCATGCTTGGAGCATGGCATGACTATTGTTTTAATTCAAGTATTAGGCTGATAAATCGAAACATTATACAATGAATAATGTGTAATCAATATGGTGTTTAAATAAAAGGATGTTTTATTTACTCTCAAAGGTGCTTGGGGCCATATAGGATTAATATTATTCTTGTGTTTCACTTTGCATGTTTTGACTTCCCGAATAACTAGATTATTCAAACTCTCCATAGTCAGTCATATGTTGGAAGTAGATATGAATCAAGAATGTCATGAATTGGGTTTGTAGATGTCTAAGGTGCTAGACATAGCAAATGGTTGCTACAACATTCATGAGTGCTCATAAGTTCTGAGTATTGGATCCAACCCACACTCACTTATATCACTTTATGGAATTTATCTCGAGTGATCGTGAGACGGTAATATCATATAAGTCTTCAAACCTAGAGATATGAGTTGTTGATTATGAGTTGGTTATACATTGATTGTACGAAAACGCATTGGTAACTCGATGTTATAAAACGTGCCTTTGTGTATGATTCAACAAGTAGTAGAACAAGCATATGAGTCGAAGTTTATCTGTTCCTTTTAGTCCTTGGAGGATTAAAAGCGATATCTGGGCCCCTCGATGATTTTGTTTTGACCTATGTACCGGGCCCGGTCAGAACCAAATTGATGTGTTCAGTTTAGTTCTATGTCAAACAAATCGGAAATCGGGAAACAAACTGCTGGACAATAAGTACGACATTGTTCCATGTATTTGTCCGGCTGATATCTAGAACAGAGGATTATATGCTCACTTATCTTAAATGGCGCATCATCATCATAGTTCCGCGAGACTTTGAAAGAGCTACGATTTTTGGTCGGTTCTTGAAGTCATACATATAGTTATTAGACTTATCCAAGTGGGAGACTGTTGGATAAGGTGTCTAAGTCCATAACTATATTTAGTATGTACTTGACCCGATTTGGCATGGTCCATTTGGGTTGCATCTTCATCTCAACTTTTGGATAGACAAAATGAGAATAAGGACACTTATGGTTTGTTAATATATTATAAGTTCTAATATATTAATATGAAATCATATTATTTAATTAGTATTTATCAAGAATTAATTTGGAATTAATTTTGTGATCAAAAGGAGACTAATTAAATATATGGGGATTGATTTGTAAATCATTCATTCTTATATAGTGGGCTTATGGTCCATGATTCACTAGATTGGGCTAGGACCCATTGGGTGCTCCATGGATGCTCCATGGAGGTTAAAACCCATGGATCATGGGGGAAATAAAAAGCCATGCACATTAGGGTTTACATGGTATAACCCTATATGTGGCACAATATATAAGCAACCTCATAAGGAGCAAAATCGTCCACTAAGACTAAAAGGGTGAAGGCTAGCCGATTTTGTGATCAAAGTATTCTTCTCTCAAGTTATTCCAAGAGTTGTGGTGTTGTGTGAAACATTTGAGGCATCACATTTGGGGTGCTAGGCTCACAAGGTCTTAAGGAATCCAAGCTACAAGAAAAGGTATGTCATTCTACTAGTTTTATATTACAAGTACCCCATGCCATGCTAGTTAGGATGTACACCTTGGAAAATTCATATTTGCATGAATATTAGAGAAAACATAGATCCAAGGTTTCTAGGGTTGCATGTACACCATAGGAGTGTTAGAATGCTCAAAACCCATCACATTCTAGGTCAAAGATGGTGAAATATGGTCCTAACTCCATGCATGTCACCAAATTAAGGGCAGAGACCAGATATAACACATACTATACTTCGGGGACCTCAGAAAGCAATAAAAGTTGCAAACTTTATTCTAACCATTAATCCAAAACCCACAAATGGACGAAACTATCTTAAAACTCACGATCTAAGAAACATTATTCATAAAATTTGAGCCTTGAAGACTTACAAAATTCCAAAGGATGCTCAAAAGATTAGATTATGCTTACTTGATGCTTCCTTTCTCCCCTAACATTCTTCTTCTTCCTTCAAAAAACAAGATCTAGACAAATAAGGCTCAAGTACATGGAGGAGGGATAGGGTTTGACATAAGCTCTCTGGAGGTGATGGAGGTTGATGGTTGAGGAAACCCTCTCCATTACACACCTTAAATAAGTCTCAAGGCCCAAAACTTAGGGTTTTGTTCCTATTACGACGTCGTGCTGTGATAATTAAATGACTACCGCATCGTGGTAACCCAACTACCGCTCAGCGGGAAAACAAAATTCCCAAAATCCAAATTAAAACTTTAACCATGCATAACATTATTTCATACATGAATTGGGTGTTACACAAGGATTCACAGGGTTGTAGAAATATGTTGTGTAAATTCGGTTGATGGTTTACGGGGAGTCACCCGATTCCATGTACGATTATATGAGAATGTATGAAAGAACTGTAAGAGAAAGTTTGTATAAATTGTCAAAATGTGTTGTTGAAACATTTGGTGACGTTTATTTCTAAAAACTTTTGTTGAGGTATATGAAACAACTATATGTGGCACATGAAGAGTGACATGGTTTTCTCGGTATGATTGGAAACATTGATTGCACACACTGGAATTGGAGAAATTGTCCCCATGCGTGGAGATGACAGCTTGCAAGTGATCATCATGGAACGTCTTCATTGGTATTAGAGGTTGTTGCTTCCCAATATTTGTGGATTTGGCATGCTTTTTTCGGGGTTGTGGGTTCAAACAACGACATCAACGTTCTTGACCAGTCACCAATTTTCAACGATACTTTGTCAGGAAAGGCACCAGATGCTCCTTTTCATAATGAATGGAAACGAATATAAGTTTGGGGTATTACCTTCCAGATGAAATATATCCTATGTATTCCACATTCGTGAAGGCATTCCAACACCCAATGAAACCAAAAGAAAAATTCTTCAAGAGAAAAAAACAGCATGTAAAGATGTGGAACATGCTTTTGGAGTTCTAAAGTCGAAGTGACACATAATAGAACATGCAACACGACCATTGGAGATAGAAACTCTATGATATACTATGTATACATGTATCATAATGCATAACATGGTAGTGGAAGATAAATGACAAAATATTGCACAATATATGCCAATGGACCCCCGACACATGCAATTTCAACTAGGTTCAATGAAATATTTGCATATAATCGTTGATATTCAAGATGCACAAAAACGCAGACAACTTCGAAAAGACTTGCCCGATCATATCTATGATGCTAACGATGATGAAGAGTAGTGTAGTTAGAAAAAAAAAGATTATGTATTTTTTTAGTCTTGCAATGTCTTTTTTTTATTAAATGTTATGTTTTTTAATATTATATAATTATATTTATAACTATTGAAAAAAAAAGAAACACTCTAAAAAAAAGAAAAAAAGTATTGATATGAAAATTACTTTGATGTGAAATTGTGGTGATAATTTCTTACTTAAATGATATGGTTAGGGATGAGCTTTACAACCGGACCAGTTCGGAACCGGAACCGGTTTTCCTATATTATAAGAACTGAGAACCGGACCACCGGTTCTAGCGCCGGTTCCGGTCCCGATTTTTCGGTTATTTTTTAAACTAGAACTGGTTGAAATATTATAGATGATATGTTAGATTCCGGAGCTTGTAAATGATTCAATATTTTACCAAATTATGACCTTTTACATTCTAAATTGAAGTATAAACACTAAATTACATGATGAAAAAAGAATCAAGTATTTTCGACTTCATATAATTGAGTTATGCGCACTTTAAAAACGGGACAGATTCCAAAAAAAATGTTGAAACAGAAATTACGCAACATTGATATGCTGTTTTCCGGGGTCTATAACTGATTCAATATCTAACTAAAATATGTGTTTTTATAGTCTAAAATGAAGTACAAACACCAAATTACATGCTGGAAAAAAATTAAGTAATTCCGACGTCATATGAATGACTTATGCACATTTAAAAAAATGGGACAGATTCAAAAAACAAAAAAATGTTGAAATAGAAAAAAGGCAGCATCGATATTCTTTCATTCGGAGCATGTGTCTTATTCAATATGTAACCAAAACATATGTTTGTACAGTAAAAAATGAATTACAAACTCCAAATTACATGTTGAAAAAAAAAATCAAGTAATTCCGACTTTATGCGCATTTTAAAAAACGGGAAAAATATCAAACCGGTTACGATTTTTAGAACCGGGACCGATTTTCCTAGAAACGGAGAACCGGTAACCGGATTTTATTACCAATTCCGGTTCCGGTTCCGACGGTTCTAATGTACATCCCAAGAGATGGTGTTGAACACGACCGTAGTATGTGAAGTCACAAAAAGATGATGTTATGACTTTAGTGGCTTAGATTCATATCTACCGACCTAAGTTTTGGAGTGAGACAAAAAATAACAAACTTTATAGTCATTTCTTCCCGATTGCAATTTTGGCCCACATTTACACAATTATCTTTGGTCTTCTCAACAACCAAATTTCAATTCATTTTATCAAAGCTCACAATCCCAACACTTTTTCCAAAGAAGTCCCACATAATCAAATTAGTTTCAAGTTCAATAACAACACTTTACATCTTCAATTTCCAAAACCATCATCTCTACTTGGATAATTATGGCATCATGTATACACAAATTTTTAAATTTATAATTTTGACCGTATCACCTGAGATTATATGAAATTAGGTTTGAGATAATATAAGAAATCAATATCTTGATTTTAAAGAAAAGTTATACATATAGAACTTAGAATACATGTTGTTTTATGGTTTTGAGACAATAATTTTTCAATAAAGATATAAGGGAATACTAAACTGAAAATCTTATAGGTAAAGATACTTGGTAGTTAATTTTTGTTAAAATTGTAGAAAAGTTGCGTCTGTTGGAACACACACGTTTGTCAGTTTTTATGGGAAAAATTAATAGACGTATATATATCCGCTATATATAGATACTATTTTGTGGCCTACCACTCAGATCTTGCTGGGGTCGTTGCCCCCGAACCCCATGTTCCCGAGATCAAATTGCGTACATTATCTTCGCACTTCCCAAGCTTGCAGTATTTCTAAAACCGAACTCAACTTGTCTCGAGTTAATCATGATATTACTAAGTGAGTCGATTACACTAAATAAAACCACAAACAATACAAGAGGTCTCAAGGTCAAACCCAAACATACTTCATTGATTGTTAGTGTTATATGATTTACGCCTTATATTATGCATGATGGTCTTTATGGGTGCGTCGTGAGACATTAAGGAATGCAATTTACCGTTTTTGAGTTATTGTAATATTATATAGTTAATATGAATATTATAGAGTGATCTATTATTTAATTCAGAAACATTACAATTAGGATTGTAAAAAAGATTTTTAAATTTGAAAAAATAACAAAAAAATATGGGAAAGTTTTGGATATTCAAAATCCGATTTCAGTTCTTTTGATAGATATTTGATAGTTATATTCCAAAAAAGTGGATATTCAAATTATCCAAATCCATGAATAGCACATTTTGATCTATATCCTAGAATGGGAAGACCACAACATTTCAATGGGGGTATACTTGTAATAATTACTTTTCTTTATACATGTTTTGGGTATAAAACGAATAAGTTGGTTTCGATGCATTGGTTTGTAGCTTCAAATAATTGTTTTAAGGTGTTGCTGTGTTAAGTGATTAGTAGATATTTTCGAATATTCTTTAGTAGATATTTTCGAATATTCTCAAGTGGCATGTTAAATAGATAACAACAATACGAATCACAACTGTAAAAACCTAAAATATTAAAGTTTGGAATTTCAATATCAAATGTGATATCATGTATCTATATATTAAATTTTTGGGTATCCACAATTTATATATGAATTTGGATATAAATCGGATCCTAACAAAAAGTGAAAAATAATTTCACATATCCAAAAATCGGATCCTAACATGGCCTTATACGAGAGTTCTACAAAAAGTTAACATAAAAAAAACAAGATATATTAGAAGTGGTGTTTAGTAATAAGTCAAAAAGGAAGGTTTAAATTGACAAATTATAATCTTAAGGGACTCTATATTACAACTACCACAATTAGCTTACGGCGCAATTAACAAGCAAACTTGTAATCACAGATAGAGGGAGAGAGAGAGAGAGAGAGAGAGGAACCGTCGATGTGAAGGTCAAACCCAACAAACACTTTGAAAATCTCTGACCGCTGTAATCTCCGCCGTGTTCTTGCAAGTTTTTTTTTTTCTTCCGGTGAAGTTCATCATTTGATGCCCTATTCTATCGTGAATCTTCGACGCTTGGCGGTGTGTGGTGGTGGTGGTGGAGGAGGAGGGAGTGCCGGTGAAATTACAAGTAGTCGATTATTATTATGAGGAGAAACCAAAACAAGGCTAATAATGATAAACATGACAACAGCAATGGCTTAATTCCTAATTCGTTCAGATTCATTTCTTCATATATCAAGACCGTCTCTTCGAACGTCAGGTCCGCTGGAGCCTCCGTTTCTGGATCGGTTTCCGGTGATTCCTCCGATGAACTTCGAAAAGACCAGGTTTTATGATCGATTATTTAGTCGTTTGATTTCGCGTTTGTTGAAGAGTATTTTACTGTATTACTTAAGGATAAGGATTTATGTTCTTGCTACCGTTTTAATACTGGATTATGAAATTAATCTCATGTGTATTTTTATCTACTTTGAGTATATATTGTAGAAATTATTGCTTGGATTTTCTTCGGAAATGGAAATTGATATAGAGACTGACGAATCTAATTTAGCGATTAATCATTAATGAGACACTTAATTTGGATTGGGGACTAGTGGATGAGATATTTGGATCTTTCCTTAAATATAGGGTTTATTTGTTTTGTGGTTCTGGAGATGCTACTCTTTCTATGATAGCCACATAAACAACTGTGCGATTTCACCCTTGGAACTACAAGAATTGTTTGGAAATTGGAGCTTTTTCAAGGGTGTAGCAGGGGGTCACTTTAATCATATGCTTGAATTGTTTACTACTGATATGAGTAGATATGGAACTTTTATACAATTGGGGAAGTTTTGCACTTATGACAAAAAATTAAAGAGGATATAGACAAAAATCTCACTAGTTTCTGTTACAATTTAAAATGGAAAGTGAACTTACAACATACACCTGAAAGTGAGAAAAAGGAGCTGAGGTGACAAAGGTGATTGCTTCTTTGCAGATGAGGAAGTATTAGAAAATCAAAGCAAGTTCGATAGTCAAAACATGCATTTTTTGTGTGTACTTTGTTGTGGGTCCAAATAGAGTGCTAGGCTTCTAGCATGCTAGATAAAACATAATTCTTTATGCTTATGGACTTAAAAAGAAATTACTTCAATGAGATGTTTTAGATTTGACTTGCTAGACATAATGCTTATGGAATGAGTGCTACTTTTGTGAATTATCATTTCAATATTAAAATCTTTAGGGTTAGGTTAAAATTAAACTTACTTTATTTAACATATCACGTGTTCTCTTTCCATGTTGTGCAATTTTGGTATTGTACTTATAAACTAAATAGGTTATATTGTATTAATCAATAAGCAACTGTTGTGCAATTATGATCTTGTATGTGATCATGTTGCATGTTTCTACACTTCAACACATGTAACACATGGATTGTGTATAATATATTTAAATGATAAAAATCTATTGCTTATCAATAAAAGTCCCTTCTTTTGCACTATCACCCCTAAACTTTTGTTTAATCGCTCTGTAAGACTATAAATTATAAATTATAATAATCACTCAACATTATATTTTCTTGAACAGGTACTATGGTCTTGCTTTGATAGATTAGAGCTTAATCCATCAACAATCAAGAATGTCCTTCTACTAGGTTACTCAAATGGTTTTCAAGTTCTTGATGTGGATGATGGTTCTAATTTTAGTGAACTAGTTTCAACTCGTGATGATCCAGTCACATTTCTACAAATACAGCCTGCCCCTAAAGATGCAACAACAACTGATGCCCATGAAGGATTCAAAATGTCACACCCCTTGTTATTGGTTGTGGCTAGTGAAGAAGCTAGGGTTTCAGGTATATCACACAATGAAAGAGATGAATCTCAGATGGATAATTCCATGTATTCTCCTAGAGCTGTGAGATTCTACTCATTAAGGTCACATAGTTATGTTCATGTGTTGAGGTTTCGATCAACTGTGTATATGGTTAGATGCAGTCCAAGGATAGTAGCTGTAGGTCTCGCTTCACAAGTAAGCATCTATATCCATTATCCATTTACATTCACTCTTATTTTTATCTTTCTTTGAATTTTTAAGGGGTTAAATGCAAGAAATAGCAATGTATTTAAATAATCTAGGTATCTACCAAATTATAGCATTCTAATTTTAGTTTTTTCTTATGTGGACATTATACATTGGAAAATTTAACTCAGTTAGTTATAGCAGTGAAAATTGCTTTGTGTTTGGACACATTGCTATAGTTGGGTAGATTTTTTATGTGGTGTTTGGTATGATGGAATAAAGGAAGGAATGGAATGGTTCATGATTCATTGCATGGAAATGAAAAGAACCTGTTTGTTTTGCACATCGGAATGGAATGAACCATTGTTGAAGGAATGTGATTCCTTCCATTTTGTTAATTTTCATTCCTTATTATCATGGGTATTTTTTTCATCCCATCACGGATGAATTGAAAATTTGCAATATAGCCTGTTTTTATTTATTTAAATTTTATTGACACAGTTTTAAAATTTATTATTATTATTTTAATCAAAGTACACTTATAAGTCTTTAAAATAACAAAAATAATATAATTTTTGTGTAACTTATTTGGAATTTAACGAGCTTTTTTGTTATGTTCAATTTATTTTATTTTATTTTTGTAAATAAAAGTCTGATAATTGTGAAAAAAAAAATAATTTATAGAATAGAGTTAAAATATTATAAATTGTATTTACATATAATATAAAAAGTTGGTATGAAATTTCATTCCATATTTCTATTCCTATAGGCCAACCAAACATGATCATGGAATGTAATGACTCATTCCATTCCTTTGCCATTCCATTCCATCCAACCAAACAAACCCTTACTAATTTTTTTGTTTTCTTATTCCATTTGTGAAATTTATGTTTAATTCAGTTCCCAACTTAATAGTTGTCGAGCTTCACTTTTTATTCATCAAGGAACGAATCATATTAAAAATGTTTTTTTTCTTAGTTTTGAAAACGAATGTTATCGAACAATTAACAATGTTTTTTTTTTTTTTTTTTTTTTCATGGCAGATATATTGCTTTGATGCAGTTACACTGGAAAACAAATTTAGTGTGCTCACATATCCAATATCTCAATTAGGAGGACAAGGACTTTCTGGAATCAATATTGGATATGGGCCAATGGCTGTGGGTCCCAGGTGGTTAGCATATGCTTCCAACAACCCATTATTATCAAACACAGGGAGATTAAGTCCTCAAAATCTAAGCCCTTCGCCAGGTGTCAGTCCCTCAACCTCACCTGGTAGTGGAAGTTTAATGGCTAGATATGCCATGGAATCCAGCAAGCAGTTAGCTAGTGGACTTATTAATCTTGGAGATATGAGTTACAGAACTTTGTCTAAATATTGCCATGAGCTTCTTCCTGATGCTAGGGCTGTGCCTCATTCTACTGAAAATGCTAATGCAGGAATGGTAAGATTTTTTATATTTAAGTTGATAATCTTTTAATTTATTAATATTTATTTTCACTTATTGTAAGCATTTAAAAGGAAATAAACAAAGTGATTGCAAGACATCGCAATGATCTGGTTATTAACTTAATAATCTATGAACATTATGCATGTTTTGTTAAAAGACTAAGCATCTGAGAACTTACGTAATAAATCTTGCCAATAAAATTTTAATCTTATGTTTTGTTAGTTGAAATTAAAAAAGGGTTAATCACTAAAATGACAGAATCAAGGTGGGGTAATATCACCCATTTTGCAAAAAGGAATTTGTAAAATGCTTTTTTTTTTTTTGACAAATGACATATTTTTCGGAGATTACATCATCAATTTGTTGAAAATGATGTCATTTCGTGAAAAAATGCAAAGATTCATGATTTTCTGTAGGGCCCCACTCTTTTGGTTATTTTAGTTATCAACCCATTAATTAAACATCCAGGTTAGTAATAAAAACGGGTGATCTTGGTCCCTTTAAATTATCAATCACTGCTTCATTTATTTCTAAATTTTAATATCTGTATGTTTATTTTCTAATCATTCAATCTATTTCCATAACAAAATCCCCTACTTATAATTATTTACCCCTTCGGCATTTTAATAAAACTTGTTTTTGAATCATATTTAAAAATTATCTATGCAGGTTGTGATTAAAGATTTCATATCAAGAGCTGTCGTTTCACAATTTAGGGCCCACACAAGTCCTATCTCTGCACTATGTTTTGATCCAAGTGGGACCCTTTTGGTCACTGCATCGGTTCACGGGAATAATATCAATATCTTCCGGATTCTTCCATCTTCCTCACATAACGAATCAGGCAACCGAAACTTTGATTGGAATTCTTCTCATGTTCATCTTTATAAACTCCATCGTGGCATGACTTCTGCTGTTCGTTTCTACTTTCTCTCTCCTTTTTCTAAAATTATAAAACCACTCAAAACGACGTAGTTTTTGTCACAAATGGTTTACTGGAAAAAAAGATCAAGAGGGTGGTTTTTATCCTCAAAACTAGGTTGTTTTGAGTGGTTTTGCACCTAAGCTTTATATATAAATCCAGCTTATTGATTATTTGGTGAGTATGGTTTTCTGTTGATTTAACAGGTGATACAAGACATATGTTTTAGTCATTATAGTCAATGGATAGCTGTAGTTTCATCAAGGGGCACATGTCATATCTTTCTATTATCTCCTTTTGGTGGTGAAACTGGTATTCAATTACAAAACTCCAAAACCAAACTCTCACCTTTTGTATCACAACCATGGTGGTCAACCTCCTCTTTCACAAAAGACCAATCATTCTCACCCCCACCCCCACCCCCCATCACCTTATCAGTAGTTAGCAGAATAAAAAACGTTAATTTCGGGTGGATTAACACCGCCGGAAAGGCGGCTGTCCCGCCAGGTGTCATTGCCGCCTGTTTCCATTCTTCCGTACACCGGAATCATCCGGAACCTTCTGTTTCTAAAGCTGATGTATTAGAGCATTTGTTGGTGTATACGCCATCTGGGTATGTGATTCAGTATGAGTTGTTGCCTTCTTTAGGAAGGGAGCAAGGGGAATCCAGTGGTTCGCCTCAAGATGAGGAGTTGAGGGTGAAAGTTGAACCCGTTCAGTGGTGGGATGTTTGCCGGAGAACGGATTGGCCGGAAAAAGAGGAGTTTATTGGTGGTGCTCCGGGAAGACATGGTTTGGTGGAGGCGGTGATGGCTAATTCTGATGATGAAGATGGTGGTGTTGTGGAGAAGGATTTGAGTAAACTAAAAGAGAGATCGCGGTGGTATCTTTCTCATGCGGAGGTGCAAATGAGATCCGGGAGAGTTCCCGTTTGGCAAAAGTCGAAGGTGAGAAGGGTATTTACGTCTTTTTGTATAAACAAGGGATATCCCACCTTCTTGTGTGGGACAAAAATTGCAATTTTTGTCTCGTTGACTTCAATCCAAGTCCAAGGTGCTTACCAGGGCTATTCTCGATGATGAGGATGAGGAGAGGGTATTTATGTCTTTTTCGCAGATGTATGTTGGCATTTTTCACGAATGCTTATGAGTTATGATCTGATTATGATATGCAGATATATTTCTATGCAATGGCCCCACAGTTTCATGAAGAGCTAAATGATAGTGGGGAGGTTGATATTGAAACAATCCCAGTGCATGAGATTGAAATTAGGGAGAAAGATTTGCTGCCTGTTTTCGATAGCTCTTGTGTAGTTCATCCTGGTTGGACTGATAACCGGTAGTTTCACATTAACCCCCCTCTTCTTTTCATTTTTTTAATTTCATTGTAACCAGGGTATTTACGTCTTTTAATCTTTTCATGCGTGACTCTCTTTGCAAAAGACGCAAATGCCCTTTTCATCCTCGTAAAGCTTTTATAACTTAATTGGTTTTTGACTTTATTTGAAGAGTGTTTGGTGCTGGTAGATATTCTGCTTCGTCTTCCCATGGTGGTAGCAGCAATGAAAAGTTTCCTCAAGGTTCCATTGTCTCTCATGGTAAGACTGTTTGGTTTAATTTTTTATTTATCTTTTACTATTTTTTCTTATTTAAAATATACATAGTTAAAATTATACATTTCTATTTATATCAGGGTATATATAAAATGAATGTAAATGAAAAGGGAAAAATGGAATTGAATTCCTTCCACCCTCCCTAGGAATGGTGAAATCCATCAAACATGGGATTTGAAGGATGCTCACAGAATTGAATTCCATCCATCAGCCAACCAAACACACCATGGAATGGAATCTCAAATTCCGTTTCCATTGGATCCCAGCGGAATCCACAGGAGTTGGAATCTAAAATTCCATTTTGAGGCGTGTTTGGTTGCCAAACCAATGGAATTTAACTCCTGGAGTCTCCTTCAAACTCCTTGATGGAAGGATTTCATCATTCCTATATGTTGGTGGTAAGAATTGAATAATTCCATTCTTCATCTTTTCATAAGAAAAGACCAAAGTGCCCTCAGAAACCCATTTCCTATATAACATTTATTAAAATGTTATATACACTATTGATAAGGTTAATTCAAGATATAGTGTTTTTTTAGCGAATTGCACTTTTAGTCCCTGTAGTATTCAGATAGATATAATGACAGAAATGGTCCCTGTATGAAAAAAATTACAAAAATAGTCCCTGTGTTTCAAATACAAAATGACAGAAATGGTCCCTCTTTAACAAAACTACAGAAACAATCCCTGCCTAAGTCAAAAGTTACAGAAATGATCCTTCTGTAGGAAATAGACGAAATTACAGAAAATGATCCCTGTGTAAGATAAGTTACAGAAATGGTCCCTGTGTAAAAATTTATAGAAACAATCCCTGCCTAAGACAAAATTACAGAAATGATCCCTGTGTAAGATAAAGTTACAGAAATGGTCCCTGTGTAACAAAGTTATAGTAATAGTCCCTGTATAACACAAAATTACAGAAATGGTCCCTTTAACTTACAAACAAACTAAATAAACATGAAACCAGTAAACAACAAATGCATGTGATTGAATTTCATTCTGTTTCTTTCCAAACAAACACGTGACACATTACAATTCCTTTGACAGATCCCATTAATTAATTCCTTTAAATGTAATTCTCACCCAACACTATTTTTTATTTATTATTTATTATTATTTTTTTTCTCACAGGCTCATCACTAGAAGCAACAGAAGCACAGATTGTATCTTACCCTATTCTTGCTTCAACTGTAAATAATAAAGACAGCATGAATAGGCTAACTTGTTACCCTCCTCTCGATGAAATCATGAATTCTCCATCTCCAATTGACCACTCAATCCCACCCGACCTAACCGTGGCTCGCGGGGTCAAGTCCTTAGAAAGTGACGGTTCGAACCCTGGTTCAAACCGTTCCGACTCGAGCATGAACAATATTGTTGATGGATATGGACACGATTTCCAAGAAGAATACTGCAACCCTTCAACTCAGGAAAAAAGAGAAATTAATGAAGTTGATGGAAAAAATCGCCTCCATCAGAGGAATAAATCTGAGGAAGATGGTGATGATGATATGCTTGGTGGGGTGTTTGCTTTCTCTGAAGAAGGTCAGTAGTTCTTTCCATAATTGGTGGTTATATTCTTACATAAAAAAGCTGAAATGTTGATTGATTAATACAGTTTAATAATAATGATTGCAGGCTGATGGTGAAATGAATGTGGGTTTGATGGTTGTGTAACTAATTACTGATTTGATTTGAGAGGTGAAACTTTGGGTGTTGTTTCTTGTTGGGCAACAATTCTTGGTTTTCTCTGTTTCTAATTCTTGTGTACATGATGTATAGTTGGGTATGATTCCATATCTCTTTTAAAAGTAAAGAAGAAATCTTGACATTCTTTTACGCCATCAGGGTTTTTACTTTTTACTTTTCTTAATTCTTTGCATGCTTGTTATAAACAGTAAAAAGATGAGAAAATGTACAATGCTTTCATAAGAAAAAGTAGAAAGTACAACACTATAACATGATGAAATGAAAAGTCTGATGCTATAATAAACAAATAAATGAAAGTAGGTTGCTATTTCTTGCATTTAGCTGTCCAAGCCTGTCGTCATTATCACTAAATAAAAGTATGTTGCTATTTCTTTCATGGTTTCATCAAGAGCAGCAAAGAACTTGGCCTATTCATGCCATCTTTAGTATTAACAAATTTTTAATCTATGCTATTTATATTTTAAGCAAGGGGAATTGCCATAAAAACCCTCATGTTTGCAAAAAAAAAAATTGGTTTTACCTTGTCTGTTTTTATGTTCATTAATGCCATGATATTTGCTAAAAATGTTGGGTTTTACCATTTTATCGAGAACAGGTTTTCAAGGGAACCATGATATTAAATTCACAAGAAAACTCTCATATTTGCCAAAAAAAAAAATAAATCTGGTTTTACCTTTTACGTTTACTCTTAAAATTATTATTATTATTATTATTATTATTATTATTAATACAGAAAAAATGTATTATATATAAAAAAAATGTTTAATTAAATATTATATTTATGTTCTTTATAAATGTCATTTCTTTATATATATATATATATATATATATATATATATATATATATATATATATGAGTTTTTTGTATGGTTATACCGCTTAAAACATAAAAATACATTTTTAGAAGTATATATATATATATATATATATATATATATATATATACACACACAGAGAGAGAGAGAGAGAGAGAGAGAGAGAGAGGTTCAGGTATTTAAAGTAATTATTGTGTTATTGTATGAATAAATGTAGGTCAATCATTTCAAAAGGGTAAACATGTAATCTTACATTTAATTAATTATGGTAAATATATAAATCAATTAATATCCCTTTAATTTAGGAATATCAGTTTTATAACCCAATTTCTAGTATATATCCTCACGTCCGCCTCTTCCCTCTTCTCTTCTATTCATCGTCGATTTCGTAGACTCTTGCTCTGATCTCACCGCCATCTTACCTCGTGTCATCATCGTATCTAGACGAAGCCTTCGCAAGAACAAGTTCGTTGATTTCATAGGTACGTATTAATTAATTTCTTTGCTAATCGATCCCATCTGTTCCCTCTTCTCTTCTATTCATCGTCGATAAAACGATAATTAATTGTGATAGGTGTTTTCTTTTAATTGTCAAGCGAATATCATCTAGATCTTATAGTCGGATATGGAGCTGTTCCCGTGACTGTACCTCGGGTAGCGGGTGTTCATACGTTGTTGCATAGATCGGACCTGCCCTCATCCTCACTCCGATCGTCGGTCTTCTCCTCTGATGGCAGACCAGGTTTTTTTTGGGAAAGATTCCCCTGAACTCGTCAAACAAGTTTTTTCCTTATGCTTCTTATTTTGACTGATTTATTGTAAACCAATGAAGTTTAAATTGATTTGATTTCAATATATAGAATGGATGTTTGGGTTGATTGTTTGACAGAAATCAAAGAAATTTTGGATGTGTTTAGGTTTATTGTCTAATTCTTTCAAGGTGTAATATTTTTTTGAATTGGGATTTTGTTATGATTGTCTAATTTTTACAGGAAATTGAAAGTTGTTTTGATGCACACCAAGCGCTCGCTAAAATGCTTCAACTGAATGGTATTTCTTTGTTATAGTATTCTATCAAAAAATAATGTTTTTTATGATAATCATGAACATATTCTGTTAGAATGTCCCGAATTAATATAATCATTGGTAAATGAATTTCAATTCTATCAGAATGGAATCACGAATTCCAATTATGTTGGAATGGAATATGGATATTTTCTCACTAATTTATTCATTGGATTTGTTTCCACAGAAGCTGATGCTTGAAGAACGGACCACGAAATTTGAACGGCGCCTCTTAGCAACATTATTCTTTTAGAATGAATTAGTGTATTTGTTAGATTTTGATGTTTTTTTCCCGATTTGAAAGTTTTTTAGTTTTATTCTTTAACAATAAATGTAATTCTTAGCAATTGTTATTTGTATTCTATAAATATTAATGTAATTTTTGTTTTAATTCTTCAATTGCTGATTCGAGAATTTGTTATTCTACAAGAAATATGTTGAAGAATATTTTTATTATTTTATGGTTCTAGAATATTTTTAGTTTTGAACATACTCAAACATATTCTGTCAGAATGTTCGAATTAAAAACCTTATAATTCGTAAAATCGGATTTTTAAATTAACAAAATTTATAATCCCTTAAAATATGCAATTTTCCTTTATTAAATCTATATTAGTTGACTAAAATACCCTTCTAGTTAAATTAGATGGTATTTTTCGATTATATTTAATTCAGTAATATGTATTAATCACTTTCTTAAAATAAGTAAAATGATTGGCCCACATTTATACATACAATAACACAATAATTACTTTGAATATAATAACCTAAGCCTATATATATATATATATATATATATATATATATATATATATATATATATATATATATATATATATATATATATTTATAGATATAATTTTTAGTAGTATAAATAAGTATTTTTACATCTTTTTAGAAATATTAATATGTATCTATACTTCTAAATACATAAATATATGTATTTATATTTTTAAAAACTATTTTAAGATTCAAACAATATAACCAGACAAAAAAACATGTGTGCATATAAAGCATGACTTAATTACATGTACTAATAATCTATTGAGTCAAAATTGGTTATAGTCCACCAATACATTATCACTTAAGTCATCCAAACATCGCTTCAGTTTCAATTAAATCAGCAATTTATTAATTAGGGTTTATCCTTCCCCACCATCATCAATCTCGCCATAATTTAATTACAAACTCAAATTTGGAATTCAAGCAAAGAGTCACACATTAAACACCTTACCCACCTTAATCCTTCACTACTTTTTCTTAATCAAGAACGTATCAATTCTAGGGCTCTTTAGCTTTTCTCCAATATCTACTCATATAGTTAGAATTAGCAATGAATTAAAAGCTTACTCTTTTTATTAAGGTAAAATAATCAACACTTGAAGCTTCTCTTTAATCTCCTCTTGCCCCCCTTCAATCTCTAGCTTGAAACCCCATAATTCGTCTCCATCTATTTGTAAACTAATTTTAGGTGATTAAGGTGCAAATGACCGATTCTTTTAAGTGTCTTTTTTTAGTTGTTGTTGTTGTAGTGTCCGCATCGCGTACTAGCCTTGTATGCAACTAGGGTTGTAAAAAACCGACCGGACACGAATGAGGTTAAGAACCCTAAGAACTATTTTTTAAAATGTTTTCGTTAAGGACATTTTGATTAAAACAAAAATTAATATAATATTAAGCAAAATTTTCAATTCCTTAGTTTACAACTAATTTCAACTTCTTGTTGGACAACCATCAGACCACGGTTGGACCGTCGTTGGACTGCCATGGTACCACCGTCGGACCAACGTTAGACTAACACCAAATTCAATGGAATTTTCTAGTTGTATTCACACCTTAATAAAACAAACATTGTAATTCTCATTCTTTGATAATACTTTTTAACTTAATACCATTTTATTTTTGCATCTTATATACAAAATTTTATTAAAAAAATAGATATATGCCTTGACAAATTCATTTTTTTTTATAAATTGTAGATTTCTTTATAAAATATATCGTATATAAGACATATTCACAGTTTAAAATATCA
This sequence comes from Lactuca virosa, assembly GCF_052849685.1. Lineage (NCBI taxonomy): Eukaryota > Viridiplantae > Streptophyta > Magnoliopsida > Asterales > Asteraceae > Lactuca > Lactuca virosa. Next base: position 126,935,013 of record NC_136430.1, read on the forward strand.
TATTTACTGTTTAATAAATATATTAATTCTCTAATACACAGTTTAATGTTTTCATGCATACATTCATTCATATTTTAACACTAAAATTTATATAAAATATACAGCTTAATGTAATCCGTTTTTAGTTTATTACATAAAATTCACATTATAACATAATACATTTCATTATATAATAATTTACATATTCAAAGATGTCAAACTCAAACTTTACCACGAACATCACCAACTACTATCACATACCACCACCAACCATATGTGCCACCGTCGCAACCGTCATTCCTTCCAAATCAGATCTATATATAAAAAATCATTGATTAACAACTTGAATACTACATTCACAATTTAAATAAACTAATTAATTCACTTATTCATAGTTTAATGCAAAATAATTATAAAAACTAATACATTATTACATATTTATACAACACAAAAATACATATATTCACAAAAAAACTTAATACAAAAGTTCATTCATAAATCATTTATAATTTAACATAAAATTCATTAAAAATACACATCTTAATATAGTCAATTTTGTAGTTTAATACACAAAATTCACAGCTTAATATAATAAATTCACAGTATAATGCACAAAAATTATACATTCACAACCATATTGTCAACTTAAAACTTACATTTATACCTTCATATCATTAACATAATGTTTCTTTCAAAGTTTATTTACACAAATATTTTAAATTTAAATTTTACATACTTTATTCAAAATTAGATAAAATTATATGTGTATAATGTTTATTTCATCTCATATTTCAGAAGCAAACAAATAATTCATAGAAAATTCACAACTTAATACAGTTAATTCACTGCTTAATACAGTCAATTCACATTTTAGTTCAGTCATTGCATAGTTTAGTATAGTTAATTCACATTTTAATACACAAAATTCACAGCTCAATGTTATACATTCAAAGTTTAATACACAAAAATATACATATACAATCATATTCTTAACTTAAAATTTACATTTCAAGACTTTAATTCACAACTTAAAAAAACAGTTGAGGAGTCTTATTCACAATACTTCCAAATTAAAAAGATACTTGATTTTGTTGAAGTATTTCATAAATACCTTGTATGCACCATAATAATTCTCAAATTAATTAAACATTGTAGGACTCTCATTCACAGTTTATTAAAACAATTCAAGACTCTCATTAATAGTATTTACAGCTTAAAAACATATTAATTTACTCATTCACAATTAAAACTTAGTTTAACAGAACTAAACAATAGTTGAAACATTAAAACATCATAATTCACAACTTAAACAAACTAAAAGTCACATTATTTGAGAAAACACTGACGTAGTAAGACACATTCTAAATTCACTTCACAACATAACAATCATAAAATATAAAGTGTGAATAAGAATTTGATGCAAATATTATAAATAATAAGAAAAAAAACATGGATTCACAATTTAATAGTAGAAAAAATTATGATTAACAAAATTAAACAAAAAATGAGAGACTAAAGTATCAAATTCAAAGCTTAACAGAAGAAAAAATCAAAACAAAAATCCACATACCCAATGCACAGATATGATATGTTTCATCAGATATCAAAGAGAGTGATGGAGACGAGTTGGCGGTGGAGTGAGAAGGCAACAACGGTGGTGACAGTTGACAGAGGTTCTATATCTGGTCACTCTATCTCATTGAAACTCGTAGATCTGAAGTCGTAAATAGTGATATTGAGGCAAAAATCATAAATCTAACACCGGAGATTATAGATCTATCACAGGATATCATAGATCTAGACAAGAGCACTTCATATCTGATGAAAACAAATGTTTTTGGAGGTCGACGACAGGAATTAGCGATTCGTAGAGGAGATGGCGCACCAGATCTGAGCAGAGCTGGTGGCGTTTAACGAAGATCAAGAGTAAAAGATAGAGATAAGATGGAGATGTCACCGGAGCAACATCATATAAGTAGTAAGAGTGCGGTAGTGGAGGAGGTTTCCATCCGTAGTAGGGATGCTGTCGGCGACGAAGATTTACTCATGTATCTAGGTAATCAACGAAGAATATGTATGATATGTGATACAGAGACGGAGATAAACGGCTGTGAGGAAGACAATGGTGTTTGTTGGTGGCGTCGAAGGTAGGTTGTGACGGTGGAAAGTCGTCGACATAAGGTGGTGGCGGTGGAAATCCGCCGGAGATATGAGGTTGTTGCAACATTAACTTAAAGATCGATAGATTCTAAACAGAAGATTGAATCAAACAGCTAGAACAATGATTGAAAGAGTGCCGAATGCTTAATATAATCAAAGCTTTAGAAGAGTTCGATGAGAAATTTTTTGTAAAAGCAATGTAGGGCAATACAAAACGATTAACCCTAGAACGATACATGCATGCACTATATATAGTCTAACCCTAGCATCATAATGACGGATGGACATGCCCAGTCCCTTAATAAAGACTAAAAACATACATAGTAAATTTGACACAACACATTAAATAATCCAACAATCTCCCCCTTTGTGTCAAATAAGGAAGGAGATCTGAAATGCTTCAGAGACCTGATAAAGTGGTATATTTTCATTCGAAACAAACTTCTGAGTTTGATGACCAGGCTGTTTAAAGTCCAGAAGTTGGAACAATGAAGATTTCGCCTTCAGATAACTCCTCTTCTTCATCATGAAACATCCCAAAAACACGGTCCAAAAATTTCATTTTTAAATCACTAATAAAACATAAATACCATCACCATATGAAGCCATAATGTCACACCCCCGAACCGTCAGAAATAACGGCGAAAACGTTCGGAGGCGGGTGACGTCATGCGTAGTATCACAACAGTTGTATCATAGTAAGCAAAGTAAACACAACCATTACATTACAATATGATTATTTACATCTATTTGAAAACATAGTTTATACATAAGAGTATATAACAAAAGTAAAAGATGTGACTCCAAATGCTCCGTCTTCTCCAAAAGTTGATAAAAGTACATGTCTATTGCTGTCGTGAGAATACAAGCAGTTTGAAAGAGTATCAACATAAAGCTGGTAAGTTCATAAGTATTTAGTTCTGGTGAAGAATGTTTCTTTGATCCTTTGAAAAGTGTTTCCCAAGAAAATCCTATATTTTCTTATGAAAGATGTTTGATTATCCATTAGTTATTTGTTAAACAGTCTGTTTATGAAAGGTTGTGTTATCCCAGGAAAATCCTATATTTTCCCTAAAAGTTGATGGTTGGTTATCTGTTTCTAGTCTGAAGTGTACAAGTATCTACCATACATGTATCGTTAGACGTATTTTTCTTGAAAAACCCTTGTTTGTTCCCTATGAGGTGTATTAGCCTTATTACATAAATAAAACTAATAAATAAGTGGTGAACTAAATCCTAAGGGTGTTATTAATACCCTCTAGTAATCGAATCGGTTATTACTTTGAGGCTAGTTCACTTGATTCATTATTACAAAAGTAAAATTTATGTTATCTGGGTTGTGGGTGTCATAACCGTACTTAAACTTGATATGGCACGTACCGGGGCCAATATCCTTTTATGACTTTGTCACCCGTAGACCTGCCGGTCCCACTGTAGCTAGCAGCGAGGTGCGGGATAGTCAGTCCCGTATAGATCTATACACAACAGTCACGCTCTCCCTACAAGAGATTCTGGTTACAAGTGCTAGTCCTACACTCTCGAATTCGGTGGGGAGTGTTACAAAGGACGTGTCCCCAACTTTAGACTAACAATTTACAAGTAATAATACTAAAAATCCTGTTTAAGATTTGTATGAATCCTTTATAAAATAACACATTTTACGATATGATTCACAAATTCGTTGCTTTAGTTTTGAAAACTGTTTCTACGAGTTGATTTCTTAATCGTTTGGTAAAACTGTTTTCTGTGTTAAAAGCATTCTAAACATATAATTATCTTAAGCAAAATAATATATTTTGAGCACAAGTTTCCTTGTACTTTTGCTTGTATTCCCCCCCTGAAAACATGGAAAAACTCGGAAAAAGCGTAGGGGTATGAACTCACAGTTTGACGTGGGGTTCGAGTGTAAGTTGCTAGGAATTGCTGATTGTCAAATAAAGCCTCGGGCACAAACGGATCCTATTTAGCATGTAGAAGTACATATATGTATTAGGTGAGGGCATAATACTATTGTTATGGAAAGAACCACCTTAGGGATTAGAAAACACTTAAAACTAAGTGTTAGAATCACATGTGATTGAAAAGGGGAGTTTGCGGCAGTAATCAGGAGTGTACGGTCAGGGGTTTATGGTCCCATGGGTTCACGGTCTAATGACCTTACGGTCATAGGGTTTACGGTCCATGAGTTTACGGTCTTTGGGTTTACGGCCCATGAGTTTACAGTCATTGAAGGGTGTACGGTCTATGAGTTTACGGTCTTTGAAGGGTGTACGGTCTAAGGAGATACACTAGACCGTAAACACCTTTTGTTCATGGAAAAGTGACGATTTCAAGGCAAAACTCAAGAATTCTAACTAGATATAAGTATAATAGGAGGATGCTTACGATTTGAAGGCAAAGAAAGGTGTTTTTGGTCCAAAACATTAAGATGTTCTTGAGGATTCTTGAAGATCTAGATAAAAAGTGAAATCCATGGATGAATCAAGAGTGAATCATGGATATAGGAAAGATTAACACCCAAAGGAAGGAAATCACTTACATTCTTGAGGATTTCTTGAGCAAACTCGAGAATTGTAGAGAGAGAGAGTAGAGAGAGAAAGCCTTTGAAGTGTGTAAAGGGTGAAATGAAGGCCATATACTCTATATATAGGGTAGAGTTCTCGGTCAAGGGGGTCCACCCGGCACCGACCGTAAACGGGTTCACGGTCTACACGAGTTTACGACCGTAAACTCGTTCTGACCGTGAACTCGGCGATTTTCGAGGAAGTTTCAAGTTTTTCGCGTGATTCCCGATTTATTCCGAATCGTATAAAATTTTAATTATATCCCTAGTTGATTTACTTAACCCAAGAAGTTGACGGAAAAATTTAATAAGATTAAATTTTATTAAGGGAGATGGGTTAAAAAATAACGGGAGAAATTTTGGGTTGTCACATCATCCCCCCGTTAGAGGGAATTTCGTCCCGAAATTCAAGAATAAAGATACGACTCACGGTTCTAAAAGAGATGGGAGTACTTCTGTTTCCTTGGGTTCTCGTGCTCCCAAGTGAATTCAAGTTCTTGATTAGTATCCCAGGGAACTTTCATTAACCGGATACGACGTTTGTTTCGTGCGCTAGACTTCCTGGTTCCTGAGTTTAATGATTTTCTACATGAAGTGTAGATTCTCGTGGAATTCGATATTGTCGAGGGGAATCGCGAGTGTCTCATAGGGCAGACACTGATTTGAGTTCAACATGTGAATGACAGAATGTATGTTACTAAGTTCTCTAGGTAACTTGCTAACCCAGTCGGAGGTAATGATTACATGTATACTATGAAAACGGATTACTGCTGTATCTGCTATTCTGATTTGTGAATGATGTGTAGGTTGGGATTACCTGGCCACGTTCATCCAACTGGTAGGATGTTCTTTCGTACTTCTGAGCAATCCTTTGTCCTTGAGTTCATGGTAGGACTCATACCTGGTCCGTCTATCATTGCCTCATGTACACAAGACGTATATAATTAAGATTAGTAAGACGATCGGATGGGTGTCACTGCCCCAGGTCCACAACCAAACAAGGAACAGGAGATAGGGCGGAAACACACATTCTAAGTCTGCAGGATCTTAATTATACACCACCTTCGCGTGCACATTTAACATTGATAGGCTAACCGTATGTGTCCCTAGCCTCTGTGCTTGAACTTGACTTGTTGCTCGAGGGGTGTTTCCAAGATGGTCTGTTGAGGGTGCTTAAGGAAGGTTACGGTTGGATACCATACTCCTTGTATGAATACCTTCGAGAGTTTGAGGCGAGATGGAATTTCGGGGGTTCGCATCTAGTTTATCGTTATGAATGACGAGAGTTTTGCGATCGGACGATTTAAGACAACAGGGTTTGGCAATTCTAGAGAAATTCTGGATAAATCTGCGATAATAGCCAGCGAGACCCAAGAATTGACGAATTTCTGTGGGCGTCTTCGGTGTTGACCAGTTCTCTATCGCTTTGATTTTTGAGGCATCCACGTGTATGCCTTCCTCGCTTACCACGTGACCTAGGAAGGTTACTTTTCGAATCCAGAATCCGCACTTGGAGAATTCCGCGTAAAGCTTCTCCGCCCTTAGAGTTTCCAACACTAATCTCAAGTGCTGTTTGTGATCTTCCTCGCTTCTGGAATAGACAAGTATATCGTCGATGAACACGATGACGAACTTGTCCAGGAAAGGACGGCACACCCGATTCATCAGGTCCATGAATACTGCCGGTGCGTTGGTTAGGCCGAAGGGCATTACCACAAATTCGTAGTTACCATACCGAGTCCGAAATGATGTCTTAGGAACATCACTCTCATGGACTCGCAACTGATGGTACCCTGATCTTAGGTATATTTTGGAGAAGTAGCTGGTTCCTTGAAGTTGATCGAAGAGGTCGTCGATTCGGGGAAGGGGGTAACGGTTTTTGACAGTGAGTTTGTTTAGTTCTCGATAATCAATACACATCCGAAAGGATCCATCCTTCTTTTTCACGAACAAGATCGGGGCTCCCTAGGGTGAGGAACTCGGTCTGATGAATCCCTTGCTGAGCAGCTCATTGAGCTGACTGGATAACTCCTGCATTTCTGCTGGTGCTAGGCGGTATGGGGATTTAGCTACGGGGGTAGCTCCGGGGACTAAGTCGATGCGAAACTCGACTTGGCGCTCGGGAGGGATTCCCGGGAGCTCTTCGGGAAAGACATCGGGAAAGTTGCAGACTTCGGGGATGCTCTCGAGGTCTTTAACTTCCTGCTTCTCGTTTATGACGTGGGCTAGGAATGCATGGCACTCCTTTCGTAGAAGTTTTTGGGCTTTGATGCACGAGATGATGTGGAGGTTCGAGCTGAGTTTATCACCATAGATCATGAGGGTTTCACCAGAAGGAAGATTGATACAGACAGCTTTTTCGTAACAAAGGATATCAGCACGATTGGGGCTCAACCAATCCATGCCGATGATGACATCAAAGCTTTTGATGGAAACTGGCATAAGATCGATCAGAAAAGAATGATCGTTTAGGGTAAGGGTACAACCTACAGATATGTCGTTAGTGCTCTCTTTCTCACCGTTAACCATCTCGACGGTAAATGTTTCGGTTAGAGGTTGGGGTTTATGTTTGAGAAGATGTTTGAATGCAAGGCTAACAAAACTTCTCTCAACACTAGAATCGAAAAGAATGCATGCATAAGAGTTATCGTGGAGGAACGTACCCGAAACAACAGTGGGATCTGCAACTTCCTCCTCTTGGCCCATCGCTAGCACTCTCCCCGTGCTACCAGCTGTTGTTGCCTTGGGGCAGTTTCTCTTGTAGTGCCCGACTTCTCCACAACCATAACAGGCTTGTCCAATGCCTGCTCCAGGGGCCTGGTTAGTGGGTTGGACTTGTGTCTTGCAGCCTCGAGCTGTGTGGCCCTTCTTGCCACAGTTGTTGCACGACATCTCCCGGCACTGTCCCTGATGATGATAGTTGCACTTGTTGCACAGAGGTAGCTTCCCAGCATAGCGACTGGGGTTTGTTGGAGTAATGGGGACTGTAGCAGGGGTAGTAGCAGCGTGGACTGCCACAGTTTGTTGTTTCTTGAAGGGCTCCTGAGAGGGCTGGCCCTTGCGCTTGTTCCAAAATCTCTTCTTCCCACTACCCTCCTCCTGTGGTTCCGAAACAGCTGTCAACTCATCAAGATCGACTCCATGATCGATCAGAGTCTGCGCCAGACACTTGGCGCTATCAAATGTAACTGGCCGAGCAGCCAAGACATTTCCTTTGGTAGGTTGTGTCAGTCCCCAAATGTATCTCTCAATCTTTTTGCTTTCCGGGGTGACCATACCCGGGCAAAGAAGTGCTAGATCTTCAAATCTGGAAGTGTAGGCAGCAATGTCGGAACCCTTCATCTTCAAGTTCCATAGCTCGTGCTCTAGTTTCTGCATCTCGCCCCGTGGGCAGTACTCAGCAAGCATGAGCTCTTTCAAGCTCTCCCACCCCATAGCATTGGCTATCAGTAGGGTTAGGGATTTTACCCGACCATTCCACCAGGTTAGTGCTCTGTTGGCGAAAGTGCAAGCGGCGAATTTCACCTTGCTGGCTTCGGGACAAGAGCAAATTTCGAAGATAGACTCGATCTTTTCGAACCATCGAGTCAGGGCAATAACACCTCCATTGTCGTCGAAGGATGTGGGTTTTGCATTCATGAAGTCTTTATAGGAGCACTCCTTCTGGTGTCCCTGACTACCTTCATGGTTTTGGGGATGAGTACCACCTCCCGGCCCGCCAGATCCACCAGGATTAATCTGTGACATCGTGGCCGCCACAGCAGCAGTAACAACTGCTTGGAACATAGCAGGATCGAACTGAGGAGGTGGCGGTGTCGGATTTGTTGGGGGATTGTTGTTCTTTTTGCTGGGTCTTTTCTTTGGAGGCATCTTGTTCTAAAAATAATCGGGAAGAAGAGGATGATAAGTCCCCCAGGATTTGAATATAGAGATATGAAACAAGATATATCTCGATATGATAGCTAGAGTGTTCTACTAAGCGATAAACAAGAAAAAGCTACCAATGCAAATAAGTTATCGCTAAAAGGAGTGAGTAGCAACACTTGGAAGTGAATTTTCTGCAATGCATTTGGCTCTCGTAAAATACTCCTATAGTATTTTAAGTTGTAAATTTTGTTATATCGATATTTTGTTGTATGGATACTTGGTAAGTTTTAGGCCTGCTGCAACACCACAATCACTCCCAAGCACATGTTGGTCATATCTCGAATGAATATAGTTGATCAGGCTATATTGACCCTAGACATGATTACATAACTAACCAGGTTTAACCGCAGTGTCCAACATCCAAATACTTTTGTTTTGTTCTACCCATAATACTGTTTTTGGTATGTAGGTATACTTGTATACTTTTCGTAAAAATACTTATATTTTAAAAGCATACTTTTAGTTGAGAGCACTTCAGCCCCTTAGTGTTTATAGTTGTATACCAAGTAAGGTTCGGTATACTTAGTTCACTATAAACAATAGCTCTGATACCAATCTGTCACACCCCCGAACCGTCAGAAATAACGGCGGAAACGTTCGGAGGCGGGTGACGTCATGCGTAGTATCACAACAGTTGTATCATAGTAAGCAAAGTAAACACAACCATTACATTACAATATGATTATTTACATCTATTTGAAAACATAGTTTATACATAAGAGTATATAACAAAAGTAAAAGACGTGACTCCAAATGCTCCGTCTTCTCCAAAAGTTGATAAAAGTACCTGTCTATTGCAGCCCTGAGAATACAAGCAGTTTGAAAGAGTATCAACATAAAGCTGGTGAGTTCATAAGTATTTAGTTCTGGTGAAGAATGTTTCTTTGATCCTTTGAAAAGTGTTTCCCAAGAAAATCCTATATTTTCTTATGGAAGATGTTTGATTATCCATTAGTTATTTGTTAAACAGTCCGTTTATGAAAGGTTGTGTTATCCCAGGAAAATCCTATATTTTCCCTAAAAGTTGATGGTTGGTTATCTATTTCTAGTCTGAAGTGTACAAGTATCTACCATACATGTATCGTTAGACGTAGTTTTCTTGAAAAACCCTGTTTGTTCCCTGTGAGGTGTATTAGCCTTATTACATAAATAAAATTAATAAATAAGTGGTGAACTAAATCCTAAGGGTGTTATTAATACCCTCTAGTAATCGAATCGGTTATTACTTTGAGGCTAGTTCACTTGATTCATTATTGCAAAAGTAAAATTTCTGTTATCTGGGTTGTGGGTGTCATAACCGTACTTAAACTTGATATGGCACGTACCGGGGCCAATATCCTTTTATGACTTTGTCACCCGTAGACCTGCCGGTCCCACTGTAGCTAGCAGCGAGGTGCGGGATAGTCAGTCCCGTATAGATCTATACACAACAGTCACGCTCTCCCTACAAGAGATTCTGGTTACAAGTGCTAGTCCTACACTCTCGAATTCGGTGGGGAGTGTTACAAAGGACGTGTCCCCAACTTTAGACTAACAATTTACAAGTAATAATACTAAAAATCCTGTTTAAGATTTGTATGAATCCTTTATATAATAACACATTTTACGATATGATTCACAAATTCGTTGCTTTAGTTTTGAAAACTGTTTCTACGAGTTGATTTCTTAATCGTTTGGTAAAACTGTTTTCTGTGTTAAAAGCATTCTAAACATATAATTATCTTAAGCAAAATAATATATTTTGAGCACAAGTTTCCTTGTACTTTTGCTTGTATTCCCCCCTGAAAACATGGAAAAACTCCGAAAAAGCGTAGGGGTATGAACTCACAGTTTGACGTGGGGTTCGAGTGTAAGTTGCTAGGAATTGCTGATTGTCAAATAAAGCCTCGGGCACAAACGGATCCTATTTAGCATGTAGAAGTACATATATGTATTAGGTGAGGGCATAATACTATTGTTATGGAAAGAACCACCTTAGGGATTACAAAACACTTAAAACTAAGTGTTAGAATCATATGTGATTGAAAAGGAGAGTTTGCGGCCGTAATCAGGAGTGTACGGTCAGGGGTTTACGGTCCATGGGTTTACGGTCCCATGGGTTCACGGTCTAATGACCTTACGGTCATAGGGTTTACGGTCCATGAGTTTACGGTCTTTGGGTTTACGGCCCATGAGTTTACGGTCATTGAAGGGTGTACGGTCTATGAGTTTACGGTCTTTGAAGGGTGTACGGTCTAAGGAGATACACTAGACCGTAAACACCTTTTGTTCATGGAAAAGTGACGATTTCAAGGCAAAAATCAAGAATTCTAACTAGATATAAGTATAAGAGGATGATGCTTACGATTTGAAGGCAAAGAAAGGTGTTTTTGGTCCAAAACATTAAGATGTTCTTGAGGATTCTTGAAGATCTAGATAAAAAGTGAAATCCATGGATGAATCAAGAGTGAATCATGGATATAGGAAAGATTAACACCCAAAGGAAGGAAATCACTTACATTCTTGAGGATTTCTTGAGCAAACTCGAGAATTGTAGAGAGAGAGTAGAGAGAGAAAGCCTTTGAAGTGTGTAAAGGGTGAAATGAAGGCCATATACTCTATATATAGGGTAGAGTTCTCGGTCAAGGGGGTCCACCCGGCACCGACCGTAAACGGGTTCACGGTCTACACGAGTTTACGACCGTAAACTCGTTCTGACCGTGAACTCGGTGATTTTCGAGGAAGTTTCAAGTTTTTCGCGTGATTCCCGGTTTATTCCGAATCGTATAAAATTTTAATTATATCCCTAGTTGATTTACTTAACCCAAGAAGTTGACGGAAAAATTTAATAAGATTAAATTTTATTAAGGGAGATGGGTTAAAAAAATAACGGGAGAAATTTCGGGTTGTCACACATAAACCATGTATCTCAAATCTCATAAAATTTGTCAACATATCACAAGCACATATAAATAATCAGAGTAAACTCTGAGGCTAAGAAAACGGTGGTGTGTGCCATGCGATCATCCCGAGCCCTCCTCTTTGCTAGCTGAAGCACCTGAAACCAAAACTGAAACGGTAAGCACGAAGCTTAGTGAGTTCCCCCAAACTACCACATACCATACACATGACATATCACACATAAAACAACTATGGGACACCGTCCAACTGCATCGAGACAAACCCGACATCGGCTTACCCGACATCGGGCTCACCTCGGCATCGGGCTTACCCTAGAACATACACAACATAACATACATCATAAACACATAACATAATCACATAACCTGCTTCGAGCATGCCCCGACATCGGACCGAAGCCCGGAACATATAACATATAACATACAAACTAGCATACATCGGGCTTGCCCTAGCATCGGGCTAGACCCGGAACACATAACACATAACATAGAAACTAACATACATCGGGCTTGCCCCGACATCGGACCGAATCCCGGAACACATAACACATAACATATAACATGCATGAATCACAAAGACATCACGCATACATAACTACTTCTAGGGACCGCCCCGACATCGGACCGAAGTACGGAACACATAAGCTGCATCGGCCTGACCCCGACATCGGACCGAAGCCCGACATATTGTAACTACATAAACGGGCCGACATTGGTGCCTTAGATCCGTTCCTACTGGAGGAAAACTCACATCTCAATCTGACTGCTGAAAACTCGTGCAGTAGTATCTCTAACAGCTGCTCCAACGACTCCCCGTATATCATGACCAAAATAAACACTTAGTCAAAAACTGAGAATCCATCTAAGGGTAAATGACTGTTTTACCCCTTTGATCTAAATTGGACCCTGACCTAGGACCAATCCTTTCTAGTCTTTCCAAACTCACTAAGGCCCATTAAAGTCCTCCAATGGCCCGATTTTATAAATTGGACCCAACTCCTCAAATAGGATTTCCCACCAAGCCCAAACTAGTCATTGGACCCTTAACTGACTCCTGGTGGCCCATCAAGGCCCAACATCTGCCAAGCCCAAGGATTGGCCGAAACCGAGGCCCAAAAACTCAAAGTCCATATCTGGTGAGTACGCGTGGCGTACTCCTATGTACGCTAAGCGTACAGGCTAAATGGTGCGTACGCTGGGCGTACCTGCGTACTCCTCTGTTAAGTCACTTTCCCATTAAGTGCTTAATACTCTATTCCAGAAGCTACAATCACAGATCCAAGTCCTTTTCAACGTCTTAATCCATAAAGTCACTGACTTGGTGACTTTACATGATCCTAATAAGCCCAAACTCCAAAGTAGAATTCCATTCTCATAGAAATGCTCTTAACTCATGTATGAACCCTATAAGACATTTAAGATGGCAACTTTATGCCTTAGGGACTCATTTTGAACTGAGAGTGGCAACTCTAAGTCCAGAAATCGGATTTGAACCATAAAATTCTTTACTTGTGATCAAAATGACTTCAAAACCACACTACAGTAGATCTAAGCATTCTTAAGTAATACCTCCAAAGAGTCCTAAATCATGATGTTATTCCAGATCTATGAGCTCAAGCTACCCCAAGTCCTTCTTTGCCACTACTCCTTTCTTCTTCCAAGCTTAAAACCACCAAGATGAGCTTCCCAAGTTTAAGATCACACAAGAATGAGGGGATGAGGCGTTCAAGGATTTTTTTGAGGGTGAGGGACTGATAAGGATGCTAGGGTTTGAGCCATAATATTCTTTATATAGTGGTTAGCCCCCAAAATTAGGGTTTAGGATCTCTGAGAGTACGCTGGGCGTACTCCTACCACACCTGTGATCATTTTACTCTACTACGTTGGGCGTACTCCATCTTACGCTGGGCGTACTCACCCATTTGTCACCTTTGCATGCATGGCTAAAATGCAAGTTTTTCCCATTCAGGGACCAATTATGCCAAGAACTTCAAAGTACTATAACTTCTTCGTTCTAAGTCCGTTTCTGACGAACTTTATATCCAAGAAAAGGTGGGGAGAAGCCCTACGCTCCTAGCTACACGCTCGAGTCTTAAAACCTTTCGAATAGAACTCGAGACCCAAAAACAACCGAATCGCTTATACCCTGGGTCTCCGAGACCGCCACCAAAGTACTTTTCAAAACGGGGTGTTACAACTCTCCCCCACTTTCATTGGAATTCGTCCTCGAAGTCCGCTACGTCCAACTACCCGACAACCTCTCACGGCGTTCTGATACTCTGAAACTACCCGCAACACAGAATTGCTTGAAATATTGAACTGCCCGAAGCACTGATCTGCCTAAAACACTGAACTGCTTGAAACACTGAGCTGCCTGAAACACTGAACTCTCTGAATCACTGACTGCCTGAAACACTGAACTTCCTGAGACAATGAACTATCTGAAACAGTATGCAGCCACATGGCTGCTTCCCAAAATCCATCGAAACCTCCCTGGTCCCAACTTATCTGAGATGCTGAAGTCCTGCCCGGTTGCTGAGCCAAGAGCAATCTCAAAGTTGCCCCACACGACTACTGAACAAAATCCTTGTCTATCAATAGTTGCCACTAGTTATCATGCCATTGTGGCTCTAACAACCTTCTGATCTAACCGATCGGGTCCATGTGTCGAATCCTGTCGTCATCAAAATCCAATGCTAAAAGTGATTGATACATGACCATTGGTAGCCTTATATCACAAATGACCTTAAGCGGTCCCTTGCTTCATTAATCTCATGACTGTAGTGGCGTTCCCACGGTCTCATCACTGGCTCGAACAAGTCTAATTCATCTGGGGAAAACCGTGAACCAATATGTGGATTTGCCACGCCCTCACTGCTGCACCCGAACTCGTGGGTACCAATATTCCTTCTGCGATCTAACAACACTCCCATGCTATCTACCAACCTAGTGAATGCTACAGCTACACCCGCAGACTCACAACACTCTAGCACTATCTGGCTGCTAGTGAATGCTACAACTACACCCGCAGACTTACAACACTCTATCACTATCTGGCTGCTAGTGAATGCTACGGCTACACCCATAGACTTACAACACTCTATCACTATCTGGCTGCTTGTGAATGCTACGACTACACCCGCAGACTTACAACACTCTATCACTATCTGGGTCGATCGCGCGCTTGACCTAACACTCTACTGAACTCATGTCCTGACTGGAATCCCCAACCTGATTCCCTAAGGCCTGCTATCACGTGACCCCGCTGCATCAGTACCGCACCCATGCCCTTGATCGAAGAGTCACAATAACCCACAAAATCATCTACACCCTATGGCAGGGTGAGAAATGGAGTCTCGCACAACCGCTGTCTGAGAGTCTCGAAGGCTGCCTGCTGCTCAGGCCCCAGCGAAAGGTTACCGACTTCTTGGTCAATCGGGACAAAGGAACTGCAATCTCGGAGAAGTCCCGAATAAATCTCCGGTAATAACCCGCTAGACCCAGGAAGCTCCGAATCTCAGTTGGAGACCTCAGAATCTCCCACTGCATCACGACCCCTATCTTGGCCGGATCGACTAGAATACCCTTCTGGTTGACAAGGTGCCCAAGAAATTGCACCTCACGCAACCAGAACTTACATTTGGAGAACCTTGCAAAAAGTCTCTCCCTCCTCAAAGTCTATAGCACCTCCTTCAGGCGCTTCTCGTGCTGCTCATCAGACTTGGAATAAACCAAGATGACGCTGTACTCTCCCATTCCCGCAATTTGGGAAATGATCTATCGCTATCTGCTAATAATTCTCGGTATACAATTGGCATATGACATCTCTTGAAAATATAATTCAAACCCAAAAAGAGGATAACCCAGAGTTACACTTACTCAAACCCTTGGAACGAAAGGCTCCCTTGTGCAGTTCCCGCAAGTGCTGCACCGAATCTGGTCATGCTGGCCTCCCAAAAGCTAATCCTAAATCTTGGGTCTCCTCCCGAGACCCTTCAGTATAAGCAACTGATCTGATTCCCTCTTACCAATATGCTCCAAGTCCATATCCCGTTCTTGAGCTCTAGAAGTCATATCATTCAGGGTCTTGCACCCCGAGATACTCACGATATCCCTGCTATCATTCTACATTATGTTATGATACCTTACCTTCTTCATTTCCTCATCTGCTGCATACTGTGGTACCATATAAGCTCTTTCCCGAGACTTGGCAGTGATCTCTGCCATAGTCTCAGTCGTTTGGTGGAGATCTAACAACTCTTGCGCCAACTGCTGCGCCTCAATCGCCTGGGCACACTCTGCCCAGAATCTGGTCTAATAGTCATCCCATGACATAGCATCAACCGCATCATCACTCCACCTTCTACCAACCTCTTTCCATCAATCACGTGCCCTGTCCTTCAGGAGGCAGGAAACAAGCCGGTCCTTGTCCCATTTCGTGACTACGACTGGAACGAAAATATTGGTGACATCTGCCAATCACCTGCTGCTAGCAATGGGGTCCCTAGCCCCATGATAATCTGGAGCTTCACAAGCTCTGAACTCCCGAATCATCAACGTACGCGTCCCTATCATGGTTGTTGTCTCAGTGCAGAAAGCACTCAGCCTCTCATCACAAATCTCTAAAATACCCTCCTTGATCATACTGAAGATCACAGGAGTCTGGCCAATGATACTGCGCGTACTCTCAGATGGAATGAACTCCCTCATCTGACCATCAAGTTGCCCGACTCCAGAGTCCGAGCCTGATCCCTCGCCGGCACCAGAACTGCCATCTGGTCTACCACGTAGCGTCACTATACTCGGTAATATACCATCACTAACATCATAATACTCATCATAACTCGAGGGATCTCACACACTACAAGTTTCCTCTGCTTTCAGTAGTACGGGCCCATACTACCTTCCACATCTATCCGTACTTTCCTCAAGAACTGCCTCAACTCCACCAAGTCCCTTCTACTACTGCTGCTGATCTCATACTAAACTCTTAATAGGCTTTCCCTAGGGTAACCACCAACCCACTCTCCGCTATCAACTGCATAAGAAGTCCCTGCTACCTCCCCCTAACTAGCTCGTGAATACTATTACATATCACTAAGACTAGATAATTCTTCGAATGAGAGATCCTACCCTACAACGGTTGGACTCAAACAAGCGCTGCGCAATAGAGCTAGACCTAACCTTCTGAAATTATTTAATCCTTGCAATATGTAACGTAACATATTCACTTACTAGTTAGTAAAAGATAACTAGAACTCCTAAAAGCACAAAGCAAGCAGCATTCGAGCATCGAGTAAACATAATCAAACATATCTCTCTCCGGCTATCCCTGACTAATCTATACTAGCATGCAGTTCATAAAGTTGAGATACATATAACAGGCACATAAGGCATCCTTCCTAGATCCTTAATCCTAACTAGCATGCAATTCTCATAAGCTGATACACATATAATAGGCACATAAGGCATCCTTCCTAGATCCTTAGTCCTAAACTAGCATGCAGTTCTCATAAGCTGATAAACATAACCTAACATACACTTGTATGGGTAATTTGGGAGTACTTACTTGAGCTCGGCTGATTGCATGCACCACACCCTTTTCTCTTTTCAAAGTTCTTTTCTTTATACTTTTTCCAAAATTGTTTTCTTTTCTCAAAATCCTTTTATAAACATGGTTTTTCTTTTGAAAACTTCTATACCAATCCTTAGTTTGAGTTCAGACATAACCGAAAGTGTGCCTGAATCCCTCAAACCAAGGCTCTGATACCAACTTGAAACATCCCAAAAACACGGTCCAAAAATTTCATTTTTAAATCATTAATAAAACATAAATACCATCACCATAGTATGAAGCCATAAACCATGTATCTTAAATCTCATAAAATCTGTCAACATATCACAAGCTCATATAAATTATCAAAGTAAAATCCCAGGCTAAGAAAACGGTGGTGTGTGCCATGCGATCATCCCGAGCCCTTCGCTTTGCTAGCTGAAGTACCTGAAACCAAAGCTGAAACGGTAAGCACGAAGCTTAGTGAGTTCCCCCCAAACTACCACATACCATACACATAACATATCACACATAAAACAACTATGGGACACTGCCCAACTGCATTGGGACGAACCCGACATCCGCTTACCCGACATCAGACTCCTGTCCGGCATCGGGCTCATCCCAGATCCGACCACACCGGGCATCAGGCTCACCCCGGCATCGGGCTTACCCCGACACATACACAGCATAACATACATCATAGACACATAACATAATCACATAACCTGCATCGGGCTTGCCCCGACATCAGACCGACGCCCGGAACATATGACATAACATACAAACTGGCATACATCGGGCTCATCCCGAAACACATAACACATAACGTATAAACTAACATACATCGGTCTTGCCCCGACATCAGACCGAAACCCGGAACACATAACACATAACATATAACGTGCATGAATCACAAAGACATCACGCATACATAACTACTTCTCGGGACCGCCCCGACATCGGACTGAAGCCCGGAACACATAAACTACATCGGGCTGACCCCGACATCGGACCGAAGCCGAGCATATTGTAACTACATAAATGGGCCGGCATTGGTGCCTTAGACTCGTTCCTACTGGAGGAAAACTCACCTCTCAATCTGACTGCTGAAAACTCGTGCGGGGGTATCTCTAACAGCTGCTCCAACGACTCCCCGTCTATCATGACCAAAATAAACACTTAGTCAAAAACTGAGAATCCATCTGAGGGTAAATGACTGTTTTACCCCTTTGATCTAAATTAGACCCAGACCTAGGCCCAATCCTTTCTAGTCTTTCCAAACTCACTAAGGCCCATTAAAGTCCTCCAATGGCCCAATTTTATAAATTGGACCCAACTCCTCAAATGGGCTTTCCCACCGAAGCCCAAACTAGTCATTGGACCCTTAACTGACTCCTGGTGGCCCATCACGGCCCAACATCTGCCAAGCCCAAGGATTGGCCGAAACCGAGGCCCAAAAACTCAAAGTCCATATCTGGTGAGTACGCGGGCGTACTCCTATGTACGCTAAGCGTACAGGCTGAATGGTGCGTACGCTGGGCATACCTGCGTGTACACTCATCGTACTCCCCTGTTAAGTCACTTTCCCATTAAGTGCTTAATACTCTATTCCAGAAGCTACAATCACAGATCCAAGTCCTTTTCAACGTCTTAATCCATAAAGTCACTGACTTGGTGAGTTTACATGACCCTAATAAGCCCAAACTCCAAAGTAGCATTCCATTCTCATAGAAATGCTCTTAAATCCTGAATGAAACCAATAAGACATTTAAGATGACAACTTTCTGCCTTAGGGACTCATTTTGAACTGAGAGTGGCAACTCTAAGTCCAGAAATCGGATTTGAACCATAAAGTTCTTTGCTTGGGACCAAAATGACTTCAAAACCACACTAAACTAGATCCAAGCATTCTTAGGTAAAGTTATGAACTTTATACCTCCAAAGAGTCCCAAACGATGATGTTATCCCAGATCTATGAGCTCAAGCTACCCAAGTCCTTTTCCACTACTCCTTTCTTCTTCCAAGCTTAAAACCACCAAGATGAGCTTCCCAAGGTCAAGATCACACAAGAATGATGGGATGAGGCATTCTAGGGTTTTTCTGAGGGTGAGGGACTAATAAGGAGGCTAGGGTTTGAGCCATAATGTTCCTTATATAGTGGTTAGCCCCCAAAATTAGGGTTTAGGATCTCTTAGAGTACGTTGGGCGTACTCCTCCTACACCCGCGATCATTTTACTCTAGTATGCTGGGCATACTCCAGCTTATGCTGGGCGTACTCACCTAGTTGTCACCTTTGCATGCATGGCTGAAATGCAAGTTTTTCCCATTTAGGTACCAATTCTGCCAGGAACTTCAAAGTACTATAACTTCTTCGTTCAAAGTCCGTTTTCGACGAACTTTATATCCACGAAAAGGTGGCGAGAAGTCCTACGCTCCTAGCTACATGCCCGAGTCTTAAAACCTTTCGAATAGAACCCGAGACCCATACACAACCGAATCGCTTATACCTTGGGTCTCCGAGACCACCACCAAAGTACTTTTCAAAACGGGGTGTTACACATCATCATCATCATTAATAAAATTTTCTTTACCTTTTAATCCATAAGCTTCATTACCTTTCTGGTCAACTTCCAGTTTATCCTCAAGTTGTTCGTCAGTAGGCTTCTTAACCTGAGGCTTTGGTTTTTCATCAGTGGGCTTCTTAACTTGTAAGAAAACTAAGGGATAAAGAGCTTGATGATATTGAGTGTGTTCGTAAAGAATTAGAAGCTAAAGAGGCTGAAGCTGAGGTTGCAAAAGTCACTCTTTCAACTCAAATGACCCTTTTTCCTCCGTGGACGTTGGAGCGAATTCAGAAGGCGAAAATCGATGATCCGAGTGCTCTGTGGTTAGAGGCGTCAATATCTTTTGAGCTGGATAATATTGCTGACTCTCAGCTTGACTTCTCATTCACTCCGAAAGGTTTCTTGTTCCGAGGTTTTGAACATATTGAGAAAGTTCCTCTTTCAGACTACAAAATCAATAATAAGCTTTTTGCATTTTATCTCAAGTATGACCAACCTCAGTTCAAGATTTGGAGCTTGAAGAAGCTTGTTGCTATGAAAGTCTATGATCATTTTCCCACTGAACACTTCACAAATGTCAAGTTTAAAGGTTTTCGTGGAGTAACTCGCACCAAAGAGGAATTTACACTTGCTAATCTGCCCTGTATGAATCCGAATGATTGGATTTCATTATTTCTAATTTTGTCAAAAGATGAAGTGAAATTTGAGTCGATTGTTTCTCACCTGAAAAGAATGTTGATTTGCTACATTCACGAAGTTGCGAAACTGGATGTGGAAATTGCTGCAGTATTGAAGAAAAGGCCTAGTGTGGATCTGAAAGAAGAAACAACAGACTTTTAGAAGAGAAGGATGGATAAGATAAAGAAAAAGGATTGGAGTGTGGTCTATCAGAGAAGGGAAGGTGATAAAGTTAAGAAAAGTTTGTTCTTTTCATTAAACAAACAGTTGTACTCCACTACCGCATGAAAATTGAACAATAAAGGAGATCTGAAATGCTTCGAAGACATGATAAAGTGGTATATTGTCATTCGGAATAAACTTCTGAGTTTGATGACCAGGCTGTTTAAAGTCTAGAAGTTGGAAGAATGAAGAATCTCCTTCCTTATTTGACACAAAGGGGGAAATTGTTGGATTATTTAATGTGTTGTGTCAAATTTACTATGTATGTTTTTAGTCTTTATTAACTGATATGGCCTGTCCATCCGTCATTATGATGCTAGGGTTAGACTATATATAGTGCATGCATGTATCGTTCTAGGTTTAATCATTTTGTATTGCCCTACATTGCTTTTACAGAAAAGTTCTCATCAAACTCTTATAAAGCTTTGATTATATTATGCATTTGACACTCTTTCAATCATTGTTCTAGCTGTTTGATTCAATCTTCTGTTTAGAATCTATCGATCATTAAGTTATTGTTTCAACAGATGTAGAGGAAGGGGTTGATATGTCTGAGACAAGAGAATGAAGCTTTGTAGATCTAATATTTTGATATGATGTTTTTAAGTTTTAGATCTAAACATTAGATCTAGTAATGTGTTTGTGAAAATACGTTTATAGTTCATTTTATTTACGGTAATGCCATTATCTTTTAAAAATAGATCGAAAAAGAATAAATTTTAAAAGAAAACAATAGTGGTTCTTAGAGTTCTTAACCTTTAATGGTTATCATTTGATATTTTACCTATATATATATATATATATATATATATATATATATATATACATATATATAGAGAGTGGTTCAAATGAGAACCATAAAAGATTAAGAACCCTAAGAACCTCAATTAATTAATAAATATTTACACGATACTCTTATTAAACATGTTAAAATCCTAATTTTTTGTGTTTTTGGTATGAAAAGAGCAAACTTATAATTTTTACAGTCTAATATTTTCATCCATATATGCTCTCATATTTTAACACAAAACTTATATAAAATATAGATTTACACAGTCCATTTACAGTTTAATGCAAAAAATTCACAACTTAATACAAACTGTTTTACAATAATTCACTAATTCAAAGAAGTCAAAAAATCAAACTCTACCACCACATGCCGCCACCAACCACCTGTATCAACATAGTAGCCGTCATTTCTTCCAAATCAGATCTGTAAATAAAGTCATGCATTAACAACTTATATATTACATTCACAGTCTAATAAAGCCTATTAATTCACTCATTTTGAATTTAATGCAAAATAATTATAAAAACTAGTGGATTCTTACAAATTTATACAACAAAAAAATAAATATATTCATAAGAAAATTAACACAAAAATTTATACATAAATCATTCATATTTTAACACAAATTATAAATAATTCACAACAAAATGTGCTCAATTCACAGTTTCAACAGAAATCCATAGTTTAATGTAGTCAATTCACATTTTTAAACACAAAAATCACAGTTTAATATAAAAGATTCACAGTTTAATTTATGTATACCTTAAGATCTATAGGTCATTACTTCTTTCAAAGTTTATTACACAAGTATTCACAATTTAAATTTTACAACTTTATTCAGAATTAGATAAAATCATATCTGTGTATAACACTTCTTTCATCTTATATTTCATAAGAAAACAAAAAATTTATAAAAAATCACATCTTAATATCAGTCAATTCACAACTTAATACACTCAATTCACAGTTTAATACACAAAATTCACAGCTTAATATAGTCAATTCATAGTTTAAACAAAAAAATCACAACTTAAGGCAGTCAATTTACAGTTTAAAACACAAAAATCACAGCTTAATACACAAAAATCACAACTTAATACAATAAATTCACAGTTTAGTACACAAAAATCATGCATTCACGGCCATATTATCAACTTAAAAGTCTTAATACAGTAAATTCACAATTTAATACATAAAATTCACAACTTAATACAATCAATTCATAGTTAAATATATAAAATACACAATTTAATATAGTCAATTCACAGTTTAAACAAAAAATCAATGTCAATGCATTCATTTTCAGTTTAAAACACAATTATCACAGCTTAAAATACAAAATTCACAGCTTAATATAATAAATCACACTTTAATATATATAAAATATACATTCACAACTTAAAAAAACATAGATTCATATTATTTTAGAAGGAACTAATATAATAACACACATTCTATTCATAAAATAATAACCATAACACATAAACTTTGAATAACATTTTTATGCAAATATTATAAAAAAAATAAAAAACAAACATGGATTCACAGCTTAATAGCACTTAAAAGTTTAAGCCAAGATTAACAAAAAACAAACAAAAAATGAGATATTAAAATATTAAATTCACACCTTAACAAAAGGAAAAATGATCGAAAGATTTTTTTATCACTAATATGAAGGATGGAGCAAGATTTTTAGAATAAAAGGGTTTATGTTATAATATAATTATATATACTCTTAAAAAATAAAACTCAAAACTTGTATAATTAATAATTCAAAATTTAAAATTTTAACTAAATTCTTAATGAAACAAAAAATCATAAAACTTATATAAATCTAAAAATAGAAAAAATAAATAAGAATCAAAAGCAAATGTAAAATGTAAATAAAAGCCAAAGCAAAGCCATAGAACATCGAATATCATATTTATCTAATGAAAAATAACAAACAAAACTTAAAATTTAATATGATAATGAGTAGTGACTAGGTTATTGCAATATAAAGATAAGCAATATAAAGCACGTTAGATAATGCACAGTAAAACTGACAAAATTAAAAAGAAACAATATAATATTATCTAGGTTATACGATGCACAGTCAAGCTAACAAAATTAAAAAGAAATAGTAGAATATTACCTCGATCTATCTCCAAAATTGAAGTCGTTCATCAGCTATCTTATTAACAAAAAACACTGGTAAGCAAAAACGAAACTCCTCCCTCTCCTGCAGCAAAGATGTTTTGAAGTTGTTTCTTCCCCAACGGCCAGAGAGTAAGATAGTTTTTTGACTTTTTGCTTTCGATTTGAACAAGATATGTAAGGCACCAGAGTAGCAGCAACGGTTGTATTTGGATAAGAACTAGGTGGCTTGAGGCGATTAAAGATGAAATAGATCTTGAAGGAGGCGACTGTTATGGATAATTTTCGTTTGCCTAGCTCATAGATCTGTCCTTGATGCTTGCCGTTGCTCGTAGATCTAGCATCGTCGGACATCGGAGTTCGTAATCTAGCCTTGCCTATTGTCGGTGGTGTTTCGGTCGTCGGTAGTGGCGATTATCGACACAAATCACAGATCTCGAGATGGAAGAGGAAGACGTTAGTGGTGGATCTAGTGCAGAAATCACAGATCGGGAGGCGGAGCTAGTGCAGACTTCTATTCCGGTGAGCCGGTGGTGGTCCGACATTGGCGACGGTAGCAACCACCGGAGGTTGGTGGTAGAAAGAGGGAGGGACGTGCGAAGTTGATGTTCTTGAGAATTTTGAGCAAATGAATCGGATTGATTTTTAGATATTATTATTTGTTTGTGAAACTAGGCTAAGATCTGTTGTTATTTACATTCATACCACTATTTTTTAATAATTGTTAGACAAAAATGTCTTTTTTAATATTTATAAACATGTATTTTTGAAAAATGACAAATATACTCTTAACTATAAACTAAAAGTAAATACTTCTTATGGTTCTTAATTTTTTTTTGTTCTCATTTGAACATTTACCTCTCTCTCTCTCTCTCTCTCTCTCTCTCTCTCTCTCTCTCTCTCTCTCTCTCTCTCTCTCTCTCTCTATATATATATATATATATATATATATATATATATATATATATATATATATATATATATATATATATATAACGAACATAAATGAACGAACATAAACGAACGTGATCGAACAAGACCACTGTTCATGATCGTTCATTTAACTAAACGAACATGAATTTGTGTTCATGTTCATTCATTTATTAATAAATGAACACAAACGAGCTTTCCGCCAAACGCTTGACGAACAGTTTGCTAAACTTTCAGTTCGTTTACAGCCGTATACACACCACATTTTGCTACGAGTTGCGTTAGACTCCCCGATGTGTCACGTTTCTTCACTGCCGCCATAACATTGTACTTGTACACATCATGTTCATCAGCACTACACGTTGTGTAGTTATGAAGTATTTTCCCTTTAGTTGAAATACCTATGTAAAACACCGATTTATGTCAAATCACCTCTACATGTAGCGTGCTTTTAAGGTATGCATTGCGTTCTCCTTATCTCAATCAAAGGTATTGTACATTTCAACGCGTCACACATTCCCACTCTATGCGTCACATACTAGGAAAATACCTGGCAACCTTGCAAAAAAATAGTCTATACTATCATGTTACTTTTAATGTACTTGTCACATACATCCTCCTTACGTGGCGTATTCCTACTACAAAATTAACATTTTGCAAAACATTAAGAGTTCATACTTGTGATCCGATTCATGGCGTGTTCCTACTACAAAATTGACATTTTACAAAATTAACTACTAAAGCCATACATGTGATCCAATTCAGTTCAAACCAACTTCAAGTTTCACTTTAACATTTACTAATATACTTGACACGTCAAAACATTAAGACTTCATAATTATTAGCAAAACGAATAAAACACCCCTATCCCTTTAATACTATATTTAACGATTTAATTTGAGCATTGATCCATTTCTAAAACCAAAACAGTCTCATTTAACATAAACTTACAAGATAAAAGTTGGAAACTCATAATTTTCACCAAAATGTCTAAAATGCCCTTCTTACGATATTAAGTTTTTAACATAAACAACACAAGTTTAAACTAACTAACTTATCAAGATGACACACAATTTGACAATTGCGACAATTGTCACCGGTCACCGATTCTAAAAGGACTGGGAAAATGATAAGTATCTAAACACAAGGATTAGAAGCTCGATATATAAGAGAAAATAATCCAAAATATACTTAAATCGCATGATTGAGAGCGCAAAAAGTAGCATAACTAGGTAACATATTAAGAAAGTACGTTGCGAGGAAAATTCAAGGATATAAACTGATGGGCTTTGAGCATTTCAACATTCCTATGGTGCACATGCAACCCTAATTGCTTTGGATCTATGTTTTTCTCAAGTTATACATGCATAATAATTTTCCAAAGCAAAACCCTAATCTAGCATACATATTTTCGAAATCAATAACTAAACCAAAGTTAGAAGAATACATTTTCCTTGTTGATTGGTTGATCTTGACCTTCAAGAGTTTAGTGCCTCAATTGTTGCACCTCTAATGGAGTCACAAACACCACAAACAAAAGATGAACGAGAGAGAGAGAGAGAGAGAGAGAGAGAGAGAGGATGGAGGCTTATAAAAATCGGCTAGGGTTCTCATAGAAAGCATAGGGGGCCGGATTTTGTAATCCATGGGGTCTATTTATACTTGTGGCTGCTAGGGTTTTAGGTGGAAACCCTAATTTGACTGCTTAAGCCTTAAGCAGCCCATGTACACTTTCTAGAGTACTCCTTGGACGAATTCTCTATGGGCTTCCCATAGAATTCGTCCAACCTTATTCCAAGGTGATCCATCAACCCAATTTCAACTATCAGTAATTTGCAATATCAGTCCCCATTCTTTTCATCAGTCTCTTTTGATCACTATATTAATTCCAAATTAATTTCTGATCAACACTAATTAAATAATATCATTTCTCAATTAATATATTATTCTTATAATATATTAATAAATCATTTATCAACCTCTTTCTCACAATTCATCCTTCCAAGTTGCTATGGTGAAGGCAACCCAAAAGGACTATGTTGCTATCGGGTCAAGTACATACCAATTACAGTTATGGGCTTAGACACCTAATACAACATAAACTTCATAAGAATCTGACTTCGATTGGAGGAGTTATGATTTTTGTAAAAGTAATATCAACCACGGGATCCGTATTAGATCGGTCAAGTTTTGGCTAGTGTCACCAGAAGGAAAGTCGTAGTATTTATCGAAGTGGGAACGTCAAGATAAAGAATGCTGAAAACAGGATCCGTATGAAGAAGATATGAATTTTATAAAATCATTAAATTTTACCCTGTTAGGCTAACAAGTGTAAATATAAAGCTGACCAAAACAATATAAAAGAAAGTTGTAGTACTAGTTGAGACCATCATATAGATACAAAGAGGGTAAAGATTAGAGCTCGTACACAAGATATATGAATTTTTACAAAATATTAATTGTGCACACGTAAGGCACACCACACACGATGCCCACGTCTGACACCCAGATTCATCGCGATACGAGATACGTGGACCATCAAGAAAGTGACACATGGCAAGTTTTGATTGGAGCCACGAAGCCCATGCACAACGAGCATAGATGTTTGTGTCGCGCGCATGCCAAAATCGACCCTATCTGACTTCTGATGGCCCACTAAGGCCCAAAGTCCATTGCTTGGCCCAACCCGAGGCCCAAAACACACCAAGTCCATATCTGATGAGTACGTTGGGCGTACTCCTATGTACGTTAAGCGTACAAGCTAAATGGTGCGTACGCTGGGCGTACCTGCATGTACGCTCAGCGTACTCCCCTGTTAATTCACTTTCCCATTAAGTGCTTAATACTCTAATCCAGAAGCTACAATCGCAGATCCAAGTCCTTTTCAACGTCTTAATTCATAAAGTCACTGACTTGGTGACTTTTCATGGCCCTAATGAGCCCAAACTCCAAAATAGCATTCCATTCCCATAAAAATGATCTTAACTCATGCATGATCCCAATAAGACATTCAAGATGGCAACTTTCTGCCTTAGGGACTCATTTAGAACTAAGAGTGGCAACTCTAAGTCCAGAAATCGGATTTGAACCATAAAGTTCTATACTTGGGACCAAAAAGACTTCAAAACCACACTACACTAGATCTAAGCATACTTGAGGAAAGTTGTGAACTTTATACCTCCAAAGAGTCCCAAATGATGATGTTATCCCGGATCTATGAGCTCAAGCTACCCAAGTCCTTCTTTGCCAACTTCCTATTTCTTCTTCCAAGCTTAAAACCACCAAGATGGGCTTCTCAAGATCAAAATTACACAAGAATGAAGGGATGAGACGTTCTAGGGTTTTTCCTGAGGTTAGGGAGGCTAATAAGGGGGCTAGGGTTTGAGTCCTAATGTTCCTTATATAGTGCTTGACCCTAAAATTTAGGGTTTAGGGTCTCTGAGCGTACGTTGGGCATACATCTCGTACACTGGACGTACGTCTCCAACACCCGCGATCACTTAACCCTTCTACGTTGGGCGTACCCCAGCTTACGCTGGGCGTACTCTTGCGCTGGCCACCTTGCATGCATTGTCCTTTCTTGCCATATTTATCCATTAAGGACCAATATTGCCAATAACTTCAAAGTGCTATAACTCCTTCATTCTAAGTCTGTTTCCGAAGAACTTTATATCCATGAAAAGGTGGCGGGAAGCCCTACGCTCCTAGCCACACCCCCAAGCCTAAAACCTTCTGAATAAAACCCGAGATCCTTAAAGACCGAATCGCTTATACCCTGGGCCTCCGAAACTACAACCTAAGTACTTTTCAAAACGAGGTGTTACATTTAAATACTGGAACTTGTTTATTCTAAGCTTAGTTATAGATTTAGGGAAGAAAGTTCCATCTTTTGGTCCCATAACTTGGTATTTTGGAGTGTGGACTACTCCAGACAATTTAAACCGTCCTTATTGACTTTTGAAGGTGCTTTGAGTCATAAAAATCATATCTTAAAGGTTTAGTCTCAACCATGCATGAATTCATGGCCATTTAAGAGAGTTAGAAGGATTGGTTCATGTTTTGAGTCCCATTAAGACATGCAAGAGCATAAAGTTTGCAACTTTATGGCTTAAGACACTAGTATGAGCATGGATCTAAGTTTTGGATGTTAGGACTTAATGGATTAATTCATGGGTGCGAGATTAGTCTGACTAACCAGTACATCGGGCGTACTCTAGAGTACGATATGCGTACTGGACCAGTGCCCCGATTCCGAATTGTTAGCATATGTTGGGCGTACAAGTCATGTACGCCACGTGTAAGCAGTCTGTTAAGCTTAAGGTAATTTGGCCTTGAGTTTTGATGGGCTTTTGCCCTGTCTTGATTTGGGCCTCGGGCCTTTATGTTGTAACAAGGCATTTATGGGCTTTATGCCATCTTAGAAGCTCTTGGGCCCATATTGGGCCATAGGGTATTTTTGTTGGACTTGGAATGTCTTTTGGGCTAGTGTGAAATTGGGCCTTGGTGAGGTTAGCCCATTAAGACAAGGGTTAGGAAACCCTTTGTCCTTAAGTCAAGGTTTAGGTTTGGCATCTCGAGTTAGACTATTAACCTAATTCTTAATTAAAGTTTATATTTGTGATCTAGTGAGAGGCTTCCGCGAGTCAGCAGCCCGAGTGTGATTGATATCTTCAGTCTGAGGTGAGTTTCCTTACTGTATCCATGGGTCGAAGGCACCAATGTCGGCCCATTAGTTTATGATTGTAGTTAGATGATTGTCTTTGTGATAACTGTCTGGTATGCGTGTATTTGTTAGGTGTTTTTGTGGTTATTTGGTTATTATATTATGTGGTAGTGGTAGGGAGTGAAATAGACCCGATATCCGGTTGAAACAGACCGAAGGGGATTGCAAGCACCCAGATATGCTTGACAGTATCTGGTTGAAATAGACCGAAGGGGATTGGAAGCACCCAGATATTCTTGATAGTATCCGGTTGAAATAGATCGAAGGGGTAGGCCAACACCCAAATATGCTTGGCAATATGTTTATTTAGTATGTGGTATTTTGGGGGAACTCACTAAGCTTTGTGCTTACAGTTTCAGTTTATATTTCAGGTACTTCTAGTTTGAAGGGGAAGGGCCTAGACTGATCTCACCGCATCTCCCTATAGTGTCCATATTTAGAGATTTTGGGACTTTGTACCCTGATAACATTTTATTATGATACTCTTTGACTATTTTGATATTAGTATTGTATGATTGAATGAACTTAGAAAGAAAATTTTATCTGTATTTTTGGGACGTTTCAGGAATAGTCGAGTACTCGAACAACTAACACAGTGTTGAATGGAATAGTCGAGTACTCGAACAACAATGTTGAAGGACTCATGAATGATGAAATTTATATAGAATCTATACATGATTAATAGTGTAAAACAAAGGTGGAATTCGAATACCAAAAGGAGTAAATGTGAAGGAACGAGCTTTCCACAAGGAAATAAATGAAACATCTAGCTACATAATGAGAATCATCTTGTGATTTAACATTAAAAGAAATGCCCTAATTTCTTTACGGGGTAGATAGTTGGGAAGAACCAATTTACAAGTGACAAGATAATTCAGACCTAACGAGATTTTGAAAGTTGAGTTGAAACAACACTATGTGACTTAGATCTTCTTATCATGGTATGCTTGGGCTTGTAGACCTAAGAAATGTGATAACTCATGAAATGAGATATTCGTTTGAAACGTAAGTTAAAGTGAATGAAGAAGGATAGGGACAATGTTCAGGAAGTATATATAAACTTGGATAATAAAGTATATTTTGGTATAAAGGTAGTACACAAGGAATGATATACATGATTGGGTTATCTTGACGAATTGTATATATTGACTAATATTGCCATATTTATACACATTTTTAGGCAATATTATATATATATATATATATATATATATATATATATATATATATATATTGGTTATTTGCAAAGATAAATGGTACTTATGAGGTTTAATTGTAATGTGCAGCCAAAATGAGCAATCTTGAAGAATAAGGACCAGAAGCGACACGTAGCGGAAATTTAGAGGTTTAAAGCTTAAAAGATGAATAATGCAGCAAAACGACAACCTCACGATGTGAGGAATCATATCTCACGACGTGAGTATTGAGTTTCTAGAAGATAAACATCTGGAGGCCAGAGTCCATGTTCGTTACGGATTAGAACTGATCTCACGATATGAGAAGCCTTTTCTCACTACGTGAGGAGGGTAATTTCGAAAACTATAAATATTCTTGGTGCTTACAAATTTGAGAGACTTCTAGAGAAAATAGAGGGTTCTGAAGACAATTTCCAGAGGAGAAAAAAGCAGAAAACTTGAGCATTAACATCCAAGGAAGGAGAAGAGGTTGAAGATCATAACTTTCACTTTTAAGTTGGTACATTTAAACATGGTTTTATTTATTAAGATTGTGTGTTTGATTTCAGCCATGAGTAGCTGAATCTAGCTGCTTCTGTTTAGCTAGATGATACTTGAACTCATGGATTAGTTATTTGATAATGGATTTTACTAGTTGGTTATATGCTTGTGTTTGATAGTTTATACCTAACATGCTAAAATTTGATACTTAAACTGCTTGAATTCATGTTCTGTGTAGCTTTGTGAATATTAAATTGCATGAACTTGATACCGAGTAATTTAATGAATATTATGTTATTAGAGCTAAGATCGAACAAATCTTAGATATATAGTTAAAGTATTTGAATTTGGCTATGCTGGAGAACATATATTGTGAATATAATTGTGTTTGTTAAATCAATCTTACATAGCTCCATCATAACTCATAATTGATTCTGTGTTAAATTATATGTGACCATGCATAGTTCTACATGAATTAGTTAGGCATTAGTAAATTTGGACCTAAATTACTAATAATATATTAATTGGTAACCAACTTGGATAATCCGTAATTAATAGCTAACCATTGAGGAAAAGTGAATTCGAACTAAACATAAGTGCTTTTAGTCATTGATTGAATTTGAATAGTTGTTAATTGTTTAAGTTTTTCTGAACTTGAAAAATCAGATAAAAACCATTTAAACATTTGCTTAGATTTTTAGGTTAATTTAGTAGCGAGTAGATTAATTAATTAAAACCGTTCCCAGTGATCGATACCCGACTATTTGTGCTATACTATTTGCGAAAAAGTACACTGCCTTTGGTCGAATAACTAGTTAGATAGTAGGTAATATTAGGTGTAGTATTTCGAGCACATCATTGACTTGAACACCTGGTTAAGGGTAAAGTATTGTTCTTATGACTTTAAAGTAAGGATATTGGGAAGAAAGGTAGAGGTATTTGTAGGAGATAAATTGATAAAGCATAATGGAATGAAAGTTTATAACATGTTTTATGCTTAAGGAAATAATTGAGTGAAATATACTGAGAATGATAAGTATCGAAAATAAAGAAATAATAGTGGTGTGCTTTGGCACGAAAGGGTATATCTTAGCAATATAGAATGCCTAAGTAAGGAAATTATCGAATGGTAGCTTATGAGTCGGGGGACCCGATAAGGATTTATACATGCCTTAAACTTTGTTGGAATATGATCAGATTGTATGTCTTAAAGTATTTGATATCATTGTTAGAGTAATTTGTTAAAAATTCAAAAAGAGGACAAAAGGGTAAAAGTGTCCAAGAGGGTTTATCACCCTTAATATGTGTTATTGATTATAAATGACCAAAGTGATGTGATCATAGAGGAAATTGAAAAGTGATGGGATGAAATTCTAATGAGATGGCTCACGAAGTAATTCCGAGGATGAAATCCTTTTAAGGGGTAGATAATTGTAACATCCTAAAACTTAAGACTTGTTTGGGTGCAAAGCTCTTCATTGGATGATGTCTTAGGTTTTCCTTTATTTGATATGAGTTATAGGTTGAGCTTGCAAATATATATATATATATATATATATATATATATATATATATATATATATGGTAAAAGTGAATATACCCTTAAGGGTATATAAGCTTAGGTACTCATACTCATCATACTCCATCGTTTTGTATGATATATATACATTGTAATTGTCCAATATTCTTATAATTTAACTTCTAACTTGATTTACTTCCAATATTTTTATAAATTTCACATTTATCTTCCTCTTACATAATTTCATTTTGAACTATAATATATATAGCCTACTAGGTGTTCGGCAAAAAGATGTGATGTAAGAGGAAGATAATAGTGAAAATTTAAAAATCTTGAAAGTAAATCAAGTTAGAGATTGAAGTTTAAGAACGATATAATGAATATATCAAACAAAACGACGTATTATGGTGAGTTTGGGTACCTAAGCTTATATACCCTTAAGAGTATATTCACTTTTCCCTATATATATATATATATATATATATATATATATATATATATATATATATATATATATATATATATATATATATATATATAGGGCTAGGTTATTTTGTTTCTTACATTTATTGTGTGCTAGAATGCACCAATAGGAATTTAGAAAATTAAATAATTATTTAATTAAATAAATATAGATATTAAATGATTTCCATAATTATATGTATATTAAATGATATCCATAATTATAATTCTCTTTTTATGGAAACTAATTAAATCCGTTATTAATGTCAGCAATAACATTCTTTCAGAATGAATTCGCATCTGGGTTTTTATATATGAGTTCGTATTTTGTTTCAGGACTCACTCACTTAAAATACAATAAAGTTGCATGGAATATGAAGAACGAGAGTGTATTCTGCTAGAATACACTCTCATTCTACTGGAATACACTCTCATTCTTCTAGATATGAATTCATTCTGAAAGAATATTATTGTTGACATTAATGATGAATTTAAATAGTTTCCATAAAAATGAGTTATATGTATGGATAGTATTTAATATACATATAATTAATACTAAATTCCTATTGGTGCATTCTAGCACACAATAGATGTGAGAAACATTTGAACCTACCTATATATATATATATATATATATATATATATATATATATATATATAGTATACTTTGTATAGGTTGAGAGAGCTCCCATTATATAGATGATAGATACATAGATACATAGAGAGAGAGAGAGTGTGTGTGTGTGTGTGTGTGTGTGTGTGTGAGAGAGAGAGTATTGTAGTAAGAAAGCACATGCTTCTAGATTTTTGTACTACTCCATTATCTATACATCTTGTGCTTAAACGTTAATCTGGGTCTTTTCGATTATGCGTGTTCTTAATTCTGCATTTATCTCCATAGGATCCTACATGTGGTATCAAATCTTAATCTTGAAGGTTTATGTCACACCCCAAAACCAGGAACGGCGGAAACGTTCTGGGGCGGAGGACGTCATGTACAGTATCACAACAATGAATAGTAGTAAACAAGCAACAACATCATCCATTGCATTAATAATATAATTTTAATACAAGTGTGTTCTGTCAAGTTATATAGACACCAAAATATAGATCAAAATGAAAGATGAGTCTTGAACGAGCTCCATCTTCTCTAAACCTTGCACCGGTACCTGTCTACTGTTGACCTGAGGATACAAGTTATTTTGAAAGAGAGTATCAGCTTTAAAGCTGGTGAGATCATAAGTATTTTAGTGTCTGTATTTGTAAGAAAGTATTTGTAAGTATGTGAAGTGTAAGTATGTAAAAGCTCGTGAATGTTTGTAAAAGGTTTGAATCTCCTAGAAAACCCTATGTTTCCTACTAAAAGTAGCCTTCTACCAAGGCATCTAGTAACTGTGTGTGTGTCTCTTGTAAGAGCGTGTATTTTCTCAAATCTGACTATCATTTACCAAAAATATAGTTTTTACAATACTGTATATGGTGTGAAGATCACAAACTGAATGTAATGGGAAAATGAAATAGTATTGTAGTGTTGTATTAAGTAACTACTGCTGTACTAACTACCTTAAACCAAATGTAATTTAAAGTACTTATGTGATCGGCCTGTATCCTGCTACCGACTATAGAACGCGACGATGTAAGACGTCGGAAGAAATGACATTTGGCACCCGTAGACTTGCAAGTCCCACTATAGCGAGCTGCAAGGTGTAGGATAGTCAATCCAGTATAGATCTATACACAAACTCATACGCTCTCCATTTAAGGAGATTCTGGATACAAAACGGGCCCTGACAGGTGATGTCATGCCCCGTTACGTGGCTCACATAACTGTAATCGTATTCCTGTATATGTAATGAATGTACTAGCTGTATTGTGTGTTCTCTCCCTGTCTAGCATGTATTGTAATGTACTCTGTGTACTAGCTGTATTGTGTGTTCTCTCCCTGTCTAGCATGTATTGTAATGTACTGTGTGTACTAGCTGTATTGTGTGTTCTCTCCCTGTCTAGCATGTATTGACTCATGTATGAACTGACTCATGTATGATTCATTGTTCTAGTAATAGTATTAGTAACTTCCTAAACTACGCCTATTGTAGTTTACTAGTAATAATGTTTAACTGTATGAGCATGTGTGTATACCCTTGCTACCCAAAGGTATTGAACTGAATGAAATAAGGAACCTTTATATCTATATACATATACATAATATATAACTAGGATTCAAACGACCTTCGGACAAATAACCGATACCCTAAGTCCACAACCCAACGAGGAACAGGAGGTAGGGTGAGTTATCAGTTCTAAGTCCTTTCAATCCTACTTATATAACTATATCTATAAAGATATACATTTAACAAAATATAAGTGTAAAAGATTTGAAGTAAAAGTATTTGACATGTAAAAGAGTTTGATAAAACCATTTGATATGTAAAAGAGCTTGTAAAACCGTTTGAAAAGTAGTTTGTTGAAAACACAGTTTGAAAAGTAATAAATCCACTAGATTGGTAGTTATTAATCACATGTGATTGATATAATAACTATAATTGATCAACTTGTATCCCCCCCCCCCATAAAAGCATTTAAAAACATTGGAAAACATTTAAAAGGTTAATTAAGGGGGTATGAACTCACCTGTAGTGAGTGGTTTGGATGAACGGAATGTATAGGATGCTAAGTGTCAAGTGAAGACTTGAACACACACAAGGATCCTAGTTAACATATAATAACACATATATGTATCCAATTAGTCATAAAACAACTAATTAACCAAGTTTAAGACATCCTAAGACATGTAAAACACTTGATTTAAGTGCTATAAGTCCTAAGGATTGCATCTAAGGGTGGTAGGACCTTGGAATTGAATTTAGGGTTCAAGGGGAAACTCCTT
Organism: Lactuca virosa; assembly: GCF_052849685.1. Taxonomy (NCBI): domain Eukaryota; kingdom Viridiplantae; phylum Streptophyta; class Magnoliopsida; order Asterales; family Asteraceae; genus Lactuca; species Lactuca virosa. Next base: position 126,970,687 of record NC_136430.1, read on the forward strand.
TGGAGTTTACGGTTCTGTGACCAAGACCCCTTGAGTTTACGGTCGTAAACCCATGAGTTTACGGCCGTAAACTCATGGCACTTATACCATTTTGGGATTTGAAGCTTTTCAAGTCATAAGGAAGCATCCTACTTCATGTATAAGCCTTAGGAAGTGTTTATGGCATCATTTCACTCCTAAATGGAGTTTACGGCCCATGGACCACTTCTCCATGTGTTTACGGCCGTAAACCCCTATGGTTTATGGTATTTTTGATTTTTTAAGTCCTAAGCACATCAAGGATGAGATCTAAACTAGCTCATAAGGCTTGGTAGGGACTAGGGCACACTTTGGCCCCTTTATTAGGGTTTACGGCCCAAGAACATCTTGGACCGTAAACACCTTTGATCTTGTCTTTCTTGGGTGTTTTCTTGATGATTAGAAGTGTAACAAGCCTTATAATACACTAGGGTAAGAGTACTTACTAGGTAGAAGCTTGAAAAGGTGCTAAAAGTCCAAGAACACTAGTGTGTGTTCTTGGTGAAACTTGAAGATCTACACTTTTGGAATGATTTCACGGATGGAATCATGTAAGATCACTAGATTAAGTAAGATATCAACTTTTTAGGGATAGAAACACTTACAAAGTTGAAGATCAAGAAGAAAAGTTGGATGATACTTGAGAGGATTTGAGTTTGGATCTTGAAAATGTGAAAAAGTGGTAAATAATGACTAAGTGTCATATTTATACCCCCTTTTAGGGTTTACGGTCATAAACACCTTTGTTTAGGCTGTAAACTCCAAACTCTTGGAGTTTTGGGACATTATTGTTGCACAATAAACCCTAGAGCATCCTCTCTCCTGTTACCTCCCGAAGTACTAACTTAAAAACACTCAAACTTATTCCAAAAAGCTTGAAAGTTAGCAGAAACTGTTCTGACTTCTATTGAATTGAGTGGTTGTACAGAATAGAAATTTCGGGTTGTCACATCATCCCCCCGTTAGAAGGAATTTCGTCCCGAAATTAGAGTTTAAGCAAATAAGTAGTTACAAATAACTAAGTAAAAAGACGAGGATATTTCAGTTTCATCTGATCCTCTCGTTCCCAAGTGAATTCAGGTCCTCGCTTGGCGTTCCAGCGAACCTTCACTATCGGGATACGGCTTTGTTTTGTTTGCTTGACCTCCCGGTCCATGATCTCTATAGGTTCTTCCACGAAGTTGAGGCTCACGTTGATCTCGATCTCGTCGAGTGGGATTACAAGAGTCTCGTCAGGCAAACACTTTTTCAAGTTCGAGACGTGGAAAGTAGAATGTACGTTACTGAGTTCGCGTGGTAAGTTAAGTTTGTAAGCTACAGGGCCGATTCTTACGAGAATTTCGAAAGGCCCTATGTACCTTGAATTTAGCTTTCCACACTTTCCGAAGCGTATCAAGCCCTTCCAGGGTGAGACCTTCAATAGAACACGGTCGCCCACTTGGAATTCCAACGGTTTCCTTCGTTTATCAGCATAGCTTTTCTGTCGGTCTCTAGAGGCTTTCAATCGTTCACGAATCTGAATGATCTTCTCTGTCGTTTCCCGAATGATCTCCGGACCTGCGAGAGTGCTGTCAAGAACTCGTCCTTTAGCTAACTGGGTATCACCCACCTCAGCCCAGCACAGAGGGGATCTGCACTTTCGGCCATAGAGGGCCTCGAATGGAGCAGCCTTTATGCTTGTGTGATAACTGTAGTTGTAGGAAAATTCGACAAGGGGTAAATGAGTATCCCATGCTTTACCAAAGTCGATCACAAAGGCTCGCAGCATATCCTCCAAAGTTTGGATAGTCCTCTCACTTTGTCCGTCGGTCTGTGGATGGTAGGCTGTACTCATGTCCAGCCTAGTTCCTAGGGAACTTTGTAGCGACTGCCAGAACCTCGAAGTGAATCTACTATCTCTGTCCGAGATAATGGATATGGGAACACCGTGCAGTCGTACAATCTCCCTAATGTAAGTTCTTGTAAGCTTCTCCATCTTGTCTGTTTCTTTTATAGGCAGGAAGTGTGCAGACTTGGTCAATCTGTCGACGATGGCCCATATGGTATCAAGTCCACCCGTTGTCTTGGGCAACTTGGTTATGAAGTCCATAGTGATCCGCTCCCACTTCCATTCAGGTATCTCCGGTTGCTGGAGTAATCCTGACGGTTTCTGGTATTCGACCTTGACCTTAGCGCAAGTAAGGCATTTACTCACGAAGGTAGCAATCTCTGCTTTCATGTTAGGCCACCAGTATAACTTTTTAAGATCCAGATACATCTTATCCGAACCTGGGTGGACTGAATAACGAGTGTTGTGCGCCTCGTTCATGACCAAGTCCCTGAAACTACCAAGCTTCGGGGTCCAGATCCGGTCCATGAGATAAAAAGCTCCGCCACCCTTGACTTCCAAGTTCTTATCCATCCCTCTCAGGGATTCACCCGCCACATTTTCAGGTTTCAAAGCGTCGAGCTGAGCTTCCTTAATTTGTGTGGAAAAGTGTGAATGGATAGTCATAGTCAATGATTTGACTCTACGGCCAGAATATTCTTTCCAACTTAGGGCGTCAGCTACTACGTTGGCTTTACCCGGATGATAACGAATTTCGCATTCGTAGTCACTGAGTAGCTCGACCCATCGTCGTTGTCTCATGTTGAGCTCCTTCTGGTCGAATATATGTTGTAGGCTTTTGTGGTCTGTAAAGATAGTGCTTTTTGTACCGTACAGGTAGTGTCTCCAGATCTTCAGAGCAAACACAACTGCTCCTAGTTCAAGATCGTGGGTAGTGTAGTTGACCTCATGTGTCTTCAGCTGTCTCGAGGCATAGGCGATGACCTTACCTCACTGCATCAGAACACATCCGAGTCCTTGATTTGACACATCGTAATAGACAACGAAGTCTTCTATCCCTTCGGGGAGGGATAGTATTGGTGCGGTGCACAAGGCTCTTTTGAGCGTTTGGAACGATCTCTCCTGCTTCTCTTCCCAGTCAAAGGCCACGCCCTTCTGGGTCAGTGTTGTAAGAGGTTTCGCAATGCGGGAGAAGTTCTGAATGAACCTGCGATAGTAGCCAGCGAGGCCTAGAAATTGACCTATTTCTGTAGGCGTCTTCGGTGCTGACCAGTTCTCAATGGCCTTGATTTTGGAAGGGTCCACGTGTATTCCCTCTTCTCTAACCACGTGCCCTAAGAATTCGACTCTTCGGATCCAAAATTCGCATTTTGAGAACTTTGCATAGAGCTTCTCCGAACGCAGTGTTTCTAAGACCTGTCGAAGATGTTGACTATGCTCCTCCTTACTACGAGAGTAGATAAGTATGTCATCGATGAAGACGATGACGAACTGATCCAAGTAAGGACGACACACCCTATTCATTAAATCCATGAATACCGCGGGCGCGTTTGTTAATCCGAACGGCATCACTACGAATTCGTAGTGCCCATAACGAGTTCGGAAGGCTGTCTTCGGAACATCCTCCCCTAGCACTCGTAATTGGTGATATCTGGATCTTAAGTCGATTTTTGAAAAGAATTTCGCCCCTTGAAGTTGGTCAAATAAATCGTCAATACGAGGCAAAGGATAACGATTTTGACGGTCAGTTTGTTGAGCTCCCTGTAGTCGATGCACATACGAAACGATCCGTCTTTCTTCTTGACGAACAAGACTGGAGCTCCCCAGGGTGAGAAGCTTGGTCTTATAAAGCCCTTGCTGAGCAGTTCGTTAAGTTGACAGGACAGTTCTTGCATCTCTGCAGGTGCTAGGCGATAGGGCGATTTGGCTACGGGGGTAGCCCCTGGAACTAAGTCAATTCGGAACTCGACTTGACGTTGCGGAGGTAATCCTGGGAGTTCTTCTGGAAAGATGTCGGGAAAGTCGCGTACCACTGGGATGTTCTTAATGTCTTTCGTTTCTGGGCTCACATCGACCACATGAGCAAGGAATGCGCGACATTCCTTTCGCAAGAATTTTTGAGCTTGAATGCTCGAGATGATACGAAGGTTCGTGCCGGGTTTGTCGCCATAAACTACTAGAGTTTCGTCAGACGGCAGATTAAGGCGAACAGCCTTTTCATAACACATGATGTCGGCACGATGAAGACTCAACCAATCCATGCCGATAATGACGTCGAAACTTTTAATTGAGACCGACATGAGGTCGATCGAAAATGAATGGCTATCTAGTGTTAGGGTACACCCTATGTATATACTGCCAGTGCTCTCTGTCTTTCCGTTAGCCATTTCTACAGTGAACGGTTCCTTAAGTGCTCGTGATTTTTGCTTAAGTAAATGAGCAAATTTTTGGTTCACGAAGCTCCTCTCCGCTCCACTATCAAATAATATGCATGCATAAGAGTTATCGAGGAGAAACATACCAGTGACCACTGTGGGGTCGACAACCGCTTCCTCGTGGCCTATGGTCAGCACTCTTCCCACTCTACAGGCATTCCCTGCCTTAGGGCAGTCCCTTTTGTAGTGGCCTACCTCGCCACAACCGTAGCAAGCTTGGCCCACACCAGCGCCGGGGACTTGGGTGATTGGTTTTGCTGGAGCCTTGCAGAAGCGGGCAGTGTGCCCCTTCCTGCTGCAGTTAGAGCACTGCATTTCACGACAGGCTCCAACGTGGTGGAAGTTGCACTGGTTGCACTTAGGCAAACTTCCAGCGTACTGCTTTACCGGAGCAGCAGCAGCAGTGGCAGGTGTTATCGCAGCATGAACTGCCACGACCCGCTGCTTCTTGGCAGCCTTCTTCTTCTTTTTGTCATCCCAGAACTTCCGCTTGGAATCAGCGGTTTTGGCGGGTGCTGAGATGGCGAGGGTCGTTGTTGCGGCCGGGGTACAAACCCCATGGTCTATAAGCCGTTGTGCCAATCGCTTGGCACTATCGAATGTAGTGGGGTTTGAAGCCAAAACATTTCCCTGGAATGGAGGCACCAGCCCCCATATGTATCTTTCAATCTTCTTTCCCTCTGTATGAACCATGTTGGGACAGAGGGCCACCAGCTCGCAGAATCTGGCGGTATAAGAGACTATGTCGGAGCCCTTCATGGTTAGGCTCCACAGTTCCTCCTCTAGCTTTTGGATTTTGCCCCTCGGGCAGTATTCCTCAATCATGAGGTCTTTCAAAGTTTCCCAGCCCATGTCGTTTGCAACTACAAGAGTTAGTGACTTGACATGGCTATTCCACCATGTCAGGGCTTTTCCTTCGAAAGTGCAAGCAGCAAACTTGACTTTACTCGCTGCAGAGCAGGAGCAAATCTCGAAGATCGACTCCGTCTTTTCGAACCATTGCGAGAGGGCAATGACTCCGCCAGCCCTTTTAAAGGACATTGGCTTGCAGTTGGAGAAGTCCTTGTAGGAGCACTCTCTCAAGCGCACAGGGATTTCACCATGATTAGATTGAACGGGTGTTCCTCCTCCAGTGGAACCAGAAGAATGATATTGAGCCATGGCCGTTGCGACAGCCGCAGCTACTGCAGCATTTAGTGTTGCCGTATCGATTTGAGGAGCAGGTGGTGTTGGTGCTGGAGGATCGCGTCTTGTTGATCGACGTGGAGGCATCTTTTAACTATAAGTTTAGAAAGATGAAGATATTATTAAGGATTTAATAGGAAAATTGATGAGAATGACTCATGGACTAACTCTCCATAGCCCAATAGCATAATTGAATAGCACGATTGATTGTAGATGAAAGCATTTGGATATAATTTCCATGAGATTAGATATCTGTCAATAATTCTGGAATTACAGATGTAATGAGTTCGGGAAAAATGACCTAGGAGTAGGCCTTACATCAACCAAGATGGGAAAATTTTGATAGAACTACGACCCAATCAAAGACCTAACAGGTCTAAGATTTACGAGTATAGGAAATTAGACTAGAGTTTTTACACTAACTAGATTATATCCAAAAGAGAAGTCGATGAGACTCTATCGGCGACGAGAACTACTAGAGTGAGTTCTTGAATCCGACAGAAGACGTTCTATGTCCCTCATACGCCTTTCAGACCTTGCCTGCTGAGCTCGAAGTTCCCTGACTTCAGCTTGGGTTTCAGCAAGTTCCCTCTGTAGAACTGCATTGCGGACCTGAGTCCTTTCATGAGCAGACTCTAGTTGGCGAATGCGGACTGTGTTAACTCCAGAGTTGGCGTCAATCTCCACGACTCGGTCGATAGTCGCTCGACCTTGCTCGGTGTTCCGAGCAATCCTACGAACCATGATGGGTAGGACCCTGTCAGCTGAACCTCCCTCAGTGAGGTTGTAGAAGCTTATGTCTCCATTGTAGGGCATAGGTTGACCTTGTTCCTGACTCCATCTATTCAAGTTTGTGGCCCACAGAGGTGTGGGTCCTTGAAATGCTGGACGATGGTTTAGGTTTTGAACAGCTGGGGGTAGGTTGTTGACTTCTGGCTCTGAGTCAGAACTATCAGAAAAGCCTTCAGCTTCGTGATCATCTAAAGGGATTGGGTGATCATCTTCTGGTTCTTCTCCAAGCCATCCAGCATTGCCGTGGTTGGGATAGTACGGGTCTCCGGGGATATGGAATCCAGCCATGTTATCTACGTGAGAAAAGGGATATAAGAATCTAGCACATAAGTAGTTTATAGTAACACAAAATATCCCTATAGTATTTTAGGTTTATGTTCTATTGTTCTCATTGTGGTATTATGGGTAAGTTTTTAGACTTGTTGCAACCTCACAACCACACTTAGGCACATGCTAGTCAACCCTCGGATAATATAGTTGATCAGGCTATATCTTCCCAGTTTTGACTATATGTCTCTAAGTCTACTTGTGCTGCCCAACAATCGTAATACTTTTGTTCTGTCCTAGTGACACTGATTTTAGTATGAATGCAGGCATGTATACTTAATTAAATATTTTATTATTTAAAAGTATAAACTCTTTATCAGAGTATTTTAATCCCTATTGTATTTATAGTCTGTATATCTTTTATGGGTTGATATACTCAATTCACTATAAACAATGCTCTGATACCAATCTGTCACACCCCAAAACCAGGAACGGCGGAAACGTTCTGGGGCGGAGGACGTCATGTACAGTATCACAACAATGAATAGTAGTAAACAAGCAACAACATCATCCATTGCATTAATAATATAATTTTAATACAAGTGTGTTCTGTCAAGTTATATAGACACCAAAATATAGATCAAAATGAAAGATGAGTCTTGAACAAGCTCCATCTTCTCTAAACCTTGCACCGGTACCTGTCTACTGTTGACCTGAGGATACAAGTTATTTTGAAAGAGAGTATCAGCTTTAAAGCTGGTGAGATCATAAGTATTTTAGTGTCTGTATTTGTAAGAAAGTATTTGTAAGTATGTGAAGTGTAAGTATGTAAAAGCTCGTGAATGTTTGTAAAAGGTTTGAATCTTCTAGAAAACCCTATGTTTCCTACTAAAAGTAGCCTTCTACCAAGGCATCTAGTAACTATGTGTGTGTCTCTTGTAAGGGCGTGTATTTTCCCAAATCTGACTATCATTTACCAAAAATATAGTTTTTACAATACTGTATATGGTGTGAAGATCACAAACTGAATGTAATGGGAAAATGAAATAGTATTGTAGTGTTGTATTAAGTAACTACTGCTGTACTAACTACCTTAAACCAAATGTAATTTAAAGTACTTATGTGATCGGCCTGTATCCTGCTACCGACTATAGAACGCGACGATGTAAGACGTCGAAAGAAATGACATTTGGCACCCGTAGACTTGCAAGTCCCACTGTAGCGAGCAACAAGGTGTAGGATAGTCAATCCAGTATAGATCTATACACAAACTCATTCGCTCTCCATTTAAGGAGATTCTGGATACAAAACGGGCCATGACAGGTGATGTCATGCCCCGTTACGTGGCTCACATAACTGTAATCGTATTCCTGTATATGTAATGAATGTACTAGCTGTATTGTGTGTTCTCTCCCTGTCTAGCATGTATTGTAATGTACTCTGTGTACTAGCTGTATTGTGTGTTCTCTCCCTGTCTAGCATGTATTGTAATGTACTGTGTGTACTAGCTGTATTGTGTGTTCTCTCCCTGTCTAGCATGTATTGACTCATGTATGAACTGACTCATGTATGATTCATTGTTCTAGTAATAGTATTAGTAACTTCCTAAACTACGCCTATTGTAGTTTACTAGTAATAATGTTTAACTGTATGAGCATGTGTGTATACCCTTGCTACCCAAAGGTATTGAACTGAATAAAATAAGGAACCTTTATATCTATATACATATACATAATATATAACTAGGATTCAAACGACCTTTAGACAAATAACCGATACCCTAAGTCCACAACCCAACGAGGAACAGGAGGTAGGGTGAGTTATCAGTTCTAAGTCCTTTCAATCCTACTTATATAACTATATCTATAAAGATATACATTTAACAGAATATAAGTGTAAAAGATTTGAAGTAAAAGTATTTGACATGTAAAAGAGTTTGATAAAACCATTTGATATGTAAAAGAGCTTGTAAAACCGTTTGAAAAGTAGTTTGTTGAAAACACAGTTTGAAAAGTAATAAATCCACTAGATTGGTAGTTATTAATCACATGTGATTGATATAATAACTATAATTGATCAACTTGTATCCCCCCCCCCATAAAAGCATTTAAAAACATTGGAAAACATTTAAAAGGTTAATTAAGAGGGTATGAACTCACCTGTAGTGAGTGGTTTGGATGAACGGAATGTATAGGATGCTAAGTGTCAAGTGAAGACTTGAACACACACAAGGATCCTAGTTAACATATAATAACACATATATGTATCCAATTAGTCATAAAACAACTAATTAACCAAGTTTAAGATATCCTAAGACATGTAAAACACTTGATTTAAGTGCTATAAGTCCTAAGGATTGCATCTAAGGGTGGTAGGACCTTGCAATTGAATTTAGGGTTCAAGGGGAAACTCCTTTGGAGTTTACGGTTCTGTGACCAAGACCCCTTGAGTTTACGGTCGTAAAATCATGAGTTTACGGCCGTAAACTCATGGTACTTATACCATTTTGCGATTTGAAGCTTTTCAAGTTATAAGGAAGCATCCTACTTCATGTATAAGCCTTAGGAAGTGTTTGTGGCATTATTTCACTCCTAAATGGAGTTTACGGCCCATGGACCACTTCTCCATGTTTTTACGGCCGTAAACCCCTATGGTTTATGGTCTTTTTGATGTTTTAAGTCCTAAGCACATCAAGGATGAGATCTAAACTAACTCATAAGGCTTGGTAGGGACTAGGGCACACTTTGGCCCCTTTATTAGGGTTTACGGTCCAAGAACATCTTGGACCGTAAAAACCTTTGATCTTGTGTTTCTTGGGTGTTTTCTTGATGATTAGAAGTGTAACAAGCCTTTTAATACACTAGGGTAAGAGTACTTACTAGGTAGAAGCTTGAAAAGGTGCTAAAAGTCCAAGAACACTAGTGTGTGTTCTTGGTGTTCTTGGTGAAACTTGAAGATCTACACTTTTGGAATGATTTCACAGATGGAATCATGTAAAATCACTAGATTAAGTAAGATATCAACTTTTTAGGGATATAAACACTTACAAAGTTGAAGATCAAGAAGAAAAGTTGGATGATACTTGAGAGGATTTGAGTTTGGATCTTGAAAATGTGAAAAAGTGGTAAATAATGACTAAGTGTCATATTTATACCCCCTTTTAGGGTTTACGGTCGTAAACACCTTTGTTTAGGCCATAAACTCCAAACTCTTGGAGTTTTGGGACATTATTGTTGCACAATAAACCCGAGAACATCCTCTTTCCTGTTACCTCCCGAAGTACTAACTTAAAAACACTCAAACTTATTCCAAAAAGCTTGAAAGTTAGCAGAAACTGTTCTGACTTCTATTGAATTGAGTGGTTGTACAGAATAGAAATTTCGGGTTGTCACAGTTTAACAGCTATTCAACATCAATGATCCTAGATGACAACATTTTCATGTAATCAAACGAAAGATTTGAAATATTTGGTGGGTCTCTCCATTAGATCTTTTTTCTTTCCATTTCAATTCTTTTTTATCCAATTTAATTCATTCAAAATCCTAAATTGTGATTTATACTGTTCATCGGTCCAATTTACATTGATTTAGCCCCAATATTGATCCAATTATTATTTAACCATGTTCGATCCATTCATTTGAGCCCAAATTATTAGTTCATTACTGTTCATCTTGATTTTGATTGGCCCAAAATCATCACAATCACCCACTTAGCTTTGTTCGTGCGTCAAAGTGATTCAGGCACGAATTATTTTTCTTGGATCGAGCAAATGATTTTATCTTTGAATCTGAATTATGGGGGTGTTTGGGATTGCTTTTCATGTTAAAAAGTTCTTTTGACAAAAGTCCTTTTTGATTTTTTGGCTTTTTACTAAAGATAGTTTTAAAATGTGTTTGGTTCATCTTTTGACATTTTTCAAAAGCTAAAAACCTAAAAGTTGCAAAAAGTCACAAATTCATGACTTTTCAAAAACTTATTTTTGTTCTTGCCAAAAAGTTGTTTTAAAAGAACTTATTGAAATGCCCAAACATCTTTTTAACTTCTAGCTTTTTGAAAAGCTAAAAGTTCTAAAAGTTATTTTAAAATTTTTTCCAAACACCCTCTATGTCCTTCTTCTCGCTCATAAACATTGATTCAATTATGATTCTTGTTCTTTCATTCCTCGATCTAGTTCGTCAATTAATTATAGCTTGAATCTATTTTTATCAAAACTCATCTATTCGTGGTTTTTGAAATTAAATCGATTAATTGGTATCCTTTTGTTCGATTCGGTTCAGATTGATGTTTGGATGTGTGAATCGAATCTTTTGATTGAATCTATTCGGTGAGAAAGTTTAGAAAATGATTAGCTGATGATTTCCGGTGAAGAACAAACGATGAAAAAGACGAATTTAATTGAATCGATATTTTGATTTGAATATCGAGTTCTTGTTTATCTAGAAAAGAAGAGGAAGATGAACCGGAACAAAAGGCTGTGATTTTGATGTGTGTCTCGCAGTGATGAAGTTTCACAGTAGGAACGATAGTTGTTGTTATGGACTTGAAATTGGCTTCATAAACCATATGGTTTGCTGTTTGATGAGTCTCGCAAATGGAAGCTACTTTCGCAGGTGTATGATTTGTAATCAAAACGAAGGGTTGATTTGAAATCATGTTGGTTCGATGTTTGATCTTCAATGGATAAATAGTTTTGGGTTTGTGATTCGATGGTTTGATAATCAGAAGTGAAGGATTGAAGGAATCCTACTGGTTCAACAAATGGTCAAAGTTTTCAATTTAGTCAAAATTGATGGGTATTGAACGAAGAAATTGATTCGTAGTTGATGTGGTTGTTTTGCAACTGGAACTCACTTTTGGGTCTCGTACTCACATCTAATTTTGGATTCGCATATGAATGTTGATTGGTCTCACAATGTGATTGCCGTGGTTAGACATTATTTTGATAACGAAGTATTGATTTCATTCAGAAGTTTATACTTCATAAGTGGTTGTGGATATCGAATGGGAAGAGGTTGATGTCAAGGACTTGAATTACAAATGGTTTGTTATCAAATGGGAAGTTGGATTTTGAAGGCTGATAATGAAAATTGGACTTCGTATCTAAAGGCTGATAATGAATGGTCGAATGGGAAGCCTATGGTTCGATGGGAAGTGAGTGGTTCGCTATTGTAATATATTTTTGCATTGGACAGATTGAGGAAGAAGATTACGGGTGTTCGTTTGGATGGATCGGTTTGATCCGATCCAATCAAATAAATCCAAATTGATTTCGGTTTCTAAAACATGGATCCGAATTGTCCAAACTAAATTCAAATCCGATCCGATCCAATTACAATTCGGTTGGATCGGTTTTTATAATTCGGTTTTCAAAACCGAAACATTTTAAAATGACATATAATTATAATATTACCCAACTTTACACAAGAAGCAAAAACAAATAATTTTGTTGTGATTTGAAATTTGTAAACAACTAATAAGAAGATATATTATAATTAAATATTTTATAGATACAAAACTTTTGAGAGAAAATGCATATTAATGTTTTTTTTTTATCAGGTGAAACGTTTTGAACCTATTTGAAAAAATAAATTACAAAATTAATAAATAACTATAGATATATATTATAAATAGATAAATAATAAATGTTTATTCGGTTTTTTTGGACTATTCGGTTCTTATTTTATAAACCAAAACCAATCCGAAATCCAAAATAATAATTTGGTTTTGTTGAAAAATAATCCAAAAAATCCGAATATCCGAACCAAATAGTCCAATCCAAATTGTCCAATTGGATAATTCGGTTTTATCCGAATAGTGAACAACCCTAAAGAAGATAACAAAATTTCACTATTTGGTCCCTGATCTTTCAAAAAAATGACAATTCTTACCCATACACTAAAATCTTTGCAACTTTTGAAGATTTTTTCTCGTGATTTCAAGATTGTTGTTCTTGCAAAACATTTTCCAGCAACATGAACAAGTTTGTTCATTTTTCAAGTCAAAGTGATCCGCGAAGTCAAAATTACGAAAATTGTCATATTTATTTGTGTTTTTCGTATTTGATGTCTCATTTTTGTCTCATATCGAGGGGGAGTATTTGAAGGTTTGTATCGATCGGATACACTTCAAGTATAACAAACAAGAAAGGTTTTGTTTTCACCACGAAAACAGGTTGTCACAAAGATGGTCACCAAGACGATTACAAGACACACATTAGGGTTTCACACTAATGTTGAATATATACTAATCTGTAAAAGTATATCTCTTAATTGAGGATTGTATCTAATCTATACTAAGAACCGATATTCATAAAAAAGATATCGGGTCTGCTATCTATTCTATTCTTATCTGTATCAACCTAATATACAAAGTTTACACAAGATATTATGACTACACGTTGACGCTGATAAACATGAGATGTTGGCGCTGATGCTGATTTTGACGCTAGCGCTGGCAGTTAGCGTGTAGAGTGTTTGAATCATCAGCTCATAAGGTCTGACCTTAAAATCTCCCCTATTTGATGATGTCAAAACCAATCTTCTTCTCCGGAGTAATCAAAATCGTTGTAGAACTTGTTTGCTTCTTTCAAGATCTCAGGCTTAACCCATCTGAATTCATCAATTTTAAGTTCTTCCAATCTTTTACTCAGCTCAAAAAAGATCATCATACAATATCCTCTTTCCAGTTCAAAATGACTGAGTCCTTCCATGCGAATATGAAATAAGTGTTCAGTGGGAGCAGCAGGAAGATCATCAGTACTAGGGGTGTGCATGGGTCGGTTTGGGTCGGTTTTGGACCCAAACCCAACCCAACCCATAAATGGTCGGTTTCTGGTTTTCAGAACCCAATAGGATCGGTTTCTGGTCGGTTCGGTTTCTCGGGTTCTAAGGTCGGTTTGGGCGGTTTTTCGGTTTCTTGGGTTCAACCCATACATTCATGGGTTCTGGGTTTAAACCCATGGGTTTTGGGTTTTAACTCATTTTTCATAATTGAAGCAACAAGTTAAACTTCAAAAAACACCAAATTTAAGTTAAATACTTTAAAAAACATGAGTCTTCAACAAATAGTCTATTACAAGTCACAACCAAAGCCCGAAATAGTCTATTACAACCAAAAAACAATCAAGTATGGGTCGGTTTTTCAGGTTGGATGGGTCGGTTTCTTGGGGCGGTTTGTCGGTTTTAAGTATGGGTCGGTTTCTCGGGTTAGATGGGTCGGTTTCTGGGTAAAAACCGAAACCGAACCCAATTTTTCGGTTTTTAAAAAATTCAAACCCTAACCGTCGGTTTTGCTTCGGTTTCGGGTTTTTCGGTTTCGGTTTCGTCGGTTTTAGTCGGTTTCTCGGTTTCTTGGTTTGGGTTTGCTCACCCCTAATCAGTACGTTGAAAGCACATGTGATTTTGACTGTCAAGATAGAAAATACCATGCTCCGGTTCTCGAATGAACTGGTACTGAACTGGTTTAACACCCGCTGGTAGTTCATTGTTGATATAACGGGTTCCATAAGGAAGAAGAAACTTAGTATTCTTGTATTGTCTGGGGGTGCATGTTCTTCCTGAGGTTGATGGTCTAGAAGGACCAACTTCACCTCTTGAGCATGAATACATTTGTGCTTGTCGATATTTTCTTGAATTTGTATCCACTCGTTGTAGCCAAATTTGGCTAACTCACGAGCAAATACAAACTCATTGTATTCATATTCAGTCTTCTTCCTGACCAAGTGAAGCTTTAGTGACACGTTCCTTGGTTTAGTGCATCTTACCTTGATAAATGGGATCATGCTTTGTTCTTCGAGTCAGAACATCTTCAAACTTCTTTTGATTGATCCTATCATTCAGCTATGAACCCATGTGTTGTTTCTCCACACTATTATTAAAGAGTTGAATTTTCTTGACTTGATCATTAGTGCTTTGAACATTAGCAGTTTCATCAGTGGAAGCAAGAGGTTGAGCAAGTTTGGCAGACAAACATTCTCCTTTTGTAACACTTGCTCCAGGTAATTATTTGATTTAGTTAATTTCAGGTTTTTTGGTGCATGGACTCGGCGAGTTGGGGGTGCAACTCGTCGAGTAGGGGAATTTAATCTTGAACGCAGATCGGGACCAACTCGGCGAGTCGGAAGGCCCGACTCGGCGAGTTGGAGCTATAAAGAGAAAACCCTAATTTCGGGGTTTGCCCCTATATAAACATCATTAACAGCCTCCATAGCCTCCCATTTTGTGACATCCCCATTTTCACGGTCAGAAAAGACCGATTTTGTTTATGCTTTATAAAAATCAGAGTACCCTTTTAATAAAAATGTTGCGGAATTTGTTCCCAGAAAATACATGATAAATACTTTATCAAAGCATTTCCGAATAAATGTATTTTATTCATTTAAAACATTTGGCATGTCGTCGTCAATACAGAAACATAAGAATAAACAGAACTTATATTCATTTACACTAGTGATCTACATCTCTTTTAATTCTCTCAGTGTAAAGTAGCTTCATATCGACACCTGTGATACAAATAAGCTTGAGTGGGTCAGGTTGGGAAACCTGGTGAGTACATAGGGTTTTCAACCCATAATAATATAATTAAGTTTAATCATTAAACAATCAACCCAATTACCCATCCCCATTATCTTCTTTATTTCTTAAGGATCTCCCCTAAGAATCATTTATCATTCTCTCATTCAGTCCTAAGGATTGTCCTAAGGAGTAGGCACGAAGTCCATCATTGCAATGACACAGCTGTCAATATTATATATTAAGCACAACTACCAATATTATCATTTAGGCACAACTGCCTGAATTATGACATTCTCTATTAGGCGCAGCTGCCGAAATTGTCCTTTGGGCGCAATTGCTAGGGTTATGATGTTCTCTATTAGGCGCAGCTGCCGATACTATCCTTAGAGCGCAACTGCTAGGATGTTTAGAGTAGATCAAAAACATCTATAGGTTGTGGCGCAGCTGCCAATGCTCATCTATAGGGTACTAGGTCCATTGCTGCCAATGTTCACCTATAGGGCACTATGTCCATACTGCCAATGTTCCTCTATATCAGCTTTCATCCCTCATCATTCATCTATCCATGTTTTACCCAACATATTTTGTAGATATAAAATACATATACAGTTTAAATCATTTAAAACATATATAAAATCGTTCATCCAGCATAGATAACAAGTATACAGATAATATGCACACATAGCACGTAATTTATATAAAATACTTCATATCTATGTGTAAAATGAAAGTAACTATGCACTCACTTTTTACAGTGACGATTCGAAATTTGAGCGGCGTTTCGCTTCTTAACAATATGATTTCATTCGACGAAACCTAGTATTATTACCACTAGATTATAGTCTAATATTTATTGCGACTAATTATTAGTCTAGATTCGTCATTAACTCATAGTCTACTTCATGATCTATCAAGTAAGGAACAACCAGGTAGGATCATATCGGAGGTAGGATCTGTTTGGTATACGAAGTATACTATTTGGAAATCCCACTTTAAACACCTCACTAAATCACAGCCTAGACATCATCCCCGTAAGTAGATCAATCAGTATAACGACTTTGAATCACTGATAAATTTTATTTATAGGTTCATAATAACGATATTATAAGCTATATTTAAAGTAAGGTAGCATAACTTACTTAGCTAGGAGTCGGGCTCTGCAGGGGCAAAACTTCGTCGCTGAATCTTTCTAAGAAAGATTCTTGCAGCGCTTCAGTGCTCACCTTACTATACTAAAAATTACAGAAAGAGAAGTCGAATCACGAGGGACCGAAACGCTCGGGGGATAAGAAGAGAAAGACTCTTGAATCAAGAGAATGGTGCAAGAAATATGAGAGGCTAGAGGCTCTTATTTATAGGAATTGAATTTTCAAAAACTACCCCCTATATTTACTTAAATGACTAAACACCCCTTTATAATACTATTTTAAATAGATTTAACGATATTTGCACTAAACTAATTTCGAAAGTACTCAACACTAGTCTCATAACGACCGCATCGTCAATACCTTTCTAATGATATATACATATGTATATATATGTATACGTATATAAGGTTTATACTTTATTTTAACACGTATATGTGCCATTAAAAATTATAACTCGTTGATACGAACTTCGTTTTTGACGTTCTTTATATCCATGCGTAGCTATCGACGAGATCTACAACTTTCGTTTGGTCTCCGTCGGCTAGTTTTGAATTTATATTTTTGTCCCTATTTTTATAAAATTAAATGATTTTGCTAAAATCATAACTCTCTCGTACGGACTGCGTTTTTGGCATTCTTTTTCTCAAAATTCCTATTTTAAGGAGTACTACGATTTTCATTTTGGTCGCATTAGCTAAAAGTCAACCGTTCTCTTCGTAGCTTTTTACGTCACACATTCCTTGTGTGCGGCTGACTTTTATATTTTATAAAAATAATATTTAATTCATACGAAGACGGATTTCTACAAAATTTATATTTTCGGGATAGGGAAGACGTGTACTTTCTAAATATTTAATAATATATATATATATATATATATATATATATATATATATATATATATGTTTTGGCGCACTTATTTTTACGATTTACGGACGATTTGGCTGATTTTTCCTATGTTATTGTATTATAATATTCATGAAACACATAATATTCATATAATTCTTCTTTATTATGTAAAATAGGTTACAATTGTTGACCCTAACTATTTTTGGTTAAGATTATTTATCCTAGATAATCTTCTAAAAAAATCATTTTTTTAACGCTTAATATATTGTAATTGACTAGCCCGTATCTGTGGGTGTTACAATTATCTCCCACTTAGAATGATTTCGTCCCAGAATCATCAACAAAACAGGGCTTGTATAATGACTCCGTACGATTCCTTTCCATCCTAGGTGGTAGGCGTAACTCTTATGTCCTTTCAAATGAGTATCTAACTCTAGGACGCCTTGACTGCTGGCGTTGCGCAATCTTGGACCCGCTCTTTATCCTATGTTGGACTTTCAATCGTAACCTTTGAGTTACAAACTCGGTCCTTATTGGAGATTCCCGCATCTTCTTAAACATACTTAACTTAAGATAAGGTCTTTACTTCGATTACCATAACAGACCGACGGGCCATGTTCTAACGACCTCTCGTCATATGATGCAACGCTTAGACTCAGGTCTTTTGAGTCTTATTCCAAAATGGAAGATACCTTCCTTCATGTTCTAATGTGATATAATCGTATTCTAGCATGTAGCACTTCTAGCTACAAGCTTCTTACTTTCACGGTGATTGCGATACTTCTATTGATCGCTTAGATTATCTTTCACTTCAATCTTCTGGCTTAAGTCGAATGCTACATCGAAGTTGGTTCTCTCAACCACGTAACATACTCATCTTAGTTGGAATCGATTGGATATGACCACTAGTGTCAGAATAACAATCATCTTCTTAGTCATTACCGAAACGATGGTAACGAATGACATGAACAAAACCGAATCAATTACTAGTGCCTTGGTAACCCTGTGACTTTCCCTGATCCAAGTGCGAGTCCTGTGCTTCCGGTAGCATAGGCCTCTACTACCATTCACACCTACTCATACTCGTCCCAAGTATTGTCTCGCAGTTTTCCAATTCACCATACAAGAAAATCACATAACAACTTAACACACCAGATAACAAAACCAAGGTTTATATTACTTCTTGAAACGATTACACAGATGTTTAAGTTTAACTTATATTATGCCTCTAATAGGCTACACCACCGGATACTATCCACATGGCTACTTCATAACTTGATCTTCAGGTATCAGTCCTCATTCCTGATTCCTTGCATTGTCATCTGCTATGTCAAGGATCATATGGAATGCTTTTGCCTTCGGCTTTGGTGGTGCATTTTGCTTTGTAGCTCCTTCCCTATTTGGGCATTCTTGCTTGAAGTGCCCTTCTTCATTACATCCGTAACACACCCTTTTGTTGAATGTACACTCGTTGGCGTAATGCCCATGCTTTCCACACTTGAAACAAGTCACCTCATCACCGCATTTTCCAGAGTGTTTCTTTTTGCACTTCTCGCACCATCTTGCTTCACTTCCTCCTCCTCCAGACTTCGAAGATTTTCTCTTCTCGTTGAACCTTGAAGACCCTTCAAACTTTCTCTTTTCGCCAAATTCGACCTTGTTGGCGGCTCTACTCTTGATCATCTCTTCAACAGACTTAGCAGCCCAGATAGCCGCCTCAAGAGTAGGTGTGACATCCCCATTTTCACGGCCAGAAAACACTGATTTTGTTTATGTTTTATAAAAATCAGAGTACTTCTTTTAATAAAAATCTTGCGGAATTTGTTCCCATAAAAACATGATAAATACGTTATCAAAGCATTTCCGAAGAAATGTATTTTTATTCATTTTAAAACATTTGATATGTCATCGTCAATACAGAAACATAAGCATAAACAGAACTTACATTCATTTACACTAGTGGTCTACATCTCTTTTAAATTTCTCAGTGTAAAGTAACTTCACATCGACACCTGTGATACAAATAAACTGAGTGGGTCAGGTTGGGAAACCTGGTGAGTACATAGGGTTTTCAACCCACAATAATATAATTATTATGTTTAACCATCAAACAATTAACCCAATTACCCATCCCCATTATCTTCTTTACTCTTAAGGATCTACCCTAAGAATTAACTATTCCTCGTACATTCATTCCTAAGGATCATCCTAAGGAATCGGCACGAAGTCCATCGTCACCGGGGTTTAGGCACTAAATCTGCATAGTCGCCAGGATTTATACAACAGGCACTAAGTCCGCATAGTCGCCAGGGTTTTGGCACCAAGTCTGCATGATCGCCAAGGTTTAGGCACCAAGTCTGCATGATCGCGAGGGTTTAGAGTACACCGGGTGAACACATCGTTCACAACACCTACAGGTTGCGAGCCTGCTAGTGTTCCACTGGACTGTCTAGAATAGTCTGTGGTTGTCATCCATACTCTGCTAGATGACGGTGCCATCATTTGGGAAAGGATTCTCACATCGTCCACCTCTCACACTCATCTTGTGGTCTATAACACCTCTCAACTCATCATCCAACTCATATTCCATCTATTACATCTACCAATGTTTTACCCAACATATTATCGTAGATATATATATATATATATATATATATATATATATATATATACAGTTTAAATCATTTAAAACATGTATAAAATCGTTCATCCAGCATAGACAGCAAGTACTCATATAATATGCACACATAGCACGTAGTTTATATAAAATACTTCATATCTATGTGTAAGATGAAAGTAACTATGCACTCACCTGATTAGGAGTTGACTCGGCACTCGAACATCGCTTCGTTATCTCAAAATAATTTTCCCTCGACAAAACCTAGTATCAATACCACTAGGGTTTAGTCTAACGTTAACCGCGACTAGTTAATAGTTTAGCTATTATTATTATTATATAAGCGTTAAATAACACTCAATATAACTCATAATAATAGCCCAAATAATTATTTTAAGGACCTAATAACATTATTATAATTATTTAAAAGTTATATTAAAAATTGCGTAGGCGTAGCTCACTTACAGCGGGTTTTCTTAAAAACCGGGCTTTGCTCGGAGCAGTGTTTCCGAACCGAAAGACCTTTTTTCTCGGGACTCCAGGAGCCTCGGGGCTTCCTTTGGGTGCTAGGGGTTTTATCTAGGGTTTAGGGGTGGTTTGGGGAGCTAGAGAGAGAAAGAAACTAGAGAGAGAAAGAGAATTGGTGTGATTTGCTCGGCAGCCCTCGCAGGTATTTATAGCCGCGAGCCTCGGACGTACGCTAGGCGTAGTCCTTGGCTACGCGGGGCGTAGTCTTCGGATAAGGCCCAGCGCGGATCCAGCTGTCTTGCACTTCGGAAGAGGATAAGGACCGAAGGTACGCTGGGCATACCAACCTTGGACGCGGGGCGTAGGGCGAAGCGAGGTGACGTGTCACTCATCCGAAGCGGTCCTCCGATCAGCAATAGACGGCCCAGATCGAGCCACGCCATCATTTCTTTACAGATTTCGCAATTTTCCTTCCCGACTTCTAAAAGTCATAACTTTCGCATACGAGCTCCGTTTTTGACGTTCTTTATATCCACGCGTAGGCGAGAATGTACTCTACAACTTTTGTTTAGACTCCGTTGGCTAATTTTGAATCTATTTTAAAAGTTATATTTTTAACAGGCCGGAACAGGGTTGGTCCGTTAAAAATTCATAACTTCTTCATCCGATGTCCGTTTTTGTCTGTCTTTTTATCGTTACGATACTATTAACGAGATCTTCGATTCTCGTTTAGGTTGTTTCGGCTAGAAACCGCTCGATCTTATATTCGAATTTCGGGTTGTACACTACTAAGCCGAAACTTCGAAAAATCATAACTTCCTCATACGAAGTCAGATTTGGGCGTTCTTTTTATGGACGCTCTTGTTTTAACGTATTCTACGACTTTCATTTAGATCGCTAAGGCTAAAAGTCGATCTATCGTAAATTCACTATTTACGCTTCCCGACGCAGCGCCGGTTTTGCCGTAAAACTTCGATGGGTCATAACTTCTTCGTTATAACTCGGATTTCGGCGTTCTTTATATGTACGGAAACCTTGAGACATATCCTACAACTTGGCTAAGATTATTTATTCTAAATAATCTTTTGTCGAAAAGTCGTTTTCGACCCCTATTATTTCTAGATTGACTAGTCCGGATCGGGGTTACAGTAGGTGCCTGGCGTATTGGCACAACATATTCCCACGGTAGTCCCTTTGTATACTTATCGACTTTCATTAGTTTCTCAGGGACAATGCGCAAAACAAATTCCATCTTGTCGGTGAAGGCATTTGTGTTCGTCAATAGACATGCTGCCCTTCTTCAATGTTAGGAATTAGTTCTCTAGCTCTAGGAGATTCTGGGCCGAGCAGAACTTTCGTTTGAAATGCTCCAGGAAATCTGGCCAAGTCAGTTGCAATGGTTCATCGGGGCTCATGATCTTTCCCAAAGTGTTCCACCAGCAAACAGCGCCACCCCTGAACTGACGCACTTCATATGTGGTTTGTAGCTTGCCTTTGCATCCACATGTTATGAAAGCCAACTCCATTTCCGAGATTCAGTCCATAACTCCGAGTGGATCCTCTTTCCCAGTGAAAGTCGATGGCTTGCAAGTTGTGAAGTCCTTATACTTGCAGTCGTTCCTCTCGACTCCGTCGTCTTGGTTGTTCCTTCTAACCACTGGCGGTTCAGCTTGACCAACAGTCCTACTGTAGCTCCCTTCCTCCGACTGCCCATCATTCAACTCGGGCTGTTCACCAGGTATTGTAGGTTCATCCCTATTAAGCAACATTTTCCTCATCTCCTCCCTTTGTTCGGCCATCATAGGCCGAATCATTTCCTGGACTACTGCCATTGTGATTGGCTCGGGTGCAGCTGCTATCTCCAGCACAAGCTCAATCACTTGTGGCTCAGGCCGATGGTTTCCATTAGCATTTCCTAATCCGCTTCGAGTTCTTACCATGTCGATCTATACACCAATTTAAACATTCGGTGTGTAGTGAAGAGAATTAAGATAGGAAAGATTTTATTTATGATCGGCGTGTAACTCTCCTTATCACTCCGAAAATTTACATGCAAGTTCTAATACCGTAATTAAACGTTTAGAAATCTGAACACATAATATTTCCAGATCCGGTCGGCAACAGACCATAGATCCGATCAAACGATAGCATCACAAATCATTTAGCACATAAAAGCATTTTAGGCATCTTTCCTAGATAAGCTAGTGCTTGTGTCTATTCAGGTGTACTACCCAAAATATATATTAGACACACTCCTCATGATCATCGCTTAGCATTCTAAGTTTAAGTCTAGAAATAAATCCTTATTCCTAGTTCGCTTAAACTAATGCTCTGATACCAACTGTGACATCCCCATTTTCACGGCTAGAAAAGACCGATTTTATTTATGCATTATAAAAATTAGAGTACCCTTTTAATAAAAATGTTGCGGAATTTCTTCCCAGAAAATACATGATAAATACTTTATCAAAGCAATACCGAAGAAATGTATTTTATTCATTTAAAACATTTGGGATGTCGTCTTCAATACAAAAACATAAGCATAAACAGAACTTACATTCATTTACACTAGTGATCTACATCTCTTTTAAATCTCTCAGTGTAAAGTAGCTTCATATCGACACCTGTGATACAAATAAGCTTGAGTGGGTCAGGTTGGGAAACCTGGTGAGTACATAGGGTTTTCAACCCACAATAACATAATTATGTTTAATCATTAAACAATCAACCCAATTACCCATCCCCATTATCTTCTTTATTTCTTAAGGATCTCCCCTAAGAATCATTTATCGTTCACTCACTCAGTCCTAAGGATTGTCCTAAAGAGTAGGCACAAAGTCCATCGTTGTCAATGACACAACTGTCAATATTATCTATTAAGCACAGCTACCAATATTATCATTTAGGCACAGCTGCCAGAATTATGACATTCTCTATTAGGCGCAGCAGCCGAAATTGTCCTTTGGGCGCAGCTGCTAGGGTTATGATGTTCTCTATTAGGCGCAGCTGCCGATACTATCCTTAGAGCGCAACTGCTATGATGTTTAGAGTAGATCAAAAACATCTACAGGTTGTGGCGTAGCTGCCAATGCTCATCTATATGGTATTAGGTCCATTGCTGCCAATGTTCACCTATAGGGCACTATGTCCATACTGCCAATGTTCCTCTATATCAGCTTTCATCCCTCATCATTCATCTACCCATGTTTTACCCAACATATTTTGTAGATATAAAATACATATACAGTTTAAATCTTTTAAAACATGTATAAAACCGTTCATCCATCAAAGATAACAAGTATACAGATAATATGCACACATAGCACGTAATTTATATAAACTATTTCATATCTATGTGTAAGATGAAAGTAACTATGCACTCACTTGTTACAGTGACGATTCGAAATTTGACCAGCGCTTCGCTTCTTAACAATATGATTTCATTCGACGAAACCTAGTATTATTACCACTAGATTATAGTCTAATATTTATTGCGACTAATTATTAGTCTAGATTCGTCATCAACTCAGAGTTTACTTCATGATCTATCAAGTAAAGAACAACCAGGTAGGATCATATCGGAGGTAGGGTCCGTTTGGTATACGAAGTATACTGTTTGGAAATCCCACTTTAAACACCTCACTAAATCACAGCCTAGACATCATCCCCGTAAGTAGATCAATCAGTATAACGACTTTGAATTACTGATAAATTTTATTTATAGGTTCATAATAACGATATTATAAGCTATATTTAAAGTAGGGTAGCATAACTTACTTAGCTAGGAGTCCGGCTCTGCAGGGGCAGAACTTCGTCGTTGAATCTTTCTAAGAAAGATTCTTGCAGCTCTTCAGCGCTCACCTTACTATACTAAAAACTACAGAAAGAGAAGTCGAATCACGAGGGACCGAAATGCTCGGGGGATAAGAAGAGAAAGACTCTTGAATCAAGAGAATGGTGCAAGAAATATGAGAGGCTATAGGCTCTTATTTATAGGAATTGAATTTTCAAAAACTACCCTCTATATTTACTTAAATGACTAAACACTCATTTATAATACTATTTTAAATAGATTTAATGATATTTGCACTAAACTAATGTCGAAAGTACTCAACACTAGTCTCATAACGACCGCATCGTCAATACCTTTCTAATGATATATATATATATATATATATATATATATATATATATATATATATATATATATATATATATACGTATATAAGGTTTATACTTTATTTTAATACGTAAATGTGCTATTAAAAATTATAACTCGTTGATACGAACTTCGTTTTTCACGTTCTTTATATCCATGCGTAGCTATCGACAATATCTACAACTTTTGTTTAGACTCCGTCGGCTAGTTTTGAATTTATATTTTTGTCCCTATTTTTATAAAATTAAATGATTTTGCTAAAATCATAACTCTCTCGTACGGACTGCGTTTTTGACATTCTTTTTCTCAAAATTACTATTTTAAGGAGTACTACGATTTTCATTTTGGTCGCATTAGCTAAAAGTCAACCGTTCTCTTTTTAGCTTTTTACGTCACACATTCCTTGTGCGCGACTGACTTTTATATTTTATAAAAATCATATCTAATTCATACGCAGTCGGATTTCTACAAAATTTATATTTTCGGGCTCGGGAAGACGTGTACTTTCTAAATATTTAATAATATATATATGTTTTGGCGCACTTATTTTTACGATTTACGGACGATTCGACTGATTTTTCCTATTTTATTATATTATAATAATCATGAAACACATAATATTCATATAATTCTTCTTTATTATGTAAAATAGGTTACAGTTGTTGACCCTAACTATTTTTGGTTAAGATTATTTATCCTAGATAATCTTCTAAAAAAATCATTTTTTTAACGCTTAATAGATTGTAATTGACTAGCCCGTATCTGCGGGTGTTACACATTTGCACCCTAGGAGCTGTTCACGGCCGCAAACCCTCTTGTGATAGAAGTGAGAGCCTTGGTGAGATTAATTGGTGAATCTTGGGAAGGATTTCAAGTTGGAGGAAGAAGTATCAAGGGAGAAACATCAGATCCAACATCTATTTCGTTTTGGGCACTTTACTGAGGTATTAATTCGTCATCTTAAGCCTTGAAGTCTTAGATCTCAATTTGGATGATTATGGTCATTATTGAGAGAAAATGGAATCAAGCTTGGATCTGGACCTATCACAGTGATATGGTTCCAGATATAGACCTTCTTAGGTCCCAAGTAGCATAAAGTTGTATCTTTCTATAAGCTTATCCCCTCTCCATGCATGAAAACCTTATTTGAAGGTTAGTTTTGGTGTTATGGCCATGTAAGGCCATGCATGCACGTAAAGTTTGCAACTTTACGGGACATATGCCCTAGAAGAATATAGATCTGAAGTTTGGGACCTTAAGTCCCACTGGAAAGGACCGTAAACATGTTGGACTAGGGGAACTCGACGAGTCGTGAAAGTGACTCGACGAGCCGGGAAGGGTTTTCTCATTCACGGCCAAGGGTTCACGGGAAAGGGTTCACGGTCATGGGTTTCCGGTTAGGAGTTCACGGCCGTGAACATCAAGGAACTCGACGAGTCACTGGGATGACTCGGCGAGTTGGTGAGTTAAATAAGGAACTCGACGAGTGTCAGGTTACACTCGACGAGTTAGGGTCAGCATGGATTATAGACCTTGACTTTGACCAGGGTTGACCCTGGGGGTATTTATGGGATTATGATGAGTTATTTACTTATTGATTATAGGCAATTTGGGAGGAGCAGTGGGAGATATATCTGATTTCAGTTTGCCGGTTCAGCATTCCAGAGGTGAGTCTTCTCACCATACCCATGGGTCTAAGGCACCAAGGCCGACCCATTATGTTATTATGGTTTATGTGTTAGTCATTTCTGTGATTTGATATGCTATGTGATTGTGTGTTATTACATGAAAGACCCCGGGGGGAGCCCAAGGCATTGGATGTAAGACCATGTGGGGTAGCCCATGGCATTCCTAGGTAAAGACCATGTGGGGTAGCCCATGGCATTGGATGTAAGACCATGTGGGGTAGCCCATGGCATTCCTAGGTGAAGACCATGTGGGGTAGCAAATGGCACGAAGGTGTAAGACACTGGGGGGAGCCCATGGCATTTTTAGGTGAAGACCATGTGGGGTAGCCAATGGCACGAAGGTGTAAGACCCTGGGGGGAGCCCATGACATCCTTATAGGTTTATGTATGCATGGCTTATGTGTTATATGTAGCTTTTATAGCTAGCAGGATATGTGATATGTGTATTGTGTGTGGTATGCTCTGGGAAACTCACTAAGCATTTAGCTTACAGGTTGTGGATTTGTTTCAGGTACTTCAGATCCCAAGGGCAAAGGCAAAGTGTGATGACGCGGCGTGCACTCTCCCCCAAGCGTTTTTGTGGACACTCTGATATTTAGAATAAAAGTTGTATTTGACATATGTTTTAAAAATAATTATGATTGGATTTCTTTAATCATAGAAATGTATTTGGCTATTCAAAAATGAAAATTTTCTTCGAAAATTCGGGATGTCACAAGTTGGTATCAGAGCCTTGGTTTGAGGGATTTGGGGACACTCTCGGGTGTGCCAGACTCAAACTAAGGAAATGGTAAAATTGTTTTAAAAAATAACATAAAAAGCTTTTGAAAGAAAAGAGGAGAGTGCAATGCGTGTGATCAGCCGAGCCAAGTAAGTAGTTTCACCAATATGCTAGCCATGATTTGAACTTGGTTGATTATATGGAATTTGCTATGTGTATGCTTTTTAAAATTGTATACGGTTAGGAGCTTATAGCCTCAGAATGATTGATTTGGCCTTATTTCCTATTCCTTGTCTAGTTGTGGTCCTAGGGTAGAATCTTTTATTCGAAAGTCTATTTGATCCTTTTCTGTGTATAATTTGCATGCATAAAGGTAACCTGTTATGATTGGTTTGATTGATATGAATAGAGTAAATCTTAGGGCAGCCTGAGATATGATGTATGCGGTAGTTTGTGGGATATGGTTTAGTTTCGCGACGAATTAGAGTTATCAGATAGAGCACTGGGGAAAGGTATAGGTAGGTGTGGAAGGTAGTATTGGGCCCGTACTACTGAAAGCACCGGACCTGTACCCGAACCAATGTTAGATCTGACGACTTCAAGGGGGACCCGTGTGGGAAGATCCCTTGTACGGAAATCCTGATCGTTATGGTCTATGACTTTTCAGTTCAGCATGGTGGTGACACAATTTGGCGCAGGGGGGTCAGGATCGGGATTTGGATCCGGGGCAGGATCAGGCGACACTACCGGAGACATTGATGAGAGGCTGCGCGAGCTTATTGCAGCCGAGGTTACCAGGGGCATCCTTGATGCTACCCCAGTCATTTTTGGGACGGTCAAGGAGGGCATGATGGAGATCATGGAGGAGAGACTCAGGGGATTCAGGGCTGAGATTACTGCGGGTCAGGTTGGGGCCCGAACTCCTTCATTCCGGGAGTTTAAGGCGTGTGGGGCGCCAAAGTTTTTCGGGGATAGGGACCCCATTGTTAGCCGACGCTGGGTGGCGGATATCGAGAACGCCCAGCGCACGAGTTCTTGCCTGGATGCGGAAAAAGTGGGATTTGCTTCTTTTATGCTGAGGGACAGAGCCCAAAATTGGTGGGGCGAGGTTACGAGTCAGGTGGGAGCAGCTGGTGTGGCTGAGATGACCTAGGCCGAGTTTGTTTGGCGATTTGATTTGGAGTTTGCACCAGCCATTGAGGTGCAACGACTCGTGAGGGACTTTCATGACCTTCAACAGACTATCGAGACTGTGGCGGAGATCACCGCCAAGTTTCGGGAACGAGCTTTGTTGATTCCGCAGTATGCTACAGACGAGGACATGAGGAGGACGAATATAGTGTCTAAGTCCATAACTATATTTGGTATGTACTTGACCCGACCCGGCATGGTCCATTTGGGTTGCACTTCACCCGAACAATTTATGGATAATCGTTTGAGAATAGTATAAGTTATGATATATTAATATATTATAAGTCCTAATATATTAATATAAAATCATATTATTTAATTAGTATTGATCTATAATTAATTTAGAATTAATTTAGAGATCAAAAGTATGACTAATTAAATATGGGCTCTTGTATTTATATAGTGTGGGCTAATGCTTATTTGGAATGGGCTAGGCTTGCATGGAAAGTCCAAGGATACTCCATGGAGCTTTAACCCATGGATCTCATGGAAATGAAAAGACATGGGTATTAGGGTTTACATGGATGTAACCCTAATCCACCACACTATATAAAGGAGGCTTTGGTTCTTGAAATAACACTAGTTGATGTGTGTAAACCAAGAGGGCCGATTTCAAGAAGTTTGTGACTATTCTCTCAAGTTTCCAAGTTTGTGGTGATTTGTGACTTCCATTTGAGGCATCCACATTATTGGTGCTAGGCTCTCAAACTCCAAGCAATCAACTACTACTACAAGGTAAGTAATTCTACTAGTTTTATTTGATTCAAGTATCCCATGCCATGCTAGTTAGGATAAGAACCTTGGAAAAATAATTATTTGCATGTATCTTAGTCAAACATAGATCCAAGGTTTCTAGGGTTGCATGTACAACATAGGAGTGTTAGAATGCTCAAAACCCATCAGAGGTATCATTCCATGCTGAGGGATGATATCAGGGAGTTTGTGAGCTTCACAGGGTGCAAGACCCTGAACGAGATGGTGGAGAAGGCCCGTGAACGGGAGATGGAGTTAGAATTCCGCACCAAGCAGAAGCCGGAGCAGGCACAGGAAGCAGTGGGTCAGGCTAAGAAGCCTAAGACTTCAGACACTTCCAGTAGGGGCCAGCAGGGCTGGGGCCGGTGTGTCAAGTGCAGGAGATTTCACAGTGGGGCTTGTCAGACAGCCGGGATACCAGGATGTTACTCTTGTGGTCAGCAGGGCCACTTGAGCAGGGATTGCCTCAAGAAGGGCTTGATATGTTTTCACTGCAACCAGACTGACCATAAAAAGGCCGACTGTCCGAGGTTCCAGGGAGGGGGAGGAGCAGTGGTGGTGCCTGCACCGACACTCTGAGGATCACCGATGGCGGCCCTGCCAAGGCCGATGTTCCGGCAGTGAAAAGTCGCGCATTTCAGTTGACCATCGAGGAGGCTCGGGCAACACCAGACGTTGTGGCTGGTACGTACCTACTATTCTCAGCTCATTATGATTTGTATGACTTATGTATATTATGCTTGTATAGGGACCTTTTCGGTCAATGGTATGCCGGCTCATGTTTTGCTTGATTCGGGTGCTACCCGATCGTTTGTGTCTCTTGTGCTTAGCAAGAAGTTCTTGGACGCGCCGGGAACTTTGGATTCCCCACTCGAGGTAGAGATTGCAGATGACCGCACTGTGAGTGCTGCGAGGGTGTATCGGGATTGTGTTCTGAATGTGCTTGGTGAAAAGTTTTGTGTCGACCTAGTCTCGATACCGTTGTGGGGGCTGAAGGTTATTGTCGGGATGGATTGGCTGGGGGCCAACGGGGCCATGATCGATTGTGAGCGCCATTTGGTGAGGGTTCGAACCCCAAGTGGGGGAGAACTGGTGATACATGGTGATAGGGCCTCGCAGGGGCCGACTCTATGTTCGGCTGCGAGGGCTAGGAGATTTCTGTAGCAGGGATTTACGTGATTCCTGGCCTATGTCTCGGACACGAGGGTAGAGACCATGACAGAGGTGAGTAGTGTGTCGGTTGTGCAAGACTTTCAAGATGTTTTCCCCGAGGAGTTACCGGGAGTGCGTCCGGAGAGTCAGGTGGAGTTTCGCATCGACTTGGTGCCTGGTGCCGCTCCAATAGCAAAGGCACCATATCGGTTGGCACCACCTGAGATGCAGGAGTTATCTACACAGCTTCAGTTGCTGTTAGACCGAGGGTTCATTCGTCCGAGCAGTTCCCCGTGGGGAGCACCGATCTTTTTCGTGAAAAAGAAGGATGGATCCCACAGGATGTGCATTGATTATAGGGAACTGGACAAGCTAACGGTGAAGAACCGTTATCCGTTGTCGAGGATCAATTATTTGTTCGATCAGCTGCAGGGTGCGTCTTAGTTTTCCAAGATTGATCTTTGGTCGGGGTATCATCAGATGAGGATTAGGGGCGAGGACATACCGAAGACGGCTTTCAGGACTCGGTATGGGCACTATGAGTTTGTGGTGATGCCATTTGGGCTCACCAATGCCCCAACAGCATTCATGGATCTCATGAACAAGGTGTGCAGACCGATGCTGGATCGGTCGGTGATCATTTTTATTGATGATATCCTGGTCTATTGTAAGACCAGGGAGCAGCATGAACAGCATTTGAGGGAGGTGCTGGAGACCCTAAGGGCGGAAAAACTGTACACCAAGTTCTCAAAGTGTGATTTATGGCTACGAGAGGTACAATTTTTGGGGCATATCATCAATCAGGAGGATATTTCGGTTGATCCAGCCAAGGTTGAGGCTGTGATGCCTGTGGGAAGTACCGAAGAATACATCAGAGCTTCGTACCTTCTTGGGTTTAGCGGGTTATTACCGAAGATTTATCCAGTATTTCTCCAAGATTGTTGTGTCATTGACCCGTCTGACCAAGAAGAATATGACGTTTCGGTGGGGTACGGATCAACAGTTAGCCTTTGAGACCTTGAGACGGAGATTGTGTGAGGCTCTGATCCTTGTACTACCTGAGGGATTAGACGATCTGGTGGTGTACTGTGACGCATCGATTTCAGGGTTAGGTGGTGTACTGATGCAGAGGGGGCACGTGATAGCTTACGCCTCGAGGCAGTTGAAGCCTCATGAGGCGAATTGCCCCACTCACGACCTGGAATTGGGGGCAGTGGTGTTTGACATCAAGATTTGGAGGCACTATTTGTATGGGGTGCGGTGCACCATTTATACCGATCACAAAAGTTTGAAGTATTTGATGGATCAGCAGAACCTCAACATGCGATAGCGGAGATGGCTGGATGTGCTAAAGGACTATGATTGTGAGATCTTATACCATCCCGGGAAGGCCAACGTGGTGGCCGATACCTTGAGCCGCAAGGCGGCAGGTTCCCCGATTGGGAGCGTTTGTTTGAGGGTGGTCGTGATCTCTCCATTGTTGGATATGATAAATGAGGCCCAGGTCGAGGGGGTGAAGAAGGATAACGGGAGGATAGAGCGGATTCACGGCCAGTATCCCTTGTTCGTTAAGGATAGTCGTGGCCTTTTGACGCAGTGTGGTCGAGTATGGGTACCGATGACTGGAGGGGTGAGGCAGAGGATATTGGAGGAGGCACACAAGTCCAACTTCTCTATTCATCCAGGGGCTACAAAAATGTATAGAGACTTGAGACTGAGTTATTGGTGGCCCTGCATGAAGCGGGAGATCGCCTGGTTTGTGGAGCAGTGCTTGACCTGCAGGAAGGTAAAGGCCGAGCATCAGCGGCCTCACGACAAGGTTCAGCCGCTACCCATTCCCATGTGGAAATGGGAAGAGATCACTATGGACTTCATCACGAAGTTACCTAGGACGAAGAGGGGTGTGGACGCCATATGGGTGATCGTAGACAGACTGACGAAGAGTGCCCATTTCATTCCGATTTCCGAGAGTACATCCGCGGAGAAGTTTGCGGATATTTATGTACGGGAGGTGGTGGCGAGGCACGGGGTGCCCGTGTCCGTAGTCTCCGACAGAAATGTTCGATTTGATGGGTTTTAGTGTACTACAACATCCTATGGTGCACATACAACCCTAAATACCTTGGATCTATGTTTTCACTAATTATACATGCAAAGGAGTTTCCAAGGCATTAAACCTATAACTAGCATGCAATTTGACATAAACAATACAAGATACTAGTTTGAGTAACATACCTTTTACGTGGCTTGAAGCCTTGATGTATTTGGTGTTGCTAGAAAGACTTTGGCCTTTAAGAACTTAGTGCCCTAAGTGTTGCACCTCAAATGGAATCACAACTCACCTAGGACAAAGGTGACTCTTGAGAGAGAATTCCATGCACCAAAACCCCTCCATATTTCTCTAAGAAAAGGAGCACATGTTTTTGGTCATGATGCATGTAATTATATGTGTGGATTCCAAGGGTCATGGGTATAACCCAAATCCATACCCATGGGTTTTATGATCCATGGTTCACGTGGCCCAACTCTTTATGTATCCATACATAAACTTGGTCCAACATGGATCATAAGCCTAACACATATAAATATAACTAATTACCATAATTAGTCCCCATAGATTTAATTAGTCTCTTTTGATCACTAAATTAATTCTTGATCAATACTAATTAAAACATATGATTTCATATTAATATATTATAACTTATAATACATTAACAAATCATATATAACCTTCTCTCAAGAGTCCATCCTAACAAATTGTCCTGGTGTTATGCAACCCAGACCATGCTACTCTCGGGTCGAGTACATACCAATAATAGTTATGGGCTTAGACATCTAATCCAACACGGTATACATCTAGGCTTTGGAAGAAGTTCCATGAAGAACTGGGCACCCAGCTGCATTTTAGTACAGCATACCATCCCCAGACAGATGGCCAGAGTGAGAGAATGATCCAGACACTTGAGGATATGCTTCGGGCCTGTGTGCTGGATTTTGGAGGGAGTTGGGACACATATCTCCCACTAGCAGAGTTTTCGTACAATAACAGCTATCATGCCAGTATCGACCGAGCTCCATTCGAGATGTTATATGGTCGGAGGTGTAGAACCCCGGTTTGTTGGGACGAGGTTGGATACTGGGTCATGGGGAGCACTGAAGTAGTGCTCAAGACTATCGGGCTGATTCAGCAGGTGCGCGACCGATTGCGGGTCGTGCAGAGCCGTAAGAAAAGCTATGCTGACCGACGGCGATCAGATCTTGAGTTTCAGGTGGGGGATTTCGTGTTGCTGAAGGTGTCACCCTAGAAAGGGATTATCAGGTTTCGGAAGAGGGGCAAGTTGGGGCCTCGGTATATAGGCCCGTTCAGGATCACGGCCCGGGTGGGCAAAGTGGCATATCGCTTGGATCTGCCAGAGGAGTTTAGCCAGATTCACAACACCTTCCATGTGTCTCAGCTACAGAACTGTGTCACTGACGAGTCCGCAGTCGTTTCGTTGGACGACATTCAGGTGGACGAGAGCCTGAACTATATCGAGAAGCCGGTTGCGATTCTTGATAGGAAGACCAAGAGTCTTCGGAATAAGGAAATAAGACTGGTAAAGGTGCAATGGCAGCATCGAAGGGGCTCCGAATGGACCTGGGAGCCGGAAGAGGAGATGCGAGAGCACTACCCGGAGTTGTATGGGTCAGCAGACTTCGAGGACGAAGTATAGTTCAAGTGGGGGAGACTTGTAACACCTGCTCCAGGTAATTATTTGATTTAGTTAATTTCAGGGTTTTTGGTGCATGGTCTCGACGAGTTGGGGGTGTAACTCGTCGAGTAGGGGCATTTAATCTTGAACGCGGATCGGGACCAACTCGGCGAGTCGGAAGGCCCGAATCGGCGAGCTGGAGCTGTAAAGAGAAAACCCTAATTTTGGGGTTTTCCCCTATATAAACATCATTAACAGCCTCCGTAGCCTCCCATTTGCACCCTAGGAATTGTTCACGGCCGCAAACCCTCTTGTGAGAGAAGTGAGAGCCTTGGTGAGATAAATTGGTGAATCTTGGGAAGGATTTCAAGTTGGAGGAAGAAGGGTCAAGAGAGAAACATCAGATCCAGCATCTATTTCGTTTTGGGCACTTTACTGAGGTATTAATTCGTCATCTTAAGACTAGAAGTCTTAGATCTCCATTTGGATGATTATGGTCTTGATTGAGGGAAAATGGAATCAAGCTTGGATCTGGACCTATGACAGTGATATGGTTCCAGATCTAGACCTTCTTAGGTCCCAAATAGCATAAAGTTGCATCTTTATATAAGCTTATTGTAACGCCCCGATTCTCGAATACCAATTGATGGTTATAAATTCTCATGAATTCAAGATCTACTCGACGAGTTGGTTGCCTGACTCATCGAGTAGCAGCGGGTTTGGGCCACGTGTTTAAGTGACCAACTCCCCGAGTCGGAAGAGTGAATCGACGAGTTGGAGCTGGAGGGTGAAACCCTAATTTCTGGGGTTTGACACCCTAATTAAGGGATCATTAGCCTCCCTTAGTCCCTTTGTAGCCTCTTGAGAGTCCAGAAACCCTAATTCGTGTGTGTGCCCCATTGTGTTTTTTAAGCTTTGGAAGAGGATTCTTGGTGAGAAGAGCTTGGGGGAAACAAGTGGATTGAAGCAAGGAACTCGTGGGAATCAAGATGTACTTCAGTTGGCATCTTTTGGGAAGGTATTAAGTTGTTATCTTAACCCTATTTCATTCTAGATCTCTTTGGATGAAGTTTAGGGCTTCTTGGCTTGGTTATGAAGCTATTCTTGGGTATGAGCTCAGATCTGAAGTTGTAACTTCAGATCTGAACTCTCTTTGAATTGTAAGTCCATAAAGCTATCAGTTTTGGCAAGTATGAACCCCTCCTTAAGTGTAAACCCCATTTCAAGCTTGGTTTTGGCATTTTGAGTCATTAGAGCCTTGCATGCACGTAAGGTTTGCAACTTTACGTGATAAGCATGCCTTGGGAACTTGGATCTGTAGTATGGAGCCTTGGCATGGCTTAAAAAGCATCTGTATGGATGAAGGACTGAAGGGACTCGGCGAGTCGCATGGTAGACTCGGCGATTCATATAAAGATGGTCATGAACTCGACGGGTTGGATGAACAACTCTGCGAGTCGGATGAAGATTGCCTTGGGATCGGCGAGTGGAATGGTGACTCGGTGAGTTGGCAAGTTATGCAAGGAACTCGATGAGTAACTGAGGGTACTCGACGAGTTGAGGTCAACATGGACTGTTGACCTTGATAGTTGACTTTGACTATTGACCAAGGGTTGACCGTTTTGACTTTTGAGGATAATTGGTAAGCGGATATTTATGATTTGGATCATCGATGGTTATAGGTGTTGGAGTTTGGGGCAGTGTTTCGGGAGCGTGATTTCGTGGTTCAGTCCGGCATTGCAAGGTGAGTTATCCTTACTATACTAAAGGGTCTAAGGCACCAAGGTCGGTCCTTTGATTTGTTATTTGAGATAGTTACTATTGTGATATGTTAGCTCGTCATCCTGGTAGATAGGATGGTTATATGCTAGTATGATCTGTTAGATCGGTATCCTGGTAGATCGGATGTGGTTATGCTTAGTGACCTATAGTTTGGTCTGAATGTCTGTATGCTAGCAGGAGATTACCTGTTATATGTGCACATGATTGAGCAGCAGCGGAGGGTATCCCATCCCGAGGATGATAGGACCCTAGTATGTTGTCTTGTAGACTGTTATATGATTATCTGATATAGGTGCACATGTTTGATTGATAGTATGTGGGCATTCCAACCCGATGGTTGTGGGCCGAGAGTATTCCATCCCGAGGATGATTGGAGTCATCGTATGTGGGCAGTCCAACCCGATGGTTGTGGGCCGAGAGTATTCCATCCCGAGGATGATTGGACTCATAGTAGTTTGGCATTCCACCCCGATGGTTGAGGGCCTGAGGTATTCCGTCCCGATGGATGATCGGACCCATAGTAGTTGTTGTATGTGTAGGTGTGTGGGTATTCCAACGCGAAGGTTGTGGGCTGAGAGTATTCCATCCCGAGGATGATTGGACTCGTAGTATGTTCGCATTCCAACCCGATGGTTTAGGGCCAAGGGTATTCCAACCCGATGGTTGGATGGACCCATAGTATGTTGTTCATTGCTATATTTGTATGGTTGTGTGTATGGGTATTTTGGGGGTAACTCACTAAGCTTTCGGGCTTACAGTTTCAGTTTATTGTTTCAGGTTCAGCGAATGGCCGCGGGTAGGCGAAGGCGTGACCGTACACTTCCTCGATTGACGATTATGATTTCTGGGAACTCTGATATATAACTATTTTGAAAACAAATTGTAATAATTGAATGGTTTCAAATGGTTTATTATGTTTTAAATTGGCCCGAATTTTATGGGTGTTACATGTTGGTATAGAGCCTTAGTTTGAGTGAATTGGAGGAACACTCATGTGAATCCAGTCTCAAATCAAGGAAAGATTTTCAAGATGATTTTAAATGGTTTTCAAAATGAGTAAAGGAGGATGCGAAGTGTACGATCAGCCGGAGCCAGTAAGTAGACCCCAAAATACAATACAGTTATTTGATATTATGTGATATGTTAGAACAGCATGCTAGTACTAGGCTAGGGATCTTCAGGAATTGCATGATAGAATTGCCTGATTACATGATGCCTGTTAGCCTAGGGTTTTCCTTATATGAAATTGACATCATTGTTGTAGTTATTTAGTGTACATCACGGTTATACATAACTAAGATCTTATAGCCTGAGAACGTTTGATTTGGCCTTATGTTCTGTTCTTGTATGATTGGGAGCTTAGGGTAGGATTGGATATTCAAAAGTCTATAGGGTCCAACGTTATGTATGACTAGCATACACTATTGCTACAGGGTTGGTGAAAGTTTCATGGATGGGTGGGTAGTGAGAGGCCGGGAGGCCAGTTATGAGATATTTAGCATTCCTCTAGGAGTGAGGGTTTATCGCTCGCTATGTATATGTATATTGTAGGGTGTTGTGGTAATACTTGAGACAAATATGGGTAGGTGTGGAAGGTAGTATGGGCCCGTACTACTGAAAGCACAGGACCCATACGCGTATCAAGGAAGTCACAACCCCTACGGTTGGGTTGGGAGTTGGTTCCCAGTTATGGTATGGAATATTCGAGACGTGTTGAGACCGGATCCAGGTTAGGATCGGGAGCGGGCCGCCAAGATAGGTCAGCATTTTCAGGGGATCGTGTTAGTGAGATCATCCGGGAGTAGGTGATCAAGATTGTCCGGGGGCAGTTTCCGGAGATGTCGGGTCTATTAAGACCGCCATGGTTGAGTATTTCGACGAGCGCTATGCAGCCATTGCCAAGACGGTTGCCGCGACAGCTTAAACAGCTGTAACCACGGCAAAGGGAGGAGCTGGTCAAGCTTCCTAGTTCTGGAACATATTCTGATGAGCAGAGGGCTGCAGTTATTTGGGATCGGGAAGATGATCTGTACTCGTTATATTTCTGTGGGTTGAGCGGGAGAGGTTAGCACATGGGTTTCTAGATTTGAGGCTCGGGGTTTTTGCTTGAGGCCGGAATGTGAGTCGCGGGAACTCCGGAAGGGAGTGACGATTATGTTCAGCTGGGTTTTGCAGCTGGAAGGGGAATGGCTTATTGAGGGATTGGATGGTCGTTTTGTAGAGCAAGGATTGTGCCCTCTCCGTTTTTCGAGCTCGTAGGAGTGAGCAGACTTGTGACCCCAGGATCAGGTTGTATTCCAGCTCGGGGTCAGTGGGTTGCAGGAATAAGCAACATTATTTCAGCCCCGGTGAGCACAAGACGGTTGTCGTGGCATAAGTATTTGTGAGGTCCGGTTTGCCTTGGATCTCTTGTATCAGACAAAAAGGATTGATTGTGCGATCTATTGCACTTTTGGGATTGTAGACTACGTCTTGGGAGTAGTTTGTAGCCCGGTTTAGGGTAGAGGTTGTTTCAGCTGCTGCAGTTCAGCTGTGGGCGTTTGAGCTGGTAAGTGAGTTAGGATGCGAACCCTGAAGAGAATGATTTCTAGAGCCCGAGAGCAGGAAGCTTGTTTGGAACACCGTTGAAAAGGGGTATTATGTGGGAGGCCTGCGAATAGGGTCCCACAGAAGGGTTATTCAGCATTGTCAGGATTTAGTGGTTAGCAACCGTTAGAGATTGACGGGCTAAAGCGCCAATGGAAGGGGTTCGTTGCCGAGGTATTAGTTGGAGCATTTATCTTTTGGTCTTCAGGACATGAGTGTGGGGTCGTTCAAGCATTAGTGGCTGACGGTTTCACTAGGATCCAGGAAGTGTTCATCTGGTTCTTAGAAGTGTGTGATCAATTGGGACTAACTAGCAATGGAGCACTAGTGGGAAAGAGTTGGTTGTCATCGGATCGATCGTTAGGAAGTGATAAGGATTGAGAATCCTCCAATTTTCATGTATTATGAAGGCTTAGTCGAATCTAAGTGGGGTAGTGTTACCCCGAGATGCGGAAGTGGGAGAGGTTTTGAAACGGGGATAAGTTTCACAACCCGACAAGGAGAATGGAGGCCATAGTGGCTGCTTGGTTTGAGAGTTGTGTTGTTTGGGGGTTCGGCAAAACTCCCCAACATAAGAACACGTCTTCTGGGTGCTTGATAGCAGAAGTTGGGGAATCAGGTTGGGATCCTAGACATGAATTGAGTTCAGTTGTGTGTTAGTTCGGGTGCGTGTTCGACCAGTATGGAAAGTGTTGTAAGACTACGGGGGTAGCCGTAGCAATCACTAGCAATCAGTAGGTTTGTCCCCAAGTATTGAACATGTTGCTGGAATAGGCTGAAGACTCCAGTGTATTTTGGTTTGATCGGAAGTTGTTGTTAGAGATCAGATGGAGTGCAAAGGATCTTGGTGATCCCATCAGTTCGGAGTGTCTATGAGGTTTCATCTTCTTGGATCGGGTAATACTCCAGTTGGAGACTGAGAGTGGATCCGAATGGGTATTAGTCAGTTTTGGGAAGGTTTGGGATTAGAATATCCTGTCATTCAGGTTCTGGGAACCGGGTTTGATCTTTCTCATGATCGTCTATAGCATTTGGATAGGGTTGAGGCGGTCCTGCTCTATGCAGTAGGCCAAAATACCCGGTGCGGGCCGACTGTAAGTCGTAGGCACGGAGGCTCGAAGGGAGCGATAGGGTTGAGGTGGTAGGCGAACAAACCCTGAGAATTTTGACTTGATAGTTGAATTGATTAGACATGTTGGTATTCTAACCCGAAGGGGGTGATATGGGTTAGATATGAGTGTCATGCTGGTTGGCCGGTAGTGGTAGGTATGTTGATGATGGTTTGAGTTATTGTGATGTGTCTTGGGATTCGTGTGTGGTAGTAGTTTTTGTATCGTATGTTGTTCGTTGATGAGAGGAGCGTCGATTAGGCCCTTCGAGTGGCGGAGGAAAGTGGATATCTGCAGGGTGGGAGTGTTGGGCAACTGAAGTGACGACAGTAGTGTCGATCGGTCATCGGGAGCATTCCGGTCATGAGCTGAGGGCCGAGGAGGGCATGCCAAACTCATGCTGTGGGCTCAGAAGCAACACATACCTATGATGAGGACCATATAAGGGTATGCCAGTTATAGGCTGCGGACATAGAGATTATGTTGGTTATGCCTCTGGTAGGAGCGCGTTCGAATGGATGTTCTGTAGAGATTCGGGGGAGTTGTACTCGGTTGTGACAAATCAGAGGATTGTGGATGAGACGCAAGGATAGATCCTTGGATCTCCGGTTATGAGTAGACCCGATTTATGTTCATGGAGGTATTCCAATCTAGGGTATTCCATCCTGAGGATGACCAGACCCTATGATTGACTAGACTTGATATGTTTGGTATTCCAACCCGAGGGTTGATTGGGCCAAACATGTGACGGATACGAGGGTATTCCATCCTAGGGATGATTAGAGCCGTCGTAGGCATGCCTGGTATTCCAGCCCGAGGCTGATTGGGCCAGGCATGAGTGTTCGTGTTTCAGTGGATTGATTTTTGTATGATGTTGAGGGACAATTGTCCTGTCAGCACAAAGGGTTCGCCTCAGGAAGAGGGAAAGTTGGGTTTTCGATACGTTGGACCATCAGGATTTTGTTAGTTGGCAAAGTGTCTTGTAGGTTAGACATTTCTAAAAGGTTCGGTTGGGTTTTACATCACCTTTCATGTTTCGCAATTGCGAAAGTGCATCATGGATCAGGAGGCGGTAGTATTGTTGGATGAAATTTAGGTCGGTGAGCGCCTTTGTTATGATGAGAGGCCTATGGCCATTCTGGAGAGAAAGGGGGAAGGTTTTGTGGAACAAGGAGGTACCTTTGGAAAAGATACAGTGGGAGCCCAAATGAGGGTCCGAGTGGGCGTGGGAGCCGGAGGCAGAGTTGCGGGAGCACTATCCGAGGATGTTCACCGCAGCAGACTTCGAGGACGAAGTCTAGTTTAAGTGGGGGAGAATTGTAACGCCCCGATTCTCGAATACCAATTGATGGTTATAAATTCTCATGAATTCAAGATCTACTCGACGAGTTGGTTGCCTGACTCGTCGAGTAGCAGCGGGTTTGGGCCACGTGTTTAAGTGACCAACTCGCCGAGTCGGAAGAGTGACTCGACGAGTTAGAGCTGGAGGGTGAAACCCTAATTTTCGGGGTTTGGCACCCTATTTAAGGGATCATTAGCCTCCCTTAGTCCCTTTACAGCCTCTTGAGAGTCTAGAAACCCTAATTCGTGTGTGTGCCCCATTGTGTGTTTTAAGCTTTGGAAGAGGATTCTTGGTGAGAAGAGCTTGGGGGAAACAAGTGGATTGAAGCAAGGAACTCATGGGAATCAAGATCTACTTCAGTTGGCATCTTTTGGGAAGGTATTAAGCTATTATCTTAACCCCATTTCATTCTAGATCTCTTTGGATGAAGTTTAGGGCTTCTTGGCTTGGTTATGAAGCTATTCTTGGGTATGAGCTCAGATCTGAAGTTGTAACTTCAGATCTGAACTCTCTTTGAATTGTAAGTCCATAAAGTTATCAACTTAGGCAAGTATGAACCCCTCCTTAAGTGTAAAACCCCATTTCAAGCATGGTTTTGGCATTTTGAGTCATTAGAGCCTTGCATGCACGTAAAGTTTGCAACTTTACGTGATAAGCAGGCCTTGGGAACTTGGATCTGCAGTATGGAGCCTTGGCATGGCTTAAAAAGCATCTGTATGGATGAAGGACTGAAGGGACTCGACGAGTCGCATGGTAGACTCGGCGAGTCATATGAAGATGGTCATGAACTCGACGGGTTGGATGAACAACTCGGCGAGTCGGATGAAGATTGCCTTGGGCTCGGCGATTGGAATGGTGACTCGACGAGTTGGCAAGTTATGCAAGGAACTCGACGAGTAGCTGAGGGTACTCGACGAGTTGAGGTCAACATGGACTGTTGACCTTGATAGTTGACTTTGACTATTGACCAAGGGTTGACCGTTTTAACTTTTGAGGATAATTGGTAAGCGGATATTTATGATTTGGATCATCGATGGTTATAGGTGTTGGAGTTTGGGGCAGTGTTTCGGGAGCGTGATTTCGTGGTTCAGTCCGGCATTGCAAGGTGAGTTATCCTTACTATACTAAAGGGTCTAAGGCACCAAGGCCGGCCCTTTGATTTGTTATTTGAGATAGTTACTATTGTGATATGTTAGCTCGTCATCCTGGTAGATAGGATGGTTATATGCTAGTATGATCTGTTAGATCGGTATCCTGGTAGATCGAATGTGGTTATGCTTAGTGACCTATAGTTTGGTCTGACTGTCTGTATGCTAGTAGGAGATTACCTGTTATATGTGCGCATGATTGAGCAGCAGTGGAGGGTATCCCATCCCGAGGATGATAGGACCCTAATATGTTGTCTTGTAGACTGTTATATGATTATCTGATATAGGTGCACATGTTTGATTGATAGTATGTGGGCATTCCAACCCGATGGTTGTGGGCCGAGAGTATTCCATCCCGAGGATGATTGGACTCATAGTAGTTTGGCATTCCAACCCGGTGGTTGAGGGCCTGAGGTACTCCATCCCGATGAATGATTGGACCCATAGTAGTTGTTGTATGTGTAGGTGTGTGGGAATTCCAACCCGAAGGTTGTGGGCCGAGAGTATTCCATCACGAGGATGATTGGACTCGTAGTATGTTGGCATTCCAACCCGATGGTTGAGGGCCAAGGGTATTCCAACCTGATGGTTGACTGGACCCATAGTATGTTGTTCATTGCTGTATGTGTATGGTTGTGTGTATGGGTATTTTGGGGGTAACTCACTAAGCTTTCGGGCTTACAGTTTCAGTTTATTGTTTCAAGTTTAGCGGATGGCCGCGGGTAGGCGAAGGCGTGACCGTACACTTCCTCGATTGACGATTATGATTTCTGGGAACTCTGATGTATAACTATTTTGAAAACAAATTGTAATAATTGAATGGTTTCAAATGGTTTAAAAAGTTTTAAATTGGCCCAAATTTTATGGGTGTTACACTTATCCCCTCTCCATGCATGAAAACCTTATTTGAAGGTTAGTTTTGGTGTTATGGCCATGTGAGGCCATGCATGCACGTAAAGTTTGCAACTTTATGTGACATCTGCCCTAGAAGAAGATAGATCTAAAGTTTGGGACCTTAAGTCCCACTAGAAAGGACTGTAAACATGTTGGACTAGGGGAACTCGGCGAGTCGTGAAAGTGACTCGACAAGTCGGGAAGGGTTTTCTCATTCACGGTCAAGGGTTCACGGGCAAGGGTTCGCGGTCATGGGTTTCCGGTTGGGAGTTCACGGCCGTGAACATCAAGGAACTCGACGAGTCACTGGGGTGACTCGGCGAGTTGGTGAGTTAAACAAGGAACTCGACGAGTGTCAGGTTACACTCGACGAGTCAGGGTCAGCATGGATTATAGACCTTGAATTTGACCAGGGTTGATCCTGGAGGTATTTATGGGATTATGCTGAGTTATTTACTCATTGATTACAGGCAGTTTGGGAGGAGCAGCGTGGGATATATCTGATTTCAGTTTGCCAGTTCAACATTTCAGAGGTGAGTCTTCTCACCATACCCATGGGTCTAAGGCACCAAGGCCGGCCCATTATGTGATTATGGTTTATGTGTTATTCATTTCTGTGGTTTGATATGCTATGTGATTGTGTGTTATTACATGAAAGACCCCGGGGGGAGCCCGAGGCATTGGATGTAAGACCATGGGGGGTAGCCCATGGCATTCCTAGGTAAAGACCATGTGGGGTAGCCCATGGCATTGGATGTAAGACCATATGGGGTAGCCCATAGCATTCCTAGGTGAAGACCATGTGGGGTAGCCCATGGCACGAAGGTGTAAGACCCTGGCGGGAGCCCATGACATCCTTACAGGTTTATGTATGCATGGCTTATGTGTTATATGTAGCTTTTATAGCTAGCAGGATATGTGATATGTGTATTGTGTGTGGTATGCTCTGGGAAACTCACTAAGCATTTAGCTTACAGGTTGTAGATTTGTTTCAGGTACTTCAGATCCCAAGGGCAAAGGAAAGGCGTGATGACACGGCGTGCACTCTCTTCCAGGCGTTTTTGTGGACACTCTGATATTTAGAATAAAAGTTGTATTTGACATATGTTTTGAAAACAATTATGATTGGATTTCTTTAATCATGGAAATGTATTTGGCTATTCAAAAATGAAAATTTTCTTTGAAAATTCGGGATGTTACACCTTTTCTGGATTCTTTTCTTTCTCGAATAACAACATTATTCTCTATCATGATTTCTCTCGCTTCGTCAACAATTATACCTCATACTCAACTAGAACATTCAGATAAAACATTTGGTTTTGAGAACTCGTTTTGGTGTTTGTTTTGTGAACTCAAATTTTGATTAGGTTTTTTAAATGATTTTTAAGTATTGTTAGTGATGTTTTCAAATAAACTATAAATAAGACTTTTGTTGCTTTATTCTGTTAAATGGTGTTTTTAAAATAAAAAAATTTGGCATGAAGAATCACACCGTTACATGATACAAACTATATATATTTAAAGAGGAACTACCTTGCAAAACTTACAATAAGAATATCAAAGGATAAATCAGGGTATGGATTCAACTCAATCCACAGATCCATTATAATCTTTTGAGCAACCTGATGACAAAGAAGAAAAAATAAGAAGGGAAATTTGATATCGAGGCAGATTAGTTTTTTTTTGTTCCTATTAAACTTGATGACGATAATGATTTGGATGAGAATGCCTTGATATCGGTGAAGCAGTATAAAACTTTCAAATGAAAGTTGAATGTTATGATTCAAATGCCTGTTAATAAAAAACTATCTTAAGATCCTTCTACTCTAGAAATTGATATTTCTTCTTTTAATTTAAATTCAATGTTTGAAGAATAAAAGAAAAAGTTTGATGAGTTGATTCTATTATTGGATAAAAAGTTTAAAGGGATTTCTGGTAACCTAGAGACTAAGTTCAAGCTTTTGATGGAGTCTATTAACGAGTTACGAACTCAACTTTTAAATGTTTCGATAATAATATTGTTCACCTCAACACAAAATGTCACAAGGAGTTTAGTAAAGTCAATGAGGTTTATTCTTCTTTAAATGATAAGGTGACAACTTTGATTCAAGATGTTCGTGCTCTCAACAAATATTATATTAATGGATTCAAGAAGAGAGGTGAATCTATTTTTGAACAATTTCGAGTCTCTATTAGTTTAATTTTTCGTAACACAAATAAAATGGGGGAAATTCAATTTGAAATCGTTAATTAGGAAGAAAAGAGGGAGAATTAACGAAATACTAACCATAATTACCAAAGACACACCAACAATGATGGAGTTTTCAATGGAGATAACAACGAGATCTAAAGTTCTGATATAACCGATGAACATTTGTGTGGTGGCGCCAAATGAATATTGGCAAACGGTTTTGATTCTATATGTGACAACTGTCAATTGTGGGTCAAACAAAGTGAACAAAAGTCAATCAGGTCAACTCAACTTGTATTAGAATTTTAGGTGAATTGTGATATTCCCTAATGCGTCCAATGTACGATTGA
Organism: Lactuca virosa; assembly: GCF_052849685.1. Classification (NCBI taxonomy): domain Eukaryota; kingdom Viridiplantae; phylum Streptophyta; class Magnoliopsida; order Asterales; family Asteraceae; genus Lactuca; species Lactuca virosa. The sequence goes on from NC_136430.1 coordinate 127,015,565, forward strand.
CAAGTTATAATACAAAGCGCCACTCTTATTGGAAATTATAGAACATAAACCCTAAATAAGTTTAGTATGGTAACAATTCGGCAATTCAATTTTATATTATTTTAGTATAAATAATATTCATAACACGATGCAGTGGAATTCATAATCCTTACACTACATGACAAATTTATAACAAAGGCTACAAATACAAATTTTTGGTGAATTTCTCATCAAATACGACAAATTCAATGCCCGACCTAAAACGCCCAACTTTTAACGAAAAGAATTTAGGGATCAACCTAATTTTCGTGTAACATATTATTATTTTTGATAATAATGATTTTATTAACAATTTGAATTTTTATAAGTCAAATTAAATATTTATACATCATTTATACCATATTTTCTTCATAAAAATACCATACTTTTTATAAAGAACATCATCTTTTTATAAAAATTACCCCACTTTTATAAATCACCTAGATTTTTATAAAAATAAGAAGAGTTGACTTAGTGACATGAGTGTTACATCTTTTCCCAACATAAAACATTAACCAACATGTATCAAGACCATTACCCAACATATAACAATGCAAACATCACCTCACCCCACCCCTTACCCCCTACCCACCCCACCACCCTACCTCCCCCATAAATTTCGTTCACCTCTCCCCCCTCTCTCTTCATCTTCATCTCTCACTTCATCTTCTTCATTCATCCATAATCCTCTCAAGAACAAGTTCAAGTCTTCCAAAGATTCATCCCTCCAAGTTGGTTCTTAGGATTTTTGGTAATCATTCCTTGTTAATCTAGTGTTTTTATACACATTCATACTAGTTTTGTTACATTTACACACATTTATATATGTTATTATCCATAGGGTAATACCATCTTCAAGTGTTCTTTAACTATCTTCAAGTGTTCTAAGCTTGAGGATCTTCATCTTCATCTCTTTATCCACTAAGAAATCCATTAAAGGTGAGTTCATACCCCTTCATTTTAGAGTTTTTCCAAGCTTTTAGGGGGAAATACAAGTAAAAAAATCTTATTTGGATGATTTAAAGGCCTTGCAAACTAAAAATACAAGTTATGTCACTAAAACATATCTAAGCTTAAGAATGAGCTTTCTATAGAAAAGTTGTGGTGTGTTCACCGACTGTTTTTCCCTAATTAAACTTCATATATTTCAAAACTGTTTAGTATTCAAATAGTTCAGGTCTATACCTTTTTAAGGACTACTTTCACGCGTTCATACGATTTTTCTACAATTTATGATGATTTTTACAAAACTGCCTATCATTTTAGAACATTTTCGGACCAGTCTGCAAAAATGAACGTTTTCATTCTAGTTAGGAACCACTTAAGGTCAGGAAAAAATATTACGGACAAAGTAGACTCATTTTCTAAGCTCTGAGAGTTTACGGATCCAAATTTCGACTTACGATGATTTTTCTATAATTTTTCTAAAAACAGGGACAGAAAAGTCAAAAACTAGAAATTGTCCCCATCATACTAAATGTTTTATATTTGTGTTTAGATGTAAGTTTATGTGTTATAATCTTTTAAAGCATCTAGACATGATAACTTACGTGTGTTTATATATTTGATTATATAAATGGACTTAACAATACATTCATAATAAACTATAATTGGTATAGTTTTGGAGTCACAAACCACACTTTCATTTTAGAGAACATATAAATAATTATTTTATTTTACAAGAAAAAGGAGTCATAGTTCACGTAAATCTGTTGATGCTCTAGTCAGACATTCTCTTCACCGTACCTACCTAGTGTACACTTTAAGTCCTGCATTATAACCAGAGTCTCCTTGAGGGAGAGCGAGATAATTATGTATAGATCTATACGGGATTGACAACCTTGCACCTCAGTTGTTAGCTACAGTTAAACCGACAAGTCTAGGGTGACAAATGTCTACCAGATCCGACGCCTGAAGAACGTTGTTCATGCATATCAGTCATATTATCATGGTTATAATAACTCACATAGGGATTAACAAAACTACTCGGTTTACGGGGTAACTTACACTTTACTAGTTTTATAAAAAGATAAAACTAGATACTATTTATCATTACAACATTACTTACATTTTCGATCTTAGGGTATAAGACTACAGTTCATATTTACGGAAATATTGGATTTTCTGGAAACATACAAAAATCATTTTACACGAAACCGTTACAAATCCTTCTCTCACAAAATGCTTATGAACTCACCAACTTAATTGTTGACATTTTTCAAAATCATTTGTATTATCAACACGTATTCAAACATTTTGAGGGCAGGTGGCGCTGCATCATGTTTTCTATTTTTCACTATTTGTATTTAACTTTTTAGTAAGCAAAGTTTGTAAACAATGTAAACTTGTAATCTCAATGTATGATGTTTGGGTTGCTATGATTCATTTACATTCAATTGTAATGATATTGTACATGAAGTCACTCCATCCGTCCTCAGACGTTTCCGCCGTTCTGGTTTAGGAGTGTGACACTATAACCATTAGTCAATAATAATCTGAGATAAAAATGAATTAAGTGGTGATGTCGTACCCATTTAGAGGCCACCTAAATCCTCTAACGATCATTTGTGACTTGCTTTCTTTGAGGTTCGATGACACCTAAATCCTTGAATGAGCCTTTTAAACTTTTTCTCTCTTTATATGTGTATTGTCTAATGGTTGTGGGCATTACGTGTAAAACCAAAAATAAAAACAAGGGCAAGGAAAGGGAAGGTAAGGTTTCAAGAAAAATGAACAGTGTTGGGCATTCTGTGATCTTGTCGTGTTCGCGTTATGCTCTTTTTTTTCGTTTCCCTCGCTCTTCATATTTGATTTTTGCATGTCATAAATAAGATAAAGACAATAGGTTTGGGATCTAGTGAATGTAATGGGTCATAAAGGTTCAATGCTTATATACGCGACAAAGATTTAAACCCTTTATTCTTCCAGATATTCATATTAATGATAAGGATCTGTAGGGTTGAGTTTTACTTGCAACCCTGCAAATTATTGTGAGGTTGACAACCCCATTTATGGAGGTTTTAAGTTGAAAGTCTGTGTATGTTTAATTTTCATTATCTGTATATGTTTGGTGTTTGAGTTGCAAGTGAAAGGGTGAGGGTAATTAAAGGTTTACTACTAAAACTTAATAATAAAATGGGTTTTTGGGTTGTATTAATAAGCAAGCAAAACTTTTGAAAAAAAAAGGTTATGTTTGTTATAAATAAAAATGGAATGGAAGTGAAAAAAAGTGTGATTTTAAAATTGTAGAAGACGTTATTCATACGGAGAAAAAGGAAAAAATAAATTAAATTTCAGTCGTGTGAAGTGGACTCAACAACCCGCTTGTGAGACTTCATCCGATCTCGACCTTGGGATCGCCACGTGGACCGTGATGCCGTTAACCAGTCTAAAGTCGTGCTTGATACCTTGCATCCTTAGAGCATCTCTAATGAGAGCTTATTTTAGGACTAATTACTATTTACTTTAAATTATTTATAACTTATTACCATTGGAGCTATAAGCGTATATGTTTTTTCTAATGACCACTCAATATATACAGACGAAATCTCACGCGATGCGTAAGTTAAATTTGTTTAGTTATAATTCTGACAAATATGTCTTAGAAAATTACTAGTCATTGACATTAAATGCAATATTAACTTATATATATATATATATATATATATATATATATATATATATATATATATATATATATATATGGAAAAGGGAATATATGGGTGTAATGTATATATGCTTGGGTATAGAACCTTTTAATACTACATCGTTTTGTGAAAAATCCTTAAAATCTCGTTCGGGTTTTTTTCACATGCATATCGTTTCTTTCCTTCACCACCGATCGGTAATCCGAAACCCTAAACAAACCTGCAATCGTAATTATCATAATCTCTAATCTCAAATATCTAAGTCGAATCTTCAAATAGGTGGTTCTCCACGAACAATCAAATTGATTTAAGGTAAACACTGTTGCTTCTCTATTTTGGTTAGTATGGACATGAAATTCAAGCTAATTATGAAATAAGTACATTTCATTTCTGTTTTGGTTTCGTTGATTAGGACTCAAATGGAATCAACATACAAAAAGATAATTAGTTTTTTTGTCATTATCGTCAAAACGATTCTAATTCTATCCAGATATGAAAACACATACCACATGTAAAGCCAACAAATTGCAAAAGCTTATTAAAAGTGTTTGGTGAGTCAAAGCTTCAGCAAACCAATAAGTAAAATTCCAATGAAGTCACCATACTTGTCTAACATATCATGAAACAAAAATTATAATTTTTAAGCTTATTAGACAATGATGAAGTTATTTTGGAGGATAATTGTCATTGCTTCCTGGTAGTATTTAGTTTATGGCATACATTATATCAGAGGCAAGAATGGATTTATAACTATATTAACATAAGAGAAGAAAACCAAAAACAACTTGATATGTATATGTAATCCAGTTAAGCGTTTACTTTTGATGGCTTTACACTTCCTCTGCACTTCCACTCAGTTAATGATAACCTTGTCAACAAGTTTACTGTTAATTTATCATCTATAAAATCGAGATGCACAATAGAAACAAGGAGACTCTAAGCTACAAGATAAGTGTTGGTATTCTCTTGACTAATTTGAGACACACTTGGAGGAACACGACGAGAGGGGATCAGGGGAAATCGGAAATGGTGGAGATTATTGGAGCCGTTGGTGTCACAAGGTGGAAAGTCGGAGAACTGGAGCGGCTCACCCATTGACAATAATGAATGTTCGATCAACCAGATCCATCACATTGAGGATATGAAAAGGTGTGCACCCTTGATATATGGTTGGACTTGTGAGACAGAAATGCAAAGTATGGAAGATTAGAAGAGGGAATTTTGACTTTCTGTGAAGGATTACCAAATGAGATGATTGTTTTGGCCATTGTGTAGGAGAGTAGTGGAGTTATATGCGAAAGAGGAGGAAGTATAAAAGCCAGGGAGTTATATGGTAGGTGATGGTTCTTTTTTGGCGGGAATCAGTGGAAATAATCCCGCCTTCCTGTCAAAACTATATGGCGCGATATATTTTAGTGGAGTAAAAGTTTTGTCTCTGTTTCTAAAATTTATATTCATACGCATTTTTATTGGACTTATGAGGCTATTTTTTTGTGGATATCTATAGATTTGTTTACATTCATACTTAGTTTTTCACATTACCAAACAAAATGAATGAATATTTCATTTTATTCTAAAATCCAAATCAAAATAATAATTAAGTCGTTACATTACCTAATTGGTTTAATTAGGTGATTCATTGTATCTTTTGTATTCGACAAAATTGCAAAAACGGTTCATGTGGCATGTCAAAAATTGAGACTTTGATCTAAAAAATTTTGGAGCTTGACCGTCGGTCCAAAATAAGTTTTTTGTTGCGAGTTTTGTCCAATTTGCATTTAAAATATTTAACTTGACGAATTTACCCTTCTTATTTTGTTTTTCATTTTTCTTTTAACACACCAACTAAAAAAAAAAGAGAAAAAAAAATAAACACCGCCTCAAGCCCAACCCCCTTTCTCTTTTCCAACATCTGGTTATCTCCTTCACCACCACCGGTGATGGAGGCTTTCGACGAAGAGGGTTCCGGCGACTGATCCATAAATTCGCCAATATTTCAGCACTGGCATCGAAACCACATGGACCATTCATAGCAAAGTACCTCGATAATCCTAGGGTTTATGAACAATGATTCCTTGAAGATCTTGAGCTTTTAGAACAAGTACCACAAATGTAGTACCTCTAATGGCTCACAAACACACTAGGGAAAAGGATGATTATGAGAGAGAAGAGAGATGAGATATGCACTCAAAGCTTTGGCTCTTCTAGGGTTTCATAAGCATGGCTGAAACTCATAGGGTGAGGGTTCTATTTATAGTTGAGGTAGCTTAGATCCAAAGCTAGGGTTTTGAGGTGGAAACCCTGATTCCTTAGCTTAGGGCCTAAGCAACCCATAGACTCCCTTCCATGAGGCTTGGACGAAATCCCCTAGAATCTTCTAGGGATTTTCGGCCTACCCCAATAAGGGTGATCGAAGAGCCCAAAACACCAACTATCAAATAATTACAAAACAACCCCTATACTTTTAATCAGTTCCTTTAATCCCAAAATTAATTCCAAATTAACTTCTGATTAAATACTAATTAATAATATGATTTCTAATTAATATATTATTTTCAAAACATATTAATAAATCATTTTATATACCAATTTATTATTCCAAATAATAAATTAAGCCTCTCTCTCCAATAGTCATCCTGTCTAGTTGCCAGTGTGAAGACAACTTAAAAGGACCATGCTACTATCAAATCAAGTACATACCAATTATAGTTATGGGCTTAGACACCTAATCCAACACTTATGGAATGCAAGGGCATAAATTTGCCAACTCTATGCCTTAGGACGTCTTAATGAGCTCAGATCTGAAAATTGGACATTGAAATCCCAAGTATTAAGAACTTAATGATCGTTGGTGCAATTCTGTTTTTACGTCGGGCGTAATCTTGTGTATGTTGCGCGTACAGGCAAGAGGCTAAGTACGCGAAGCATACTGAAGTGGTATGTTGGGCGTACGCATCCCAGATGGGCTTGGGCTTCGTGTGGACTTATGAGCTTATTGGGCCTTTTTCTGTTTTGCGCCTGGTCCCATTTGCGATTCGAACTTCTAATTATTAAATGGGAGTTTTTAATATTTAAATGAAAATTTTTACTTGAATATTTGGGTTGTTACACTTTCTGGTCTACAACAACCTATCCAAAATGAGTTATCTATCCTTAAACCTACTTCCTTCACCCAAGCAGTCAGCTTAGCAAAACTCTTGGAGGAAAAATTGACTACCTCCGCTTCCCCTGCTCTTATCGGCCGCGTCGAGTCCCTCCAACCACCAACCCTTTTACCGACCCCCCACCAACGGCTCCTCCGTCTTGGGACCTGCTTCCACTGCTATCACTTCTTCCTAACCAACTGCCTCTACACCACTTCCCACCGCTCGCCTGTCACCGTATCAACTCCAGCAAAAATACGCTGTCAGGCTTTGTTTTCGTTTTCCTGAACGCCACACACCGGGACACCGTTACACCCCCCCCCCAATTTTTACTAATTTTGGACAATACACCAAACTTTCCAACATATTCCACCTTACCATTGGTAACTGACAATCCCGTTGTTCTACATTTTATTTCTATTTCACAGCCTATTTTTTTTGGGATGACTACCGCAACTTCTATGAAACCCAACGGTCTTATTAAGGACCACCCGATTAGCATTGTCGTCGACTCTGGCAGTACCAATAACCTAATTCGACCACACATCGCCTCCTTGCTCAACTTAACAGTCCAACCAACGCCTCCATTTCTGGTGCTCGTTGGAAACGGTGAACCACTACATTGCCATGGGTATTACCCTCACGTTCCTGTCACCTTGGATCACACCTCATTCCCAGTACCGCTTTTTCTTTTTACCTTCATGGGATGTGAACTTATTTTGGGTTATGCATGGCTCCGCTCTTTAGGCCCCATTACAACGGATTTCTCGGTTCCCTCTTTATCCTTTCAGGTTATCAACCAACAAGTTACCATACGCGGGATTCGTACACCAGTCACCATGACCTCAACTGTCGATGCTACCATCTCCGACCTTGAGGACAAGGTCTCGTCTTAAGGCAAGGGCATTGATACAATCTTGGACTCAACTCAACACCACAAGCCCATGGAAGATCCATTGACCACAATTGGGCCGAAAGCTGCTATCGATATAAAAGCTCCAGGAGGGTAAAAAGGAATTAGTCAATCACATTAAGCACATGTAAGAGTAGTTAGTGGAAGAAGTAGTTTTCCCATCATGCATGATCTCTTTTCCATCACCCATGTTCTCTAATAAAGTGCATTTAGTTTAGGTAGCATTTTCTTATTTAAGTATTGTAATTTCATTTGGGAAGAAAAAGTATAGAAAATTGTTCCAAGTATTGTGTGTTATTCTCCACTCTATCTTCTTGGAGGCTAACCCACTTAAGGGTCATATCACATGGTTTCATGGTGGTGTCTATTAGGGCTTATCGACATGAATATTAAGAGATATGGAGAAAATCGACTTCTTAAAAGCGAGAGGGGGTGATTGTTGTGGTTTTTGTTTGTTTTTTATTTATAAAACTATTAAAAAAAATATAAAAAATGTAAAAAATAAATTGGTAAGGTATGATAGTAATGTTGAGTTGGATAAAAATCAAAACCAATGAATTAAAAAAAAATCAGAACCACATGGAGTATTTTTAATTTTTTTCTTAATATTTCACTTTTAAATGTTAATTTAGCAAATAATGTATTTTATTATGAAAAAAGAAATGGTAATTTAACAAATCAATAATTATATTAACATAAAATCTCAAATTGATGGTAACCTCCGTAAAAAGTAAAAGCAATTACTTAACATAACATCTATTAGTCTATTAGTTTTATAATAAAATTATATTTATATTAATTACATCGAATTTCTTTCTAGCGTAAGTTTAACCTTTTTACTTTGAATCTGAATGGTTTAACTTTAGTTTTATGTGCTGATCATCATTGTGGTTCTTTTTGCCATTTTTATTGTTAGTTGCTTTAAGTTTGCGATTGTATGAATTATTGGTTGTTTCAAAATTGCAATTTGTGTTTAACGGGTTTAACATTTGTTGACATTGTAGACAATTTAGGGTTCCTTCTGCAATAAATTTCACAATCACAACTAAGCATTTATATAGATACACTATATGTTTTAAATTTTCTCAAAAGTTATTTATTCACAATTATGCTTCCAAATGATTAAACCAAAACCCCCGTACCCTATTTTTCCTTGGGTACATGCAACTTTTTTGGTGTTCTTATTGTGGTATTTTAGTTCGTTGTTTATTCTTACAGTTGAACAAATTACTGTAATATAGTGTACTTGGGTTTGATTTTTTTTTTCTAATCGCTGGAACTGTAAGAATTACCAAATGAAAAAAGAAAATGATGTATGTTTACAGGTGCCTACCCCTTATGAATTAGTGTCTCCTGATGTGGATATGAACTAAAATATTGCAATTCAACAATACATTTTAACTATGAAAACTTATAAGAAAAACCCTTATGGATTTCTGATTATTTTTTCTTTTTAAAAGCATAGGAGTCCTGAGTTTGATGGAAATAATGTTGTGGGAAACATCATATATGGCCCAGGAGGGAAAAAAGTATCAACATGGTAAGGTGATTGATTAAATACTTTGTTTTACACTTTTACTCATAATTGAATATCCGTTTATGACTGCATACTTTTATTTTCCATCTTAACAAGCTCATGACAATATTATTCGCATCACATGGTGAAAGAATGTTTACCAGTGTAGCATCTCACTTCCTTTTTCTGTGGTATGTTTTTCATTATGCTTTACAACCTCAGTGGTTTTTTTTGGACAATGTTCTTAATAAATAGGTTTTATCTGTTTTTCCTTACTAAAAATCATTTGACAAGGTCTAGTCCTTTCAGGATAGAATTGGATTGATATATTTGTATGTTTTTTTATCAGGCTTCCATTTCCAGTTATGTCTAGTGTAGCATCCTACTTCCAATTATTCATATAGCATCCTACTTGTAATTTATGTACAAAATTGGTTTAGTTATTTTTTTTTCTTTTTTTTCTGATATATCTATTGGTTAGTTGTTCAATATACAATCCTTCTCCTATTTTATAGTAGAAAGTAGTGTCCAATGTTTATTTAGTTTTTAATTTTTTTTCTCTATTCTTTTTCATTTCTATTGATATAAAATCTACTTATATTTTCTGCCCCATAAATGGTTGTAGACAAAGAGTCTTATACATCTCATGGTGACCATTTTTTTTTGCAGGAATTAAGGAAAGTTTGGGCAGAAAGTTGGTAGATGGAATTTTGAAAAGGAACCAGAAAAACATGAGAAGATCGAGGTTGATTGCATTGATTATGAGTGCCAAAAAAATTGTAAGAATCTGCCTAATCATTTTTCTTTTGTGATTACTGATATTATGCTGGATAAGATGAACAGTTGGGGAGTGATGTATATGAACACAAGATGACACGTATGAAGACTAAGGGACCAAGGGTTCCAATGTACGTATATTTTGTATCTTTTGTTTTTATGTAATAGCCCATTTTGCATTTAGAGTTTGCTTAAATATGCTCCGTTTTCTATTGGTAGGTGTCGATAAGCTTGATGGACATTTATCAATAAGAAGCATATGAGTCTTCGGGTGCATATCAAGTTTGATTGGCTTGTATATATTGGGGTGTTTCAAGCGAGCAACATCAATAAATTGATGAGCATGAGAAATGGGGTGTGGCAATGAGATAAGTGTCAAAATCCTTCAAGTGTTAGTGGATGTAATTATGTACAAATTCATTAGAAATTAATAAAAGGATTTCTTTATTTGGGTTATTAAGTGCAAAAAGTCAAATGTAACAATTGTAAAAATAAGCATTTTGGTATTGATATATTTAATAGAAAAAAATATTAAACAACCAGTAAAAAGAAAAGACTTGGTTGTATAAATAGAACTGGGCTATATAATTAGACAGGATCTGCATCTAGACAAGATCTGCATCTAACTTGCAAGATAGAACCCGGTTGTATGCCTGAGAACTGGGCTATATAGTCATATGGAATGCTTTTTGGTTTGAGAAAAAGACCCAATTTATATTACGGAACCGGGTTGTATTAGCTTAATAAGTCCCGGTTGTAAAACTGAAAGCTGTATTAAGGAGGCAAGCAAACTCAGTGATGGCGGAAGAAGATTTCATCACAAATGCTATCTTCATGATAGAAAAGTGAAATTTTAATGAAAACATATCAACGAATTGTTCCAGCGGGTTTAGCAATCAGGTATTACGTCAATATATTGTTGCCAATTGTTGTGTTATTTAGTTGTAACTTTAGTTATATTTTTAATTGAAGAAAACAGTTTACTATTCATTCACTTACAGAGGTGAGATACATCATTGAATATCAGTTCGTCAAAATAACGGGCTTCTTTAGTTGGGAATAAAACGCACAATGCCGCTTACATACACAATACCATTTAGGATCCGGGTTCGCGTAACGTTTACAATCGCCTCTCACATAGTTATTTTCTCTGCAATAATCCAAACATTTTTCGGGCTCACAAGTCTTTCCCCATTCTTGCAGGACATCACAAAATAGGCTTGCCTTCTCCTCTACATTCCATAAACATAATATAAGAAGTAAAATATCCTTATAAGAAATTCACAAATCATGAACGTCCTGTCTTATATTATAGAAAACATACCACTATACACAATCATCACGAGCAACAATGCTAGAACCACCACGTTTGTTTGTTCTTTCAGTATAGGAAAACTCATTTTGCTAATATAAAAATCGATGTTGTTAGAGTCCATGAAAACAAATATTATATAGAATAGGAAAATAAATGCCTTCTTTTTGTTCGTATATCAATAAAACATGAATACTAACCATTTTTGTCCGTATATAAACAAACTAAGAGTAACAACTATTTATGAGTATATTTAATAACTATTCTAGTTTTATTTATTTATTTATTTTTATTATTTATTTTTTACGGCAAATCTAACTTACCCTAAACTACTCCTAGTACCACATATGACTTGGACAAGACTTGAACCATTGATCTCAAAGAGGAAGACAACACCGGTACGACTGGTACGATTGTAGTAGAAACCTTTTGGTTTATAACTATTAGTTGAAAATTTATAGTTAATAAGTATATTTAATAACTAATATAAGAGTGGTTGAAAGTTTGGCATGGTTCATTTATAAAAGAAAAATTAAATATACTTCTACTTATTTTCTTATATATATTATTATTATTTTTAAATGATGAAAAACATAATAAAATCTAATTTTATTTTATTAAATATAAATAATATTACAAAACTTGTTAATAATTATATATATGTAGAAAGTTGATAGAAAGAAAAACCTGATTCTAATATTAAATAATATATTAGAACTTCATTCTATTTGATCTATACCTCATAAATAATGCTATTCAAAACATGATCGAAGACAATTTGTTATAAACATTTTTCAAAACATGATCGAAGACAATAGTTTTTCCAATTAACAATAATAAAATTTAAAAATAATACAAATTTAGAAAAATATGATATGTTATCTTAAAATAATAGTTGATAATTTAAATAATAATCATCGAATTTAAAAATAACAAAATAAACTATTTTTAAGTTATTTAACCATAATAACTTTTTATTCACACACATATGTAATAAGAAATCATTTGAGTTGTGGTGACTTGGTAAGACATATGAAAGATATGGTTGATAACCTATTGATTCCTCTTCAAATCCTGGTATTACTCAGCCGTTGTGGCCATGGAGGTTCGTCTGTAGTAATTCCAAGGCATGAGGCAAAGCCTAATATTTGCAGCGGAGAATTAGTTGGTGTGCGAAAGCTGGCTCGGAAACCCTTTTTACGGAAGTTCCATTTCCAAAAAGGAGACGAACAAGATGGAAAAGCTGACCAGGACCTACATAAAAGAAATCGTGCGATTACACGGAGTGCCAATATCAATTATCTCTGACAGAGATAGTAGATTTACCTCATAGATTTGGCTGTCACTTCAGAAGTCCTTGGGAACCAAGCTCGATATGAGCACAACTTACCATCCCCAAACTGATGGCCAGAGTGAGAGGACCATCCAAACATTGGAAGATATGCTAAGAGCCTATGTGATAGATTTCTATAAGGCGTGGGATGCCTATTTGCCACTGATCGAGTTCTCATACAACAACAGCTACCACACAAGCATCAAGGTCGCTCCCTTTGAGGCCCTATATGGACGTAAATACAGATCATCCCTATGTTGGGCTGAGGTGGGAGATACACAACTGGAAAAAGGGAAAATACAAAATAGCACACTCACCGGGCCCGAGATTATCAGGGAAACAACTGAGAAGATCGTTCAAATTAGGGAACGAAGAAAGGCGTCCAGAGACTGACAAAAGAGCTACGCAGACAGACGATAGAAGCCCTTGGAATTTTAAGTCGGTGATCGCGTACTGCTAAAGGTCTCTCCGTGGAAAGGGATGATACGCATTGGAAAGCGGGGAAAATTGAATCCAAGGTACATCGAACCATTCGAGATCCTTGCGAGGATCGGTCTGGTGGCTTACAAGCTGCAGTTACCACCAGAGCTCAACAATGTACACCCTGTCTTTCATGTGTCAAACCTGAAGAAATGCCTATCTGACGAAAATCTCGTTGTCCCGCTTGATGAGGTTGAGGTAAATGAAAACCTTCATTTCGTTGAGGAACCCGTAGAAATAATGGATTGGGAGGTGAAACGAATGAAACAAAGTCGCATCCCCATTGTGAAGGTCCGATGGAGTGCCAAAAGAGGACTTGAGTTCACCTGGGAGCGTGAGGATCAGATGAAGCAGAAGTATCCGTATCTCTTTCCTAGTTCTTGGGCCTACACTGGAACTAATTTCGGGATTAAATTCCCTCTAACAAGGGGATGATGTCACAACCAGAAAACTTAGAGTCAAGAAGAGTTTATATTGTAACCATGTATCAATAAACTCATGATGTAACCCTATTGCAATAAAACATTTGAATGCCATATGGGCATTGATTTTATAAGCTATCATAGATATATAAATAAGTATATACAAGCCTTGTGGAACCATGTTGTAAGTAGCCTTGACAAGTCAACAAGAAACCACACATTAAACAATTTTTGGATTTACAGCATAATATGTTACAACCAAAATTTTTTTGCCTTGTAAAGTCAAGCCAATCAACCAAAAGTCAGACTTAAGTTCATTGCCTTCTAGCCTTGTTAAGGGTCATTCTAATGAGTTTTAAGCCTAGTACATCCAAGGAATGAGTAATAAGAACTACCTGCTAGAGTCACTGCACAACATTCAAGCCTTAAACACCACCAAAAGGAGTTCATGGCCATAACACATGAGTTTACGGCCGTAAACTCAAGGCTGGCCGTAAACTCCCCCCATTAGTCTCATTCCCTTCAATTTTCTTTCATTCTTACACTTTCAACTCAAAAAACTTCCATTCTCTCTCAAGTATCATCAAGCCTTTCATCCTAGATCTTAAAAAACGTAAGTGTTATTCCATCTTTGAGTTGCTATTCTTCTTAATCTAGTACACCCCTATGATTTCATCCATAAAAACATCTCTTTTGGGTAGATCTTCAAGATCATCAACTTTCACCAAGAACACCAAGAACACACACTTGTTCTTGGTGGCCGAAAACTCCTCAAAGGCCCTCAAAAGTGTGAGTATTCCATCTATCATCTAGTTATACCAGTTAAACACTAGATCATAGTCTTGAAACAACCATCTAGGCCTTAACATCAAGAGTTTACGGCCATGGAATCTCCCTTGGCCGTAAACCCTCGTTTTGGTCATGTCATGAGCCCTAAACCCTTCTAGACACTTGCTATCCATTAGAACAATTGAAACTTTGAAACCCCTCTCCTTTAAGACCCAAAAAGGCACCATTCGGAGAGTTTACGGTCATTAACTTTTTAGTGTGGCCGTAAACACCTCAACACCTCCTAAAAGGTTAGTTTTGATCATCCTCTTGTAGAGCAATAGTCCCACAAGCTTCCCTATCATTCAAACACCCTATTGTGCACCTTTTACCTTGAGTTTACGGCCGTAAACCCCATGACCGTAAACACCAATTGGTGGCCTTACACATCCCTTAGATGAATCACATGTGATTCTAACACTTGGTCCAAGTGTTTCCTAGTCCCTAAAGGTGTTTCCTTGCATGTGGTTGCTTCTAAACCCTATATTTATGCCATTATATGTCATTTAGGACTCGTTGTGTCTCGAAACTTCATTCGTGGAACTTCTCATCCTTACGCACATATTCGTTTGAATCACCCACATAAGGTGAGTTCATACCCCTATAATGAATCTTTTAACTGTTTTAAATACTTTTAAGGGGGGAAATAAAAGTTGAACACAATGATAATTGAGTAAATGTTTGTTATAAACATATTTCAAAAGATTGCTTATGTCTTTTATAAGTTATCAAAACATTTCAAAAACTCTTTTAAAGTTATGTTACTTTATAGTTTAACAAAACTCCGTTTTTAAAGTACAAGCATAACTTAGTAGTAAAATGAGTCTTTTCAATAACAGTTCAAGTAAACATGCTAGTAAACTATAGTAGGTATAGTTTAGGAGTTCAGTTCATACTAGATGCTAGAACATACTATAAAGCGAAACAGGGAGGAGGATGGACCCCCAGTAGTACTGCTAAGAAAGCTAATTTCGGGATAGTAGGGCAAGGTTGCCAGGTCTACGAGTGGGTATTTAGCCTATCATGAATCCTATCATGAATAGTAGGACCGATCATGAATCCTATCATGAATAGTAGGGCAAGGTTGCCAGGTCTACGAGTGGGTATTTAGCAAATCAGAGGAGCGCAACCCCAGTAGTACTGCTAAGAAAGCTAATTTCGGGATGAAATTCCATCTAACGGGGGGATGATGTGACAACAGAAATTTTTTTGGGTCGTCACATCATCCATCTTCTTGCTCTCCGGGGTTACCTTGTTTGGTTGTGGTTTTGGAGTAGGATCACTTATTCGAAAGTCTATTTAGTCTTAAATTATATACAACTTGTATACATTGTGCAATTATAGAAGGACTCTGTAAGGATCACCCCATAATGTTTCACTTAAATCTCATAGATTCTTTAGACACTTCCATTCTCGCACGACAAACCCAAATAGATGTAACCACTCCCTCATAGCGGTCAACAGAAGAGTCAAGGAGGAACAAGAGCAAGTTCATGAGAAGTTCTCAAAGAAGGATCAACCGAAGTAACCAAAACGTCTTATGCGTCACACTAATAAATAATAATCTTGTTTAACTTAATGAGTTAGTGGAGACACTGCTCACATTATGTGTTAGGATTATTTTCTTACATACAGCTGGTAACAGTTATTCAGGTAACAAATATTCATTAGAGGATAGCCATTCCAAATTCATAAAGTTTATTAGGTATAGACTCTTTTATGAATTGTTTCCAGAACCCTGTGGAAGTCAGGACCCGATACCCTCAGAACTAGGATAACCTTGTCTTTCTGCTTTCGGCTTATATCCACTGTTATAGACTTATTCCATCTCATCTTTGTATTCTTTAAGCAAAGATGCCTCCTCCCAGATCAAACCGACGCACTACTCTGATAACTCCAAATCCAACACCACAGTTAGATTCTGCTGCTCTCCAAGCAGCGATATCCTCCGCAGTGGCAACTGCTCTAGCTCACTTCGGCGAAGGTGGCACCTTCGGATCTGGTAGCGGTACCCACTTAGCCAACCCCGGAGATTCTCACGGACACCCAAGGGAGTGTTCGTACAAGGACTTCATGAACTGCAAACCCATCTCCTTTAATGGGAATGGTGGAGTCATCGCGCTGATGCGATGGTTCGAGAAAACAGATTCGGTCTTCGCAAGCTGTTCGTGCTCAAAAGGGAGCAAAGTAAAGTTTGCTGCCTGCACTTTCTCAGACAGAGCCCTGACATGGTGGAACAGCCATGTTAAGTCACTGACCCTATCAGTGGCTAACTCAATAGGTTGGGAAAAACTAAAAGAGTTAATGCTGGAAGAATACTGCCCGTTGGGCGAAGTTCAAAAGCTGGAACAAGAACTATGGGAGCTCACGATGGTAGGCTCAGACATAGTGGCCTACACTGACAGTTTCAGCGACCTAGCAGCACTATGCCCGGGATGGTAACCCCGGAGAGCAAGAAGATAGAAAGATACATCTGGGGTCTAACTGCCCCGATCCAAGGAGATGTACTATCTTCTAACTCAATCACATTCGATAGTGCCAAACGCCTGGCTCAGTGACTCATCGACCGTGGAGTCCGCCATGGTGTATAAGTTCTCGATCCCGAGCCATCAAGTGGAGAGGACTATAAACGGAAGTCGGGGAACAAGAGGAAGAAGAAGCGAACAACACAGGAACCCCCGCAGGAGCAACAAACGAGTACTATGTACGCCGCCACAACACCTGCTACTCCAGCACCTGCAAGTCGATATGCTGGAACCCTCCCGAAGTGTGGAAAGTGCAACTGTCACCACACCGGGGTATGCCGGGAAATGCAGTGTCTGAACTGCCACAGAAAGGGACACACTGTCCGTTTCTGCAGGGCACCGGCTCAACCGATCTCCCAAGTCCCCAGAGCTGAAGAAAACCAAGCCTGCTATGGCTGTGGTGAGACTTTACACTACCAG
The DNA here is from genome assembly GCF_052849685.1 of Lactuca virosa. Classification (NCBI taxonomy): domain Eukaryota; kingdom Viridiplantae; phylum Streptophyta; class Magnoliopsida; order Asterales; family Asteraceae; genus Lactuca; species Lactuca virosa. The sequence goes on from NC_136430.1 coordinate 127,032,899, forward strand.
AGGGACTGCCCGATAACAAAGAACTCAGGAGCGGACAGACGAATTCTGATGATCACCGCAGGAGAATCAACCCCGGAGTCGTCAACGAGCAGCGGTACGTCTTCGATCTATAAATTACTTTAAAAATTAATTTATATTTATAAAAGATTAAAACTTGGGGAAAACACTTAAAAGTAATTATAATAACCAACTTATTGGAAGAAGCCACAATATTCAAGAGAACTAAAAGACCCGTTCAGAGAAGCTATGATGGCTGAGTATGTACATCAGGGTTGTGCATAGCTGAGATGTTGCAGACCTAGAGTGAGTAATTCCGCCTTAATTCCAGTTCGTTGTTTGGTTGTGGATTTGGGGCAGAGTTACTCAGTCGACCGTCTTATTTATCTTAATTATTCATAACTTGTATATGACAGGCGATCATAATGGTACCGAGGATGATCGTAGTATAAAGTCTCGACACTAGTTATCAAGGCACTTTCAATGTATGTACTCGCTCATCGTGGTACGATACGTAGAAGTGTTAACATCAGGGGGAAAACAGAAAGCACTAGAACATTTAGAAAGAGTACATTGTCGAACACACTAAGGGTACATCACCGTATAACAGACGTTTCTTTCAAATCAACCAAACTTTGTTCAGTGAAGAGTCCGTTTCTATCATTCGTCATGAGTTGGCGTGGTCCTTACTACACTAAGTTCATATGTTTCTATCGCATCAACCGTCAAATTCACGAAACCTTTGTCATTCGTAACGACAGTCCGACCCAGACCCCAGTTTTGTCCTTCGTATTCTAAACCCCGAAGTACTCGTGCGGAGAGTACTTTGCCCTCCGAAGCCTTGCCGCCGTATGTTCCGCAAACCTTCACGAAATACCACTCGTCCAGCAGACCAAGTTCAAGCACAGAGGCTAAGGACGAATACAGCCCACCTATCACTATTTAGTGTATACGCGAGGGTAGTACATGATCATGATTACACAGATTTAGTATGTGCGCTTCCACCCTATCTCCTGTTCCTTTTTTGGTTGTAGACCTGGGGCAGAGTCGCACATCCGAATGTCTAACTAATCTTAATCATATACGACTTGTATACATGATGTAATGGTAGATGGACCGAGCATGAATCCTATCATGAATAATAGGGCAAGGTTGCCAGGTCTACGAGTGGGTATTCTGCAAATCAGAGGAGCGCAACCCCAGTAGTACTACTAAGAAAGCTAATTTCGGGACGAAATTCCATCTAAAGGGGGGATGATGTGACAACCCAAATTTTTTTGCCTTGTAAAGTCAAGCCAATCAACCAAAAGTCAGACTTAAGTTCATTGCCTTCTAGCCTTGTTAAGGGTCATTCTAATGAGTTTTAAGCCTAGTACATCCAAGGAATGAGTAATAGGAAGTACCTGCTAGAGTCACTTTACAACATTCAAGCCTTAAACACCACCAAAAGGAGTTCACGGCCATAACACATGAATTTACGACCGTAAACTCAAGGCTGGCCGTAAACTCCCCCCATAAGTCTCATTCCCTTCACTTTTCTTTCATTCTTACACTTTCAACTCAAGAAACTTCCATTCTCTCTCAAGTATCATCAAGCCTTTCATCCTAGATCTTTAAAAACATAAGTGTTCTTCCATCTTTGAGTTGCTATTCTTCTTAATCTAGTACACCCCTATGATTTCATCCATAAAACATCTCTTTTAGGTAGATCTTTAAGATCATCAACTTTCACCAAGAACATCAAGAACACACACTTGTTTTTGGTGGCCGAAAACTCCTCAAAGGCCCTCAAAAGTGTGAGTATTCCATCTATCATCTAGTTATACCAGTTAAACACTAGATCATAGTCTTGAAACAACCATCTAGGCCTTAACATCAAGAGTTTATGGCCATGGAATCTCCCTTGGCCGTAAACCCTCGTTTTGGTCATGTCATGAGCCCTATACCCTTCTAGACACTTGCTATCCATTAGAACACTTGAAACTTTGAAACCCCTCTCCTTTAAGACCCAAAAAGGCACCATTCGGAGAGTTTACGGCCATTAACTTTTTAGTGTGGCCGTAAACACCTCAACACCTCCTAAAAGGTTAGTTTTGATCATCCTCTTGTAGAGCAATAGTCCCACAAGCTTCCCTATCATTCAAACACCCTATTGTGCACCTTTTACCTTGAGTTTACGGCCATAAACCCCATGACCGTAAACACCAATTGGTGGCCTTACACATCCCTTAGATGAATCACATGTGATTCTAACACTTGGTCCAAGTGTTTCCTAGTCCCTAAAGGTGTTTCCTTGCATGTGGTTGCTTCTAAACCCTATATTTATGCCATTATATGTCATTTAGGACTCGTTGTGTCTCGAAACTTCATTCGTGGAACTTCTCATCCTTACGCACATATTCGTTTGAATCACCCACATAAGGTGAGTTCATACCCCTATAATGAATCTTTTAACTGTTTTAAATACCTTTAAGGGGGGAAATAAAAGTTGAACACAATGATAATTGAGTAAATGTTTGTTATAAACATATTTCAAAAGATTGCTTATGTCTTTTATAAGTTATCAAAACATTTCAAAAACTCTTTTAAAGTTATGTTACTTTATAGTTTAACAAAACTCCGTTTTTAAAGTACAAGCATAACTTAGTAGTAAAATGAGTCTTTTCAATAACAGTTCAAGTAAACATGCTAGTAAACTATAGTAGGTATAGTTTAGGAGTTCAGTTCATACTAGATGCTAGAACATACTATAAAGCGAAACAGGGAGGAGGATACAATACATGATAACAGAAGGAACATACTAAGATACTATTAAAGAACGAACATACTAAATGCTATAGCAGGAGAACAATACAGGATCTAACTATACCAATAATCACTAACTCATTGTTCTAAACAAAAGGTGATAGTAAATTGGGTATACATGATCATATAACATTAATGTGAATTTACACGGCCTAGCAATTTGTTTGCGGAAGTCGCGTTTGGTCCCCAAAGTCTCTTGCATGGAGAGCGTATAGTATGGGTACTATCCATCACATTATAACCTTAATAAAACAAACATGTTTTAAGGTAATCAGTACGTCAGGATGTCAATTTAAAGGACAACTGTGTACTTACATTTTCCCATTACTTTCATATCGTGACAGTTCCACTTGAAAGTTAATGCAAACTATTTTCGAGTTAAGATAGTTATAAACTAGGGAAAACTTACATCTTTTCAAACTACAAACAGAACAGTCGAGTCTAGTACATTCAGTAGAAAAGGGCCTATAATGCTAACTTTATGATTCCTTAATGTATACATCAGGAATATATATTAATCGGATCCGACAGGTAATAGGATGTGTGCTTTCCGCTTCATTTCCTTTTCCTTGTTTGGTTGTGGGCTTAGAGCAGATGCACCCAGCCTACTATCTATCCGATCTTAGCTATATATATGTTCAGTATACACCAAGTAATCATAAGGGGTACCAGGTATGGGCCAGGTCATTGTTTGACCACGAACTCCAGATGGATTTGAACTGACTTACCCTATCTACGTAGGTTAGTTGGTTCATTTTTTATTGAAACAACAACCTCGATCACCAATATTTTAACTTTACATTTTTATTCTTGCACAACTCGCATGCATATGCCTAGTGTGTGTGGGTATATATATATATATATATATATATATATGTATATATATATATATATATATATATATATATATATATATATATATATATACTGACATGGTCCTAATAAAGCTATAATTAGTCCCTAGGCGCAACACGAATGACTAGAAAGCTCCTAGCGATTAATGGTCCCCTACAGAATGAGCAAAGTAGTAGCAAACGATAAAATTTGAACGCTTTGAAGAAGTTCTATCTCAATAGAAAGTATTTGAAGAATGATTAGTGCTATATTAATCATGTTAATCTATTTTGTTATGATATTCGTGGTGTTTATGGATTTTGTTATGATATTAGTCATGTTTAATTTTTTAAAATTCAAAGAATTAACAATTTAGGGTACCCAATTAATCCTCAGATTAATCCCCTCCTAGCCGATTAATCTCTTAAACCCAATCCACTTACTAGCTAACTTCGAAAGTTTATTCCAACATTAATACACACACATATATATATATATATATATATATATATATATATATATATATATATATATATATATATATATATATATATATATATATATATAATTTTGGCAGGAAGGTAAGAAATTTTTTATATACATTTTTTTTTGCAAACAAACAGAATGAATCATTAGATGATTCAAAAGTAAGATTATTCACAAGAAAAAATTCCCAAAAAAACACCTTCATGATTTAGTTTTAAGTAAATCAAGAAAAACTTTACTTTTGTGACAATTTTAATGAATATGAACAAAATCATCGTAAAAATGAATCATTGAGATGTTTTATCGGAAATTTTTATTGTGAATCATGCTATTTTTGATCCCTTTAGTGATTCATTTATTTTGTTTGCCAAAAAATATGCCGAAAAAAACTTCTCACCTTCCTACCAAATAAAATTTCTTGTCGGATATATATATATATATATATATATATATATATATATATATATATATAATAATAATAATAATAATAATAATAATAATAATAATAATAAATTTACATAGCAGAAATTGTGGTTCAGCAAAATAGGTCTATATTGTCTAACTTCAAGAATATGGGTAAACTTGGCTTCTGTTGTTTTATCAACATTAAGAAAATGGTCCTTCCGACACATGACATCAAAAAGTACTATTAAATTTAGGTAAAGTTCAATTTTCACCCTTTTTTTACTTTGACATATTTTTAGTTATTTTTCTTCTTTAGTAATATTTATTAAATAGGGCTACAACATACCCACCCCTACGAAAGAATAATTTATTTCTCTCTTTCATGCCTACATTCTTTATATCTCTCTTTTTGTCTCTCTCCGTCTTTGTCTCTGTTTCTTTATCTTTTCTCTCATCTCACCAACGAGACCACCATTACCTCCACCAGCCAAATCCTCCATCACCGTCTGTAATCTCATGAAAATAGCTTGGCAACAACACTATATATATTCTACATAGAAACTAGATCCTTACAATATACTATATGTAGTCTCGCTCTACACTTATAAAGTCTCGAATTTCAAACCAAATTATTCTTTATAAAATATAAGTAATCAACTAGAAATCATTTTCATAAAAAGATCATAAGTATCAAATAGTTTGAAAAACAAAGCTCAAGTCAAAAAAGTAAATCAGAGTTTGTATAAATCCAAAACATGTAAATCATGATACGTGTATAGTCAAGTCGCGCCCTTCTCTTGTTTAGTGGAACAACATGCAAAACATAAAACTTTAAAACATAAGCACAAAACTTAGTGAGTTCCACAATATACAATATACTTATCTCATATATAATGCATAAAAATCATATGGTCATAGTCAACACCTTGGTGGGCATGAATATACATAGTAAACTTCCCACCTGACCTGTAGACTCCCATTCAGCTCACAGTCAATATCTTAGTAGGTCATCACCCTACTAACATGTAGACTCTCAACTACCCTCATAGTAGTCCTGAAGGCTCTTTTCAAACCACCCATAGGACTATTTCCCAACAAACACTAATCTAGTATACCCATATGTTTATACATTAACAATACTCATAAATCCTACCATACAAGGACATATAATGTCACATATAGTATAGTGAGAAAACTCATCTGAATTTACCAATACCAAACTAAAACATAGCCTCCTTGGAAGAATAACTAACATGAACCACCTAACACCAAACACCAAACAGAGGTTAGACCTCAGTCTAAAACTAAATTCCATCACAGTTTGACCCAAAGCCAAACTTGTCATAAAATCAACAGGTCAAAGTCAATGGCCAATGACCAGACGCGCTGCAACCAACATCTGGACGCCCGCGTCCATTACACGAAAAAAATAATTGATATCCTCTACACTACATGTTGTGTGCAAGGGAGCTACATGTGTCGCATAACACTCTTTTTTTGCAGCCATTTGTTAAGCACTTGATCTCTTAAGACAAAGGCTTATATTTTTTTTTCAAAACCTTTCTAAGTATGGTCTTAATGGATAAAGTTTCCAAATTTATCCATTTAGATTCTCTAACATATCTATCTCTAATCCTAGATCCAAAATGAGTCCAAAATGCTACTAACTTCATGCATGGTTCAAAAGGAATGTTACTATTCATTTCTTTTCAACACAATGGGTCAAGAATACCAATCTAATTAAACTTTTGACCAATAGTTTTCCCCAACTCCAAAAAATCTTCTAAAAAGAATCATACATGCTCAAAACCCGAAATCTAGCAAAGAAAAACCATTAACGTTTGAATGTGATGACATACAAATCACAAGGAAGTGTCTAGAAGGTAGGAATTTTATGGCACCAAAATGGAATTCAACTTCGAAAGTTGATATTATCATCTATACATATTACCGATTGATGATGTAAGAAATATATGGGATAATGGTAAGTGATAGGAAATAACTAAGTTTCTCAAAAGGCCCTTAGTTGGGATTACTATGTGGTTTTCTATCCTTTTATGCATTTCTATCTATAACCCCTTTTAGATGTGATTTTTTACCACATGGGGATGTTGGTGTAATATTAATACTAAGAAAGATATTATGGGGTTGACCATAATTTTAACTATAATAACACTTCCTTATCATTTTATTCGATAATTCTAAAGTGACAAACACAGTAGTAGAGCTCAAGAGTTGTTGTTGTTCTTTTTCTAATTGTTGCACTCCATTGTGTTTCATCTCGTTGAACTGCCCTCCAACAATATTCACCCTTTCGATTATTCTTTGGAGTCTTAGAAATTTATTTAGCAATCAATATGATCTTCATTTGTAGAATTATCTTTAATGGCAACGGTTTGGATGTTGATGAAAATGTTCGATGTATATATAAAATTTGATTAGTCTAAACAACATTGAAGTGAGTTGTGCGATTTGCATCCATTTGTAATGTGAATGATATAATTATGTACTAATAGATACAATTATGATTGATAGCAGACAAGATACTACTAGTTGAGAATGGCTTAATTCAATGGTTAATTGTGGCCAGTTGAGAATGATTAAAAGTTGGCAATAGCAACAAGTGGTAGACAACAAATTTATCATGTGGTGGATAGCATTTTCATGTTGTAGCTTATTATAGGGATATGTTATATCGAATATATAACAATCAAACGTGAAGGATGTGTCCAATGTATGATTTAAATCTAGTTAATAAGGTGTTCGTGCATAAACCAATTTTAGATGTTATTTACTACATAATAAGAATAAAATATTTCAATTAATAGATCTATAGTATCTTGATAAAGAGAGTGTTGTCTGCATTAAATTGAAAGAATAAATTTAGAGCCCTAAATGTATGATGCTAATAATGATTTTAAAATTTTGAGTAGGAGTATTATCCACTTTGAGGAAATGGAGCCCCTCAATTCATATTATACATTGACTAAAAGAGTGTTTGTTGGATACCATTTATGAATTTTTATTAGTTTGTAATAGTGTTTTATACATTATTTTATGTATTTATGTCGTCACTAGTGTAAATAATGGTCATTTCATGTTTCTCCCTAGAATTTTCATATTGTTTATATTATTTGTCTTTTTCAGGTATTGCATATAAGATATGTATTCTGGAAGCTTCTTAAACTTCTTGGATTCATACGTGGAGTTAAATGGAGCTAAAACACCATAGGAAATTGGATGTTGGATTAAAGTAGCTAAAATTGAAGTGTTGAATCGTGCTTTTTTACAGTTTACAGGATTGGGTTTCATCCCTCAAAATTTTTGGACCACTTTGGACACCATTTGAGGACCTCGTTAGCATTACACAATCACACTAACTGAAACACGATCATGTTTTAGTCGCAAAGTTTTTTTGTGTCTTAAAATTGTTTTTTGGATGTTTAAAAGAGTTACAAGATCGTTACATCACATTACACAACTGTCTTTCATCCAATAGATGATCGTGTTTCGGCCCAAAGGTCTTAAAACGGCATCCCACTTCATTAAAATTGACCTGACGTGTTTTTCTAGATTTTTTTTCTATTTTTTGCTAATGCCAGTTTCAGAAACACGACCCTATAAGTCCCACAATTCTTATTTGAATCTGCCAACTGCTTATATATACCCCTATTACTTCTAGACTAAGGGATTCTGCTAAAGAGCATTTCTAAACGAATTTTAAACAATTTCCGACCATTTCTATCATTTTCTGGCGATTTACAAAGATCAGAAGATTGTGACTCTACCAATTAGTTGAATTTATACCTTTTTAGTTTATAGACTTTATTTTAACTTCTTTGATATGTTTTTAGCCATGTCTGACTAAAACCTGTAGTTTTTAGTTCTACAAATACATCATTTTTTATGTATTTAAGATTTATATTTGGTTTTTAATATATATTTCTATCTAGTATTTTCAGTTTGGTTTTTCAAATATGTTTGATTTTTAGTTCTATTTAAACTGGCCATTTGAATAAAGATTAGTCAATTTAGTTAATCAATTGTTAAAATTTCTAATTAGTTTAATTAACTGGTAATATGTAACAAGTGTTAGATTTGTTTAATTGTAAGTTGTATCTTATGATTCGAACGGTTGTTCATAAAACACAATTTTATAGACTTCTACTCTAGAAGTTCATATTTCTTCTGTTAATTTAAATTCATTGTTTGAAGAATTGAAGAAAAAGTTGATGATTTGCTACTTTTATAGGATAAAAAGTTTGATGAACTTTCGCATAACCTAGACACTAAGTTCAAGCTTTTGAAAGAGTATATTAACGAGTTTTGTACTAAATTTTTTATAGGTTTCTATAATAAGATTGTTCACCTCAATACAAAATGTCACATGGAGTTTAGTAAATTTGTAACAACCCGAAAACAGGATAAAATTTTTCTTTTTTAAAACAAGTACTACAAGTATAAAAATTGTTCCAAAACCAACACAATGTATAAATATCACATCATCAAAGTACAATATCAAAATGCGGAAATAACGGGAGAGAATGTTGTGCCATCACGCCGAGCCTTTCCCCTTGGTACCGAAAGTACCTGAAACCATAATCAAAATCTATCAGCAAATGCTTAGTAACTTTTCCCCAAAGTACCACATACCAACATAGAAATTAATGCTATGGGCCAAATCATAGTATTACGTATAATTCTTGCCGAGGGCCATATCTCGGTCTTCCATAAAATTGTTAGGGGCCAAATCCTGGTCTTTAATGCAACTGCCAGGGGCCATATCCTGGCCTTTCATGCAACAGCCAGGGGCCAGATCCTGGTCTTTCATGCACATATCACACAAGTAGTCTGTATCCTATAATACAAATAATGGGTTGGCCTTGGTGCCTTCGACCCATTGATACAGTGAGAAAACTCACCCTAGTCTGCTGGAAATACAATACGCTCTAGAAAAGTCCTACACTATCACAAACAAATAGCCCTAATCAGCATTAGTTCATAATCCCAATACATGGGCCTAAACCCTAAGTCCAAACTCCTAAGATAAGGGCCCAATTGTCTTTGTCATAATGAGCCTAACCATTCTTAGACTAAATGAAATAACGGGCTCCAAAGCCAACAAAGGCCCAACTATACCACTTAAGGCCCATTAGCAGAAGTCAAAGGCCCACCTACCCTAAATAGGTCAAGACCCAAAACCAACTAAGGCCGAATGACCCAAAGGCCCAACAAAACTCACTTGGAGCGTACGCGTGGTGTAATCTCAGTACGCTCGGCGTACTTGATCGCCATGAAGTAGGCAGTGCGTACACCTTGGTATGCTCAGCACCTTTAGCCATTTGGTGCTTAAATCATGTAGCCACTTAATCTAACTTCCACATCTCGATCATAATGGGGGTCCTAGGGCATAAATTTGGCCACTTTATGCCTTAGCATGTGTTATGGGAGTCCAAGATAACATTTTTATGCTTCTAACATGCCAAAGGGACTAAGATCTAGCATTTCTAGCTTATGGAGTTGCCCAAACTCCCAAAAGAGAATCCATGGACTATAAATGAGCTTATAAACAAACCCTAACTCTAACTATCAAAAGGATCGACAAGGTATGAGCTTTTTACCTTCTAAAGCTTCCTAAGACGATGCAGATTCAGGATCTTGAAGCTCAACCACGTCCAAGGCCTGATCACCAAGTTCGTCTTCTTGCAACCACACCAAAAAGGCCATCAAAGTTACTTTCAAGCTCAAATAACTCACTCAAAGGAAAACAAGGGTTTTAGGGATGTTAAAAGCAGTGGAGGCTAATAAAGGTGAGGGTCCAAAGGTTATAAATGTGTTTAAATAGAGCTTATGCCCTAAAATAAGGGTTTTCACTTTCGGCTATGTACACCCTGCGTACACTTCGTACACCTCATGTACGTGGATCGGGCCCCCGATCCAAGACTCCCATGTACGCTCAGCGTACATAGACGTACGCCCAACGTACAAAGGGACCTCTTTTGCAATTATATTTTTATTCCAAAGACTAAAAGGAAAAATAACTGGATCCGAGTGTTACAAATCTCCCCCACTTGAATTAGACTTCATCCTCGAAGCCTGCTGCCACAAACAAATCCGGGTAGTGCTCCCTCATCCCGTTCTTCGACTCCCACATCCACTCAGATCCCTTTCGGTGCTGCCATTGCACCTTCACTAGATTCACCACCTTGTTACACAAAGTTTTAGTCTTTCTGTCGAGAATTCTAATGGAATTTTCCACATAATTGAGCGCTCATCCACCTGAATATCATCCAGCGATATCACGGCTGACTCATTAGCTACACACTTCCGCCTGAATATCATCCAGCGATACGTTTTCGAAATAGTAATTGCTTTGAAAATTAATTTATATTTATATAAGATTAAAACTTGGGGATAACACTTAAAAGTAATTATAATAACTCACTTATTGAAATAAGTCACAATATTCAAAAGAACTAAGAGGTCCGTTCTGAGAAGCTATGATGGCTTAGTATGTACATTAGGGTTGTGCATAGCGAAGATTTTGCAGACATAGAGTGAGTGATTCCGCCTTAATTCCTGTTCCTTGTTTGGTTGTGGATTTGAGGCAGAGTTACTCAGTCAACCGTCCAATTCATCTTAATTATTCATAACTTGTATATTCCAGGCGATCGTAGTGGTCCCAAATAACACCTACCAAAGAAAGACATATATATATACATATATATATATATATATATATATATATATATATATATATATATATATATATATATATATATAATTTTTTATTTTTCTTAATTTTTGTATTTTAATTTCCCCCCCTTAATTTGGGCATGGGGAAGAAAGACAATAAAATAAATGCACAAAAGTAAAAGAAATTTGTCTTTGAAATGAATCATTTTAAGAAAAACTCAGGAGTATCGAGAAGAAAACTCAAACCGTAATTCACCAATGGAAGTTGAATCCAGATGGTCTAAGAACAGCACGCATATGCAACAACATGTTCAACCTGTTGTGTTTCAATCTCGGAACATATCCAAAAGTTCTTCACATCGTTAAGTACAATCCGCATTTGTGATCCTTTCCTTTCTTCCTTTCCCGCAAAGGACACATACCCTCACTTAAAGTTATGAGTGGTGTACATTTGAGAGATGCCTCCTATCATGTGCCTGGAATAACCACTATCAAAAAACTGAAGTCTGATGACATTCCTTCATAGCTGCTCCGACACAGAGTGCGGGATTAGTTGGTCTTTGGAACCCAGTCCATTTTGAAGCTGGGTTTACCGTTATCGTCTACGCAAGGTACTTGTGACATCCCCATTTTCACGGTCAGAAAAGATCGATTTGTTTATGCTTTATTTTGAAAATCAGAGTATCTTTTAAAGAAACATGTTGCGGAATTTGTTCCCAGAAAAACATGATAAATATATTATCAAAGCATTTCCGAAGAATTGTATTTTATTCCTTTTTAAAACATTGGGATGTCATTGTCAATACAGAAACATAAGCATAAACATACCTGACATTCATTTACACTAGTGATCTACATCTTCTTAGTCTCTCAGTGTAATGTAGCTTCGTATCGACACCTGTGATACAAATAAACTAAGTGGGTCAGGTTGGGAAACTTGGTGAGTAGATAGGGGTTTCAATCCCACAATGTTATATCATATATATAATTGAGAACTCACAAAATATACAATTTCACCATATATATATGTATAAGCAACTCTTACCCCACCCCGTCGATCCTCACAACGACACTATCCATACTCTCAGAACTTAAAATTTATCTCTTTACTTAATCCATACTCCCGGATCTAATCCATGCTCTCGGATCAATAACTGTGCCCATTCCATACTCTCGTACTAGGGACAAATGTCTAAATCCAGAACTTGGGGATAACACTTAAAAGTAATTGCTTTGAAAATTAATTTATATTTATATAAGATTAGAACTTGGGGATAACACTTAAATATAATTATAATAACTCACTTATTGAAATAAGTCACAATATTCAAAAGAACTAAGAGGTCCATTCTGAGAAGCTATGATGGATTAGTTAAAGTATCGTAGTGGTACCAAGGAGGATCATAGTTAAAGTATCGATACTAGATAAGAAAGAAATTTCGCGGTATGTACGCGCACATCGCGGTACGATACGTAGAAGTGTTAACATCAAGGGGAAAACAGAAAGCACTAGAACATTTACAAAGAGTACATTTTTGAGCACACTAGGGAAGTACATCATCGTATAACAAACGTTTCTTTCAAATCGGCCAAAACTTTGTTCAGTAAAGAGTCTGTTACTATCTTTCGTCATGAGTTGGTGTGGTCCTCACCATACTAAGTTCATATGTTCCTATCGTCTCGATCGTCAAGTTCACGAAACCTTCGTCATTCGTAGCGACAGTCCGACCTAAACCCCAGTTTTGTCTTTCGTATTCTAAAACCCGAAGTACTCGTGCGAAGAGTACTTTGTCCTCCGAAGCCTTGCCGTCGTATGTCCGCAGACCTTTCCGAAATACCACTTGTCCAGCAGACCAAGTTCGAGCATAAAGGCTAAGGACGAATACAACCCACCTATCACTATTCAGTGTATACGTGAGGGTGGTATATGATTATGATTACGCAGATCTAGTATGTGTGTTTCCGCCCTATCTCCTGTTCCTTGTTTGGTTGTGGACCTGGGGCAGAGTCGCACATTCGACCGTCTAACTAATCCTGATTATATACGACATGTATACACAAGATAATTATAGATGGACCAAGTATGAATCCTATCATGAACAGTAGGGAAAAGTTCCAGGTCTACGAGTGGGTATTCTGCTAATCATAGGAGCGCAACCCCAGTAGTACTGCTAAGAAAGCTAATTTTGGGACGAAATTCCATCTAACGGGGGGATGATGTGACAACCTGAAAAATTATTGCCTTCTAGCCTTGTTAAGGGTCATTCTATTGGGTTTTAAGCCTAGTACACTTAAGGAATGAGTGTTATAATGTACCTGCTAGAGACACTGTGCACCATTCAAGCCTTAAGACCACCAAAAAGGAGTTCACGGCCAAGACACATGAGTTTAGGGCCGTAAACTCAAGGTTGGCCGTAAACTCCCCCTTAAAGTCTCAATTCCTTCACTTTTCTTTCATTCTTGCACTTTCAACTCAAGAACACTTCCATTCTCTCTCAAGTATCATCGAGATTTTCATTCCCGATCTTCCAAAAAGTAAGTGATTCTTCCCTCTAGTTGTTGTTATCCTTCTTACTCATGAATCACCCTTTGATTTCATCCATGGAAATCAACTTTTTGCTAGATCTTCATCTTTCACCAAGAACACACACTTGTTCTTGGTGGCCGCAAACTCATCTAAGGGCCTCAAAAGTGTGAGTATTCCATCTATCTTCTAGTTAGCCATGTTAAACACTAGATCCTAGCCTTGAAACATCACCAATCTCATCATCAATGAGAGTTTACGGCCAGGAGCATCTCCCTTGGCCGTAAACCCTTGTTTTGGTCATGTTTGGAGCCTTAAACATTTCTAGACACTTGCTAACCATTTGAACACTTGAACCTTTGAAACCCCTTGCCTTTAAGACCCAAAAAGACACCATTTGGAGAGTTTACGGCCATACACTTTTGGTGTGGCCGTAAACACCTCAACACCTCCTAGGAAGTTGGTTTTGCTCATCCACTTGTAGAGAAATAGTCTCACAAGTTTCCCTAGAATTCAAACACCCTCTTTTGCACCTTTTACCATGACTTTACGGCCCAAAGCTCCATGGCCGTAAATACCATTTAGTGGCCATAAACATCCCTTTGATGAATCACATGTGATTCCATCACTTAGTCCAAGTCCATAAGGGTGTTTCTTTTCATATAGTTGCTTATAAACACTATATTCATGCCAATACATGCCATTATATGTCATTTAGGACTCGTTGTGTTTCAGGACTTCATTCGTGGAACTTCTCATCCTTACGCGCATATTTGATTGAATCACCCGCATAAGGTGAGTTCATACCCCTATAATGAATCTTTTAAACTGTTTTAAATGCTTTTAAGGTGGGGTGGGGGGAATACAAGTTGAACACAATGATAATTGTGTAAATGTTTGTTATAAACATGTTTCAAAAGATTGCTTATGTCTTTTATAAGTGATCAAAACGTTTCAAAAACTCTTTTAAAGTTATGTTACTTTATAGTTTAACAAAACTCCGTTTTTAAAGTACAAGCATAACTTAGTAGTAAAATGAGTCTTTTCAATAAGAGTTCAAGTAAAATACTAGTAAACTATAAGGGGTATAGTTTAGGGGTTCAGTTCATACTAGATGCTAGAACATACTATAAAGAGAAACAGAGAGGTAGATACAATACACGATAACATAAAGAGAAACAGGAAGGTAGATACAATACTTCAGAGAGACATACTATATACTATAACAAAGAGAACATACTAAGATACTATAACAGAACGAACATACTAAGATGCTATAGCATAGAACAACTACAGGATCTAATTATACCAATGAATCACTAACTCATTGTTCTAAACAAAAGGTGATAGTAAATTTGGGTATACATGATCATATAACTTAAATGTGAGCCTACTTCATGGCTCAGCAACTGGTTTGCTGAAGTCGCGATTGGTTCCCAGAATCTCTTACAGGGAGAGCGTATAGTATGGGGACTATTCATCACATTATGACCTTAATAAAACAAACATGTTTTAAGGTAATCAGTACTGCAGGATGTCAGTTCATAAGACAACTGAGTACTTATATTTTCCAAATACTTTCATTTTGTGACAGTTCCACTTGAAAGTTAATGCAAACTATTTTCGAGTCAAGATAGTTATAAACTAGGGAAAATTTACATCTTTTCAATCGACACACAGAGGAGTCGAGTCTAGTACATTCAGTAGATAGGGGGCCTATAATGCTAACTTTATGATTCCTTAGTGTATGCATTCATGGATATATAATAATCAGGTCCGACAGGTAGTAGGATGTGTAAGGGTCGAATTGTTGTAATTAGTCGAAATATATTTTGTACTCTTCGAATGTTTTGTAATGTATTTTACTTGGGCGCTTTTATTCGAAGCTTTAGAGTCAATGCCTTAGTATATTTTTTTTTGTACGCTTTCGGTTCCCTATAAATAAGGGTTATTTACTAGAGTTAGAGAAGAGTTTTTACAGACCTGTCTATTTTCTCTGTAAACATTCGAAAGCGTAAATCAAGCTGAAACAAGATCATATTTACATCTGGTGTTCAATCTTGCATTCATACTTGAATTCATACTCTGATTAATTCAATACTCGATTCATTGGTTCATTAATTGGTATCAGACAGGGAATCATATCTATGATCTGATTTTCACGCTGTTCAAAAGGTTTTTGAATCAACTTTTTGATTCAAAAGTTTCCGCACTTTTTGAAAGTGAAAAATTGTCTAGATCTTAGTCTGTGATTCGATTCTGCATTTGAATTGTTGAATCGAGTGTTATTCTCATCAATTCGATTTGATTCATCTAGTTTGTTTTCAAATTCTCAAATCTTTTCAAACTTTTCAAAATCATCTTCCGTACAACAATGGCGAGTTTCAATCTCAATTCGATGACCTCGTTTTCTCATCTGTTAGGTTCATCAACCAAAATTCCAATGCTAATCCCTGAATACTATGATCAGTGGGCTGATCATATGCATGATTATCTGAATGGTCTGGATGAAGAATTATGGTCATGTATCACTAGAAATGTCAATGTTCCAGTGAATGTTCAACCAATTGGATCATCTTCTAGAAATTCTGGAGTTGATAATCAATCTGATCGTCTGAAGAAACTGGAGAAGAGGTGTATGAGGTAACTGCGAGGTGCTTTACCTCCAGTTGTGTACAATTACGTTAGAAGTTGTACAACTGCAAAGGAGGTATGGAACAATCTGAAAGATAAGTTTCAAGGAAGTGAGAAAACAAAAATCAATTCAGTCAAACAGTGTTTGGTTGAACTGAAAGATTTCAAACAAAAAGAAGGAGAAACAATTAAAGTTTACTATGATCGTCTGAACGAGTTAATCTATCGTTGCAATCGCTATGGAATTACCAGGACTTCAATGGAATTCAATCTCATCTTTGTAATGGGGCTTCGAAAATAGTGGAGAAGTGTGAGTATGATGGTGAAGAATCAACAAAGTTTTGATACATCAACTCTTAATGATTTGTACAATCAGTTGAAAACACACGAAATTGAGGTAAATGAAATTTCTGAGGAATCGAAGCAGAATTTGGGAGGTCCATTAGCTCTTGTGTCAAAGATTTTGGAGAAAGAAGCTGAAAATGGTGATTATGAGGAAGAAGAAGGATTCATCATGAATTCGGATGATGAAGCAATAGCATTTTACTCGAATAATCGTGTTAAGAAATTTTTCAAAAAGCCGTTCAATTCGAAGACTAAGCTTGCTGAGGTGAAAGGAAGTTCTGTGAGTAAAAATGTTGTTGAGGAGAAAAAGAAAGTTGAGAAGCAAGATTCGAAGATAGCTGAAGGAAAGGGTGAGAAGAAGCTGAAAGGTGATGCTGGAATAGATTGTCATTATTGCAACGGTGCGAATCATCTTGCAAATGACTGTATGCTTCGAAAGAAGGATGACAGGAAGAATAAAGTCAAAGATGAGGCATACTATGCAGAGAAGCTTGAGGTGGTTCGTGCTAAAGCAAAGAATTTGTCATTGGTTGCAAAGGGTGAGTATGAGGATGAAGATGGAACTTATCAAATCTGGTCATCTGGATCAGATGATGAAGAAATGCGAAATCCGACACATGGAGCGTTGTATGCGAAAATGGAGGAGGACTCAAATGATGAGGAATTCGAAGTGAGGGGACGATGCTTCGTATCCAAAGCGGCTGACAAATCACCAATGACAACAAAGGTACGTAAAATTCTCGAATCTTTTAATATTCCTACTCATGCTTATGATTCTGAACTAATATCTTTTGATGAAACGGTTACTTATTTTGATTCAATTGTTGTGTCTGCTAGTGACGAGGTCAACAAATTGTCCATGGAGTTGTTAGAGACCAAAAAGAGATTAGACTTGAAAATAAGCAAAATTGAATGCTTGGAATTAAAAATTACAAACATTATGTGTGATAGAGATACTTTAACGAGTGATGTCAAACTTTTGCTAGCACAAAGAAACATTTACTGTAATTCTGCGAAAAGACTTTATGGCAAATTAACTGATTTACATCATTCAAGTGACATAAGTAAAGAGCAACATAGAAAATTACTACCTTTTCTAGCATTCGAAAGAGCTAAGGTAGATAATATTTCGTATGATTGTGAGCAAATAATAGCTGATTTTGACAAAGTTCCTGATGATAGATATAAATATGGAATTGTCAAAATTGATGAATGTCTTGATGCAAATGAATTAGTTAACATCGTGAATGATACTTTGACTAAAACTGAACAAATTCAAATTTTGAAAAAGACTGAGAATTCAACATCTGATTCTCAATCTAATTTCGCTGATATTGAAGATAATTCTTACAATATTAGTGAAATTAGTGAACTTGAAGATGTTGATTGTTCTCAGTTGTCTGTTATTAATGTTGCATCAACATCTAAAGGGAAAGAAAAAATTAAGGATTTGATGGTTGAAAATGAAAATGATATACCCTCAACGTCGAAAGTTAGTGATGTGAACTTCGTGGATATCAAAGACAGTCAAACTGATGATAGTGATGATGAAGATGAAGAGAAAATTTCGAAGGAAAAGAAATCTTCAAAGGAAGAAGAAAATCCACGAATAGTGGTTGATCAGGTGTATGGTGATACACAAAAGTTCGAAAAAGTGATGAATGAAAAGGTGAACACTATCTTGAAACGAATACAGTGGTTTATCCAAATTTCAAATGTACAGATAATGTCATTTTTCCAAATCAAGTTTTCGTAACTACTGGAAATGTTGAGAAAATCAAACCAGAATTAAAGAAGTTAGTTGAAGAGGATAATTCAAAAACAACTGATGAAGGCTTTTTCGCAAATCAAAGCACAGTTGAAAACAACTTAACAAAGAATTCGTATGTTTTCCAACGTCAAAAACCACAAAGAAAATGGGTTGAAAAATCAAAAATTGAAAAAGAGAATTCAAAACAAGTTGAAAAGGAATGTGAAAAAGTTGTCAAATTAAACTCCAAGGAATTCAAAGATCAAATTGACAAATTTTCGAAGGAAAACAACATTTCAAAAAGACAAGCAAGAAAGAAAATATTTTGGCAAAATGTTGAGTCTCAAAAGGTGTCTGAATCACAATCACCCAAAAATGTTTTCAAAGCTAAAAATTCATCTTTTTCAACAAAACCTCAACATTCATCTTAATCAAATCATTCAAAGTCTGAAGTGAATAATCAACTGAGGTTTTCGAAAGTTTCAGAAACTAATATTCCAAGAAAATTTTCAAATAACTCAAATCCAAATTAAAAATTCTTTCAACATCAACATTTTAAATCAACAGTTGATACATCATATGCTAAATCTTTTATAACAAATCCAAAAGTTGATTTTGTTCCTAAAAAGCCAAATTTTCCAAATCAAACGAAGAAAGAAACTATGAAAACTTCACGAGAAAAAGGAATAACGTCAAGGAAGAACATTGATCATTGGCTTGAAGGCAAAGGAAAGATGTATCAGTCAAATACATTTTCAAAGGAGCAAATTCACGAAGCATATGAAAAGTATATGAATAATTCATCAAATGGCAGTTCATCGTCTAAGGATTCGAACATTTCAGTCAAATCTTGGAAACCAGTAATAAAAGCAAAGAATGTTCATTCACAAACTCAGAATTCGAAGGGTAATGTCAGTGAACATTCAAAACCATCAAAAACTTATGTTTCGGTTCCTTTAAATGATGTAAACTTAATTGATAGTCTCAAAACAAAAGTTTGTGATTGGGTTAAAAGTTCTTCATTGCATTCGAAATTGAAATCTAATTTCCAAGGACCCAAAAAGCGTTGGGTACCTAAAATTTTCCATTGAATGTAGGTACTATGTGACGAGCAATATGATAACAAGTGGTACATCGATAGTGGTTGCTCTCGTCACATGACTGGGAAGAAGGAGAATTTACGTGATTTTCAAAGTCTCAAAAATGCTGGAGTAGTGAAGTTTGGGAACAATAAAAAATGTCAAGTCAAAGGATATGGGAAGATCACGAATGGACAATTCACAGTGAATCGTGTGGCGTATGTTGAAGGTCTTCAACATAACTTGATAAGTGTTTCTCAACTTGTTGTGGGCACTGGCAATCAAGTTCTTTTTAACGAAGAAGGAAGTGTTATTTCGAATGTCAACACAAAAGAAGTGTTACTAAAATCCAAAAGGAAAGGTGACATGTTCACTTTGGATATCAATCCGATAGTAGGGAAACCTGCTATATGTCTTCTTTCGAAAGCAACAGCAGACTTAAGTTGGTTATGGCATCGAAGACTTTCTCATCTCAATTTTTGAAACATCAATTAGCTTGTGGTACAAGATCTGGTAAGAGGTTTACATGTACTTAAATTTGACAATGATTCTTTATGTGCAGCTTGTGAATTTGGCAAGGAACATAAACAAGGTCATCCAATTACAATATATTCGAAAATTGTCGCACCTCTGGAGCTTTTACATATTGATTTGTGTGGTCCTTCGACTGTTTCAACTCTCAACAAGAAACGATACATTTTAGTTATTGTTGATGATTTTTCCAGATTTACGTGGGTTTATTTTCTCAGGCTTAAATCCGAAGTTGCACAAATCATGATTGACTTTATCAAAAAGATGGAAACAACATTGAAGAAGATTGTTCGAAAAATTAAGAGTGATCATGGAACTGAATTTAAGAACAATGTTCTTGATTCATTTTTGGTAGACAAAGGAATTTCACATAATTTTTCATCTCCATACACACCACAACAAAATGGTGTTGTTGAACGAAGAAATAGGTCTCTATGCGAAGCGGCAAGGACTATGTTGGCATATGCGAATCTTCCACAATACCTTTGGGCTGAAGCCGTATCCACCGCATGTTTCACTCAAAACAGATATTTCATTCATCGCCGTTTTAACATTACTCCATATGAAATTCTCAACAATCGAAAACCTAACGTCAATTTTTTCCATGTTTTCGGATGCAGATACTTCATTATGAATCTCAAGGATAATCTTACGAAATTTCAAGCTAAAGCAGATAAAGGGATTTTCTTGGGATATTCGCATAATTCAGTCGCATATCGTGTGTTGAACAAAAGAACACGAAGAGTTGAAGAAACTTTTAATCTTACATTTAATGATTACTACATTAAACAAACAACATCACAGTTTGAAAATCATCCTATTCTGACAAAAACACAAGATGAATCTGAATCCTCACAAACATTAGATGTTGATTATGATTTAATTTTTGGAATTTCAGATCATGCTGTGAATGCTAAAATACATGCAAATGATAATCATATCTCTGAACTCACAAAGCTTACTGATGATTCAACATCAACTTCTCCGGAGAAAAGCGAAAGTATGCAAAACAATCCAGTGGAGGGGGAGCAATTGGATTCGAATACTCTAGTTGAGGAAGAGCATTCTTTCGAGGGGGAGAATGGAAGAGTGAATGCTAATGTTGAGGGGGAGCATAATGTTGAGGGGGAGCATTTAGAAAACATTGAGAATAATGATGATTTAGATGATGTTTGTTCGATTGCAGGTTCAGAAAATGAAGATATATACGAAGATGCACCTTTGGAATTTGATCCAGCATATCCGACAATGGAAAAGTGGAGAAGAGATCATCCGAAGGATCAAGTAATTAGGAATCCACAAGAGGGAGTTTTAACAAGAGCTCAAATTCGCGCAAAGAATGAGGTATTGAATACTCATCAAGAATTTTGTATGTTCAATGTTTTTATATCTAAAATTGAACCAAAAACAGTTAAGATTGCAATGGAACACTCAGATTGGGTTGTTGCAATGCAATCTGAATTGTCTGAATTTGAACGAAACAAGGTTTGGAGATTAATTCCTAAACCTGAAAATGTTTCGATTGTCGGGTTAAAATGGATTTTCAAAAATAAAACCGACAAAGATGGAAATATTGTTCGAAACAAAGCCAGACTTGTTGTTAAAGGTTATTCACAACAAGAAGGAATCGACTATGAAGAAACTTTTTCCCCTGTCGCAAGACTCGAGGCGGTTCGTATATTTCTGGCTTATGCAGCTCACAAAGATTTTGATGTTTATCAAATGGACGTGAAGTGTGCATTTCTAAATGGAGAGCTTGAAGAAACTGTTTACGTGGAACAGCCCCCAAGTTTTATTAACGAAGAATTTCCAAATCATATTTATATTTTAGATAAGGCAGTTTATGGTTTGAAACAAGCACCACGAGCATGGTATGCAACTCTTACTTCATTTTTGAAACAATGTAAATTTAAACAAGGATCTGTTGATCCCACATTATTTCGAAAGAAAGTTGGGAATCATCTAATGCTTGTTCAAATTTATGTTGATGATATTATTTTTGGCTCAACTGACCCTGCTTTATCTAGAGAATTCTAAGATTTGATGAAAAGTAAGTTCGAAATGAGCATGATGGGAAAAATCAATAATTTTCTTGGTTTGAATATTCGTCAAAACAAAGAAGGGATTTTTATTAATCAGGAGAAATATACGAAGAATCTGCTTGAAAAGTTTGGATTGACGAACAGCACAAAGTTACGAGTTCCAATGGCAACTGGCATAAAGTTGACACCTTCGTTAGATAAACCTGCAGTTGACCTAACTCTTTACAGGAGCATGATTGGTTTATTACTTTATCTTACAGCAAGTATTACTTTATCTTACAGCAAGTAGACCTGATATCATGTTTTCTGTATGTAATTGTGCTAGGTATCAGTCAAATCCACGAGAACCACATCTCACTGCTGTGAAGAATATATTTCGTTATCTTAAAGGAACAATTTCGTTAGGATTGTGGTATACTTCGAACACTGGGTTCTTTGTACAAGCATATTCGGATGCAGACCTGGGTGGTTGTAATCTTGATCGAAAGAGCACAAGTGGTGGATGTCAATTTCTTGATGACAAATTGGTGAGTTGGCAGTCGAAAAAGCAAACATGTGTATCAATTTCAACAGCTGAAGCAGAATATGTGGCTGCTGCTGCTTGCACTTCACAAATAATATGGATCCAAAGTCAATTGCGTGATTATGCAATAAATATGAAAACGATTCCATTATATTGTGATTCTCAAAGTGCAATAAGAATTTGTCATAATCCTGTGCAGCATTCGAAGACTAAACATATAGCACTTCGTTATCATTTCATCAAGGATCACGTGGAGGATGGGAATATTGAAGTACATTTCGTGAAAACAACTGATCAGTTAGCTGATATTTTCACGAAACCTTTAGATGAAAAATCTCTTGTGAGAATTATAGAGGGACTTGGAATGATTGATGGAAATTCTGTTCCATGCGAAAAAGAAGAATGATGCATGATAAGGACTGATTCAGAGGCGCTAAATGAAAGACAAAGCAATATCCGTCAGCATTCAGAGGTTACTGTTCATAGTCAACGCTTCGACCCCTTCGAATTCGTAAATTTGTCACTTATTTTAAGGGTTGATTCAGAGGTTTCTGTTCATAGTCAACGCTTCGACCCCTTCGAATTCGTACATTTGTCACTTATAAGGGGATGATAAAATTTCGCATTTTTGCAACAAGTACTGTTTCATTTTCGAAAATTCAAAAATCCAAAAAGATTTTCGTTTGTTTTGTCATTTAATTTTCGAAAATTCAAAAATCCAAAAAGATTTTCGTTTGTTTTGTCATTTATTTTCGAAAATTCAAAAATACAAAAAGATTTTCGTTTGTTCTGTCTTTATTTTCGAAAACTCAAAACAACAAAAATATTTTGATTCTTATTTTTTTTTAGTATTTTGTTGCAGATAATCTTGAAGACACAGAGTGGCTTATGCTTGCAGTTCTAGGGTCAGGTACATTTTTCGTATGAATCGATAAATTTTTCATCATTTGAACTAGTTAAGTTTTCCCTAGAAGCATGTTGCTGCATGTTGTCCAAAGCCTCCAATGACTCAATGTGTGTGTACGAAAGCCTTAATGAAATATTTCATACGAAAATTTCTTCCCAATCAGGCTTATATTCACATTAGTCTCTGAGCTACCTGACTCTTCTCAAAATGAGTTAAGAGTTTACTGTTTGGTCCAAACATAACAGAGGTACTTTTCGTGTCTTACACCAATCTTTTTCATCCATAAAGTTCTTACACGATCACACACGAAGACATATGTCCGAGAGGTCTCTGATCAAACCCATCGAGACTTAGACATATCAAAAATCTATGTTTATGATCTGACATCATGAGACTGTGATGAAAGTGAAACTCAATTTTCATTACCTTTTTAAGGAATTGACGGGGAGCTAAGTTCCAGATTTTCACGAAACTTTTGTTTCTGTATCAAAACTCGAAACTCCAAATCATATTCATTTCGAATGAGTGGTCTTGATCAAACATTCGAAACCCACGATGTTTGTTACCCAACAAGATCCAGCACACAA
This sequence comes from Lactuca virosa, assembly GCF_052849685.1. NCBI lineage: Eukaryota > Viridiplantae > Streptophyta > Magnoliopsida > Asterales > Asteraceae > Lactuca > Lactuca virosa. The sequence goes on from NC_136430.1 coordinate 127,057,044, forward strand.
ATTTTTTCTTGAATATGATTTCCGTGTGAGTTTCATTCGAATATCCTTGTCATTTCAAAATTTATCAAAGCCAACTTGTCACTGACTACACTGGTCAAACAAGCGATTTCTGTTACAATTTATCACCTTATGTTTAGGATGACATGTAACGAAATTTTTGAACTACTCACGCAACATTATAAAAGAAGCCCTTCGATACTTGTCAACAAGTATTCGATTGTAATTCACGGGAACCCATGCAAGCTACTGATCATTTCTCTTAATGATTAATGAAGTAATCTTTGCCCGGGATTTTATCTGCTTTTGTGTCAATGGTTTGACATCACAATATCCCATATTTTTCTTATTTTTGTTTCTCGTCTATATTCTTTGGCACACTGCACTCACGAAATCCTTGAGGCTCTGAGTAATACCAACTCAGGCTGATGATTACAAACTTCTGGCGTATGACTTTGCTTTTCATCCCAAAACTGAAAGAGCCTTGCTTCCATTCGAAGGGTTCTGACGGTTACAATACTCTTGGGGATAACAAGACAGGCTGTTTATAAATGACGTATGGTATTCTGTCTGGTTTTCAAGGTGATGTGACAGCTACTTTTTGACGCATGGCTACTTTTCCGCAGTAATGGTCCGACTTTCAAGGTGCCACGTCGGATATCATTAAATACACATCCCGCTTCAAATTCAAACTTCAGGGTTACATATAAAAGGGGATTCAAGGGTTCATTGTCAGTTTATGCGATCAAAAAGCAAATTTCACAAATTCTCTGTTCATTATTATCTTCAAACCCTAACAATGGTGACTTCTGCTCATGTTGATTCTCATACCACTGAAGATGCCTCTTCATTACCAATAATGAAGATTCAAGCAACAAACTATTACTTGGAGGGTGAAGTTTCTCAGTACCCGGAAGAATTGAAGATGCTAATAGTTGCCTTGAAGAACTCTGTTTTGGCTAAGGCGATGTTCAATTCTTTCTCTGTTCCATTGTCCTGGCTTTCTCAAGCAGGATCAACTGCGACTTACAACAAATGATCTGATACGATTACTTTTCATTTGGTGAACGAAAAAAAGGTCAGGCTATCCAAGAAACTCTTCTGCCAAATTCTTGATATTCCGAATTCACCTCCATATGTTTCATTTACTTTTCCACAAATCGTTCACATGTTTAATGAAATGGGATATCAGCCACCATTGTCCAAGATTAGTGATTTTAAGAACTCTGGTCTTCCACGCCTATGGAATTTCTTATTTGGTATTTTTCTACGATGTTTGACTGGGAGATCTGCTGGTCTTGATAAAGGAAGAATGGAGGTTTATGCCATGGTTGCTGGCATTTATTATGATCTTCAAGTAGATTATTCTACACAGTTGTGGAAGGAATTTCAAAAAGGTGTAGAACACACGAATGCTATTCATGGTATTTCGTGTGCAAGATACTGGAGTTTGATTTTGCAATACTTTTAAAATAAGGAAGGGATTTTGGTACCCAATGATGAAGACAAAGCAGTTTTTCAATCATACCACTATCCGATGGATGTCACAGATAATGCTGAAGCTTTTCCATCAGTTGCTCGTATTCCAGATGCTATGCTTAAAAGAGTTGATCCTTCGAACTCTGTCTTGGTGGCATATTTGAAGACTATTGATTCTTCAATCGAAACTGGCATACTCTTGGATAGAGATGATACGAAATCCAAGAAGACGAAGAAGAATGAAACTGAGTCAAAATCTTCGAAATCTCTAAAGAAGAAGCCTGAAACCGTTGAAGTATCTGTTGCTGAGACTCAAGTGATTGAGCCCATTCTTGAAGAATCACAAGAGAATGTAATCATTCCTTCGAATACTGGAATGTTTCGAAGAATCAAAATGAAGTCCACTCACAAAAGCAAGTCTCCTACACACAAAGTGGTTCGAAAACCTCAAATCACTCATCAAGGTGTGTTAATTCGAGAAGTGCCAGCACCTATTTCTCTGGTGTCCAAGAAACGAAGGGCTGAGGATATGGCCAAACGTTTGTCAAAGAAGAAGAAAAAGAAGAAGACTAGAAAACTCGTGATTTCTACTGAGTCAACAGAAGATGATGATGAAAGAATTCCAGAAACCCCAGAGTTCACTCATCTCACCGAAAGTTCCACTCCTGAGAAGACAGTCGTCATACCACCCGAAGATTCGATTGCCAAATCAGTTTCTGAGGCGGTTCGAACTTCAGGCATCCCTGCACACGTATCTGATACGGATGCAAATGTCGATATGGGTGAAGGAGGTTCGAAAAATGAAGCTCAAGGTCACGTTACTTCTGCTCCTTTTGAAAGTATTGTTTCTTTACCATTATCCACTACTCCTCTTACTTCAACCACAGATTCCCCAACATTCGAACACATTCTTGATCAACCATTTACTTCTATTTTTTCTTCACAATCTACTGAGCCACCTAAACCAACTTCACCTGTTCAAGAAACCGTTTTGATGGAGACAGAGACTGATAATGAGGGGTTTGGTGGTATGTTTGATGAATTGGAATTTCATGAAGAAGAAGAACAGTTTCCCGATCATATGTTGATGACCATGAAGCAGTTCAAAATTCTGAATCAGAAATTGAATTCAATAATTCAATCTCAAGCAGATCTAGGGGTGGTTCATCTGTTTCTAGTTTAGAGGTTGATTCACTGTTGAAAATGCTCGAAGCCAGAGTGGTTAGCAAAGTATCTGGAATGATTACTGACTCTGAGTCTCGAATTCTGGAGAAGGTTGATTATAATGATCAAAATAATGAACTTTGGATCAAATCTCAAAATTCAATGTTTACCAGTGATGTGAAAAATTTGAAGAATGTCACAAAGGAAAGGCATGTTCTTTTTGTGCAAGAAGTGAAGAAGGTCAGGGAGGATGTAAATTTGCAAATTCACGAACTTCGTGAAGATATGCAAAAAGAAATTGTTACTGTTCAACAAGATTATGCATCCTTAAATCAAAAGGTTGATATCATTTGTGATGCAGTCACACGATTTGTTAAATTGTATGAAAGTTTGAGTCCTCAAATAACTCAACTTTCAACATCCGAAAGTGCAAGCTTTGAGGAAGTGCTTAAGTTGCTTAAGGAGTTAAAAGAGATTTATGATAGGCCGGTTTCTTCTCTATTGATTACTCCTGAATTTTTATCCCTGAAGTTTATCCAATTCGAAGCCATTCTCAATAAGCAACTTGCTCCTCTCTTTCGCATATCAAGCCTTCTTCCAACAACAAATGCCCCGCCTATTTTCACAGGGGTGCAAGGGGGACAAAGAAAAACTACTGAGTCGAAGGCTAGTGGTGAGGATGCGAAAGTTGTGGGAAAAGTTTTTTCTTCAAAAATCCCAACAACAAAACCAGTAATAGTTTCTGCTGAACTGGTTACTTCAACTGTTGTAACAACAATGCCAATTGCAAGACCAATTTCGAAAGGAATTGTTATTGGTAAATCTTCAGAAACTGGTGGGAGTGGTTCGAATCCAAAAGAGACAATTGTCAATCCAGCCTTGAAAGATAAAGGGAAATCAATTGTAGTGCAAAAGTCGAAAGAGGAAAAGAAGGCTGAAGCAGAAGCTGAACTTGAAAAACTGAGGATTATTCAAAGCATTATGACTCAGCGTGCTAGTGATCCGAAGGGAATGGATAAAGGTGATCCAGCTAAACACTATAATTACGAAACAATTGAGGCCAAGGTTGCTTTTAATCACATGTATACATTCGAGAAGAAACCAAAGCAAAGTTATTTGGTCACGAATACTGATGCAAGCCAGCTGGATTTTCCCATAAACGAAATGATGTTTATCATGCCTCAGTTCAAAGCAGAAGGGAATTTTAAAAATAAGGATGAAGGTACACACATGCAAATTCGTTTTCATGCTGTTCTTGGAAAAGCCCCTGAGGAAGTTTGGTCTTTAATAAAAATCAAGAAGGTCATAAGTATGAAAAATGATATGATTTTCGAAAACACAGTCCAGAATGTTAAGTATGTGGTTGCCAGGGCAAATGGAAATATTTGCGAATTCACTGTTGCTGATTTTCCATTGATGAACTTGTATGATCTTATACAAGTTGCATTACTTCTGAAAGACAAATCATTTTCATTCCTTCAAAACACTAAACCAGATGAATTCAAGCTTGGAGTTGCTCACATCAAGATTTTTATTGAAAACTATTATGAGTGCTTGGCAGTAACAGATGTGGAATTAGCTACTGCCAAAGGAATGGAAATAAAAGCACCGATGGCTCCTACGAAGACTCAGGCGGAATTGAAGAAATATGCTGATGGTGAAATTTTGCTTGAAGCCTTTTGGAATGGTCTTCGCAGGAAAAGACAAAGCTGGAAAAGCTAAACGGTTCTTATTCCAAGCAAGTGAAGTAGAGAGATATTCAACATCTCAATATACGAACTTGATTGTTCGTATGAATCATTGCAAGAAGAACAATGAAGGAGACAAGAAAGAGCTGAAAAAGATTATCTCCTGGTACACGGAGATTCGAAGAGTGTTACTGTATTCCATCACACTTCTTATGAATTGAAGACTTCGACTATGATTACAAAGGGGGAGATTGTAAGGGTCGAATTGTTGTAATTAGTCGAAATATATTTTGTACTCTTCGAATGTTTTGTAATGTATTTTACTAGGGCGCTTTTATTCGAAGCTTTAGAGTCAATGCCTTAGTATATTTTTTTTTACACAGAGCAGTCGAGTCTAGTACATTCAGTAGATAGGGGGCCTATAATGCTAACTTTATGATTCCTTAGTGTATGCATTCATGGATATATAATAATCAGGTCCGACAGGTAGTAGGATGTGTGCTTTCCGCTTCATTTCCTGTTCCTTGTTTGGTTGTGGGCTTAGAGCAGATTCAAACAGCCTACTATCTATCCGATCTTAGCTATATATATGTTCCGTATACACCAAGTAATCATAAGGGGTACCAGGTATGGGCCAGGTCATAGGACACTAATTCAATGCACTGTTTTCTAGTACAAAACATACTTTTAAAATAAAGAACTTTTGGTATTCAAAACTAGAAACTTACCAGTAAAGGGTTTAATCCATTTTTATTTAACCAGTATAACTTAAAAGACCTTAGGTGGTTAATTCTATAATACCTTAGTTTATACATCAAGGTTATATATAATTAATATCCGATAAGTAGTTGGATGTGTGTTTTCCGCCTCATTTCCTGTTCCTTGTTTGGTTGTGGGCTTAGGGCAGATTCACACAATTAGCTATCTGTTCAATATTAGATTATATATAGCTAGTATAAACTAAGTGATTATAGAAGGAACCACTGTGGTTACCATTTTTATTATAAGAAATAAGGGTTGTCATAAAGAATATTTTCATCAAATATAAAGGAACTATTACAGTTAACTCCGTGAGTACCAAGTGAATACGCCAGGGTTATATATAACAATGATCTAACAAACAATGGGATGTGTGTCTTCCGCCTCATTTCCTGTTCCTTGTTTGGTTGTGGGCTTAGGGCAGATACGCACAACCGATTGTTTGTTTACTCTGAGTTTTATATAACTTGTATCCATTTAATACTCATAGAAAGGACTGCAGAGTCATTTTTACTTATCTTGCATCAAAGCAGGGAATATAGGATTTCCTGGAGGAACAGGCAAACTTTTCTAAACAGAACTTACTACAACTTACTATAACTTTCTACAACTTTCTTACAACTTACTTACATCACTTAAATCTTATGAACTCACCAGCTTAAATGCCGATCTACGCTTTCAAAATAACTTGTATTCTCAGGGGACCAGTAGACAGGTTCGCGCATTGGGATTCAGAAGATGGAGCAGTATAGCTTCATGTCTTTTTGTTATCTGCTTTGTATTCTATATTATGTGAATTACATACTTTGTAAACACTTTATTTCTAATGAAATGGTTGTTTATTACTTTGCTTACTATGATGCATGTCTTGTGATACTAAACATGACGTTCCGGTTTTGGGGTGTGACAGATTCCGGTAGGGATGAGCATAACCGGGTACCCGCCTATTTTAGTTGGAACTGAAATCGTTCCCGGAACCGGCAGATCCTAAGTTATTGGAACCGGAACCGGAACCGCCTACACCAGTTCCTAGAAGATTGGAACTGATCCCGGAACCGCCGAAACCGGCACCGGTTCCAGTTACCCGGTTTCTTAAATATAAAATTTTTTATTTATAAATTATAGATTACATGGCATGGATATTAACGTTTACAAACATCCGAATTAGAAATGGTATGCAAATAAAACAATTATAAAAACTTTATCTTTTACATAACCACCTATTAAACTTTAAAAAAACTTCTCACAATTAAAAAACATCATAAAAAACAATTGCCATCAAAAACATCATAGAGATGACAAAAATGACAAATTACGAACAATAAGCATAAAACAGCAACAGGAAAAACAACACATCAAAAACATCATAACCTTGAATTGGATCCATTGATCTTGTCAGCTCATCTGTCGAGAACGGTATACTGCATGGATATAACAGAAGATTTAGTATGTGATTGTTACGATTCCTGTAAAGGTATATAGAAGAACACCATGAGAAGTTAACTAAAATGGTAATCCATTCAAGATTTATCAATCAAATACCAATATAAACCCTAAAAAATGCTTGGCTATTTGTGTTAGTTAAATCAATTAAAACTGAAAGGACATAACATAAGATTTAGTATGTGATTCATAAATCAGTTTGTTGAGGTTACAATTTCTCATAGATTGGAACATTAGAACTGTTCATTTGAAAAGAACAAAAAATATAGAAATCGGATATTCTGACATGACTTCTTGAATAAAAAGATAAACTAATGTTAGATTTAATACAAAAATCAATTGACAATTTGACATACCATCACTTGTGAGACACAGGAATCTGTCCACCAGAAAACAGATAACAAACCAATTTGTCAACCAAATAATTTAAGGATTAACATCATATTAACAAACTTGTTGTATCTTCATTCTGGTTACACTCATATGCCTAGTTAACTTTTAATAAGTTGCCCAAACCTGCAATTATAAGTTGTCAAAGCCAATTTGAAATGACTGATAACAAGAATAGAATATATTTTTATAATGACTAATAACAAGAATAGAACATAAAGTACCATTGAGGTTTCTATGTACAAATACCTTCCATTAAGTGTCACAATAGCAAGACAACAAAACACCAATCAAAGAAACCCGCAAATGCACAAACCCATACGATGACTGAAATAAAAAAAATAATCATCAATCCAAAATCAAATAAAGATGAGTATATATTTAACTTGTATCTAATTTCACAGTCAACAGATACAATCATATTTTAGAGTTATGATTGAGAATTTGACCTTGAAGATGAGAGGGGCGAGGAAGACGAGGGAGAGCATAAGTAGGGATGATCGGAGCGACGTTGTCCACCTTGAAGTGTCGACTGAAGTGTCCATTGAGAGATAGAGAGACGAGGGAGACGAGTGAATTTCAAGTCCTGGAACAGATTGAAGTGCGGACTGAAGCTTCGATTGAAGCTTGGAGATTGAAGTGCAGATTGAAGCTTCGATTGAAGCTTGGATTGAACAGAATGATGACTGGAGTCTGGAGCGATTGAAGCTTCGATTAACTGAAGGATGAGTTTGAGAGGGGAGAGAGGAGAGCGACGAGAAGAGAAGACGACGTTTTTTTTGAATGAAAATCATAAACCCTAAAAACGAATCAGGACTAAGGTAATCAATATAAGTTCTTTACCCTAATTTTTTAAAACAAATGCACCAAAATATAAAATTTAAATATTTTTTTTATAAGAAGGCGGGTACCCGTCGGTACCGGTTCCGGGTACCAGGTAGTGGAACCGGAACCGGCGGTTATCCAGCGGATATCGGTATCATAAAAATGAGAATTGGAACCGAAACCGCTTAAGGCGGTTCCTAGACTTTAGGAACCGGAACTATCTAAAGCAGTTCCAGTTCAAGAACTGGCAGTTCCGAGGCGGTTCCGGTTCTGAATGCAGGTACCCGCTTCCGCTGCTCATCCCTAGATGCCCGAACCCAAACCTTACCACACCGTTTCAACAACCCTCGACTGTCTCTAACAAACAAAGGAATCTGCACTCTAATCTCCTCAGTCTTCCAATTTTCCTTTTTCAATCCTTCCACCTGAGCCTCCTTGATCAAATCCATCAAAGATAAAGTGACAGTCATCCTCAAACAAATATCTCAGATCGACGAGCATACCGCCTTACGGCTTAAAGCATCGGCCACCACATTGGCCTTCCTAGGGTGGTACAAAATCTCGCAGTCATAATCTTTTACCACATCCAACCACCTCCGCTGCCTCATATTCAAATTCGGTTGATCCATCAAATATTTCAAACTTTTATGATCAATGTAGATAGTACACCACACTCTGTACAAATAGTGCCTCCAGATCTTGAGGGCAAACACCACCGCCCCCAATTCCAAATCATGTGTGGGGTAATTCGCCTCATGAGGCTTCAGCTGCCTCGCGGCATAAGAAATCACATGCCCTTTCTGCATAAGAACAGCTCCTAATCCTGAAATAGAAGCGTTGCAGTAAACCACAAAATCATCCAATCCCTCAGGTAACGCGAGGACCGAGGCCTCGCACAACCTCTGCCTCAGTGTTTCAAAGGCCAACTGTTTCTCCGGACCCCACCAAAAGGTCACATTCATCTTGGTTAGATAGGTCAGAGGCACCACAATCTTGGAGAAGTCCTGAATAAATCTCCGATAATACCCTGCAAGACCCAAGAAACTCTGAATCTCTTATGCGTTTTTTGGAACCTCCCAGCGCATCACGGCCTAGATCTTGGCCAGGTCCACCAAGATTCCATCCTGGTTAATGATGTGCCCCAAAAACTGCACCTCACACAACCGAAACTCACATTTGGAGAATTTGGCATACAAACTCTCCCTCCTCAAGGTCTCCAACACCTCTCGCAAATGTTGCTCATGCTGCTCCTTGGTCTTGGAGTAGACCAGAATATGATCAATAAAAACAATCACCGATCGATCCAACATCGGTCTGCAGACCCGATTCTAGACGTCCATGAATGCTGCTGGGGCATTGGTGAGCCAAAAAGGCATCGCCACAAACTCGTAATGTCCATAATGAGTTCTAAATGTTGTCTTCTGTACATCCTCATCCCTGATCCTCATCTAATGGTATCCTGACCGAAGATCAATCTTAGAAAACCAAGGTGCACCCTGAAGCTGATCAAATATATCGTCAATCCTTGGAAGTGGGTAACGGTTCTTCACCGTTAGCTTGTTCAGTTCCTAATAAGCGATACACATCATGTGCGACCCGTCCTTCTTTTTCACAAACAGGTTCAGTGCTCCCTACGGGGAACACCACGGACGGATAAAACCCTTGTCTAGCAGCTCCTGCAGCTGGGTAGACAACTCCTGCATCTTAGGCGGGGCTAGTCGATACGACGACGTTCGCTATCGAAGCTGAACCAGACATCAAATCGATATGGAACTCAACCTGCCTCTCGGGAGGCACTCCCGGGAACTCCTCGGAAAAACAATGGGAAAATCCTGCACAATGGGTACCCTGCTCAACTTTGACATGGCCTCAACTCGTGTATCTGAAACATAAGCCAAAATCCTAGAACAACCCTGTTTCAAAAACCTCCTAGCCCTCGCAGCTGAACAGAGTGTTGGTCCATGCAAAGCTCTCTCACCAGGAATAACCAATTCTCCCCCACTTGGGGTTCAAACTCTCACCAACTGCCGCTCTCAATCAAGTACGACCCCATTGGGCCCCAACCAGTCCATCCTGATGATCACCTTCAATCCCCTGAAGCGAATTGGTACCAAATCAATAGGAAACCTCTCACTGAACATGTTCAGAACAGACCCTCGGAAAACCCTCGCAACACTCATAGTACGATCATCCGCGATCTCCATCTCCAGAGGGGAGTCCAAAGTCTCCGGAGCATCTCGAAACTTCTTGTTGAGCGCAAGAGATACAAAGGACCGGGTAGCCCCCAAATCAAACAAAACATGAGCAGACAACCCATTAACCAAAAAGGTCCCTATACAAGATCATAGCAAAAACTAAGCATAACAAGAAAGCAATAAAAAGATAGAGTTAAGTCACATACTAGTAACTACATCTGGCGTTGCACGGGCCTCATCGGTGGTCATCTGAAAACCCTGCTCTTCACCGCAGGGGCCTCCGCCTTGCCCTGTCGGCCATCAATAATCCTCAAGGTGGCGGGTGCAAGCGCCACCATCGCTCCCCCCCGTCAATCTCATATAATAGGCCTTTTTATGGCTAGTCTGGTTGCAGTGGAAACAAATAAAAGCCCTCTTAGGGCAATCTCTACTCACGTGACCCGCTTGGCCACAACTGAAACATCCATAGTCTGTAGATCGACAGGCTTCACTATGCGTCTTGCTGCACTTGGCACATCGGCCTCGACCCTGCTTGCTTCTGTTGTGAGTATTAGAGGTCTTGGGCTTTTTGGCCTGACCAATGCTATCTGCACCAGCTCCGACTTCCTCTTTGTTCGGATCTCTAACTCAATTTCCCGCTCACGGGCTTTCTCAATCATATCATTCAAGGCCTTGCACCCCGAAAAGCTGATGAACTCCCTGATATAATCCCTCATCATAACATGATATCTCGTCTTCCTCATTTCCTCATCCGCAGCATACTACGGAACCAATAATACCTTCTCCCTGAATTTGACGGTGATCTCTGCCATAGTATCTACTGTCTGGTGAAGGTCCTCAAACTCCCTCCCCAACTATTGAACCTCAATAGCCGGTGCAAACTCCTGATAAAACCGCTGCACAAAATCCTCCCAAATCATCACTATAACAATTGCCGTCCTAACCGCCCTGGTGACCTCCTCCCACCAGTCCCGCGCTCTGTCCCACAACACACAGGACACAATCCCACCTTTTCCACCTCGGGGAAAAAGGTCGTGCGCCGAGCATTCTCCATGTTAGCAATCATGCAGCGGCTAGCAATGGGGTCCTTAACCCCAAAGAACTCAAGCGCTCCGCATGCCTTAAACTCCCGGAACGAGGGAGTCCGAGCCCCAATCCGACCTGTGGCAATCTTGACTCGAAATGACATGATCCGCTCCTCCATAATCTCAATAATCCCCTCCGCGACGGTACCAAAAATCACCGGGGTAGCGTCAAGGATGTCGTGAGTAACCTCGGCTGCGATAAGCTCACGCAGCCTCTCGTCAATTGGCTCAGCGCCTGAACCTGAACCCAAACTAGAGCCCGATCTTGAACCTGAACCTCCTCGTGTGTTCATCACCGTCCTCAAACTAAAAATACAACATAGAAAACAATCGATAAATAAGTTCGAGGGGAATCCTCCTCACCGACCTTAGAGTTTCCAAGTCTGCACTCGTCTCAGGTACAAGTCCTGTGCTTCTAGTAGTACGAGCCTAATATTACCTTCCACACCTACAAGTACCTTCCTCAAGGTCAAACCTGATTCCTCTAATTCACCATACTATACTTATGAACAAAACCCATACAATACATCACATAAATCCTAGACTCTTCTAGGATTTCTCAACCCTCACAAATCCGGAAACCTCAATCAACACTGATGGTTGCCTTATGCATGCAAGTTATACACAAATAGGATCACATAGACTATCAAATAAAGTTTCTACCCTAATTCCACAACCAAACAAGGAACATGAAATAAGGCAGAATCCATCATTCTAGGGCTATGCATTCCTAATCATATATTACTTTGAAAGCATAGACTTAGCAAATAACAAAGTCAACATCTATTTTAAGTAATACATGGCATCCAATTTTCTCCTAGGCTATAAGGCATGACACAAATCAAGAAATTCTATCACATAATTCCTGAAGGTATCCTTAGCCCTACTCTAGCATGCAATTCACATATCAAGCATACTAATCGTAATACATAAGCATGGGTAATTTGGGAAACACTTACTTGAGCTCGGATGATCGCACACATTGCACTCTCCCTTTTTTATTTATTAAGAAACCATTTTTCAGAAAAATTCAATTCTTTTTCTTTTGAAAATATTAACATTTCCTCAGTTTGAGTTCTCACACACCCGAGAGTATGCCCGAAATCCTCAAACCAAGGCTCTGATACCAATTTGTAACAACCCCAAAACACGATAAAATTTTTCGTTTTGAAAACAATTACTACAATTATAAAAATTGTTCCAAAAGCAACAAAATCTATAAATTTCACATCATCAAAGTACAATATCAAAATGCAGAAATAACGGGAGAGAATGTTGTGCCATCACGTCAGACCCTTCCCCTTAATACCAGAAGTACCTGAAACCATAAACACAATCTGTAAGAAAACGCATAGTAAGTTTTCCCCAAAGTACCACATACCAACATACAAATTAATGCTATAGGAAAAATCATAGTCTTACATATAATTCTTACCGAGGGTCATATCTCGCTCTTCCATACAATTGCCAGGGGCTAAATCCTAGTCTTTCATGCAACTGCCAGAGGCCAGATCCTGGTTTTTCATACAACTGCCAGAGGCCAGATCCTGATCTTTCATGCACATATCAAACAAGTAGTCTGTATCCTATAATACAAATAATGGGCCAGCCTTGGTGCCTTCGACCCATTGATGCATTGAGAAAACTCACCTCAGTCTGTTGGAAACACAATACGCTCATCTGTTGAACATAAAAGTCCCACACTATCATAAATAAATAGCCCTAATCAGCATTAGGTCATAATCCCAAAACATGGGCCTAAACCCTAAGTCCAAACTCCTAAGATAAGGACCTAATTACCTTTCCCATAATGGGCCTAACCATTTCTTGGCCCAAAGGAAATAAAGGGCTCCAAGGCCTACAAAGGCCCAACTACACCACTTAAGGCCCATTAGCAGAAGTCAAAAGCCTACCTACACTAAATAGGTCAAGGCCCAAAACCAACTAAGGCTCAATGACCCAAAGGCCCAACAAAAGTCCAAAAGCTCACTGGGAGCGTACGTGCGGCGAAATCTCAATATGCTCGGCGTACTTGACCACCATGCAATACGCGATGCATACACCTTGGTACGCTCAGTGTACTGAGCTGCTTAGCACCTTTAGCCATTTGGTGCTTAATCCATGGAACAGCTTAATCTAACTTCCAAATCTCGGTGATTAAGGGGGTCCTAGGGCATAAAGTTGGCAACTTTATGCCTTAGCATGTCTTATCGGAGTCGAACATCCATTTTTGTTTATCAAAGCTCACAAAAAAGATCTAAATTCATGCATGGCTTCATATCAACCAGCAAGATAACAATTTTATGCTTATAACACACCAAAGGGACTAATATCTAGCATTTATAGCTTGTGGAGTTGCCTAAACTCCCAAAAGAGACCCATAGACCAAAAATGAGCTTATAAACAAACCCTAACTCTAACTATCAAAAAGATCAACAAGGTATGACCTTTTTACCAACAAAAGATTCCTAAGATGATGTAGATTCAGGATGTTGAAGCTAAACCATGTCCAAGGATTGATCACCATGTTCTTCTTCTTGCAACCACACCAAAAAGGCCACCAAAGTTACTTCCAAGCTCAAATATCTCACACAAAGGCAAACTATTTTTTTAGGGACGTTAAAAGCAGTGGAGGCTGATAAGGGTGAGGGTCGAAAGGTCATAAATATGTTTAAGTAGAGCTCAGGCCCTAAAATTAGGGTTTTCACTTTTGGCTACATACGCCTCGCGTACGTGGCTCAGGCCCCCAATCCAACATACCCATGTATGCTAAACGTACATAGACGTACGCCCAGCGTACGAAGGGACCTCTTTCGCAATTATATTTTTATTCTAAGGACTAAAAGGAAAAATACCTGGATCCAAGTGTTACAACTTTGATTCAAGATGTTCATACTCTCAACAAAAATTGTATTGATGGATTCAAGAAGAGAAAGGAATCTATTTTTGAACAACATCGAGTTTTCGTAGAGAAGATTAAAGATCTTGAGCCCAAAGCAATTATTGAGAATAATCAGAAGCATGTTGTAGCTTTTTAGGAAAATACAATTCAAGTGCTTTAGAATGTTAACGATGTTTTTCATATTTAGATTCAACTTTTAGTCAAATTGGTTTCGAGAATACTTGGAAATAATCCAAGGGTAGAATCACAACCCTTGTAACAATAGGACAAGTTTTTTGAACTGGTTGCTCAATGAATTTGGGATCCCATCAAAGACCACCAATCACTCAAGGAGTAGGTTCTTCTATTAGTGGTTTTGTTAGTCATGTGCTTTCCATTTCTTCATTATAACTCACAACTCTTATTCCAATAAAAACAATTTCTTCTCAAGACTTTTTCAAGTAAGTAATTCTTATTGTATCTTCTAGAAAAAAAATTTCCATTGTCACTATATCTTCTGTTGATCTAATTCAGTGTAAAAGGAAATGAAAAGGAAGCGATTTGAACAAGGAAAAGAGGAAGATGTTGGAACTTGTTAAGTTTGAAAGGGCAAAAAAACAACATTCTTTGGCAATGACTATATTGGTGAAGAATATAGAAATAGGTTCAATTGACAAGACGTGGTATTCTCAAAACAATTCAACAAATTGATTTTCTGAGATATTGAGTTATTTCAACGGTGTTCCTTTTATAAGATATTCAGTTGAGGACTTGATAGAGAATCAACTTGAGCTTCTAATGACTCCAATGGCATTTACTCATAAATTATCTCAAGTGAGAGAAGATAAAGATGATTCATAAAGTTTTTAAAGAACTCAAAATTAGATGTGCATTAGAAAAACATGAGAATGAGGTTTGGATCCTCAAGAAGATAGTGAAAATTCTCAACATTTCAAAGGATGTAATTTTTTAAAATATGTTTCAAAATTACAAATATCAGGTCATGTGAAGGAAAAATGAAGATTCATAATTCACCATAGCTGATTTTCCTATTATGAATTTAAATGATATAATAAACTTGATCAAGGTTTTTAGCATAGGGGATCAGAAAACCATCTAAGCCATAAATCAAAACATCTATTCCACTACCTACAAGCATGTTCAATTTTTCATGGAATTTTAGTATGCTAAAATAACACTATCAAATATATTTGGGAAAGGAATTCAACATAATTGTAGATGCTCTTAAACTAAAATGAAGAGTATTTGAAAGTGTAACAGTGCTTACATTGTACTTAAACTAGATTGGGAGTAATTTACTTGATTAAGAAGTTATATGTTACGATGAAACAATTGTTCTTCAGGATAGATGCTAGAGAGTAATTTATTTGACTTGGTTGCTAGAATTCTAGAAAGATTTGCTAAGTATATTAAATTTTTGCAGATGACAACGAAATACAATGAACCTGTCACAAAAGGGGTGGATGTAGAGTTCAAATTTTGTTGTGTCAATTCAAAACCCTATAATGACTTGAAATTATCTGTTTTAGAAGGTGTGCCAAGGTGAAGGATGATACTTATTATATCGAAGTAGTTAGTAGAGCATATTTTGCTCCTTCGGTATAAGGTTATAATGTAGCTTATTTTAAGTGCTCCTAAACATCACGTATTTCAGTGCAAACATTCAGTTGTGCTATTTCATAATTTTGCCTACGTTTCTGGTTATGATTGGTCATATGTTATTCCATCTTAGTTGTTATAGTTAATGCTTTTCATGATCAAACTCATATCTTCTTTGGATATTTGAGCATTTCATCCATAACCTTTATGAGTGTTCAATAAAGAGTGTATCATTTATTTATTAGATTGTTCATCTTATACTTCCATATTCTAAGATTCATCATCTTGTTAATTTGATTTAACAGTCACCATATCTCCGATATAAAAGAAATGGGAGGGAAGAAAACTAGGTGAATACTCTTAGATACTTGACATTTTATGATTTTAACCCATTTTATCCTTATTTCTTCACATTGACTACTATTTTAACTAGACTCTTTTATCAATTCTTATTTTAACAAGTAAAGTCCTACGCCTTTAATATTTTATCAATATGGCGCTTGACCCAGTCAACAAAAGGTCATACTCAAGTTTTACAAATTTTGCAAATTTGATCCTTAATACTTCAATTTTTCAAAATATCCTACATAAACATTTCTATCATAGGTAACTCTAACTAAAGCTTTTAACTTAGATTAATACAGGTCATACATAAGTTTCATAAGATTGGTAATTTTCCACCAATTCCAAAATCGTCTTTTTAACCTTATTTAACTTTTATTTAACTTTTCACCCTAAAATCCCGTCTTTCACCTTCTTCAACTTTTCACTGACAATAAAAGATTAGTATTAGCTTATTCAGTATGTTATAAATAATGTGTCTAATTTATTTATATTTTAGATATGACTAAATTTCACCATTGGTCTTTTTAATTTTAAAAGTTTCTCTTAAATGGCCTTTATGGATTTCTTTTTTAAGAACGATCCTTAACATTGGATTTTGTAACACCATATGTCCTTATTACTAACTCTATTAATAGATTTTATTAAATGTTTATGAAATTATGAAAATAGTCAAAATACCCTTTATATTTGTTTATTTATATTTAAAAAAAAATTGAGGCCACTCTTTCTCTCTCACTTCCTCTCTATTGGATGTCCAAATATAAAAACAAGAAGGAGAAGCCTGACACATCAGATACATATTATGCTTGTCAAATCAAGAGGAGTAGTGGAGTCATAAAGATGCAGATAAAATCCATAATAAGACCAGTCACGAAGAGAATCACCCACGATCTCTACATATATAAGCCCAGGTTCCCAACATATCACATGGCCTTCTCTAAATGCTTGCGCACATAATGTTTCTATCGAGCTGACCATTCTAAGACATAGATCAATCAATCAACTCTTTATTAGTTTCATTTTTAGTAGCACAAATAACATGGGTGAGATTCAATTTGAAATCGTTAATTAGGTGAAATACTAACCATAATTCCCAAAGGCACACCAACAAATATGGAGTTTTCAATGGAGAAAACGATATGATCCAAAATCTCGACATGACCGATGAACGTTTGTGTGATGGTGCCAAGTGATTATTGAAAAACAGTTTTGAATCTCTAACTATTAGTGTATAATAATATGAGATGGAAATGAATTAAGAGGGTGTTTGGATAAATTAGTTTATAGTTTATTAGCTGATTGCTTATTAGCTTATTGCGGTGGGAATAAGCAGTATTTGCAAAAGTGTTTGTGGTGGGAAAAAGCAATAAACAATAAATGAAGGGAGGAATGTTTATTAAAATCAGCTTATTTAGCTTATTTCTCCCACAATAAGCTGATTTTTACGGATACTTATCCAAACACTTAAACTTAGCTTATTGTGGTGGGAATAAGGAATAAGCAATAAGCACCCAATTTTTTCCTTATCCACACACCCTCTAAGTGGTGGTAAAGTCGCACCTATCTAGAGGCCACCTAAATCCTCTAATGAGCCTCTTAAACTTTTTGTTTCTCTTTCTGCATGTCTTGTCTAATGCATGTGGGCATTACTTGTAAAAGTAAAAATAAAAACATGGAGAGGGTAAAGGAAGGGTTCAAGAAGATGAACCCGATTTTCTCTGATATTTTGGTACGCGTGTTATGCCCTGTTTTTCATTTCCCTTTCTCTTTTGATTTGATATTTGCAGGTCATAAATATGATGAAGAAAATAGGTTTGGGACATGGTGAATGTAATGGGGGCGATGGAGGCTCAACGGTTATATGTGCGGTAGAGATTTAAACCCATTATTCTTCCAAATATTCATACTTGTTATAATTAGGATTTTTTAGTGTTGAGTTTTACTAGCATGTTTACAAATTTTTGCAAGGTTGATGGTCTTATTTACATGGTTTTATGTTTAAAGTGTGTCTATGTTTGATTTTCAATATGTGTATATGTTGGGGGTTTCAGTTGTGTGAAGGGGTGATGATAACTAAACATTTATTATTAAGAGTTATTAATAAAATAGGGTTTTATGTTGTAGTTATAAACAAGAAAAGATTTTGATAAAAAAAAGGACATGGTTGTTATAAATAAAATGGAATGAAATTAAGAAGAAGAAGATGTGTGCTTTTGAATTGGTAGAAGAGAGTAGTCATAATGAAAAAAGGGAAAAAAGTGAATTGTAGCCGTTTGAAGCGGGTTCAACAACCCACCTATGACCCTTCTTCCGATTCCACGCTCGGAATCTCCACCTTGGCGGTACTATATGTTGATTTTTTATTCAAAAAAAAGTCTAAAATAAATAGTCATGAATATGAGTTTAGAAACGGAAACATTTTTTGTGAATAAAACAAAAACCATTTAAACACACCAAAGATCTTTTAGAAAGCTTAGAAAGATTAAAAAAATCATAGAAAGTAAAGTGTTATAACCTTTGAAGACTTTGATTCTCAAGGGAGATGGAAGTTGATGAAGTATGATATTAAGATCTAAAATAATCTATCTATAATGTATCCGCCAAAGCAAGAATAAAACCACTTCAAGATGCTAGTCTTCACTTGTATATATGTTGTTCTTAAGCTTTAAGACATATACGAAAATATTCTTAAAGAGAAGCAACATGTGGACCCTTTATTCTAACAACTTTTTTAAGAATAAAGGAGAGGGAGAACCATGAATTTGGAAGCCCAAAATGAGAGGAAAGAGTTAATGAAAAATCTAGCTCATTCATCCTTTATGCTTTACTTTTTATCCCAACACTTTGTATAAAAGCAAGACTTAAAATAATGAAAGCATATGGCTTTCTTACATGCATGGATTAGGGATTAAACAAAGCCAAAGTAACTCTCATCCATAACGAAGCCTACTTCTAGGAGACAAGGGGTAATTATCTTTTACTTTATCTATAACTAGCTAGTTGGATGAAAACTTAATGGTTACTCAAAGTGACCAAAATGTACACAACATTCATATTCATACCATATGATATTAAGCTAGTTTTTTTTCTCTTTAATCATTACCTTCTAGAAATAATAACTCCCAATATATTGGTAAATAAAATTTTCATAAAATAATGTTTTTCCAATTAAATACAAGTGTTGATTATGTTTATTAATAATCTAATTACTATAATAAATAATCAATTAGTTGTAACTTGCTATAAGGTATGACCATATATGGTCATATGTCATTCACAATATCATTCTATAATGACTCTTGGGCATAAAGATCTTTCAATCTCCCACTTGCACAAGACTCATCATAGATTGGTATAGATAGTGGTGAGCGTCTAGCAACATTTCAGTACCCCCATAACTCATGACGAAGAATTCCATTCATCAACATCCAATTTCAAAAAGTTCCAAGCTTCAATTGATGCAAAAGGTAATTTTATTAACTATCCTTTTGTTACAAACATCTTGGTGAACATGAGACTTGGATCACAATCAATCTCATTTAGTGTTCAACTTTGGGCACCGCGGTAGATGCATAACTCTCAACACATAAGAGGAACAAATCCGATCTTGACTATATAAGCCTCTTTCTTAATTCACACCATACATGGAAATGGTTTTTTAAACTACTCATTTATGTATCAACATTTGACCATATCTTAGCATAGTAATCCTTACACTTAAGTCCCACTACACATTCCAGGTGTTCAGGATACAAGGATAGTACCTTTTAATAATGTATCACTCATAACAACGATCTATGAGGTGATCTTGATACGGGTTCGTTTAGTACCAGTTCTCTAACAATTACCTATGAAACTTGGTTACAACCACTTGCCTACTTTCATCTAGTAAGATTCAACCAATCCAATTTATATTTGTCTTACTTCATAATTAATTCCACAATAATAATCTACTATGAACTTTTTGAATAATAAGATTATTCTTGGATTAAACATGTTATTATAGAACACAACAAGTATTGATGTGATGATCATATCCCAGTATATCAAAACAATATAATAGTGTTGTCTTAATGTTCTAATATCCAAATACTATATTCAAATCAAAATTCTATTTCAATAATAATGAAGTCCTATAGCAAAAAGTGTAACCATTCATACATACATTAAAAGAAGGACTTTATTAATGGGTATGACTAAATTTAATTTGTGTGAATTTTTCGAATACTATCATCCACATATTTGACTTTACTCTAAGTAAAATTAAATATATTTGAGATTATTATTGGTGTTTTGATGTGACATAGAGTTTCTTAGCTTAATTAATTACACCCTTTAAGTCACAAAAAAAATTCTAGGTTATCCCTGATGGAAGGACTCAACCTAGTTTTTCAATGATCTAGTTCATCCAATCATATTTGATTTCAACTTGTAAAGTAGGAGTGTGTTCTTATTTAGTATGAAATTATATTTTTCTTGGACCTCATTCCAACAAAACTTTCTCTTCATTTAATAATGAAGTCATAATCTAATAAAATTCAAAATTATATCTATCTGTTTTGAAGTTAGCATCTTATGTAGCTCTTTAGATGAAGATATTCTTCTAAATACTGATTATCTCATCTACATTGTCTTAATTCATCTTAAGTACTCTTATAATGTTCTTAAAGTCATCGAGTGACTTACCCATGTATCCAATTGGTATCTTATGATACACTCATAACATAATCATAACCCTAGTCTTGTGCATAATATAACATTAATGATGGATTCATTTACCAAGCAAATAGAATATAAATCATTTCATCTAGCTCAAATCTATGTACTAGGTCCTTTTCAGGCTAGGTCAAAATGGTTCCATGTGACAATGCCAGGAATCTTCCAAATAAATCTTCTATCTTGATCTATTTCAAGATATTGTCAATGCAAAAACATTTTAAAACTTTAACAATCATCTTTATCCATCCCTATAGACTTTACATTCCAATAATGTATCTTATCATTCCTAAGCCTTTCATTTTAGAAATACCTTCGAAGTCAAAGTGGAATGACCTTGCATAGTCAAAATCTAATTTAAAATGATTAAGTATGTCTTATTTATATAAGATTAGCAATATCACTATCCTCAGGATGTTTTCTTTATATCCACAAGTGTATCTTATGCATTACACATTTTGTTAGGATAACATGGATTAAAAAAACCTCCAGGCTAAGCTATATAGATATCTTCTAGTAGATGTCTATTAAGAAAAGAAGTTTTTCATGAAATCTATTTGTCGTATCTCATATTAAGAATATGTGGTTATGGTAAATAATATCATTGTTGATGTAATCATAGCTACTTGTAAAAAGGTTTGATCATAGTCAATGACATGAGTTTAATAAAGATCACAGTCAATGACATGAGTATGAGAAAATCTTATTATAACAAGTCTTGCTAAATATGTATAGACCTGTATGCATGTATTCTTTCTAGAAGAATATCTTACTCCTTCCAACCTTGCTATAGAGAGTAAAGATTAATCAAGCCCATACTTTAGTATTAGACATGCACTACATCTCAATCTTCATAACTCTAAGTCATTTATTAGATTCAAGATTTGATATAGCGTTTTGGTAGTGGATGGACTTTTAGGAAACCATCAAGAAGAAATCATCAATGATATATTCCATATTTCTCAAATAAATGATGATTTCTACCATTAATGCGAACAATTTGTGTTTATGAATTGCTATTATTTAAATCCAACAATTCCTTGTTGAAACTAGTGCCAACAAATTCAACATCAGACTATGGTTCTTGAGTTGTTTCGAGATCCATGTGTCTCCCACTTGCTTTAGTATTAGAAGCTTGCTTTCTACTAACTTAGTCTTTAGATGAATAAGAGAACTTATTCTTGGTGGTTTGTATATAATAATCTAAATGCCCTTTTAGAATATTCTATAGATATTTAATTAGTTGATGTTTGTATTCAAGAAAAAATTAATAGTGACTGAAGTATAACCCCAAAAATATTAAAGTAGAGTATTTCCGCCAATTAGAATGTAAAGTACATAAAGTAAAGTTTAACTCATCATTTCTTATCACTAAGCCTTTAGATAGTGTATAGTTCCTCAATAATTATTTTTTCTAAACTTTAGTGAATATATCATTTATATAGAAATAAGATTCACATATGCTAAATAAATGAACTACATTATTTTCTTTCAAAGATCCATTTCTTGAAGTTGGAATATGTATGTTTCATTTATATAACAAAATATAACAATGCCATAGATAAGTTTGATTTAAAACAACTTAAAGTCAAAAGCGTTTGCATATAGAACTTAATTTATTTAAAAAAAATAATGATATTTACTTTACAATTCAATTAAGAGATCTAGTTTCGTAAATAGAAGTTAATCATTTCAGAATATGAATATTATCGTTATGAAAAACGATCGATTATATAATAAAACATTTAAATAAAATAACTAAGACATATATATTTGGACATGCTGAATTTAAAACATACATTGTTCCAGAACGAATATTGTTTTATAATACAAGTACATTATGTTCTAAGCTTAAATAACAAACTAAACTCCGATAGTGAAGTTTCGACTTGCTTGTGCTGAGCTGGCTAATTTCCTTGAATATGTGCAAGCCATTTAAAATATTAGATTAACATTTATGTTCTAAGTACTTCAGTGTTATATGAAAAGTATAAGTTCTATCTAGTAGGTACCTGAAATACTAGTCTCTCCATACTTTCTTTTCAGATAAGATAAGCAATTCCTCTTCAAGTGTCCAGTTTCTCTACAAAAGAAACAAGGTCCATCTCTATGGCCCTTCTTGTATTTATTCGGCTTAAAGGTGTTTAGTCCAAAAAACATGGGTCTCTTAGATCACACAAAGTGACTCTTTTCAGCGTTATAGTATTCCATTGTTTGAACTAGTTAAAAAACAAAATATCATTGTATTTGTTGAAATATTTGCTTAACTTGTTATATCATATATATATATATATATATATATATATATATATATATATATATATATATATATACACACACACACACACACACACACACACACATATATATATATATATATATATATATATATATATATATATATATATATATATATATATATATAGTAAAGGCATCACTGTGATGCTGAAGATGCTTCTAACATCATACTAGTAATAGTTATTCTTGACTTGTAGGAAGTCTTGAATATATATATATATATATATATATATATAAGACTTCCTAGAAGTCAAGAATAACTATTCCTAGTATGATGTTAGAACTATTCATAGTTCTTGATATTCAATAGTTGTTTGCAAATCATAGTGAGAACTTAGATGCTTTAGGGGGCATGTGAACTTAGGGTTTATGTTTTTCCACCAAAATAAGGTTTTTGTAACATATAAAGCCCATCAGTGGTATTATGGCCATTTTTCTCATTAATCTTGCACAAAGTTAAATAGATCAAAATTATGGTTTATAGAAACTAAACCCGAAGGAGGTGATTTTTTATTTTAGCAAGGGTTTTAGAAACCCTATCCCCATTTGCCTATTTTTGAAAATTAAGGAGCCCTTTTAGGGTTCACCTTGTTTTCTTATTTGTTATTTTAAAAGCCTTAAAACTTGAACAATTAGAACCTGATAACCCTAGCCTATTTTCGAAAATTAGAAGGCTTAGGATTAGGATTAAATTTGAATTATCTTATTAATTGATTAATGGTAAATAATTATTTAATCCATAATGATTTAATTAATTTAATTAGTTGTTTAGTTAAAAGATAAAGATTAAATCAAAATTATTTTATTTTTAAATTAAATTAATTTTATATTACTTTCAAAAATTTAAATTTAAACCTAATATTTTAGGAAAGTTTTAAAATACACCTTATATGTATACTATTAAATGTTTAATATATTATATGTGTAAGAAAAGTGAGTCAAATCAATAGTAGGCCTCATGCACAAAACCATGCTATAAAGAGGGTATAAGGAAACGACCTAAGTGTCCACTCTCAGCCAACACTCTCCTGTGTGGTGGAGGGTCATTAGCCGAACAGATTTGATAGGACATAATCTCATTAATAAGTACAACGACATAGAGTAAGTAAAACATTATAAAAATCCCACTCATAGTTACTTTAGGAAAAATGTGAAAAGTATGCTAATCCATGAAAACACACATCATGTTTTACATGTCGTTAGTGGAGCGTGTGTAGTTAACCGACACACTAATATGGACTATAAAGAGATATAATGGGCATATCGAAAATTATCATTGTTGATGGAGCATGTGTGGTTAACTGGCACATGCATGTGAGATGATAAATGACATCGAGGATATCAAGTGGGTTTGCATGGTTATTCGCATCTCATTTGTGATCCTCGGCATCCCAGTCACAAAAGTGAGTGCATAATTCCAGATTAAACATGCCATTTATAAGATTCATTGAATCTCAAAGGATCTAGGAGTTTCATAAGATTGGAATTGGTAAAATAATTACCTACCAAAAATAAATTCGAATTTGATTACGACATCCCTCTTCAAAGTTCGAATAAAAAATATGGATCCTAGCCTTAATTTAAAATTTTAGATTAATAATTAAGGATTAAATCAACAAAATTGAATTCTCTTTTCTCCCATTTTTAGATGTCTTATGAAGATTGAAATGGTGTTCCTCTTTCTTATGAAATGTTTTTTCCCTAATCTTCTGGAGATGGTCTTCCAATTTCAAGTCAAGGTAAAATCGTTTTTCCCTTCCTTAGGAAATGGTGGAACTAGACACCATGCTTCTTTGACTCTTCTAACTCCTCGTCCCCTGACTCTCCCAACGTTATGTTTTCCTCAATTTGAAATATACAAGACTTCTCAATCCCTATTGGCATGTATACATCAAGATGGAAACTTTGAGTCTACGTATGTTTTGAAAATGAAATCATACATTAACAAGTTGGAAAGATTGGGTGTTGTTTTTCCCAAGGGACCAAGACATTGACTTGGTTCTTCTCTCGCTTCCAAATTCATATGATCAGTTCATTGAGAACTTTTATATGAGGAATATCAACATGTCCCTAATTGATCTAACCCATATGTTGACAGTTGTTGAATCATAAATGCTTAAGAGCATATCTAGAGCAAAGATGCTTATTGGGTCTGATTCAAAGGTTTTGATGGTGTTAGAGTGAAAAGTTCTCATTGGACGTGGCTTACCATCTTTGATTGTGTAATGCGTTGAGCTTTTCCTATAAATAGGAAGTGGGTAGCTCTCATTTATGTAAGAACCCATTTTGAGAGGTTAGTATAGTGAGAGAAATTACATGACCCACTTTGTAATATCTTACTAGATTAATGGAGCTTAAACAGATTTGTTTACATTGTGTGTTCTTGATATGATTTGATTCACTTTATCATTACAATTCTTCAGTGATCATCATAATCGGGTCACTTCAATTGGTATCAGAGTGGGTGCTTGCAAATTCGATTTTCCCTCTCTAGAATTCAAGTGATTTTCACTTTCTATCTCTAGAATTTCATTCAAAATAACTTTCTCTCTCTATAAATATTCAAGTTTTTGTGATCATTTCGTTTTTTGATTCAAAATGGAAAAAGATTCGTGTGAAAGATTGTTTGTGTTTTTTAGAGATGATCCATATCCATATAGTTTTGAAGGACTTATCCATTGCTTTACAATCAGGTATTTTAAACAAAATTCACTTATTTCTTGTGGAAAAAGAGATTAATGTGGAAAGATGATTGGTTCTCCTCTTGATCATGATAATCATAAAATGTTGCTTAATCGTTTGGTTACAACTTATCATGAAAGAAGAAAGAAGATGAAATCATTAAAGGAATTCGTATTGATGAATGCAAATATGGTGTCAATGTTCTTGCAGTTTATGATGTTCAAGATAAGGGAATTCAATGTGATTCTCATGAAGTTGTGAAAATTTTTTGTTCAATTGGAGTTCAAACCGATGATTGTTTGTATTGTTGTGATTTGTTTGAAGGAATGGTGTCATATAGAAAGGCATCAATTCAAGATGTTCAAGTGTATTAAACTCCAAAAGATTTGATTCAAAATAGCAAAGTTTACGTTGTGAAAAATGATGTTGTTTTTTATTTCAAATCTTCAAGATCCAAAAAGATGATGAAGAAGAAGAAGAAGAAGAAGAAAAAGAAAAAGAAGAAAAAGAAGATCAAAAACAAGAAAATTTGGGTTTCTAAGAAAAATTCTTCAAATGCTGTTTTGATACCAAAATCAATGAAGAAAATTTGGAATCCTAAGCAACAATCATCAAATGTTGCAATGGTTTCAAATTTCAAAGCCAAAATTATTGAAGATTCTCAAATTTGTTATGAAGATGAAGTTAGATCTTCGATAAATGAGAAGAATTTTCATGGATGGTACAATGTGCATCATGGGTGGTATAATGTGCAATTTGGAAAATTTTTAATTCCAAATAAGGAACCTAGATCCTCCATGTCTGATTCATTTATTACAAATGGGCAAAAGGATTTTCAAGACGGTATCACAAATTTTCAAATGGATTCCAAAAAATTCTTGTTGAGATCGATATCTCGTTTATTGAAGAACCGATGACAAAATGAAGATGATGATGAAGAATTAGTCCAAAAGTCAAAACACTACTGTTCGTCGATCGATCCAAACATAAGCCCAATCATCAAATCGTCATTCATCATTGATCCATTCGATTTTCAGCCCAAAAATTAAATTTGAATAGTGATCACCATTTGAGCCCAAAGTAAGTAAAATTAATGATCATCTTTTAAGCCCGAGTCACATTCAATTTTATCTCACATGAATCAATTCAAGGTTAATAATGAGTAGTGAAGTCTCGAATCAATTCAATTGAGTTTTAGGAATCGAATGATTATGTCACACCCCCAAACCGAAACGGCAGAAACGTTCGGGGGCGGAGGACGTCATGTACAATATCACAGCAATTGAATAATAGTAATCAAAGCAAAAACAACCATTGTATTAATAGTATAAGGTTTACATTACATTTGAATCATACACGATTGACTCCAAAAGTAATACAAGTAAAGACTCAAAGCTACTATGCTCTATCTTCTTGAACTCGGTGCATGTACCTGTCTACTAATGTCCTGAGAATACAAGTAGGTTTTGAAAGAGTATCAGCATAAAGCTGGTGAGTTCATAAACATTTTGTTTTGGAAAACTGTTCTTTGTTCTTTCGAAAAGTACGTTATGTTTCTCCTGAAAACCTTATATTTTCTGATGTAATGAATGTTAAGTAAAAATGATTCTTACTAGTTTCTCCTGCGAGTACTTAGTGTATACAAATCATATACAATCCAGATCGAACAAACAATCGATTGTGTGGTTCTGCCCCAAGCCCACAACCAAACAAGAAACAGGAAAAGAGGCGGAGACCACACATTCCACTGGTTGTCGGATCCTCATGTACATAATCCTGAAGTATTCACTAGATACTTACAAAGTTAACTGTATTGATCCTTTGATATCTGTTGAAAGTGTTCCTCAAGAAAATCGGATATTTTCTTATGAAAAGTATGATTAAACCCATTCTTTCTATAACTTCTTGGTTCATACTAGTTACGCATAAACCAATATCGAATAGACGGTTAATTGTGTGGATCTACCCTAAACCCACAACCAAACAAGGAACAGGGAATGAGGCAGAAACCACACATTCCACTGTCTATCAGATATTCTTCATACGTAACCCGAATGCATAAACTAAAGAATTATAGAATTAATAATGAATATTCGTTAATTGAATAATTAACCAGCTGTTGTAAGGTACTGATGTTTACCCTAGAAAATCCTATATTTTCCCTAAGTGTACGTTATTGAATTATCTGTTCCCATTCGTAGAATATAAATATCTACCATTTTATGAAAACCATTGTTTTGTTCCCTTTGCATGAAAACCTTTGTATGAAAACCGTTGTACAAAAACCATTGTTCTGTTCCCTTTGCATGAAAACCATTGTATGAAAACCATTGTATAGTAGTCTTATTACGTAAATAAAACTAGTTGAATGCATGTTGTACGATATACTGAAAGTGTTGTTAATACTCTCCTGTGATCACCTAGTACATATGAGTTATAGAAATCTAGATCGAACAGACAGTCGATTGGGTGATTCCGCCCTAAGCCCACAACCAAACAAGGAACGGGAAATGAGGCGGAGGTCACACATTCCACTGCATGTCAGATTTTAATGTCATATTACCCTAATGTACATACTATGTCATCACATAGTTACTAACCCAGTTGACTGTTTGTTAGGTATATTATTATGTGAACGAGTCGTTGTTTCACTTGCGGATTCTAATAACCATACTATGGACGATCAACATTACGACGTACTCGGACGTACGTCGTGAAAAATGTCGTTTGTCACCCTAGGTTTACTGTAGCTAATAGTCAGGGTGCGGGATTGTGACTCCCGTATAGATCTATACACAAACTCATGCTCTCCCTCCAGGAGACTCTGGTTACAAGGCGTCTCACACTGTAGTTCTCTCAACGAATCCACGAATAATACTAAGAAAACCCTTTTTGTTATTAACATGAAACCTTATAAAATAATATATTTTATTTTATAATTCATAAGTTTGTTTCCTTTGTTCTGAAAACTGTATTTGCAACGTTTATATCTTAACATGTTTATAAAGCTGTCAGCAAATCTGGTAGTAACTATGTTCATCATGTTTAGTAAGTTCTATGTTCAATGTATACTAATGATAGGAAATATAATAAACCAAATTATATCTTTAAACACAAAATTTCTTGTGCTTTTACTTGTATTCTCCCCCTGAAAACATTAAAAACTCGGAAAATGTAGGGGTATGAACTCACCGTTAATTGTGTGCAAGCGTCGAATCAATGAACTGGAAACGAAGACCCCCGAGTTGTTGTACGTGGCAATTAATGGGATCCTAATAACAATTAAATACATATATGTATCTAAATTAGCGATTTTATTAAATAAAGTGTTGGAAAAACACTTGCTTTCGGTTAAGGAATGTTACCGGGACTTGATTGAATTGAGGAAAGCGGGTTTTCAGTACGGCCGTGAAAGGGAGTGTACGGCCGTAGACTGCCTTGAAGGGTGTATGGCCTTTGAAGGTGTACGACCGTGAATGGGTGTACGGTCAACGAACTTGAAGGTACACGGTCGTACACTCAAGAACAAGAGTGTTGGAATCGATGAATACGTGTCCTAGATGCTCCGAAAAGAACCCCCAATGGTGTTTTTCGATGTTTTACGGCAGAATAAAGGTTCTTTAGGGGTGTACGGTCGAGAGTCTAGAGAGAGAAGTAGAGGGTGTTTGGCCAGAAAAGTGTAAATGAGGGGTAGGGTCTCGTATTTATAGGGGTTTTTGTGGTCGGTGGTGGGGTCCACCCGACGTTGGCCGTAAACGGGTGTACGGCCGTACACGGGTGTATGGCCGTGAACCCAAGTCAGGCTGTGAGTGTTGTTTTGATCGAAGGAAAACTCGAAATTTTGCGTAGTTTTGGTCCCGACTCATATATGAAGCTCAATTATATAACAAAATGACTTTTCAAACCAAAGGAATTTGAAGGGACTCAATAAAAATCTAAATTTTATTAATGGAATTTGGATAACGAAAATGGAAAAAGGTTCGGGTTGTCACTGTTGGATTAGTGTCTAAGTCCATAACTATAATTGGTATGTACTTGACCCGATTGGCATGGTCCATTTGGGTTGCATGGCATCGGAACAATTTGGATAGATTTTTGTGAGAAAATGATAATTATGATTTGTTAATATATTTTATAAGTTCTAATATATTAATATGAAATCATATTATTTAATTAGTATTGATCAAGAATTAATTTGGAATTAATTATGTGATCAAAAGGAGACTAATTAAATATATGGGGATTGATTGTGTAAATCATTCATTCTTATATATGTGGGCTTATGATCGATAGTTCTTCATGTTGGGCTAAACCCATGGAGTAACCCATGGATACTCCATGGAGGTTTTAACCCATGGAGCATGAAGAATATGGAAAGACATGAGTTACATGGTGTAACCCTAATAGCCACCATATATAAGGACCCCATGGCTCAAGAAATTGGCACTAGTGTGTGTACACATGAGGGCTAGCCAATTTGAGCATATGAACCTTTTCTCTCAAGTTATTCCAAGATGGTGGTGATGTTGTGTGAACCATTTGAGGTGTCACACTTGAGGCACTAGGCTCTTAAGCTCCATGAAATCAAGCTACAACAAAGAGGTATGTACTTCTACTAGAATTTATATTATATGTTCTTCATATTATGCTAGTTAGAACAATACCTTGGAAAAATTGATATTTGCATGTATAATAGACAAAACATAGATCCAAGGTATTTAGGGTTGCATGTACACCTTAGGAGTGTTAGAATGCTCAAAACCCTTCAGTGGTATCAAAGCCTAGGATTTTTTTTCAATTATACTTGATGCTATTTGCAAGAAAAATCTTTTTTTTTTTTTGGAATCTGCCAGATCACCACGAGGTGGTAAAATTTACCACAAGGTGGTGACTGTTCAGTGGAAAAAAAATTCAGTTTTTTTGCCTGTTTTGGATTAGAATCATTACCACAAAGTGTTTTTGTTCATAAAACTTGATTTTGATGTTATGGTAATGTTTATTCTTATACAAATAAATGATAATTGTCAAAGTTTCAAGTCTTTATTTTGTTTATGTGATTAGCTAAGTTCTTGAAAATTGTTGATATGAATTATCTTGTTCTTATGAGTTGTTTTAGACTAATAGAAAAGTTATGTGATAATATGTTTTGAATCCAAATTTATCTAAAAGTTGTTCATAATATTGTTTTTGTAACTTGTCCTCAAGTTATATGAAAAGTCACATTTATGATTATTAAAACTCATAAGATTTCCATAAGTTATAAAAAAAATGAAGAGTCTCATTTTGTAAATGCTTTAAAGTCTTCCATAACTGGTCCTCAAGTTATGGAACTTGAAGAGTTTTTTTTATTAAAAACTACTTTAAACACATAAGTTATGGAATAGAAAAGTTTTTGAATTATTCAAAACTTTCCCTCAAGTTTTGGAATTTGTAAAGTTTCCCTCATGAATACTTTAATTCCAAGTTAAGCCCTTAGAACTTTAAAAGTTAAAATTCAACCCTTATACTTTATAGTATTATAAGTTACTAATATATATATATATATATATATATATATATATATATATATATATATATATATATATATATATATATATGTATAAGAGCAAGTCAATCTTACCGTTAGTAGGCCTCATTCACGAATCCGGTCTATAAGGGGGGTATAAGGTTACTGCCTATAAAATGGCAGTTTAATGGGTGTCCACTCTCACCCACCGCTTCCTTGACTGGTGGAGGGTCGTTAGCCGAACGGGTAGGACAAGGACTAGAATTCTCCCTTCATTAAAAGTATTAATGATAAATATAAAGTAACTAAACCTTTTATAAATTCCCAATCTTAGTTACTTTAGGAAAATGTGAATTTGGTGCTAACCCATGAAATTACACTTTGCACTTTGCTTAAGTCGGTTAGTGGAGTGCGTGTGGTTAACCGGCACACTAGCTTGATTTAACAAGGTAGGCAAAGGGTAACTTAATGTTTATCATAGTATCGATGGAGCGCGTGTGGTTAACCGGCACATCGATTCAGGGGTAAATATTAAGGGTACCAAGTATATTTGCATGGTTATTCACACCTTCTTTTGTGATCCTCGGCATCCCAGTCACAAAATCTTAGAGGGCACAATCGAGATTGAAACATGGCAGTGAAAAGTTCAATGAATCTCAAAAGATCTAGGAGTTTCAAATCCAATTAAAACCTAATAAATTATTTCGTTTTTCATGGTGGAAATTGGTGAATCGTCATTCGCCTACCTTCAAATATTCTATAGCTTGGATTACGACATCCCTCTTCCAAGTTATAAAATATTGTGTTGGGTCCTAGCCTTAATATTTGATATTGGGTGTTATATTAAGGACTTTAAATCAACTATCTTGAATATCTCCCAAAAGATGTCTGGTTCAGACATCTATGATCTTCCCAAAAACTCTTGGAACATGTTTTCCTAATGAAGATGATGTCCCATAAATCATTCTTCACTCCCTCCACCTCCTCCAATTTTTCTCCCTAACCCACAAGTTCAAGGTCACTCATGCCCTATTGGCAAGCAAGGTCTATGTGTGCTCACATCTTGGAGATGAAGTCACATATTGACAAGCCGGGAGAGTTGGGTGTCAAAGTCTTGAGGAAGTTAGATGTTGACTAATCACTTCCTAAGACACATAGTGAGTTCTTTATGGACTACTATGTAAAAGACTATGACATGACCCTTAATGATCTTATCTATTTGCTTTGTGCTGCTGAATCAGCAATGATTTGGAGCACTAGTAGAGCAAATTTGATTAGAAGATCAACTTCCCAAACTTCCATGGACTTTGAAAATGGTAACATTGGATATCCAGAAAAGCTTTCTCTTCCAATGGAAAGGGATTAGCCATAGTCAACTCGGTTGACCAAATGATAAAGAGAAAGGCAAGTCTGAGATAGTCCAGTGCACCATTCCCAAAGGGTCCATATGTTTCTGTTGCCAAAGGAAGGGGCATTGGTTGCGAAGCTGCCTTAACTACCTGAAAGATCTGAGAGAAGATCTAGTCAAAAAGCTTGACTATGCTTCAGGTAAGTCCATTATCTAACTCTCTTAAGTTCCTATTTGAAGATTCTTAATACACTTTTAATGTATGGCAGGATCAAGCGAAGGGAAGGGAACTTAGAAAAAGAGTATGCTGAATATGATCGCGAAGATGGATTTCAATCGCATGGTTCGAAGATCGGATTCTTGAGCAACTACTTAGAGAGTTATGATAGATTGCTAGGAAATATGTAATAGCATAGTTTCCATTTAAAGTTGCATTGTAAGGAAAGTTTTTCCGCATTTGATAAATAAATAAAATTTTGTTTTATTTTATATGTCCTTGCAATGGCATTTATGGAAAATTGATGTTTATATGTTTCTAGCAATAATGGAACTATGAAATTGATTCTTTCATTTGTGGTAGTGTCTAAATTTACCAAATAAGGAAAGATTCTCATCACCCAAGTTTTCAATTGGACTGAAACTTGGAATCATGCAAGTTGTATAGTATGATGAATGAGAACTTTCAGCTTTGGAAAATTAAGACTAATTCCTCGTTCACATGTATATGTGAGTCAAGTGAAGGACTAACGGATCGAGTACACATTCTTGTGCACTGGTCAAGTCCACCACAAAAGATCAATAAGACTATTCGTCATGATTTACTAAAGTTTAGTAAATATGGTTATACTTACAAGTTTAAGTATAATTCTGAAACATTGGAAAAGTTTCGATGTATGGAAGATGAATGAGAAGAATCAAATTAGGCAGAAAGATAAAAGTTTCTCAAATCTAGATTGATGGGAGAGTACTTTAGTATCATGTTTTGTGATCATCTTAATGATTAAGAAACCATATCACAATTGGTTCTCTAAGGACATCTTAGTGCATTCCTATGGCTAAGAAGAGGAATCATGAATTGTTGAAATGGTTAAATCAAGAAGATGAGTCATACTTCATTCCAAAACAATTCTTAGAGTCATACTCCAAGATTGTAACTTGAGTGACATATCTTAAAGAAAGGTTTATAACACTTGTCAAATGTAAGAGTAAAATGTCTCCTACTCTTGTACATTTGAAATTGGTAAGTTGTGATGTTTTGGATAAAACAAAGACCAACTAAGGCCAATTGTGTGAAGTATGTGTATTGATAAAGAATCCGCACTATCTCTTGAATATTTGGCAACAAAGTCTTATATGTCAAGAGGACAGTGGGAGTCTTAAAGATCATGAAAAAATTTCAAGATCTAATCAAGAGTAAAACTTGTAGTTTATCACTAGCACACGACTTGAGGTTTATAACTTATCGTGTTGATATATTCCTATTTCTGTGTCCATTCCAGTTAAAGTTGACTTTGCATATGAGTTCTGAGAGTTCTCAATTGGTTGAATAACAACTTGGAAGCAATGGCAGGCCCTTGTGCTGGCAGGTGGCAAGAAGTTAAGACTGCACAAGTTCAATCCATATGAGTTTGGATTTGTCACTAACCTTGTCTTGTGATTATGGTTTTGACAAATTCACATGGATAGGAACATATACACCATAAAATCTAAGTGTCATAAGGTTTCTCTCCGATTCATGAAAATGATGGTGAGGAAACGCTTTCATTAAGTGGTTTTAAGTAGATAGCAATTGTGATATTTGCATTCTCAAAGTCGTTAGTGGAGCGTGTGTGGTTAACCGACACACTAACATGGACTTGTGAGGAATGGCAAAGGTCTAAACAATTGAGACTATGATTACGGCATCCCTTTTCATAGTTCTGAAATTCTTTAGACACACATGTGTGCTATCTAAGGAAAGGTGTATAATTTTGATAAAGTTTTTATCAAAGCATCTCGTATCAGAATTCTAAACTTTGGTAAGAAAGTCAATAAAGTATTGAGTTCTAGAAGTCCATCTGATTTATGAGTACATGTTAAAGCTAGTGGGAGCATAAGTGTTATGCTAATAATCATCATGTTAGTGGGAGCATGATAATTATGATAAGTATTTCAAGTTAGCAATGTTAATTATAGAAAAACAACAGTTTAATTGGGAAAAGTTCTTTTTGCTATAATTAAGGGAGAGAAAATAATACTTCATTTCAATTTTAAAAGCTTAGATTGAGGTTTTAATCATCTTTAGTCAAGGATATATATATATATATATATATATATATATATATATATATATATATATATATATATATATATATATATATGAATTTTATGTTGGAATGGCTCAACATAAGGAAATTCTATATATGAGTCCATTATTTGCGTTCTAAAATTTGATGATGATTACGGCATCCCTTTTCATAATCTGAATTATGGGAACTTGGCAAATAGAAATAGAAATATTATAGCAAAAAGACTGGTCTAGTATCATGTCTTTATGTGAGACATCATGAATCGTGTCCCATATGCTTCGGATATAGGATCGATTGCATGTGCTATAATATTCATCTGTTGTAAATTTTTCCAAATGCCTAGAGCATTAAAAGGGAAAAGTACTAGAACTGGATATGACTAATTTGATTAAGCAATTGTCGATGACGATCTAAGGTTTACCAAAGATTGGTTGCCCAGGGACAGTTGGAAGTATAGTGTTAAATTTAGGAAGGATCATATTTACATAGTCTGAAAAGAGGCAACTCTTGTTCAGGAGTGATAGTCAAAATGGGAATATGGAAAGGTTCCCATAGGTAGAAGTTATTTATTAAATCTGTGTAAGATTAGGAAACTTAATGCAAGAAGGACGTTCAAAGCAATGTACTTTGAATATTAGACTTCGTTTCCATGGAGTTGATCTCCATTGGAATACTCTGTAATATCTGTTGACAAGTCTTGGTGACTCTGTGCATAATCGTTACAAGAGGATCAATGCATATAAGTTTAGAATCTAACAGATTGAGGCAAATGGCAGGAATTTGGAATTCTTGCATTTGCGGTAAGGATTTGGGATTGTGAAATGAGAATCATTGGAATTATGTTCAATCGATCTATTTCACAAATTAAAGATCATAGACAAACTTAGTGCGCATACTTGGTGTATGGCATAACTAATGTTTGGAAAAACATAGTGTGCATACTTGGTGTATGGCATGACTAGTGTTTAGAAAACATAGTGTACATGCTCGGAACATGGGACAGCTATTGTTTTAATTCAAGTATAAAGTTGATAGTTTGAAACAGTATGCAATGAATGATGGGTAATCAATATGGTGATAAATAAAAGGTGTTTTATTTATATTCATAAGTTCTGAGACCATATTGGATTCGATTATTCTTGTGTTTCACTTTGCATGTTTTGACCTCCAGAATAACTAGGTCGTTCTTCCTGAATGACTAAGTTATTCAAATCATCTACAGTCGGTCATATCTTGGAAGTAGATATGAATCAAGACTGTCATGAAGCTGGTTTGTAGATGTCCAAGGTAGTGGAAATATCAAGAGTTGCTGCAACATTCATGAGTGCTCATAAGTTCTGAGTATTGGATTAAACCCACGCTCATTTGAATCACTTCATGGATTTTATCACGAGTGATCATGAGACGATAATATCTTATATTCTTTAAACCTAGAGATATGACTTGTTACCTATGAGTTGGTTATGCATTGATTATACGAAAATACATTGGTAACTCGATGTTCTAAAATGTGACTTTGTGTATGATCCAACAAGTAGTAGAACAAGCATATGAGTCGAAGTTTATCCATTCCTTTTACCCTTGAAGGGATAAAAGCGATATCTGTGGGCCCCTCGATGATTTAGTGATGACACCCCGAAGTGCTTGGCTAAGCCAGGACTAATGTGATTTGTTCAATTAGTCGGTCGTCAAAAATCGTAAATCGGGAAACAACAAATGGACAGAAAGAATGATTATAATCCATGTCTCAGTCCATATGATATCTAGAATGGAGGAATATATGATCCCTTATCTAATGGACACGTCATTGATTTGTTCAGAGTTCGACAACAGCTTTTAAGAGCTACAATTGCTATCGAGTTTTGGAGTCATACAGAATAATAGTTTTAGACTTATCCAAGTGGGAGATTGTTGGATTAGTGTCTAAGTCCATATCTATAATTGGTATGTACTTGACCCGATTGGCATGGTCCATTTGGCTTGCATGGCATC
Organism: Lactuca virosa; assembly: GCF_052849685.1. Classification (NCBI taxonomy): domain Eukaryota; kingdom Viridiplantae; phylum Streptophyta; class Magnoliopsida; order Asterales; family Asteraceae; genus Lactuca; species Lactuca virosa. Next base: position 127,093,745 of record NC_136430.1, read on the forward strand.
GGAACAATTTGGATAGACTTTTGTGAGAAAAGGATAATTATGATTTGTTAATATATTATAAGTTCTAATATATTAATATGAAATCATATTATTTAATTAGTATTGATCAAGAATTAATTTGGAATTAATTATGTGATCAAAAGGAGACTAATTAAATATATGGGGATTGATTGTGTAAATCATTCATTCTTATATATGTGGGCTTATGATCGATAGTTGTTCATGTTAGGCTAAACCCATGGAGTAACCCATGGATACTCCATGGAGGTTTTAACCCATGGAGCATGAAGAATATGGAAAGACATGAGTTACATGGTGTAACCCTAATAGCCACCATATATAAGGACCCCATGGCTCAAGAAATTGGCACTAGTGTGTATACACATGAGGGCTAGCCAATTTGAGCATAGGAACCTTTTCTCTCAAGTTATTCCAAGATGTTGGTGATGTTGTGTGAACCATTTGAGGTGTCACACTTGAGGCACTAGGCTCTTAAGCTCCATGGAATCAAGCTACAACAAAGAGGTATGTACTTCTACTAGAATTTATATTATATGTTCTTCATATTATGCTAGTTAGAACAATACCTTGGAAAAATTGATATTTGCATGTATAATAGAGAAAACATAGATCCAAGGTATTTAGGGTTGCATGTACACCTTAGGAGTGTTAGAATGCTCAAAACCCTTCAGTCACATCATCCCCCCATTAGAGGGAATTTCGTCCCGAAATTCGGATTCCGAGTGGGTGGTTAATGATAAGGAAAAGAGACGGTTACTTTGGTTCCATTCAATCCTTGCGTTCTTTCAATGAATTCAGATTCTCGCTGGTTGCCTCAGCGGATCATCATCGATGGGTATGTTGTTCTGATCTGTGATGGGCGTGTAGGTTTTGATTGCTCAACTATGTTCATCCAACTGGTAGGATTCCCATTCGTAGACCCGATTAGCTTTTGTCCTGAAGTTCATGGTAGGACTCATACCTGGTTCATCCATCGTTGTCTTGTGTACACAAGTCGTATATAATTAAGATTGATAAGACGGTCGGATGGGTGGCTCTACCCCAGGTCCACAACCAGACAAGGAACAGGAGATAGGGGGGAAACACACATCCTAAGTCCGTAGAATCTTAATTATATACCACCCTCGCGTGTACATTTAACATCAATAGGCTAACCGTATCTGTCCCTAGCCTCTGTGCTTGAACTTGACTTGTTGCGCGAGTGGTGTTTCCAAAATGGTCTACTGAGGGTGCTTAAGGAAGGTTACGGGCGGATACCATACTCCTCGCATGAGTATTTTCGGGGGTTTGAAGTGAGATGAAATTTCGAGGTTCGCATCTAGTTTGTCGTTATGAGTGACGAGAGTTTTGTTATTCGGTCGGTTTAAAGCAAAGGGTCTCCTCGGTGACACGTGGGTTTGGTATAACGTGGACTCAGTCAGACTAAGCGGGATGACATCGTAGGATCGTGTGTTAAGTTAGTTCGGAATGAGTGTTTCGTTATGGCGTCAATGTATTTGTGTGTGAACGTTTCTATTGCTTTCTGTGTTGACTTTGTTATTACTACTGCGAATGTTTTGTACTGTATTAAGTGTACTAACCGAGAAATTGTTCTAGTGAATGATACTTGATATTATGGTCTCTATCCAGTCCCTCTATAATCGTTGGGTGTCTACAAGTCATATATAATTAAGATGGATAAGACGGTCGACTGTGTGACTCTGCCCTAAATCCACAACCAGACAAGGAACAGGAAATAAGGCGGAATCATGCACTCTAAGTCTATTGGTCCTTAATTATATATGGCCCTAATGTTTACACCAACTCATTATAGCTTACCAGAAAGAGTATTTAGTTCTACATAACTTATGTGCTTTGTTTAGACGAGGAAGAAAATATTTTAGACGGTTTCCTTGAAAATGTAGGTTTGGGAAGTGATTCGAGTTGGAAGACGTACAGTTTTTCTTAGGTGGTTCCGGGGTAGGCTCTCCTGCAGTAATCATTAGCATTCTTCCCTCTTCACCAGAGTTCCTGGCCAATGGACAATCTCTCCTGTAGTGTCCTGTTTCACCACATCCGTGGCAGGTTTGCCTTACTTCCTCAAATGGGACCTGAGAGATTGGTCACGTCGATGACCTACAGAAGCGGATGGTGTGTCCCCTTCTGAGGCAGTTCTTGGAATACAACTTCCGACACCTTCCGATATGATGGAAGTTGCACTTATTACATTTAGGGAGGGTTCCAGCATAACGATTGTCGGGTGCTGGGGTGGTTGGTGTCGTGGCAGCATAGGCTGCACCCGTCTGTTGTCCCTCGGAGGGTTCTTGTGTTGATTGTCTCCTCTTTCTGCTCTCGGGCCTTTGATTATCATCGCCTCCTTTGGTTGAACCATGAACGGGGTCCATTATGCCTTGGCGGATCCCATAATCCATCAATGTTCGAGCAAGGCGTTTGGCACTGTCAAACGTAAGAGGTTTCGCTGCCAATAAGTTTCCTTGGATTGGAGAAGGCAGTCCCCAAATGTATCTCTCTACCTTCCTAATATTCGGGGTAACCATTCCCGGGCAAAGTGCAGCTAAGTCGCTGAATCTGTCGGTGTAAGCTTCTATGTCTGAGCCTGCCATGGTAAGATTCCACAGCTCATGCTCTAGTTTCTGTACTTCGCCCCTCGGGCAGTACTCTTCCAGCATAATCTCTTTTAGATTTTCCCAGCCCATTGCGTTTGCTATAGGAAGAGTCAATGACTTGACATGGTTGTTCCACCATGTAAGGGCTCTGTCAGAGAAGGTGCAGGCAGCAAACTTCACTTTGCTCCCTTCTGGTGACGCACATAACTCAAAAATCGATTCTGTCTTCTCGAACCATCGCATCAGGGCGATGACTCCCCCATTTCCATCGAAGGATTTGGGTCCACAAATCATGAAGTCTTTGTATGAGCACTCCCTTGTGTGTCCGTGCTTAATGCTGTTGGTACCACTACCCGATCCACCGGTACCACTTGCATTGATTTGAGTCATGACAGCTGTCACTGTGGCTGTTACTGTTGCCTGAAAGACAACTGGGTCATACTGAGGAGGTGGCGGCGGTGGTGCGTTGTTTTTGTTTTTGTTCGACTTGGCATCTTTCTGCCATAAGGTTTAAAAGACGAAACGAGGGTAAGTCCTTAGTTGTTACAAATCGAGTGTATTCTGAATCGAAGTTATCTTAGTTCTGAGTGCTTCATGTTCTGACGTTTGAAGCATTTCATAACAGAGGTCTACGCAACATAGACTTATGAATTTGATAGTGACTACCCTCTTAATGAAGTTATGGAATCTGGTTTACTGATACTAGCTGATATGAAAAAGACGATAAACATAACACATAGTGTGAGAAGTGTAATCACTAACTCACTAGATCATATTAGTTAGTTAATTATTAGTATGACGTATATAGTGCTCTACCACCTTGCGCGCCTCGGGAGGGGTTTTTGTTCTAGTTATGATGGTCCTGAATTCGGCTATGAGGGATTGTTGTTTCTGCGCTTTCTTATGGTTCTCCTATTCACTGTAGATCATGCTTCGGGTTTTACCACAGATCTCCATCACTTCCTGATGGAATATTTGCATCCTCGTATGATTCCTTCTAGGAACCCTCTTTATGAGTCCTCTCTGGTTCCTCCTTGATTCCTCTGTTGGTGATTGTAGTGGAGTGGCTATCTCTATCTAGGTTGTTCGCGCGAGAATGGGGATGTCTAAAGAATCCTATGAGATTAAGTAAGATATTTCTTCTTATAGTTATTGATGATCTAAACTGGGTCCTCCTATAGTCAAGCAGTGCATGAAAGTTGTATATAACCAAGATCAAATAGACCTTCGAATAGGTGATCCTACTCCAAAACCACAACCAAACAAGGAACAGGTAGTAGAGCGAAGATCACCAATTCTAAGTCAATAAGATCCCAATTATATATAACCCTGGAAGCATGCACTTCGCAACTATAGACCTGCCAGTAAAGGTCTTTTAGTTCTCATTCAACTTTGTTATAGTGCCTAAAATACTCCTATAGTATTTTATCTTTATGTTTTGTTCTAAGGATACTTTTGTATATGGAGTTAGGTGAGTTTTAGACTCGTTGCAACACCACCATCACTCCCAAACACATATTGGTCATATATCAAATAAATATAGTTGATTAGGTTATATTTATTCCAGATATGATTACACAACTGCTCAGGTTTAACTGTAGTGTCCAACATCTAAATACTTTTGATTGTTTTGTTCTTATTTGTTCTTATTGTGATACTTGTTCTTAGTATGTATGCTTATTAGTATACTTATCGTAAAATACTTATATCTTAAAAGTATACTTTTAGTCAGAGCACTCCGGCCCCATTGTATTTATAGTTGTATATCTTTTACTGGTTGATATACTAAGTTCACTATAAACAATGCTATGATACCAATCTGTCAAACCCCCAAACCTGTAACAAACCATTATTTCAAACCTATGTAATAATGTAGGTCAATTTGTATTTCTTTTTATGAAACAATCTCGATTGGGATGAACCAAGTGATAGAGATTGTAACAAGGTTTCCAAAAACATAAAGAACACTAAAATCCGAGTTATAACGAAGAAGTTATGACCAATCGAAGATCCACGACAAAACCGGCAAAACACTGTTCAATGTAAAAACTGAATTTTCAACAAAAGGCTTTTTAGCCTTAACAATCTAAATGAAAGTTGTAGTTTATGTTAAACCGAGAACTTTCATAAAAAGAACGGCAAAATCTGACTTCGTATGAGGAAGTTACGATTTTTCTAAGTTTCAGTATAACAATGTATAGCTAAAAACTCGAAATAAAGATCGAGTGATTTTTAGCCGACACAACCTAAACGAGAATTGTAGGTCTCGTCAATGGTATTATAACGGTAAAATGACAGACAAAAACGGACGTCGGAAGAAGAAGTTATGAATTTTTAACGGATTTCCTGTCCCGGTCTGTTAAAAATAATAATATTAAAAATCAATTCAAAATCAGCCGACGAAGTCTGAACGAAAGTTGTAGAGTGAAATTTTACCTACACGTGCATATAAAGAACGTCGAAAACGAAGCTCGTATGCGAAAGTTATGATTTTCGCAAGTTTTTGGCACAAAAATCAAGAAATATTGAAAACCGGGCAATTTCGCAAGGCTGACCTTCGGCCACGTCACCTCGCATGCGATGCCTCCACGTGTCACCTTCTGATTGGACCGCAGTTCACCGTGTCGCCTTCTGATTCGACCAAGTCCGAGGTCCAATAAACAGCCGACACCCTCACATGAGACACCCCCGGACACCCCTCGGACACCCCCTCGGACACATGCCCTCTTCCCATTGGACCGAAGTCCGGTCCAGTCCGAAGCCACCACCTTTGAGCCATCTGTCCGAGCCTCGCCCCCTGTACCCTTTGCATGTCCGACGCGTGCCTAGCTGACTCACCCTTCGGTTCGAGGCTGCGGCCTATAAAAGCCATGCGAGGGCTTCCGAAGAATTCACATTTTTCACACCAATTTTCACACACTTTCACCTCTTTCACTTCCATAAGCTCACATACAACCCCTAAAGCCTCGGTATCAAGTCTAAATCCCTAAGCAAGCCTCGAAGCCCCAAGATTCCCGAGAAGTTAACCTCTCTCCAGTCGAAACTATGCTCAATTTAAGCCGGTTTCTCGTCAAACAAACTCCTTTCCGGGAAACGAAACGATGTCCAAATCACCACTTATCAAGTGAGTTCATACCCCCGTATTTTCATAATTTATACTGTTTTAAGGGGGGAATACAAGCATAACACAAGAACTTTGTGTTATAAAATCATGATTTCAAATCATGATAAAACGACATAATTCATCAAAAATACTCAAAACATTAAACTCTTTTATAAACATATAAGATTTAAAAGGCTTAGGACTGATAACTCATTATGGGTCCTTTTCCTTGTTTGGATGTGGGCTTATAGTACTGGTTATTTGTCCGAGTGTCGTTTAAATTTTACTTATATATTAAATTGTATATGTATATAAATATAAAAGTTATTTCATCAATTCAAATACCTTTGTAACATGTTGAGCAAGGGATTACATGCAAACATAGTTAAATACCGATTCAGAAAGTACATATAATTAGAATAGGTATAATTTATGATACATAGAATAATAATTCATGATTCAAGTATACTAGAATACACTGTTTTACAAGAAACAAGGGTTTTGATTCAGAACAAATCAAGGGTTTATACTTGTCAAATACATGTTCGGAATACTAATTCAAGAACATACTGTCAACCATTTATTTCAGAATGATTGGGTTTTCATAACTAATATACATGTAACGTTTATATGCTTTTTATGAGACATTCAATTCAGGTTGTTTAATTCATTTTAGACAACCAAGGTAAAGTCCTGGCATTTTAACCAGAATCTCCAGCCCGGGGATCGAAACAAGTTGTGTGTAGATCTATATCGGGATTGACAACCCCGCACTCAGGCTGCTAGCTACAGTCAGGCATACACGCCAATGAGTGGCAATTGTTATCAACAGTTTAAACGCCCACAAAGCGTTTGTTTCAGGCCATCCGTCATAGTATGTTTATAATAATTCATTAAAAAGATATTAACAATACGTTAATGTATAAACAACTAAACGAAAGTACACCTTCAAAGTACCAGTTTACAGAATACATACTACAATGGTTCAATACAGTTTTCAATAACAGCTGGTGGAGCTAGGAACACTCTCAGTTACAAGTTTTTCATAAAGGAATACAAATACAAAACATTGATACAAAGAAAACGGTTTTATGGGAATAAAACTACTTTTTATATACAACAGAAAATATAGGATTTTCTGGAACAGTTTACATATACAAGATACAGAGATACTCTTTCAAACATAAACACTTATGCACTCACTCAACTTTATGTTGATACTCTCTTTTCAAATTACTTGTATTCTCAGGGAAATAATACACAGGTACTCCCCTAGCTTTTTGAGAAGATGGAGCTATGTTGAGTCATATCTTCTTTTGTATAACTATTTTGGTTCAATATACAATGATTGAACACATGTAAAAACTTGTACTTTTTAAATACAATGGTTGTTTGTACTTTGATTACTATGATGCATGTGTTGTGATACTACAATTGAAGTCCTCCACCCCCGGATGTTTTTGTCGTGTGACAGATTGGGATCAGAGCATTGTTTATAGTGAACTCAGTATATCAATCCATAAAAGATATACAAACTATAAATACATCGGGGCTTGGAGCTCTGACTACAAGTATACTTTCTAAAGATTTAAGTATTTTTATAAGAAGTATACTAACCTACAAGTACAGTATCACAGTCATAAGAACTTAAAAGTATTTGGATGTTGAATGCTATAGTCAAACCTGGGCAGTTATGTAATCATATATGGATTTAATATAGCTTGATCATCGATATTGATTTGAGATATGACCAACATGTGTTTGGGAGTGATAGTAGTGTTGCGACATGTCTAAAACTTACCATACATATTCAGAAGAACTATAGAACAGAACACAAAGATTAAAATACTATGGAGAGTATTTTACTAACCTTACTTCTAATACAGAACCTATGGCTGAACATAGTTTACCGGGAGACCCCTACAATCCATAAAATGCAGGCTGGATCTCCGACTTGGATGAAGAACCCATTGAGGACAGCGAATCAAGTGGTACGGATACAGAGCCACAAGTCTGCAACCCTGGGGAGCGTCCCCTGAGGCAAGAGGAAGCAGAACCCATACCCGAGTGAGGCCAATACATAAACCATTGGAGTCGACAAGACGGCCAACGCCCTCCTTACGGAATGGCACGAGGTTTCTATAACGTCTCGAGTGGAGGAACAACCGATAGAGCTCTTCCAGTTATAGTAAACCGAATAGCCCGGCAATTCGATCAGTCAAGGATGTCGATCAATCGCATCCTAAAAGTGAATACGGTTGCGCATGCGAACACTGCAGATATCCTTCGTCTTGATGAAATGCAGGATGACACCCAACACCATATTGAAGCCCTTCAAAGGCAACTTAATGCTGCTGAATCAGAGATAAGAGAATTAAGGGAGCATCAAGCTGCCCAAGAAAGGCGCTGGAAAGCACGAGACGAAGCGGAACCCAACAACCGTCGTAGCAACCGCCACAAGTAGTGTTCGCACTACTTCTACTTTCTACTTTCTATATCGAATGTATATACTACTTTTCACGATATATACAAAATCGAGTATCAATAAAACAATAAGCACTTTACTTCAACAAGAGTTAGTACAATTCTCATAAACATCCTATTCCAAAGTTATGGATCACATAAATGTTCCAGTGTTATTTTTCATGCTTTCAATACGACCGCAGAAATGTTATTTTTGGTAGGTCGGTTTGATGTCGACACTTCTTCAGTATTGTGGTATATTATAGACGTGCTTTAAGGTCAAGTGTTCCAGATTACATACACTTAATATACCAATACATTCGACATGTACATTCATACTCTTTGAAAAATAACCATTCAATTTCATATTATCATGTTGCAAGTTGTACTTGCAGTGGATTTCTATTTCCAATTCTTTACAAGATTCACGTTGAATTAAGTGTTTCGTTCAGAGATATCAAATTCATACTCATTCTTGATATCTCAATATCTTTTTATCTGTTGACTTTTATAGCAAGAGATGCCTCCTCGTAGAAATCCAAGACATGTCAATGAAGCACCGACGCCACCACCACCTCCTCAATTTGACCCCGCTATGTTCCAAGTGGCGGTCACGGCAGTTGTAGCTGCTGCCATGTCTCATATCCATACTCCTGGTGTTAGTGGGTCGAGAGTTGGTGCACGTCCTTCTAACCATGGCGAAAGTCATGGGAATTCGCGAGAGTGCACTTATAAGGATTTTTCTAATGCCAAACCCAGGACCTTTAACGGGACTGGGGGAGTTATGGCACTAAGGCAGTGGATAGAGAAGACAGAAGCAATTTTCGAAATTTGCTCCTGTCCGGAGGGTAGCAAAGTTAAATTTTCTGCCTGTACTTTTTCAGATAGGGCCCTAACGTGGTGGAATGGCCACATTAAGTCACTTACTCTGGTAGTGGCTAACTCGATCAGCTGGGAGAGCCTAAAAGCCATGTTAATGCGGGAGTACTGTCCGCGAGGGGAAATACAGAAACTGGAGCAAGAACTTTGGGGTCTTACAATGGTTGGTTCTGACATATCAACCTATACCAGTAGGTTCTGTGATCTGGCAATTCTTTGTCCGGATATGGTTCCTATGGAGAGCAAAAAGATTGAGAGATATATTTGTGGTATGTCGCCCCAAATTCATTTAAGTGTTTTAGCTTCGAAGCCTATTACTTTTGACAGTGCCAAAGAGCTGGCACAATCTCTTATCGACCACGGAAATCGTCAAAATTCTGTGGTTTCTGCTCCAGAACAACCTAAGGAGAACAACAACAACAGCAAGAAGAAGGGTTGGAACAAGAGGAAGGGAAAATCTCCTCTGGAACCTGCAAAGAAGCAACAAGTAGTGGCAGTCCATGCTACTACTGTACCTGCTACCATACGCGCTACTGTACCTGCTGCTGTCCCTAATAACCTTGCACCAACTAAGCCCTATGCTGGTAACCTCCCTAAATGCAACAAGTGCAATTATCACCACAATGGAAATTGCCAAGAAATGCAGTGCCGTAACTGCAACAGGAAAGGGCATACTGCCCGATTCTGTAGAATACCACCCCAACCACTTAACCAAGTACCTGCCGCTGGAGTAGGCCGAGCGTGCTACCAATGTGGTGATGTGGGGCATTTCAAGAAAGATTGTCCAAAAGATGGAAATGCCGGTGGAGTTGGGAGGATTCTAGAATTGGGTCATGAAGAAGCGGTGGCAGACCCTGCAGTGGTCACCGGTACGTTCCTTCTCAACAATACTTATGCATGCATTCTATTTGATTGTGATGCTGAGAGGAGCTTCATGAGCCATAATTTTAAACATCTACTAAATCAAAACTCCCAAACACTAAATGAAACTTTCACAGTAGAAATGGCTAACAGGAAATCTGAATCCACCAACGATATATACATCGGATGTATCCTTACCTTGAATGACTTGTCTTTCCCAATAGACCTTATGCCGGTCTCTATCAAAAGTTTTGACATCATAATAGGTATGGATTGGTTGTGCCCCAACCATGCCGACATCCTATGTTATGAAAGAGCTATTCGTTTGAACTTTCCAACTAATGAAACTCTAATTATCTACAGCGACAAACCCGGAACGAACCTTCGGATCATTTCTTGCATCAAGGCACAGAAGTACCTTCACAAAGAGTACTGTGCTTTCTTAGCTCACGTGGTAGACAAAAAGCAAGAAGTGAAAGATATCGCGAGCATTCCTGAAGTCTGCAACTTTCCCGATATTTTTCCCGATGATCTTCCAGGAGTACCTCGCGAACGTCAAGTCGAATTCCGAATCGACTTAATCCCTGGAGCTACCCCTGTAGCCAAATCCCCTAATCGTCTTGTATCTTCTGAAATGCAAGAATTATCCAGCCAGCTTAACAAACTCCTTAGCAAAGGTTTCATAAGACCAAGCTTCTCACCATGGGGAGCACCGATTTTGTTCGTAAAGAAGAAGGATGGATCATTCCCCATGTGCATAGACTACCGCGAGCTAAATAAACTTACCATCAGGAATCGATATCCTTTGCCTCGCATTGACGATCTGTTCGACCAACTTCAAGGTGCGAACTACTTCTCGAAAATAGACTTAAGATCCGAGTATCACCAGTTACGGATTTTGGAGGAAGACATTCCCAAGACCGCGTTTAGAACTCGTTATGGTCATTACGAGTTTATAGTGATGCCATTCGGATTGACGAATGCACCTGCTGTGTTCATGGATCTAATGAACAGAGTCTGTTGTCCATTCCTGGACAAATTCGTCATAGTCTTCATCGACGACATCCTTATCTACTCAAGAAGCAAAGAAGAACATGGCCAACATCTTCGTCAAGTATTACAAACCCTTAGGACAGAAAAACTCTATGCGAAGTTTTCAAAGTGCGAGTTTTGGATTAGGAAGGTTGAATTCCTAGGTCACGTGGTCAGTTCAGAAGGAATACACGTGGACCCTTCCAAAATCAAAGCAATTAAAAACTGGCCAGCACCCAAAACACCTACACAAATCCGTCAATTCTTAGGTCTTGCTGGCTACTATCGCAGATTCATCCAAAATTTCTCCCGAATCGCTAAACCGCTTACCACCCTGACGCAAAAGGGTGTAACTTTTAGTTGGGGAGAGAAGCAAGAAACAGCATTCCAAACGCTCAAACAAGGCTTGTGCAGTGCACCGATCTTGTCTCTACCCAAAGGGACAAAGGACTTTGTAGTGTACTGTGATGCTTCAAATCAAGGGCTTGGGTGTGTACTTATGCAAAGAGAAAAGGTTATCTCCTACGCCTCAAGACAACTTAAGACGCATGAAGTCAACTATACAACACATGACCTTGAACTAGGAGCGGTGGTGTTTGCTCTGAAGATCTAGAGACATTACTTATATGGCACGAAATGCACAATATTCACGGACCATAAAAGTCTCCATCATATCTTCGATCAAAAAGAGTTGGACATGAGACAACGACGATGGGTGGAGCTACTGAACGACTACGAATGTGAAATTCTTTATCACCCTGGTAAAGCAAACATAGTAGCTGATGCCCTTAGCAGAAAAGAATACTCGGGACGCCGAGTAAAGTCGTTGACCATGACAATCCATTTACATTTGTCCACACAGATCAAAGAAGCTCAACTAGAAGCCTTGAAACCAGAAAACATGGTAGGTGAAACTCTGAGAGGAATGGATAAGAACTTCGAAATCAAGGATGATGGAGTCTATTATTTCATGAACCGGATCTGGACACCAAAGTTTGGTGGTTACAGAGACGTGGTTATGAATGAAGCACACAAAACTCGATACTCCATTCATCCAGGTTCATAGAAGATGTATCTGGACCTTAAGAAACTATACTGGTGGCCTAACATGAAGGCCGAAATCGCTACCTTTGTGGGCAAGTGCCTTACTTGTGCCAAAGTCAAGGTAGAGTACCAGAATCCTTCAGGTTTATTACAACAACCTGAAATCCCTGAATGGAAGTGGGAGCGGACTACAATAGATTTCATAACCAAATTACCCAAGACTCCGGGTGGTTATGATACTATTTGGGTAATCATCGACAGATTAACCAAATCCGCACACTTCCTGCCAATAAAAGAAGCCGACAAGATGGAGAAACTAACCAGAACTTACCTCAGGGATATTGTTAGACTGCATGGTGTACCAATATCTATTATTTCGGACCGAGATAGTAGATTCACCTCTCGTTTCTGGCAGTCTTTACAAAACTCTCTGGGAACTAGGCTGGACATGAGTACAGCCTACCATCCACAAACAGACAGACAAAGTGAGAGGACGATTCAAACATTAGAAGACATGTTGCGAGCTTGCGTGATAGACTTTGGAAAAGCATGGGATATTCATTTACCCCTTGTTGAATTCTCTTATAACAATAGTTATCACACTAGCATAAAGGTTGCTCCATTCGAAGCCCTCTATGGCCGCAAGTGCAGATCCCCTTTGTGCTGGGCTGAAGTGGGTGACACGCAGCTAGCAAGAGGTCAAACTCCTGACAGTGCTCTCATTGGTCTGGAAATTATTCGAGAAACCACCGAGAAAATCGTACAAATTCGGGAGCGACTTAAAGCTTCCAGAGATAGACAGAAAAGCTACGCTGACAAAAGGAGAAAACCCTTGGAATTCCAGATTGGTGACCGCGTCTTGTTAAAGGTCTCACCCTGGAAGGGCATGATACGCTTTGGAAAGCGTGACAAATTGAATCCAAGGTACATAGGACCCTTCGAAATTCTTGCTAGAATTGGTCCTGTAGCTTACAAACTTCGACTACCCCAAGAACTAAATAACATTCATCCTACCATCCACGTTTCGAACTTGAAAAAGTGTCTATCCGACGAGACTCTTGTACTCCCACCCGAGGAAATCGAGTTAAACAAGAGCCTCAACTTTGTGGAAGAACCCGTAGAGATTCTAGACAGGGAAGTTAAGAAAACCAAACAAAGTCGTATCCCGATAGTGAAGGTTCGCTGGAATGCAAAACGGGGACCTGAATTCACTTGGGAACGGGAGGATCAAATGCAACAGAAATATCCACATCTTTTTTCCCTAGTCTATCTGTAATGCTAATTTCGGGATGAAATTCTCTCTAACGGGGGGATAATGTAACAAAACGTTATTTCAAACCTATGTAATAATGTAGGTCAATTTGTATTTCTTTTTAAAATAATAAAGAGAAATTTTAGCATACTATGTATATTTACATAATTGACCTTCGAAAATAAATTATGAAACAATCTCGATTGGGATGAACCAAGTGATAGAGATTGTAACAAGGTTTCCAAAAACATAAAGAACACTAAAATCCGAGTTATAACGAAGATCCACGAAAAAACCGGCAAAACACTGTTCAGTGTGAAAACTGAATTTTCAATAAAAGGCTTTTTAGCCTTAACAATCTAAATGAAAGTTGTAGTTTATGTTAAACCGAGAACTTTCATAAAAAGAACGGCAAAACCTGACTTCGTATGAGGAAGTTACGATTTTTCTAAGTTTCAGTATAACAGTATACAGCTAAAACCTCGAAATAAAGATCGAGTGATTTTTAGCCCACACAACCTAAACGAGAATTGAAGGTCTCGTTAATAGTAGTACAACGGTAAAAAGACAGACAAAAACGGACGTCGGAAGAAGAAGTTATGAATTTTTAACGCATTTCCTATCCCGGTCTGTTAAAAATAATAATATTAAAAATCAAGTCAAAGTCAGCCGACGAAGTTTGAACGAAAGTCGTAGATTATAATTTTACCTACGTGTGTATATAAAGAACGTCAAAAACGGAGCTCGTATGCGAAAGTTATGATTTTCGCAAGTTTTTGGCACAAAAATCAAGAAATATTGAAAACCGGGCAATTTCGCAAGGCTGACCTTCGGCCACGTCACCTCGCATGCGAGGCCTCCACGTGTCACCTTCTGATTGGACCATAGTTCACCATGTCACCTTCTGATTCGACCAAGTACGAGGTCCAATAAGCAGCCGACACCCTCGCATGAGACACCCCCGGACACCCCTCGGGCACATGCCCTCTTCCCATTGGACCGAAGTCCGGTCCAGTCCGAAGCCACCACCTTTGAGCCATCTGTCCGAGCCTCTCCCCATGTACCCTTCGCATGTCCGACGCGTGCCTAGCTGACTCACCCTTCGGTCCGAGGCTACGTCCTATAAAAGCCATGCGAGGGCTTCCGAAGAATTCACATTTTTCACACCAATTTTCACACACTTTCACCTCTTTCACTTCCATAAGCTCACATACAACCCCTAAAGCCCCGGTATCAAGTCTAAAACCCTAAGCAATCCTCGAAGCCCCGAGATTCCCGAGAAGTTAACCTCTCTCCAGTCGAAACTCTGCTCAATTTAAGCCGATTTCTCGTCAAACAAACTCCTTTCCGGGAAACGAAACGCTGTCCAAATCACCACTTATCAAGTGAGTTCATATCCCCGTATTTTCATAATTTCTACTGTTTTAAGGGGGGAATACAAGCATAACACAAGAACTTTGTGTTATAAAATCATGATTTCAAATCATGATAAAACGACATAATTCATCAAAAATACTCAAAACATTAAACTCTTTTATAAACATATATTTTTCCCCAAAATTCATATATATATATATATATATATATATATATATATATATATATATATATATATATATATATATATATATATATATATATATATATATATATATATATATATATAAGATTTAAAAGGCTTAGGACTGATAACTCATTATGGGTCCTTTTCCTTGTTTGGATGTGGGCTTATAGTACCGGTTATTTGTCCGAGTATCGTTTAAATTGTACTTATATATTAAATTGTATATGTATATAAATATAAAAGTTATTTCATCAATTCAAATACCTTTGTAACATGTTGAGCAAGGGATTACATGCAAACATAGTTAAATACCGATTCAGAAAGTACATATAAATTATAATAGGTATAATTTATGATACATAGAACAATAATTCATGATTCAAGTATACTAGAATACATTGTTTTACTAGAAGCAAGGGTTTTGATTCAAAACAAATCAAGGGTTTACACTTTTCAAATACATGTTCGGAATACTAATTCAAGAACATACTGTCAATCATTTATTTCAGAATCATTGGGTTTTCATAACTAATATACATGTAACGTTTATATGCTTTTTATGAGACATTCAATTCAGGTAGTTTAATTCATTTTAGACAACCAAGGTAAAGTCCTGACATTTTAACCAGAATCTCCAGCCCGGGGATCGAAACAAGTTGTGTGTAGATCTATATCGGGATTGACAACCCCGCACTCAGGCTGCTAGCTACAGTCAGGCATACACGCCAATGAGTGGCAATTGTTATCAACAGTTTAAACGCCCACAAAACGTTTGTTTCAGGCCATCCGTCATAGTATGGATATAATAATTCATTAAAAAGATATTAACAATACGTTAATGTATAAACAACTAAACGAAAGTACACCTTCAAAGTACCAGTTTACAGAAGACATACTACAATGGTTCAATACAGTTTTCAGTAACAGCTAATGGAGCCAGGCACACTCTCAGTTACAAGTTTTTCATAAAGGAATACAAATACAAAACATTGATACAAAGAAAACGGTTTTATGGGAATAAAACTACTTTTTATATACAACAGAAAATATAGGATTTTCTGGAACAGTTTACATATACAAGATACAGAGATACTCTTTCAAACATAAACACTTATGCACTCACTCAACTTTATGTTGATACTCTCTTTTCAAATTACTTGTATTCTAAGGGAAATAATACACAGGTACTCCCCGGGCGTTTTGAGAAGATGGAGCTATGTTGAGTCATATCTTCTTTTGTATAACTATTTTGGTTCAATATACAATGATTGAACACATGTAAATACTTATACTTTTTAAATACAATGGTTGTTTGTACTTTGATTACTATGATGCATGTCTTGTGATACTAAAATTGAAGTCCTCCACCCCCGGACGTTTCAGCCGTCTGGTTTGGGGGTGTGACAAAACCGAAACGGCGGAAACATTCGGGGGCGGAGGACGTCATGTACAATATCACAACAATTGAATAATAGTAAGGCACTGATGTTTACCCTAGAAAATCCTATATTTTCCCTAAGTGTACGTTATTGAATTATCTGTTCCCATTCGTAGAATATAAATATCTACCATTTTATGAAAACCATTGTTTTGTTCCCTTTGCATGAAAACCTTTGTATGAAAACCGTTGTACAAAAACCATTGTTCTGTTCCCTTTGCATGAAAACCTTTATTTGAAAACCATTGTATAGTAGTCTTATTACGTAAATAAAACTAGTTGAATGCATGTTGTACGATATACTGAAAGTGTTGTTAATACTCTCCTGTGATCACCTAGTACATATGAGTTATAGAAATCTAGATCGAACAGACAGTCGATTGGGTGATTCCGCCCTAAGCCCACAACCAAACAAGGAACGGGAAATGAGGCGGAGGTCACACATTCCACTGCATGTCAGATTTTAATGTCATATTACCCTAATGTACATACTAAGTCATCATATAGTTACTAACCTAGTTGACTGTTTGTTAGGTATATTATTATGTGAACGAGTCGTTGTTTCACTTGCGGATTCTTATAACCATACTATGGACGATCAACATTACGACGTACTCGGACGTACGTCGTGAAAAATGTCGTTTGTCACCCTAGGTTTACAGTAGCTAATAGTCAGGGTGCGGGATTGTGACTCCCGTATAGATCTATACACAAACTCACGCTCTCCCTCCAGGAGACTCTGGTTACAAGGCGTCTCACACTGTAGTTCTCTCAACGAATCCACGAATAATACTAAGAAAACCCTTTTTGTTATTAACATGAAACCTTATAAAATAATATATTTTATTTTATAATTCATAAGTTTGTTTCCTTTGTTCTGAAAACTGTATTTGCAACGTTTATATCTTAACATGTTTATAAAGCTGTCAGCAAATCTGGTAGTAACTATGTTCATCATGTTTAGTAAGTTCTATGTTCAATGTATACTAATGATAGGAAATATAATAAACCAAATTATATTTTTAAACACAAGATTTCTTGTGCTTTTACTTGTATTCTCCCCCTGAAAACATTAAAAACTCGGAAAATGTAGGGGTATGAACTCACCGTTAATTGTGTGCAAGCGTCGCATCAATGAACTGGAAACGAAGACCCACGAGTTATTGTACGTGGCACTTAATGGAATCCTAATAACAATTAAATACATATATGTATCTAAATTAGCGATTTTATTAAATAAAGTGTTGGAAAAACACTTGCTTTCAGTTAAGGAATTTTACCGGGACTTGATTGAATCGATGAAAGCGGGTTTTCAGCCTAATGTACCACTTAAGGAGTGTGTACGGACGTGAAAGGGAGTGTACGGCCGTGAACCGTGTACGACCGTAGACTGCCTTGAAGGGTGTACGACCTTTGAACGTGTACGACCGTGAATGAGTGTACGGTCAACGAACTTGAAGGTACACGGTCGTACACTCAAGAACAAGAGTGCTGGAATCGATGAATACGTGTCCTAGATGCTCCGAAATGAACCCCCAATGGTGTTTTTCGATATTTTACGGAAGAATAAAGGTTCTTTAGGGGTGTACGGTCAAGAGTCTAGAGAGAGAAGTAGAGGGTGTTCGGCCAGAAAAGTGTAAATGAGGGGTAGGGTCTCGTATTTACAGGGGTTTTTGTGGTCGGTGGTGGGGTCCACCCGACGTTAGTCGTAAACGGGTGTACGGCCGTACACGGGTGTACGGCCGTGAACCCAAGTCAGGCAGTGAATGTTGTTTTGATTGAAGGAAAACTCGAAATTTCACGTAGTTTTGGTCCCGACTCATATATGAAGCTCAATTATATAACAAAATGACTTTTCAACCCAAAGGAATTCAACAGGACTCAATAAAAATCCAAAATTTATTAACAGAATTTGGATAACGGAAATGGAAAAATGTTCGGGTTGTCACAGTTTATCTGTAAGGAATGAACTTGGAATCGAAAGATCAGTTTTGTTTTTCGATAAATGGTTTCGACGATCAACAAACTAAAAAGCCAAAATCAAATTTTCTGATCATTCGATTCGATGTATTGATAGTGAGTAGTTGATTACAAGTTTGTGATGTTCGATTTTTTTGTTCTCATCTAAAATTTCGAATGAAAATGGTGAATTATGAGTTTGGAATAATTAGCGATGTACTGGTGGTGTGAGTCGATGTTGTTGGAAGACGGCTTGAGTATCTATTTAAATAATTGATTTTGGATCTCGATTTTGGTTATTTACTTTGGCATCGCTGCTATGTTCTCCGTTCATCTAAGTCAAGAGAATCAAAATTTGTTTAAACGAAAGCTCAAAGTTTCGATTATAGGAAATGGGTTTTGAATCGAGTGGTCCGATTTTCGATTTTTAAAGTAAAAAACAAAAGGAACTGTGAAGTTGATTCAAGTTTCGAAATAGGATGCCGATTAAAGATGATTTCGAAATTGTATGTCGAGTGGTGTTTTGAATTTGACAGAGATATTGATTGTCAAAGATGAAACAGAAAAAGTCAAAGTAAAATTTCATACTTGGTAGACAAAAGAATGATTGGAAAAAGGCAGAATCGAAAGTTTGAATCTTCGATTTATTTTTGGAGTCGTAAGTTTGATAATGAAAGTTTGATCGTGATGAAACAAAATCAAAAATTCAGATTGATGGTCAAAAGTTTGTTTGAAAACAAAAGCGTATGGAATTGAAAATGTTATGGGTTTACAGTCAAAAGCTCCAAATTTCGACAGTGAAATTGTTGAAATCAAAGCTTTAGCAGTCGAAAGAGATTTAATTTGATAGTCGAATGTTCAATGGATTGCAACTGTGAATCGCAAGTGATTTAGATCTCGATTTCAATTGGTTCGCTTGGGTCGAACGTTCATAGTCAAAATCAAATTTTAAAAAAATGAAAGTGAAAGTGTTTTGAGTGTATTGGTCGAAAGTCACTACAATTGCCTTGGATTTACTTGGAGTCGAAAGTAACATGCTTGGAGTTGTTCGAGTCGAGAGGTCTACTTTCGATTGGTATTGATTGTTCTTTCGAGTGGAGAGTAGTATCTTCGACTGATGCCTGTATTCGACTGATGTTTCTGTTCGTTCGCATCTGGGATCAACTGGGGAAGAACACCACATTTCTGATATGGTGCTTACAAATTCAGCAAATTGGCATAATACTCCCAGAAATTAAAAGACTTATAATATGTGGAATTAATTGGCAATATTACAGATTCGGTCCTTAAAGTTTATGCGAAAATGCACTTTATACCCACTTTCGCATTTGGGGTAGTGTTTCACAGTTGAAGCTAATATTTTGCTATGGGCACCTGCAGTAATTGCGAAAATGGTTGTTTGTACCCATTTTTCAAAATTCATGCAACTGTCACCCAAAAGTCGAAATTTTCACAACTCTTGAAAAAATTTCTCGACTTTTTGTGATTGTTTTTGGTGGAAGATTTTTTGTGGGTTATGAACATTGAGTCTTCATTTTCAAGTTCAGGAAGTCAAAGATTTGAAAACGTCGACGTATTTTTTGGATTTTCTCAGATTGAAGAGTTTCATTTTTGTCACACATCGAGAGGGAGTTTTGTATGGTTTATCCTCGAGCGTTTCTCATACCATTTTCGTTTTTATAATCATTTGTTGATTATAAAAAGGGGGAGAAATTTGAAATGAGTATTCAAAGATTATTGGATATTCTTTGAAAGTGAATTTGAAGACCGATGTTACTTCGAGGGGAAGTTGGTCTTGATCGCTTGGAGCTCGTTTGGATATTGAAGCCGGGACATCCAATCCTAACTTTGAGGGAGAGAATGTTAGGGTGCAAAGTTCTTTTTGGATGTGGCTTACCCTCTTTTATTGTACAATGGATTGAGCTTTTCCTATAAATAATAAGCGAGTAGCTCCCATTTATGTAAGAACCCATTTTGAGAGATTAGCCTAGTGAGAGAATTTACATGACCCACTTTGTAATATCTTGCTTGATTAATGGAGCTTAAACATATTTATTTGCATTGTGTGTTCTTGATATGATTTGATTCACTTTATCATTACAATTCCGCATTAATCATCATAAGCGGGTCACTTCACATGGATATTAGCAATGGTGACAATGGTGGTCCAGAAAAGATTTATCTTCCCTATGGAAAGGGGTCATCCAAAATCAAATCGTTTGATCGTATGGTAAAGAGAAAAGGCTAGTTCTGGGATCATTCCATGTGTTGACCACATAGATTCCATTTGTTTTTACTACCAATTCAAGTGGTGCGACTCTACTTTAGGTACATCCATTATCTAACTCTATTGTATTATAGGTTCCTATTTATAGACTCTTAATACATGATGTGATGATCAGATTTTAATAGCATAAAGGAGCTAAGAGAAAGAAGGAAGCTTGAGCATGGTGAGCTAAATCTAATCATCAGAAATGGACATTGGTCACATTGTTCAAAGATCAGAATTTGAAGCTACTACTAAGGAATTAGATAATTATAATAGATTCCTGCTACTTTTCGGAGATGTCTAGAAACATAGTTTTCATTTTATGCATTGTAAGAACAAGTTCCAATTTTTGTTTATTTTCAATAAAAGTGAAAATTTGATTTATCTGGTTGCCTTATTTTATATTTCTTTGCAATGACATTTATGAAAGTGCTGGTTACATTTCTAATATTAGCGATATTAATTGCAGATTTAATTTTTGATGATATTGCTTGTGGTATCGTCATAATTGACCAAGTGAAAAGAAATCTCATCACCCTGGACAGATACTTGGTGTTGTACAAGTCGTATTGTATAGTATATCAGAATCTTGTTTATTGGAGAGTTATGACTAATTCATTAATCACATGTTTGTATAATTCAAGTGAAGGACTAATGTATCTAGTACATGTTGATATGGACTATTCAGATCCACCACAAAGGACGATAACTCTATTCGTCATGATTTACTTATGCATAACACTCAAAAATCACATGTGTACGATCACGCATTTTCCTTCCCACGATCCTCTGAAGTACCTAAAAACATAATCTAAAAACTGTAAGCCAAATTTTCAGGGGTTTGTACCCTATTTAAAGAACTTATGGCTCATTTGCAGCCTCTTCCATCGTTCATACAACCGGAGAAAGCCTAGTTTAAGCCTTGCACCTTCTTAAGAGAGAAAGAGAGCTTTTGTGAGTGATTTTTGGTGTGATTGTGAAGATTTTGGAGCTTGAAGAAGAATGATCAAAGAAGGAAGCAGTAGATCCGACATCTACTCTGTATTGGCGACCATATTTAGGTATAAAGTCACTACCTTGTGACAACCCGAAACTTTTTCCGTTATCCTTACTCAATTTCCGTTAATCAAATTCAGGTTTTTATTTAATTCCGTCAAAATTTGATAGTTTGGGAAAGACTTTGCGTTTAAATAAATCAATTCGGATTTATTTCCGTTCACGTTAGTATTATTTTTGGACAAACGGAATATTCTAAACTCAGTACATCAAAGGAATCGGTATTAGGATGAATTTGTTGAAGTTCTAGACATGAAGCAAACCGAAAACCTCCTCAAAAAAGAGTTTTCGGTCAATACCTTAGAGTTTTCGGTCAAGGTGACCGAAAACCCCACCTTATATATATATTTCAAGATCATTTGGATCATTCTTTCCCTTTTTACAAGTCTAGAACTCGAAAACTCTCTCAACTATCATCAAGTTCTTCACTTTGATCTTCAAATTCTCGAAAAATGTAAGTGTTTCTTTCCCCTTGATTTGTTATTAGATCTTCCTAACTAGTAACACCCTTAGAGTTCATCCATTAACTTCATTTTGTGGGTTTAATCTTCAAGAACACCAAGAACACACACTAGTGTGTGTTTGGCCGAAAACACCCTTTCTTGCTCCCATATCTTAAGTATTACTTTCTGCACTTATTTTCTAGTCGAAACTCTTGTTTAAGGCCTGGAAATCGTCATTTATCCAAGAACAAAAGGTGTTTTCGTTCTATGCATCTCCTTAGACCGAAAACCCTCCTTAAGGAGTTCTTATAGCCTTAAACCTTCCTAAGACTAAGCATGAACCCTCGAAACCGATCCCCTTTGAGCATGACCCTTGAAAAACATCATTTTTACAAGATTTGAGGAGTTTTCGGTATAGTGCATCACCTTAAACCGAAAACCCTAAAGAAAGGTGCCTTTAAGACCTTAAAACTCACTTAAGGCTTTGGATAAAACTTAGAACCCCTATTCATGTTTGAAAGCCCTTGATAAAACACCATATGCACCAAGTATTTTGAATTTTCGGTCTTAATCTCTTCGGACCGAGAACTTCCTCGGACCGAGAACCTCTTTGGACAGAGAACCTCTTCGGACCGAGAACCATTTGGACCGAGAACCACTTGGACCGAAAGCTCCATTTGGTAACCATGCACTCCTTTTATACAATCATTTGTGATTGTAACACTTCCATATAAGTGTTTCCTAGACTATAAGGGTCCCGACAAGCATTTCCAAGTCTTTAGGGTGGTTTGTCGTCATGTTTAGTCATGAAACACCCTAAATCTAACACACATATATGTTATCACATGTTAATAGGATCCACTTGCGTACGAAACATCAGTTGACACTCAGCATTCGTAACCGATCATACACCCATATCCTACGTCAAACTGTGAGTTCATACCCCTACGCTTTTTCCGAGTTTTTCATGTTTTCAGGGGGGAATACAAGCAAAAGTAGAAGGAAACTTGTGCTCAAGTATATTATTTTGTTTAAATAATTATATGTTCAGTATGCTTTTAACTCAGAAAACCGTTTTACCAATCGATTAAGAAATCAACTCGTAGAAACAGTTTTCAAAACTAAAGCAAGGAACTTGTAAATCTTATCATAAAATGTGATATTTTATAAAGGATTTATACAAACCATAAACAAGATTTTCGATACTATTACTTGTAAGTTTGTTATTTTAGGATTGGAGACACGTCCTTGGTAACACTCCACCGGATTTCGTGAGTGCAGGACTAACTTTTATAACCAGAATCTCTTGTAGGGAGAGCGTGACTATTGTGTATAGATCTATACGGCACTGACTATGCCGCACCTAAACTGCTAGCTACAGTTAGGCAGTCATGCCTGGGGTGACAAAGTCATAAAAGATACTAGCCTCGTTACGTGTCATATCCAGTTTAATGTATGGTTATAAAACTCGCAACCTAGATAATAGAGATTTACTTTGGTAATAATGAATCAAGTGAACTAACCTCAAAGTAATAACCGATTTGATTACTAGAGGGTATTGATAATACCCTTAGGATCTAGTTCACTACCTACTTCTTTATTAGTTTTATTTATGTAATAAGGCTAATACATCTCACAGAGAGTAAACAGGGTTTTTCAAGGAAATTACATCTAACGTTACAAGTATGGTAGATACTTGTACACCTCATTTCAGAATTGATAAGCAACTATCAACTTTTAAGTAAAATATAGGATTTTCCTGGGATAACTTAACCTTTCATAATCAGGCTGTTTAACATACAACTAATGGATAATCAAACCTCTTTCATAAGAAAATATAGGATTTTCTTGGGATACACTTTTCAAAGGATCAAAGAAACATTTCTTTTACCAGAACGAAACGCTTATGAACTCACCAGCTTTATGCTGATATTTTAAAACTGCTTGTATTCTCAGGGCATCAATAGACAGGTACTCCTGCCGACTTTTGGAGAAGACGGAACATTCTGAAGTCACGTCTTTTACTTTTGCTATATTTACTGATATGTTTAAACCATGTTTTTGAACAATGTAAATACTCTTATTATAATGTAATGGTTGTGTTTACTTCGCTTACTATGATACAACTGTTGTGATACTACACATGACGTCCTCCGCCCCGTAACGTTTCCGCCATCGGTTTCGGGGTGTGACAGATTGGTATCAGAGCTATTGTTTATAGTGAACTAAGTATACCGAACCTTACATGGTATACAACTATAAACACTAAGGGGCTGACGTGCTCTGAACTAAAAGTATACTTTTAAAATACAAGTATTTTCTCAAAAAGTATACAAGTATACCTACGTACCAGAATCAGTATCATAAGTAGAACAAAACAAAAGTATTTTGGGTGTTGAACACTGCGGTTAAACCTGGGCAGTTATGTAATCATGTCTAGGGTCGATATAGCCTGATCAACTATATTTATTCGAGACATGACCAAAATGTGCTTGGGAGTGACTTTGGTGTTGCAACAGGCCTAAAACTTACCCAGTATCAATACAACTTAAAATACTATAGGAGTATTTTAGTCAGAGCCGAATACATTGTAGAAATTCATTCCTAGTGTTGCCACCTATTCGTTTCTTAGCGATAACTTACTTGCATTAGTAACTTTCCTTTGCTTATCGCTTGGTAGAACACTTTATTATCAGGATAGGATATTTTTTTTTTCATATATCTTGAGGACTTACCATCCTCTTCTTCCTGATTGTTTCTAGAACAAGATGCCTCCTCGAAAAAGACCTATCAGAAGGAATGACGACGCTCCACCACCACCACCGGCCCCTCAGTTCGACCCCGTTATGTTCCAAGCAGCTGTTACGCTTGCTGTGGCTGCCGCGATGTCACAGATGAATCCTGGCGGATCTGGTGGACAGGGAGGTGGTACGCATCCCAAAAATCATGAAGGTGGTCAGGGACACCAGATGGAGTGTTCCTATAAAGACTTCATGAGCGCGAAGCCCGCATCTTTCGACGGCCAAGGAGGAGTTATTGCCCTGACTCAATGGTTCGAAAAGATCGAGTCCATTTTCGAAATATGTTCCTGTTTTGAAGCCAACAAAGTAAAATTCGCCGCTTGCACCTTCGCCAACAGGGCACTGACCTGGTGGAATGGTCGGGTCAAATCCCTAACCCTACCAGTGGCAAATGCTATGGGTTGGGAAAGCTTAAAGGAACTCATGATAGCTGAGTACTGCCCACGGGGCGAGATGCAGAAGCTAGAGCACGAACTCTGGAACCTAAGGATGAAGGAATCCGACATTGCTACCAAAACTTCTAGGTTTGAAGACCTAGCACTTCTTTGCCCGGGAATGGTCACCCCGGAAAGCAAGAAGATAGAGAGATACATTTGGGGACTGACACAACCCACCAAAGGAAACTTCTTGGCTGCTAGGCCAAACATCTTTGACAGGGCGAAGTGTCTGGCGCAAACCCTCATAGATCACGGAGTTGATCTTGATAAAGTGGCAACCGCTCCTGAGCCAACTAAAGGGAGTGGTGAGAAAAGAAAGTTTTGGAAGCAGCGGAAGGGCCAGTCTTCACAGGAGCCCTCGAAGAAACAGCAAACGGTGGCAGTCCACGCTGCTACTACTCCTGCCGCTGCCCCTGCCACTCAAGCACCTACCAGTGGATATATTGGTACCCTCCCTTAGTGTAGCAAATGCAACTATCATCATCGCATCCCCAGCCCATGCCGAGAAATGTCATGCACCAGCTGTGGCAAAAAGGGACACACAGCTCGAGTTTGCAAAACACCAGTACCACCAGCCAATCAGGCATCTGGAGCAGGTGTCGGTCAAGCCTGTTATGGCTGTGGGGAAGCCAGGCATTTCAAGAGGAACTGCCCCAAGGCAACAACAGCAGGTGGCACAGGGAGAGTGCTAACGATGGGTCGAGAAGAGGCAGTCGCTGATCCCACCGTTGTTTCGGGTATGTTCCTCCTCGACAACTCTTATGCATGCATTCTTTTCGATTCTGGTGCGGAGAGAAGTTTTCTTAGCTATGCATTCAAACATCTTCTTAGGCATAAACCTCAACCATTAACTGAAACACTTACCGTCGAGATGGCTAACGGTGAGAAAGAGAGCACTAATGATATATATGTAGGTTGTACTCTTACCCTAAACGATCATTCTTTTCCCATCGACCTTATGCCAGTCTCCATAAAAAGCTTCGATGTCATCATCGGCATGGATTGGTTGAGCCCCAATCATGCTTATATCCTTTGTTACGAAAAAGCTATCCGCCTCAACCTCTCCTCTGATGAAACTCTAATAATTTATGGCGATAAACTCAGTTCGAACCTCCGTATCATTTCATGCATCCAAGCCCAGAAACTCCTGCGAAAGGAGTGTTATGCATTCCTAGCCCACGTTATTAACGAGAAGCAGGAAGTTAAAGACCTCGAGAACATCCCCAAAGTCTGCAACTTTCCCGATGTTTTTCCCGAAGATCTCCCGGGAATCCCTCTCGAACGCCAAGTCGAGTTTCGTATCGACTTAGTCCCCGGAGCTACCCCCGTAGCTAAATCCCCATACCGATTAGCGCCGGCAAAAATGCAGGAGTTATCCAGTCAGCTCAATGAGCTGCTCAGCAAAGGGTTCATCAGACCGAGTTCCTCACCCTGGGGAGCCCCGATCTTATTTGTGAAAAAGAAGGATGGATCCTTTCAGATGTGCATTGACTACCGAGAGCTGAACAAGCTCACAGTAAAAAACCGTTACCCTCTTCCTCGAATCGACGACCTCTTCGATCA
This sequence comes from Lactuca virosa, assembly GCF_052849685.1. Lineage (NCBI taxonomy): Eukaryota > Viridiplantae > Streptophyta > Magnoliopsida > Asterales > Asteraceae > Lactuca > Lactuca virosa. The sequence goes on from NC_136430.1 coordinate 127,120,536, forward strand.
ACTTCAAGGAGCCAGCTACTTTACCAAAATAGACCTAAGATCAGGGTACCATCAGCTGCGAGTTAATGAGAGTGATGTTCCTAAAACAGCCTTTCGGACTCGGTATGGTCACTATGAATTTGTAGTGATGCCCTTCGGTCTAACCAACGCACCGGCAGTATTCATGGACCTGATGAATCGGGTGTGCCATTCTTTCCTGGACAAGTTCGTAATCATGTTCATCGACGATATACTTGTCTATTCCAGAAGTGAGGAAGATCATCGACAGCACTTAAGATCGGTGCTGGAAACCCTAAGGACGGAGAAGCTATACGCGAAATTCTCCAAGTGCGAATTCTGGATTCGAAAAGTAACCTTCCTAGGTCACGTGGTAAGCGAGGAAGGCATACACGTGGACCCCTCCAAAATCCAGGCGATAGAGAACTGTTCAGCACCGAAGACGCCCACAGAAATCCGTCAATTCTTGGGTCTCGCTGGCTACTATCGCAGATTTATCCAGAATTTCTCCAGAATTGCCAAACCCTTAACCACTCTGACGCAGAAAGGCGTACCCTTTTGTTGGGGTGAAAAGCAAGACAATGCGTTCCAAACATTGAAGCAGGCCTTGTGCAGCGCACCTATCTTGCCCCTACCCGAAGGGACGGAGGACTTCGTTGTCTACTGCGATGCATCTAATCAGGGCCTAGGATGTGTGCTCATGCAAATGGGAAAAGTCATTGCTTATGCCTCAAGACCGCTGAAAGCACACGAAGTCAACTATACAACACATGATCTGGAATTGGGAGCAGTAGTCTTCCCACTGAAGATATGGAGACATTATCTCTACGGAACCAAGTGCACTATTTTCACTGACCATAAAAGTATGCAGCATATCTTCGACCAGAAGGAGCTGAACATGAGACAACGGCGATGGGTTGAGCTACTCAGCGATTACGAGTGCGAAATCCGCTACCATCTCGGCAAGGCCAATGTGGTGGCAGATGCCCTCAGCCGGAAGGAATACTCAGGTCGTAGAGTGAAGGCACTGACCATGACCATCCATTCCCACTTATCCGTGCAAATCAAGGAGGCTTAGTTGGAAGCCTTAAAATCAGAGAACATGCCGGGTGAAGCCTTGAGAGGAATGGAAAAGAACCTAGAGATCAAGGGAGACGGAGTCTATTATTTCATGGACCGGATCTGGACCCCAAAGTTCGGTGGTTACAGAGAGGTTGTAATGAATGAAGCTCACAAGACTTGATACTCCGTTCACCCAGGTTCAGACAAGATGTACCTCGATCTCAAGAAACTATATTGGTGGCCGAACATGAAAGCGGAGATCGCTACCTTCGTGGGCAAGTGCCTGACTTGCGCCAAGGTGAAGGTCGAATATCAGAAACCCTCAGGTCTACTCCACCAGCCGGAGATACCTGAGTGGAAGTGGGAGAGAATTTCTATGGATTTTATCACCAAACTACCCAAGTCTCCGAGTGGGCACGACGCCATCTGGGTAATTGTCGATCGGTTGACGAAATCCGCCCATTTCCTGCCAATCAAAGAAACTTTCAAAATGGAGAGACTCACGCGAATCTACATCCAAGAGATAGTCCGACTGCACGGTGTGCCTGTGTCCATTATCTCCGATCGAGATAGCAGGTTCACTTCGAGATTCTGGCAGTCACTACAGAAAGCTCTTGGAACTAAGCTGGATATGAGCACAGCTTACCATCCTCAGACTGATGGACAGAGTGAGAGAACAATTCAGACGCTGGAAGATATGTTGAGAGCATGCGTCATCGATTTTGGCGCGTCATGGGATACTCATCTTCCTTTGGTTGAATTTTCCTACAACAACAGTTACCATACCAGCATCGAGGCTGCGCCTTTCGAATCCCTCTATGGTCGCAAGTGCAGATCCCCTTTGTGCTGGACTGAGGTGGGCGATACGCAGCTAGCCAAGGGACAAGTCCCTCACAGCACTCTCACTGGTCCAGAAATCATCCGCGAAACCACTGAAAAGATCGTACAAATCCGAGAACGACTTAAGGCCTCACGTGATAGACAAAAGAGCTACGCCGATAAACGACGAAAACCCTTGGAGTTCCAGGTTGGAGACCGTGTTCTGCTGAAGGTCTCGCCCTGGAAAGGCATGATACGCTTCGGAAAGCGTGGAAAGCTAAATCCAAGATACATAGGACCCTTCAAGATCCTCGCTAAGATCGGTCCCGTAGCCTACAAACTTCGTTTACCGCAAGAACTTAGCAACATTCATCATGTATTCCACGTTTCGAATCTTAAGAAATGCATATCCGACGAAACCTTTACGATTCCTCTCGACGAGATTGAAATAAACGAGAATCTGAACTTCGTAGAAGAACTAGTCGAAATCATGGATAGGGAGATCAAACGAACGAAACAAAGTCGCATCCCGATAGTGAAGGTTCGCTGGAATGCCAAGCGGGGACTTGAATTCACTTGGGAGCGCGAAGATCAGATAAAACAGAAGTATCTGCATCTCTTTTCTAATCCATGATTTGTATTCTATGCTCGAATTTCGGGACGAAATTCCCTCTAACGGGGGGGATGATGTGACAACCCGAAACTTTTTCCGTTATCCTTACTCAATTTCCGTTAAACAAATTCGGGTTTTTATTTAATTCCGTCAAAATTTGATAGTTTGGGAAAGACTTTGCGTTTAAATAAATCAATTCGGATTTATTTCCGTTCACGTTAGTATTATTTTTGGACTAACGGAATATTTTAAACTCAGTACATCAAAGGAATCGGTATTATGATGAATTTGTTGAAGTTCTAGACATTAAGCAAACCGAAAACCTCCTCAAAAAGGAGTTTTCGGTCAAGACCTTAGAGTTTTCGGTCAAGGTGACCGAAAACCCCACCTTATATATATATATATATATATATATATATATATATATATATATATATATATATATATATATATATATATATATATATATATATATATTTCAAGATCATTTGGATCATTCTTTCCCTTTTTACAAGTCTATAACTCGAAAACTCTCTCAAGTATCATCAAGTTCTTCACTTTGATCTTCAAATTCTCGAAAAATGTAAGTGTTTCTTTCCCCTTGATTTGTTATTAGATCTTCCTAACTAGTAACACCCTTCGAGTTCATCTATTAACTTCATTTTCTGGGTTTAATCTTCAAGAACACCAAGAACACACACTAGTGTGTGTTTGGCCGAAAAAACCCTTTCTTGCTCCCATATCGTAAGTATTACTTTCTGCACTTATTTTCTAGTCGAAACTCTTGTTTAAGGCCTGGAAATCGTCATTTATCCAAGAACAAAAGGTGTTTTCGGTCTATGCATCTCCTTAGACGGAAAACCCTCCTTAAGGGGTTCTTATAGCCTTAAACCTTCCTAAGACTAAGCATGAACCCTCGAAACCGATCCCCTTTGAGCATGACCCTTGAAAAACATCATTTTTACAAGATTTGAGGAGTTTTCGGTATAGTGCATCTCCTTAAACCAAAAACCCTAAAGAAAGGTGCCTTTAAGACCTTAAAACTCACTTAAGGCTTTGGATAAAACTTAGAACCCCTATGCATGTTTGAAAGCCCTTGAAAAACACCACATGCACCAAGTATTTTGAATTTTCGGTCTTAATCTCTTCGGACCGAGAACCTCTTCGGACCGAGAACCTCTTAGGACCGAGAACCATTTGGACCGAGAACCACTTGGACCGAAAGCTCCATTTGGTAACCATGCACTCCTTTTATGCAATCATTTGTGATTGTAACACTTCCATATAAGTGTTTCCTAGACTATAAGGGTCCCGACAAGCATTTCCAAGTCTTTAGGGTGGTTTCCCGTCATGTTTAGTCATGAAACACCCTAAATCTAACACACATATGTGTTATCACATGTTAATAGGATCCACTTGCGTACGAAACATTGGTTGACACTCAGCATTCGTAACCGATCATACACCCAGATCCTACGTCAAACTGTGAGTTCATACCCCTACGCTTTTCCCGAGTTTTTCATGTTTTTAGGGGGGAATACAAGCAAAAGTACAAGAAAACTTGTGCTCAAGTATATTATTTTGTTTAAATAATTATATGTTCAGTATGCTTTTAACTCAGAAAACCGTTTTACCAATCGATTAAGAAATCAACTCGTAGAAACAGTTTTCAAAACTAAAGCAAGGAACTTGTAAATCTTATCGTAAAATGTCATATTTTAGAAAGGATTTATACAAACCATAAACAAGATTTTCGATACTATTACTTGTAAGTTTGTTATTTTAGGATTGGAGACACGTCCTTGGTAACACTCCACCGGATTTCGTGAGTGTAGGACTAACTCTTATAACCAGAATCTCTTGTAGGGAGAGCGTGACTATTGTGTATAGATCTATACGGGACTGACTATCCCGCACCTAAACTGCTAGCTATAGTTAGGCAGCCATGCCTGGGGTGACAAAGTCATAAAAGATACTGGCCCCGTTACGTGCCATATCCAGTTTAATGTATGGTTATAAAACTCGCAACCTAGATAACCGAGATTTACTTTGGTAATAATGAATCAAGTGAACTAACCTCAAAGTAATAACTGATTTGATTACTAGAGGGTATTGATAATACCCTTAGGATCTAGTTCACTACCTACTTATTTATTAGTTTTATTTATGTAATAAGGATAATAGATCTCACAGAGAGTAAACAGGGTTTTTCAAGGAAACTACATCTAACGATACAAGTATGGTAGATACTTGTACACCTCATTTCATAATCGATAACCAACTATCATTTTTTAAGGAAAATATAGGATTTTCCTTGGATAACTTAACCTTTCATAATCAGGCTGTTTAACATATAACTAATGGATAATCAAACCTCTTTCATAAGAAAATATAGGATTTTCTTGGGATACACTTTTCAAAGGATCAAAGAAACATTTCTTTTACCAGAACTAAACGCTTATGAACTCACCAGCTTTATGCTGATATTTTAAAACTGCTTGTATTCTCAGGGCATCAATAAACAGGTACTCCTGCCGACTTTTGGAGAAGACGGAACATTCTGAAGTCACGTCTTTTACTTTTGCTATATTTACTGATATATATAAACCATGTTTTTGAACAATGTAAATACTCATATTATAATGTAATGGTTGTGTTTACTTCGCTTACTATGATACAAATGTTGTGATACTACACATGACGTCCTCAGCCCCGTAACGTTTCCGCCATCGGTTTCGGGGTGTGACACTACCTTGACCTTTAGTTGCTTAGATCTCTTTACTTGGAAGTAAATGGTCACTTTTGGTGCCAAAAGGGTGTCACACTCGGATTTGGACTTGTCACAAGGATATGGTTCCAGATTTGGACATCTCTAGGGCTTCAATGACATAAAGTTTCTCACATTATCCAGCTTAGGCCCTTCCATACATTAAGACCTTGTAGGAACCTTAGTTTTGGTGTTTTAGCCTTGTGAGGCCTTTCATGCACGTAAAGTTTTCAACTTTACTTGGTAACTACACTAAGAGAAGTTGGATCTGAAGTTTGGGACCTTGGATCTCACTAGAAAGGACTGAACACAAAAAGGACTGAAGGAACTCATCGAGTCCTTTAGTCGACTCGACGAGTCGGGTAGGGTTTACCCGTTTTTTGAAATTTCGAGTGATTTTGTGAGGGATTGGAGTATTTGGTCTACATGGGTTTTCGGTTCTCTAGACATTGAGGAACTCGACGATTTACACAAGTAACTCGGCGAGTTGATGAGTTACTCAGGTAACTCGACGAGTTTCTGGATGCACTCGACGAGTTGAGGTCAACATGGACTGCTGACCTTGACTTTGACCAAGATTGACTAGGGTTGACTTTGACGATATTTATGGTATTCTGGGATTGTGAAAAGTTAACCACATGATAACTATCGACAGTTGAGTTGGAGCAGTGCGTGGGATTTACCTGATCTTAGCTTGTCAGTTCAACATCCATGAGAGGTGAGTCTCCTCACCGTACCAATGGGTCTAAGGCACCAAGGCCGACCCATTTAATGGTATGTGGTATCCTAGCAGAAGTTGTAATATATGGCATGTTAGTTGGTATGAGCTAGGAAGTATGTTAGTGGGATATGTGGTATGCTTGTATGGAAGACCATGGGAGAGCCCATGACACTTGGATGTAAGACCATCTGGAGATCCCATGACTTTCCTACTAAAAGACCATGGGAGAACCCATGGCACTCGGATGTAAGACCATGTGGAGAGCCCATGGCTTTCCTATTAAAGACCATCGGAGAGCCCATGACACTTAGGTGTTTGTGACAACCCGTTAATTTCAATTCATCCTACTATAAACACCTAAGACTGAAAACTCAACCTCATTCTTTCATAATCACATCAAAAACATCACAATTGCTCCCAAAAAAAACTCATCCGAAATCATCCTCTTTTTCTCTCAAATTATCAACTTTCTTTTTCTTTCACTTCAAGTTGTTCACAAACATCTTCATACCACTCCTAAGTTTTGGTATATTTTATTCATAAAACTTGTATTATAAAACACTTATATTGCTTATATTATCTTAATCACACATGATTATGTGTTTAAAATCATTAGGATACGGCTATCGTCACGTGTTCTAAATCGAAGTTCACCATATCTATTTCGTTATAAAAACCGTTATCACACATAAGGTGAGTTCATACCCCTACGTTTTCACAATTTTTAAATTGTTTTAGGGAGGAATACAAGTAAAATACAAGAAATCTTGTGTTTAAAAATATAAATTTCTTATTATGTTTTCTTACCGTTAATAAGAAATTAAACATGAAATTTACTAAATACGCAAAATATCGTTAGTATTGAATTTACAAATGATTTATAAAACATGTTAAGACGCAACGGTTTTCACACCAACACGGAAACAAACTTATAAACTATAATAGGTATAGTTTATGAAACAAAGATACTATTTTACAAAGTTCAGGTTACAACACGGAAAACAAACTTATAAACTATAACAGGTATAGTTTATGGAACAAAGGAACTATTTTGCAAAGTACATGTTAACATATAAACAAAAAGGGTTTTCAGTTATTACTCGTAAACACGTTGAAGCAATTTGTGAGACGTCTTCGTGTACTTATCTAAGTACGGGTAAAAGTCCTACCTTATAACCAGAATCTCTTGTAGGAAGAGCGAGATATTTGTGTATAGATCTATTTGGGACTGACAATCCCACATCCCGACTATTAGCTACAGTCAGGCCGGCAGGCCTGGGGTGACAAATGCCGTTAACATTCCGACGCATGAAAAACGTCGTGATCAGGCCGACTAGGATAGTATGGTTATAAGAAATCACAAGGAGAAAACAACGACATATTTACGAATAATATATTTTCAAATAACTTTATTTTATTATTAACCTTACATTCAGATTTCAGGGCAAATATACTTTCAAGGGTATTATTTAAATAATAAAACTATATTACATTATTTGCACGTTCTAAAGTTCTAGATTTATATATAGTTATATGAAAATCAAAACATTATATAGTACAAATAGAATTTCAGAAAAACATATATTGACTATTCTTTTTATTAAAGTGTATGATTACTTAATTTATATGTTAGGATTATATATAATAAAGCTCTGATAGGCAGTGGAATGTGTGATTCCGCTCTACTTCCTGTTCCTTGTTTGGTTGTGGACTTAGGGCAGAATCACCCAATCGACTATCCGTTCGATTTTATTTATATATAATTTGTATACACTAAGTAATCATAGGAGGTAACAGTATAGATCATACCAGTTACATGAATCAGAACCTTTAATCACAGATTATAAAGATAAAGAACTTATACACTTTTTGTTCTCAAAGTACTAAGACTACGATTTATTTACTAAGAAAATGTTGGATTTTCTGGAAGAATGCATTAACGTTTGCAATAACAAAGAACATATCGTTTCCAACAAAATACTTATGAACTCACCAACTTAAATGTTGACACTTTTTCAAACCGTTTGTATTCTCAGGAAAGCTAGTAGTCAGGTACTCTCTCAGTCCTTACGAAGACGGAGCATAGTAGCATTACGCCTTATCTTTTGCAATATTTTTAATGTTAAGCAAGTAATGTTTTGAACACTATGTAAATACTTTGTTATTAATACAATAGTTGTTGTTGCTTTGATTACTATTATACAATTGTTGTGATACTGTACATGATGTCCTCCACCCCCGAACGTTTACGCCGTTTCGGTTTGGGGGTGTGACAAATTGGTATCAGAGCATTGTTTATAGTGAACTAAGTATATCAACCTATAAAAGATATACAACTATAAATACAATGGGATAAAAACACTCCGACCAAGAATTATACTTTTAAAATATATTCATATTTTCATGGAAGTATAAATACATGCATATATACATACTAGAACAAGTATCACAAGAAGAAGAAAACAAAAGTATTTAGATGTTGGACACTATGGTCAAACCTAGACAGTTATGTAATCATATCTGGGATAAATATAGCCTGATCAACTATATTTATTTGAGATACGACCAACATGTGTTAGGGAGTGATAGTGGTGTTGCAACAAGTCTAAAACTTACCAACTCTGTATACAAAGGAATACTAGAACCAAACATAACGTTTAAAACGCTATAAGAGTATTTTATGATAATATACAATAACATGTCTAAAAACTTATCAACTTCGTATACCAAGAAGCTCTAAAATCAAACATATAATTAAAATACTATAGGAGTATTTTAGACACTATAACTAACTTATGTGAAACTAAAGGACCCTTACTGGTAGATCTATAATTACTGAGTGTATACGTTAAGGTTATATATAATTGAGATCTTATAGACTTAGAATTTGTGATTTTTTCTCTACTTCCTGTTCCTTGTTTGGTTGTGGTCTTAGAGTAGGATCACTTGATCGAAGGTCTATTTGATCTTGGTTATATATAATCTGTATACACTACGTGATTATAGGAGGACCTGGTAAGGATCACCCCATAAAAATAAAAATGTTTTAATTATCTCATAGATTCTTTAGACACTCTCATTCTCACACGAACAACATAGGTAGATGTAACCACTCCATTACAATAGCCAACAGAGGAGTTGAGGAAGAACCAAAAGAGGGTTCATAAGGAGGATTCTGAGAAAGGACCGAAGGAACAGAAAAACACTAGAGAGATCATTAACGAACCTTACCCTATCAGGAGAAAACTAGAAAGCACTCTATACGTCACACTAGTAATATATAAAATGATATAATTTAGTGAGTTAGTGATTACACTACTCACACTATGTGTTAGGTTTATCACTTCTTTCGTAACAACAAATACTAGTACATCAAGTCATAGAATTTTGTTTAAGGGCGATAACTATTAAAAATTCATAAGTTTATTCTATATAGACCTCTATTATGATTGTTTACAAAACACTATAAAAGTCAGAACATGATACGCACAGAACCAAGATAACAAATTTCAAGCGACACACGAGTTATAGCCACTACCAAAGACTTACTACCGTTTCATTCTTTTAAGCCTTATGGTAGAAAGATGCCTTCCCGTAGACTTATAGGGTGCGATCATACCAGCACTAATGTACCGGATCACATCAGAACTCCACAGTTAAGCATGCTTGGACGAGAGTAGTACTAGGATGAGTGAACTTAACCTTTGTACAATATCTATTTCTACTCACTACCATGAATACATCATAGGGATGTAGGTCGAAACATTGAGAATCGCACAACAAAACGAGAAAATTTATATGTATATATAAATAGGTAAAATACAACTAGCAACGACCATAATTACTTACGAACTCATTTTACATCATGCAACAGAATCGTGTCTTCACATGGAAATAATCGGCCAGCTGGTGAAACCCCAATTCTACAGATAGACTCTGCTACCTTTCAAGATGCGGTCACAGCTGTCGTGACAACCGTCATGGCACATCTCAATGCTAACAACACAAACAAAAATGGAAACAGTGTCGACAATTCAAACCGTACAAACAACCAAGTAAACCAACGAGTGTCTACCTACAAGGACACCCTAAACCCCAAACCTAAGAACATAAAACGAAGGTTTGGGAATGAGAAAAGGGGCAATTCGACTCAAGGGCCTACCTAAAGACAACCAGCTATGGCAGTCCATACCCCCACTGACCTTACTACCTCAACACCGACAACACCATATTATGGAAACCTCCCACAATGCATCAAGTGCTACTACCATCATTATGGAGTCTGCCGAGTGCTGCATTGTAACAAATGCAACAAGAAGGGGCACACCGCCCACTTTTGTAGGACTCCGGCCCAACACATCACCTCAACTACCGATGCTAGTACAAGTCAAGTATGCAATACATGTGGTGAAATAGGACATTTCAAGAGAGATTGTCCAACAGAGAGGAATGACAGAGGAGGAGGAGGAGGAGGAGGAGGAGGAGTTTAACAAAAAAGACATAGTGAAGCAACGAGGAACTCTTCTAGGATTTTTGGTATGTTTTCCAAATAACAATAATTAAACATCAAATTTTCACAAAAGTCTTTGACAATTAAAAATCAAAATCATAAATTGCCTTCTCATTCAAATGAAACACATCATTCATATAAAAACTAAGGATCCTTACAGGTGAGCTATGATGGATTAGTGTAACATTAGAGTCATACATAGTTAAGATTTTGCAGGCTTAGAGTGAGTGATTTCGCCTTATTTCCTGTTTCTTGTTTGATTGTGGATTTAGGGCAGAGTTGCTCAGTCGACTGTCTTCCCAATCTTAACTATATACGATTTGTATACACTAAGCGATTATAGCGGGACTTTGTAGGGAATCATATTATGAGATTTCACCAGTAATTATCGAAGTACTCTTACTATCTATACCAGCTAAATGTGGTGCAAATATTCGCAGTAGTAATAACAAGGATAAAACAGAGAACACTAAAGACATAAGCATATAATGTACTATCTTTCTAACAAACGCTTTTTTCTAATCGACTTAACACCCGTTACAATAAGAAGTTTCGACGTGGCCATTAGAAATGGATTGGCTTGGTCCTCACCGTACTTACTCCATGTGCTACGAAAAGATCCTTCGCCTTAACCGACTGTCTAACGAAATCTTTTCAACCTATATCGACAAAGCCGACACAAACCTCCATATTGTCTCTCGCTTTAAAACTCAGAAGTACTCATGCGGGGGGTACCACGTCTTCCTAACTCACTCCATAGACAAGAAACTTGAAGCGAACAACACCGAGGATGTTCCGGAAGCCCGTAACTTTCCTGAAATATCCCCAGCAAATCTCCCAGGAATACCACTCGTACAGCAAGTCAAGTTCAAAAATAGAGACTAAGTACCCATACGGTTATCCTATCACTGCTAAGTGTATACGCGAGGGAGGTATATATAAGATTCTATAGACTTAGGATGTGTGATTCCGCCCTACTTCCTGTTCCTTGTCTGGTTATGGACTTGGGGCAGAGCCACCCATCCGAACGTCTTTTCAATCTTAATTATATACGACTTGTATACACGAAGTGATGATAGATGATCCAAGTATGAGTCCTATCATGAATTTCAGGACAAAACTGTCCAAGACTACGAGTGGATATGCTACCATTCGAGTGAACATAGACAAGTAAACTAAACCCACACTTTCTCCCATCTTCAGTACAGCTTACCATCCAAACACCGACAACCAGACTAAACAAAACAACGACGTATACTAATAATAAAGGTTCGTTGGAACGCTAAGCGAGAACCTAAATTCACTTGGGAACGGGAAGATCAGATGAAACAAAAGTATCCACATCTTTTTCCCTAGTTCATGAGTACCACTTTAGAAACAATTTTGGGACGAAATTCTCTCTAACAGGGGGATAATGTAACAACCCGTTAATTTCAAGTCTGTAAAAGTCAACAAAAGTCAACCAAGGTCAACAAAAGTCAAACTTGCTAAATAAAAGTCTAAGTTGTTGAATTGTTAGTTCATTATAGTTAAATTAATACTTTAATATGTATAGAACCTTTATTAAATAAGTTTTGCAAAAATGTGAGTAAATTGTGAGGACCGAAAACCCTCAGATTGGCTACTAGCCTCGGACCGAAAATGAGATTTCGGTCAAAGTAGCAAACCTGCACATACGTCACTTACCCAGGCCGAAATCATCCCCACCACAAACGTCTTCGGACCACAATCATCTTCGGACCGCAAACTTGAACCTCGTTCTCGGTGGACCATAGACCGAAATCTCTCGGTTCTATCCTTTGGCTCGCATTTTTAGAGGATAAGATACATTTTCCAATGCAAGTGTCACCTCAGTTCATCTTACTATAAATACCTAAGATCGAAAACTCAACCTCATTCTTTCATAATCACATCGAAAACATCACAATTGCTCCCAAAAAAAACTAATCCGAAATCATCCTCTTTTTCTCTCAGATTATAAACTTTCACTTCAAGTTCTTCACAAACATCTTCATACCACTCCTAAGTTTTGGTAAGTTTCATTCATAAAAATTGTATTATACAACACATATATTACTTATATTATCTTCATCACACATGATTATGTGTTTAAAATCATTAGGATACGGCTATCGTCACGTGTTCTAAATCGAAGTTCACCATATCTATTTCGTTATAAAAACCGTTATCACACATAAGGTGAGTTCATACCCCTACATTTTCACAATTTTTAAATTGTTTTAGGGGGGAATACAAGTAAAACACAAGAAATCTTGTGTTTAAAAATATAAATTTCTTATTATGTTTTCTTACCGTTAATAAGAAATTAAAATTGAAATTTACTAAATACGCAAAATATCGTTACTATTGAATTTACAAATGATTTATAAAACATGTTAAGACGCAACGGTTTTCACACCAACATGGAAACAAACTTATAAACTATAATAGATATAGTTTATGAAACAAAGATACTATTTTACAAAGTTCAGGTTACAATACGGAAAACAAACTTATAAACTATAATATGTATAGTTTATGGAACAAATGAACTATTTTACAAAGTACATGTTAACATATAAACAAAAAGGGTTTTCAGTTATTACTCGTAAACATGTTGAAGCAATTTGTGAGACGTCTTCGTGTACTTATCTAAGTACGGGTAAAAGTCCTACCTTATAACCAGAATCTCTTGTAGGAAGAGCGAGATATTTGTGTATAGATCTATCTGGGACTGACAATCCCGCATCCCGACTATTAGCTACAGTCAGGCCGGCAGGCTTGGGGTGACAAATGTCGTTAACATTCCGACGCCTGAAAAACGTCGCGATCAGGCCGACTGGGTTAGTATGGTTATAAGAAATCACAAGGAGAAAACAACGACATATTTACGAATAATATATTTTCAAATAACTTTATTTAATTCTTAACCTTACATTCGGATTTCAGGGCAAATATACTTTCAAGGGTATTATTTAAATAATAAAACTATATTACATTATTTGCACGTACTAAAGTTCTAGATTTATATATAGTTATATGAAAATCAAAACATTATATAGTACAAATAGAATTTCAGAAAAACATATAACGAGTATTCTTTTTATTAAAGTCTATGATTACTTAATGTATATGTTAGGATTATATATAATAAAGATCTGATAGGAAGTGGAATGTGTGATTCCCGCTCTACTTCATGTTCCTTGTTTGGTTGTGGAGTTAGGGCTGAATCACCCAATCGACTGTCCGTTCGATTTTATTTATATATAATTTTTATACACTAAGTAATCATAGGAGGTAACAGTACGGGTCATACAAGTTACATGAATCAGCACCTTGAATCACAGATTATAAACATAAAGAACTTATATACTTTTTGTTCTCAAAGTACTAAGACTACGATTTGTTTACTAAGAAAATATTGGATTTTTTGGAAGAACGCATTAATGTTTTCAATAACAAAGAACATATCTTTTCCAACAAAATACTTATGAACTCACCAACTTAAATGTGGACACTTTTTCATACCACTAGTATTCTCAGGTACTCTCTCAAGCGTTACGAAGATGGAGCATGGTAGAATTACGCCTTATCTTTTGCAATAGTTTTAATGTTAAACAAGTAATGTTGTGAACACAATGTAGATACTATGTTATTAAGACAATAGTTGTTGTTGCTTTGATTACTATTATACAATTATTGTGATATTGTACATGACGTCCTCCACCCCCGAACGTTTCTGTCGTTCCGATATGGGGGTGTGACAGTGTAAGACCATGTGGGGAGCCCATGACATCCTGGGGTAAGACCCTGGGGACGAGCCCATGGCATCCCTATATGTTGTATGCATGGTTTATGTGGTATATCTAGCTTTTATAGCTAATATAATATGTGTTTATGTGGATTGTATGTGGGGTGTGCTCTGGGGAACTCACTAAGCATTAGCTTATAGTTTGTGGATTTGTTCCAGGTACAGTTGCGCCCAAGGGCAAGGGCAAGGCTTGATGGCGCGGGATGCACTCTCTCTCCGGTATTTTTATGATACACTCTCATGATTTGAAATAATATTGTTATTTTTAAGAATTTGAAAACAATTGTATTGAGATTTTATGGTTTATGGAAAGTGTTTTTGACTATTTAAAAATAAAAATTTTCTTTTGATAAATCGGGTCGTTACAAGTTGGTATCAGAGCCTTGGTTTGAGGGATTCGGGCACACTCTCGGGTGCGTCAGGACTCAAACTAAGGAAATGATAAAATTGTTTTCAAAAATAAATCTTAAAAACTTTCTATAATGAGAAAAAGGAGAGTGTGATGCGCGCGATCGTCCAAACCAAGTAAGTAGTTCCCCCAGTATGTTAGCCATGTTATACTGATATGTGAGTTATGATAATCGTATGAATCCTGCTATGTGTATGCTTTCAAAATTGTGTACGGTTAGGGTCTTATAGCCTCAGAATGATTGATTTGGCCTTATTTCCCGTTCCTTGTCTGGTTGTGGTCTTAGGGTAGAGTCTATTATTCGAAAGTCTATTGATCATGTTCTGTGTATAATTTGCATGCATAAGGCAACCTTGTATGATTGAGTTCTAGTTTTATATGGATGGAGGGAATATTAGGTTAGCCTAGGATTTGAGATATGTGGTAGTCTGTGGATATGATTTGTTTTGGGACGAATTAGAGTTATTAGGTAGAGCCTTGGGGAAGGTACAGGTAGGTGTGGAAGGTAGTATTGGGCACGTACTACTGAAAGCACATGACCTGTAGCTGAACCAATGTTAGATCTGGAAGCTCTAAGGAGGACCGATGTAGGAATATCCCCTCTACGGACAACCTGATCATTATGTTTTGTGGTATTGCAGTACAGTATGGTGGTGACACGGTTCGGAGCAGTGGGATCAGGATCAGGATCTAAATCTGGGTCGGGTGACACTACCCAGCCTATTAACGAGAGACTGTGTGAGCTTATTGCAGCAGAGGTTACGAGGGGCATCCTTGACGCTACCCTAATTATGTTTGGGACGGTCAAGGACGGTATGATAGAGATCATGGAGGAGAGGCTCAGGGAATTCAGAGCCGAGATTGTTGTGGGCAAGGTCGGGGCCCGAACTCCCTCGTTCCGGGAGTTCAATGCATGCGCGGCGCCAAAGTTTTTCGGCTTCAGGGATCCCATTGTTAGCAGACGCTGGGCGGTGGACATAGAGAATGCCCAACTCATGAGTTCTTGCCCTGATGCGGCAAAGGTGGGGTTTGCTTCATGTATGCTGAGGGATCAGGCCCGACAATGGTGGGGAGAGGTGACTAGCCAGGTGGGAGCAGCCGGTGTGGCTGAGATGACATGGGCCGAGTTTGTTAGGCGATTTGATTTGGAGTTTGCACCACCTATCGAGGTGCAACAGCTAGTGAGGGAGTTTCATGACCTACACCAAACCACCGAGACTATGGCGGAGATCACCGCCAAGTTTTAGGAACGGGCATTGTTGATTCCACAGTATGCTACTGACGAGGATATGAGGCGAACGAGGTATCATTCCATGCTGAGGGATGATATCCGGGAGTTTGTGAGTTTCACAGGGTGCAAAACCCTGAATGAGATGGTGGAGAAGGCTCGTGAGCGGGAAATGGAGTTGGCTTCCCCACGAAGCGGAAGCCGGAGCAGGCACAGACAGCAGTAGGTAAGGCTAAAAAGCCTAAGACCTCAGATTGTTCTAGTAGGGGCCAGCAGGGTCGCGGCCGGTGTGACAAGTATGGTAAACTGCACAGTGGGGTTTGTCGGATTGTAGGCTCGGGATGTTATGCATGTGACAAGTACGGTAAACCGCATAGTGGTGGTGCCTGCACCCGCCACACTAAGGATTATCGATGGCCGCCCTGCTAAGGCGGATACTCCAACGGTGAAGAGCCGCGCGTTTCAGTTGACCACCGAGGAGGCTCGAGCAGTGCCAGACGTTGTGGCTGGTACGTATTTTATCTCCCTATTCTATACTTATTGCATTGCTTATGTGTATGTGGTGCTTATGTTTAGGGACCTTTTTGGTCAATGGTATGTCTGCACATGTTTTTTTCGATTCGGGAGCTACCCAATTTTTTGTATCTCTTGCGCTAAGCAAGAAGTTTCGGGACGCGCCAGGGACTCTCGATTCCCCACTTGAGGTCGAGATTATGGATGACCGTACTGTGAGTGTTGTGAGGGGGTACTGGGATTGTGCCTTGAATGTGCTTGGGGAGTGGTTTCGTGTTGATTTAGTGTCGATACCGTTGCTAGGGCTGAAGGTGATCGTCAAGATGGACTGGTTGGGAGCCAACGGGGCTATGATATATTGCGAGCGCCAACTGGTGAGGGTTCGAACCCCAAGTGGGGGAGAACTGGTTATTCATGGAGAAAGGGCCTCGCGGGGGCCGACCCTCTGTTCAGATGTGAGGGCCAGCAGATTTCTATAGCAGGGTTGTACAGGATTTTTGGCATATATCAGGGATACGAGGGTTGAGACCCCGAGGGATTTGGACAGTGTACCGGTTGTACATAAGTTTTGGGATGTCTTTCTTGAGGTGTTACTTAGAGTGCCTCCGGAGATGCAGGTAGTGTTTCACATTGATTTGGTACCGGGTGTCGCTCCGATAGCCAAGGAACCGTACTGGCTAGCTCTGTCAGAGATGCAGGAGCTATCTATGCAGCTTCAGGAGCTGTTAGACCTGGGGTTTATCCATCCGAGCAGTTCCATGTGGGGAGCCCCAATCCTGTTTGTGAATGGGAAGGAAGGGTCCCACAGGATGTGCATTGATTACAGGGAGCTGAACAAACTAACAGTGAAAAACCCTTATCTGCTACCAAGGATCGATGATTTGTTCAATCAGCTATAGGATGCGTCTTGGTTTTCCAAGATTGATCTTCGGTCGGGGTACCATCAGATGAGGATTCGGGATGAGGATATACCGATGACGGCCTTCAGGACTCGGTATGGACACTATGAGTTTGTGGTGCTGCCATGTGGGCTCACCAATGCCCCAGCATCGTTCATGGACCTCATGAACAGAGTGTGTAGACCGATGTTGGATTGGTGATCGTTTTCATTGATGTTATCATGGTCTATTCTAAGACCAAGGAGCAGCATGAGCCGCATCTGAGGGAGGTATTGGACACACTGAGAATGGAAAGGCTTTATGCTAAGTTCTGAAAGTATGATTTCTGGTTGCGTGATGTGCAGTTTTTGGGGCACATCATCAATCAGGAAGGTTTTTCGGTTGATCCGTCCAAGGTTGAGGTTGTGATGCGGTGGGAAATACCGAAGAACGCATCCGAGATTTGTAGCTTCTTGGGTTTAGCGGGGTACTATCAGAGATTCATCCAGGATTTCTCCAAGATCATCGTGCCTTTGACCCGCTTGACCAAGAAGAATGTGACATTTCGATGGAGCACGGACCAGCAATTGGCTTTTGAGACCCTGAGACAGAGGTTATGTGAGGCTCCGATTCTAGTGCTACCTGAGGGGCTAGATGACTTCGTAGTGTACTGTGATGCATCGATCTCAGGATTAGGCGCGGTACTGATGCAGAGGGGGCATGTGATAGCTTAGGCCTCGAGGCAGTTGAAGCCTCATGAGGCGAACTACCCCACTCACGACTTGGAATTAGGGGCAGTAGTGTTTTCCCTCAAGATTTGGAGGCACTACTTGTATGGATTACGGTGAACTATTTATATTGATCATAAGAGTTTAAACTATTTGATGGATCAGCAGAACCTCAACATGCGGCAGAGGAGGTGGTTGGACGTGCTGAAAGATTATGATTGTGTGATCTTATACCACCTAGGGAAGGCCAACGTGGTGGCCGATGCTTTGAGCCGCAAGGCGGAAGGTACCTCGATAGGGAATGTTTGCTTGAGGATGATGGTGATCTCTCCGTTGTTGGATATGATCAAGGAGGCTCGGGTCGAGGGTGTGAAGAAAGAGAATTAGAAGATAGAGTGGATTCGGGGTCAGTATCTCTTGTTTGTTCGGGATAGCCGAGGTCTTCTTACACAGTGTGGCCAGGTGTAGGTACCGGTAACTGGAGGAGTGAGACAGAAGATATTGGAGGAGGCACACAAGTCCAAGTTCTCTATACATCCAGGGGCTACAAAAATGTATAGAGACTTGAGACTGAGTTACTGGTGGCCCTGCATGAAGCGGGAGATCGCCTAGTTTGTAGAGCGGTCGTTGACCTGCCGGAAGGTCAAGGCCGAGCATCAGCAGCCTCATGGCAAGGTTCAGCCACTACCCATTCCTATGTGGAAGTGGGAAGAGATCACTATGGACTTCATCACGAAGTTACCTAGGACAGCAAGGGGTGTGGATGCCATATGGGTGATTGTGGACAGGTTGACGAAGAGTGCCCACTTTATTCCGATCTCCGAGAGCATCTCCGCGGAGAAATTGGCGGATATTTATGTGCGAGAGGTGGTGGTTAGGCACGGGGTGCCAGTGTCAGTAGTCTCTGACCGGGACGTTTGATTCACATCTAGATTTTGGAGGAAGTTCCACGAGGAACTGGGCACTCAATTGCATTTCAGCATGGCATACCACCCCCAGACAGATGGCCAAAGCGAGAGGACGATCAAAACACTTGAGGATATGCTTCGGGCATGCGTGTTGGATTTTGGAGGGAGTTGGGATACATACCTTCCACTAGAAGAGTTTTCATATAACAACAGTTATCATGCTAGTATCGACCGACCACCGTTCGAGATGTTATATGGACGGAGGTGTAGGACCCTAGTTTGTTGGGGGGGAGGTGGGACACCGAGTCATGGGGAGCACCGAAGTAGTGCTCAAGACTACCGGATTGATTTAGCAGGTGTGCGACCGGCTACGGGTCACAAAGAGACGTCAGAAAAGCTATGATGACTGGCAGCGATCGGACCTTGAGTTCCAGGTGGGGGACTTTGTGTTACTGAAGGTGTCCCCATGGAAGGGAGTCATCAGATTCCGGAAGAGGAGCAAACTAGGTCCCCGATATAATTGACCATTCAGGATTTCGGCCCGAGTGGGCAAGGTGGCTTACCGCTTGGATCTGCCGAACGAGCTTAGCCAGATACACAACACCTTCCATGTCTCTCAGCTCCGGAGGTATGTCACGGACAAGGTCGCGGTCGTTTCGTTGGACGACATTCAGGTGAATGAGAGCCTGGACTACATTGAGAGGCCCGTCGCAATTTTGGATAAGAAGACCAAGGTTCTTCGGAACAAGGAAGTGAAGCTGGTAAAAGTGAAATAGCAGCACCGAAAGGACTCCGAATGGACATGGAGCCGGAAGAGGTGATGTGAGATCACTATCCGGACTTGTACGCGTCAGCAAACTTCAAGGAAGAAGTCTAGTTCAAGTGGGGGAGATTTATAACACCTGTTCCAGGTATTATTTAATTTTATAAGTTTTAGGGTTTTGTGCTGGGACTCGACGAGTTAGGGAGCTCCAACTCGTCGAGTAGAGGTTATTATAAGGACGCGGGACTTCAGATCTAATCGACGAGTCGGAAGGCCCGACTCGACGAGTAGGCACTGTAAAGAGAAACCCTAATTTTCAAGGGTTTGTACCCTATTTAAATAACTTATGGCTCATTTACAGCCTCTTCCATCGTTCCTACAACCAGAGAAACCCTAGTTTGAGCCTTGCACCTTCTTGAGAGAGAAAAAGAGCTTTTGTGAGTGATTTTTGGCATGATTGTGAAGATTTTGGAGCTTGAAGAAGAAGGAGCAAAGAGGGAAGCAATAGATCCGACATCTACTCTGTATTGGCGACCATATTGAGGTATAAAGTCACTACCTTGACCTTTAGTTTCTTAGATCTCTTTTCTTGGAAGTAAATGGTCACTTGTGGTGCCAAAAGGGTGTCACACTCGGATTTGGACTTGTCACAAGGATATGGTTCTAGATCTGGACATCTCTAAGGCTTCAATGACATAAAGTTGCTCACTTTATCCAGCTTAAGCCCTTCCATGCATTAAGACCTTTGTAGGAACCTTAGTTTTGGTGTTTTAGCCTTGTGAGGCCTTGCATGCACGTAAAGTTTGCAACTTTACGTGGTAACTACACTAGGAGAAGTTAGATCTGAAGTTTGGGACCTTGGATCTCACTAGAAAGGACTGAACACAAAAAGTACTAAAGGAACTCGTCGAGTCCCTTAGTCGACTCGACGAGTCGGGTAGGGTTTACCTGTTTTTCGAGATTTCGAGTGATTCTATGAGGGATTGGAGTATTCGGTCTACATGGGTTTTCGGTTCTCTCTACATTGACGAACTTGACGAGTTACACAGGTAACTCGACGAGTTGATGAGTTACTCAGGTAACTCGATGAGTTGCTGGATGCACTCGATGAGTTGAGGTCAACATGGATTGTTGACCTTGACTGTTGACCTTGACTTTGACCAGGATTTACTAGGGTTGACTTTGAGGATATTTATGGTATTCAGGGATTCTGACAAGTTAACCACATGATAACTATAGGAAGTTGAGTTGGAGCAGTGCGTGGGATTTACCTTATCTTAGCTTGTCAGTTCAGCATTCACGAGAGGTGAGTCTCCTCACCATACCAATGGGTCTAAGGCACCAAGGCCGACCCATTTTATGATATGTGGTATCCTAGCTGAAGTTGTATTATGTGGCATGTTAGTTGGTATGAGCTAGGAAGTATGCTAGTGGTATATGTGGTATGCTTGTATGGAAGACCATGGGAGAGCCCATGGCACCTGGATGTAAGACCATGTGGAGAGCCCATGGCTTTCCTACTAAAAGACCATGGGAGAGCCCTTGAAACTCAGATGTAAGACCATGTGGAGAGCCCATGGCTTTCCTATTAAAGACCATGGGAGAGCCCATGGCACTTAGGTGTAAGACCATGTGGGGAGCCCATGGCATCCTGGAGTAAAACCCAAGGGACGAGCCCATGGCATCCCTATATGTTGTATGCATGGCTTATCTGGTATATATATAACTTTTATAGCTAATATAATATATGTTTCTGTGGATTGTATGTGGGGTATGATCTGGGGAACTCACTAAGCATTAGCTTACAGATTGTGGATTTGTTTCAGGTACATCTGAGCCCAAGGGCAAGGGCAAGGCTTGATGACGCGGCATGCACTCTCTCTCCGACATTTTATGGGACACTCTGATGATTTGAAATAATATTGTTATTGTGAAGAATTTAAAAACAATTGTATTAAGATTTTATTCTGAAAAATCGGGTCGTTACATACTAGCGGTCCGAGACGATGGGGCCAAATCTACGTACGCGCAACGTACCATTTGGTACGACTAGCGTACGCAGCAGTTTCGCTTCTTAACCTATTAAGAGCTTATTACTTCGACTTAATACGTCCAAATGCAGATCCAAGGCTAAAATACCACTAAGAGTCATATATTTTCCAACTTTATGACTTTGCATGTCCAATAAGTGCTTAATATACAAAATCCCATCTTCTTAACACCTTAAGACCTTCTAGAGCATGCATGGGGAAAAACTAAGCATCAAGACCACATTTTTATGACTCAAGACCCCTCATTAGGTCTAAAAGGGAGACTTATTCGATTAAGAGCATGCCATGCTCAAGAATCACCATATTTGCGACAAAAAATACGCTTAATGAAGAAATGGATAGATCTACAAGATAAGATGATCAGGGAATGAGCTTTTTACCTCCTGGAGGTTGCTAGCAAGTGGAGAATCCCAGATCCAAGCTTCTTCCAAGCTCTAAAGTCCTTGTACCAACTTCTTCTTCTTCAAGAACACAACTAAAGCAAACAAATGAGCTCAAAATGCACTCTTCTCACTTAGGGTTTGCTAGAGAGACGTTTTCTCAGATGGAGGGTGATGAGGAAATGAGAAATGAGGTGATAATGATGCTTATATATGGACCAAACCCTAAAAATTAGGGTTTGAGATTTCTTCACATACGCCCTGTGTATGTGGTGTATGCTTACCATACTAAGGTCCACCCTAGTATGCTCAACGTACACAACGTATGCCCGACATACTAGGCCTTTGGCCAAAATCACGAAAATGCCACTGTGGGCCATTCTTGCAAACTTTTTCAAGCCCACGGGCCAACATAGAATATTTCTTCAAACGTAGGGTTAATACTGAAAATACCTCATCATCGGGATGTTACATGATGTTTTAGTAAGTATGGTTGTCTTTATAATATTAAGCATAATTTTGATACTTTGAAAAGATTCAAGGAGTAGCCGAACAAATACGAAGAATCTATTAGGCAGAAAGATAAAAGTTTCTCCAATCTGAAAGGAAAGGAGAGTACTTTAGTATCATGTTTTATGAATAATCTTAGTGATTGTGGTTTTATATCATAATTGATCCTTGAAGAATATCTTAGTTTAATTGTATGACTATGAAGAGGAATCGAACATTATTGGAAATGGGCCGATCATAGATAAGCCATACTTTGTTCTAATAAAGTTTTAGATTCATACTCTAGTAACTACAAATTGTATACTAAAACTCTTTTAAAACTAAGAAGGTTGAAAACACCTTGAAATATGTGTAGTAAAAATGTTTTCTAACTCTAGCACATATAGAATTGGAGTTGTGATGTTTTCATTAATCAACATATAGGATAAACTGAGACCTATTATATGAAGTGTTTTCTTGTCGGGAATCCACACAAACTTTTTAATATTTGTTTTAACTCATCAAGGAATGTTCCTTGAGAGAAAACTAATATGTCAATAAGTCAATAGGAGCTGTATTGATCTTGAGACATTTAAGAGTCAACCAACAATCAACCTTTTAGTTATCACTAGCACGCGACCTAAGGTTGATAACCTATCGTGTTTGGTTGACACATTCTTATTTTTGTGCACTTCTAGTTGAGTTGGCAATGCTTATGAGTTCTATGTTTTTGATTTAACTGCAAAAAGCAAAAAGCACGATAGTTAGTGAAAATACATTAATCAATATGGGTGAGCTGCTAACAACATTGAAGCATTCGTAGGCCCATGAGCTACCAGAGGGCAAGAAATTTAGAACTACGAAGTTCATTCCTTGAAGGAAAGCTAAATTTGAATTTGGTTTTGTCCTAAACCTTATCTTATGATTATAGGTTAGAAATGATAGATTAACATGGATGTAAACGTATGCACCATAAAATCTAGGTGGGAAAGGTTTCACTCTAATTCATGAGAATGATTATGAGGAAATACTTTCGTTGATGGATGCTAAAGATCTGATAAAGATAAATATGGATGTTGGTTATGTTAATTGCATTCTCAAATTCATAATATGATGACGACATCCCTCTTCATATTTCAAATTGTGAGGAATGGCAAGGAATTATTTTAACTTTCAAGACATATATCTACAAGTTCTAAAAGGGTTTAAACTAACACATATGCTATCCAATGAAGGTGTATAAGCTTAAGAAGTCTAGTTGGAGACTTATCGAAGCATCGCATAACCGAAATCTGTACTTCAGTAAGAAATTCAAGAGTATTGATTTATAGAAGTCTAGTTGATTTCTAGGTATATGTAAAAGCTAGTGGGAGCATAACTATTATGCTAGTATTGCAGGTTGACAATACGGTTCATAGGGAACAAAGTTTTCAATTTGCAAATTGCAAAGTTTGGGAATTGTTTTGCTACAGTAGACTTAAGGGATAGCGCACTTATACTCTTTTCGAATCTAAAGGTTTAGATTATGTATAGAATTTAGTCATAGACATATATGAATATCATGTTGAAATGGTTCAACATAGGAGATTCGATATATGAAAATATTATAGTAGGAGACTGAACATATATCAAATCCTTATGTGAGACATAATGAATTGGTCCTATATGCTCGATTACATATGCTATAATATTCACTTATTCTGATTTTTCAAATGCTCAGAGCATTGTGAGGAAAATGACGAGAATTGTGTGTGACTAAAGTTGTTAAACAACTGCCAAAAACATTCTAAGGTTATACCAAAATGATGGTTGCTTGTGGATAGTTAGAAGTATGATATTAATTTGGATGGGCCATAGTGACATGATTCTAGATTGGGATGATTCTTGATCAGAATTAATGGTCATATGGGAATATAGAAATGTTCCCAAATGGGAGAGGGTTGAAAAATCTACATGTGAGTTAGAAAATTTAATGTAAGAGAAGAGTTCAAGGAGTGTACCTTGAATTAGAAACTCCATTACCATGGAATTGTTTCTAGTAACAAAGTTCCAATGGGATATTCTGTAATATCAAAGACTCAGTCTTTGAGACTATAGAATCTTGATATCATAGGAGATTAATGCATGCTGAGTTGGAATTCCATAACATCTTGGATAATGATAAGAATTTGGAATTATGGAATAAGCATTATTGGAATAATGTCCAGTTGATCTGTTCACAAAGGAAAGACCATAGAGAGGCATAGTATGAATGTTCATAACATGACATGACTGATTTTTAATTCAAAATGGTTAGTTGATTACTCGAAACATTATACAATGAATAAAGTCGTAATTATTATGGTGATTAAATAATAGAGATTTATTTATTTTCAATAGGTTTTAGAGCTTGGTTAATTAGTTTATTATTGTGTTTCACTTTGCATGTTTTACTTCTTGAATGATTTGATTATTTGAAATTCCAGTATCTCATACTTTTGGAAGTAAGTAGTGAATTAAGACTATCATGAATTGAATTGTAGATTGTCTATGGAGATTAGACATTGCAATGGTTGCCACAATATTCATGAGTACTTAGAAAATGGAGATTTTGAGTATTGGATAAACATACGCTCAGAGAATTACTTCATGGATTCTATCCCAAGTAATTATGAGATGATAATATCTTATATTATTGAAATAGAGATATCTGAGTTGTAATTTACAAGTTGGTTGTGCATTGGTGTTACGTAAATGCATCAGTAACGTGATGTTATAAACGTAGTTTCATGCATAATTTGATGAGTAAAACATACAAGCATACGAATCGAAATTTATACATTCCTTTTTCCCTAACGGTAAAAGAGATATCTTTGGGCCCCTCGGGAAACAAAATTTTGGACAATGAGATTGATTCTAATCCATGTCTCATGTCTATACAATATCTTGCAGAACAGAGGAATATTTGATCACTTATCTAAAGGACAAACATCTGATCGGATCAGAGTTCGACATTTGCTTTGGAAAGCACCCTTTGCTGTTTAATTTAGAAGTTATACCTGTAATTCAGTTTTATACTTATCCAAGTCGGAGACTGATTTATTAATTTATTATATGTTTAATAAATTTATTAGAAATCAAAATAAATAGTTTATTAATATATTATGAGAATAATATATATTAATTAGAAACAGTATTGTTAAATTAAAAATTAATCATAAATTTATTAGAACTAATTTTGGGATTAATTGGATTAATGAAAAGTGGAAGGACTAAAGGTGACAATTTTTAAAAGTTGAGCATTGACAAATTATAGAACCTCTCATAGGGAGGAAGGCTCTAGAGGAGTTCTAGAGGGTTTCTAGAGCTTTTCTTGGGCTCTAAGGGAACTTGGATGCCTTAGGGGGAAAGCAAAAGGATTAGGGTTATTTAAAAGGAAATTGATTTATCCTTAGCCTCCATATCACCTATATGAACCCCATTGGGTTATGATTTTCGAAATTCACGTCATTCCACAGAAAATTTAAAAAATTCCCTTCCTTCTCCTCTCTCCTCTTTAGCCTCCAATATACTATGGTTTGGGTGTGAGCCATTGGAGGCATGAGACTTCTGGAACTTGCTTTCTAAAGACCATCAAGGAAAGATTACTAGTTTATTTTCTATAATAAACTAAGGTATGATTTTTCAAATAACCCTTTAATAATTTCAAAAATAGAAACATACTTTCAGGGTTCTTGATACTCAATAGTTGTTTGCAAATCATAGTGAGAACACAGATCCTTTAGGGTGCATGTGAACTTAGGGTTTATGTTTTTCTGCCAAAATAAGATCTTTATAACATATAAAACCCATCAAATTCTTGGTAATGAGAGTGGATTATATATATTAATTTTTTTGACAAAATTCATTTAGTATTTTCAATATTTAATCTTTAATAATTAATACCCTTTAGTTTTCGAACAAGGTCAATATCGATTACTAATTATATACTAGGATATAATTCCGAGATTTATGAGATCGCTGATCACAAAATTTTGATTAGACATGTTTGATCCCATCTATTCCTCGAAACTCTTTTGCTTAGGTATCCTTTATCACAAATTTTTTCCGATCAAATAATCCAATTTGAAAAATTATGTGATCGGTCTGTAACTTGGTTATAGAAATCATGAAAATACCCAGACCATCAAAAGATAACACTAAAAGGTTATGTGACCTTTATCCCATTAGTGCATACAAGAGATGTGTGAGTGTTCTTCGAATCAAATTGCATAGATTTGAGGTTTATAAGGGTTCTTTGATGTTTTTATAATTATAGTTTAAAAAACATATTATATCATGGTTATTGTATGCAACCAATAAGCCATGGTATTCTTTAATAAACTTATTTTATGTAAAATCATATTTTAATAATGTTTTTTTTTAAATGTGATTTTATACAAGTGACGCTATCAAATTTTAAATTAATAGCCAGTATTAAGTTATACTATTTGAGAGTTTTAGAACATTTGTCACCTTTTAATAAAACTTCATTTTATAAAATAAGGTTTGCAGTTTGATAAGTTTATAAATAAAAACTTTAATAAATAAAGATTGTTTTATTTTAGAACCATTTTTTACCATTTTAAGTTAAAAGGTAAATTTCATTAAAACCAAATTCCTTTGTGATGTTTATTTATGTTCAAATATTATCTTTCATTTGAAAAAACTAATTTATCAACCATAACATAATATAAACATAAATATTAAACAACACAAATTGAAAAAATATGTGTACATAAACCAGCCATCCAGCGACATTTTGTGAGTCTTCACAAAATGGCAAGTTCATTCCTAAAGAGACATGTAAGGGACCAAAAAAGTATAGTGATGTTGTGGAAGCTCCCACTTGAGAAAACATCCAACTCTTGCAAAAAGTTGAAAACTTCTTGAAATGGCTTAAAATCAACAACATGCAACACAACAGGAAAGTGTTGCCTTAGGTCCTACACTAAAAGGAATTTGATGAAGTACTAGGCCAACAGCAACACTTTTAGCAACACTTTCAGCAAAGGTCACATTTGCACCAACACTAAAAAAAGTTGTAAAAAATGTCATTTTTGATCTTCAAAAAAGGCTCCATCCTCATTTCTTGTTATATTTTCATTCAAAAAAAGTATTTCTAAAGCTAATCTATTATATAGAAAATAAACAAAAGAAATTAAGTATTTAATATATATATATATATATATATATATATATATATATATATATACACACACACATACATATATCTACACTCAAAATTGCATAAAACAACTCTTTGTTTTTCTAAAACAACTTTTGTGACAAAAAATGCTATAAACTTTTTTCACCCAAAAATAACAATTATAAAGTTGTTAAAGAAAATATGTATGGATTTTTCTTTCAAAGAAAAAAACCATCAATGTTTTTCAAAAACAATGATTTCATCAACTTATCAAATAATCTAACCAAGCTTGCAATAATGGTTCTGATACCAATTATTGGGTTTTTATTCAAAAAATTCTAAAATAAATAGTCACAACTATGAGTTTAGCAACAGAAACATATTTATTTAATAAAACTAAAAGCATTTAAACCCACCAAGGATCTTTTGCAAAACTTAGAAAGATTGTAGCAACCGTAGAAAGTAAAGTGCTGCAAGCCTTTAAGACTTTGATGCTCATGGGAGATGGAAGTTGATGAATTGTGACATTAAGCTCTAAAATAAACCCTTTATAATGTATCCACCAAAGGAAGAATAAAACCACTTCAAGACGATAGTCTTCACTTGTATATATTTAGTTCTTAAAATTTAATACATATACCAAAATATGCTAAAAGAGAAGCAACATATGAACTGTAACATCCCAAAAAATTACAACAAATTTTAAACTTTTCAAAACAACTCATTGACTAATAAAAGTATTTACAAAACCATTGTTTCCAAAACATTATTTGAAATCAGAGTTTCCCAAGATCAAGAGCAAAAAATCAAGATGTGTATAGTCACGTCTTTGCCTTGCCAAGGTCCTCTGAAGTACCTGAAACCATAAACTAAAAGTGTAAGCACAAATCTTAGTGAGTTACCCTAAAGTACCAACACAAACAGATAACATATACAAATAACAACATATACTGGGTCCAGAGCTAAAAGACTGGATTACCCCTGAGCCCATAATATGAGTCTGGCATGCCTATCAGGCCCACAACTCATATATGGCCTGCTCTTGAGCCCACATCACAAGTCTGGCTTGCCCTCAGGGACCATAGCTTATGTCTGGGTTGCTCCATAACCCAATCAGTCATCGGACTTAAATACCAATGTTCAGCCCTCAATACGAGTCTGGCATACCAACCGGCCCTCATCTTGTATCTGGAATGCGCCTGAGCCCTCAGTATGATTCTGGCATGCCCTACCCATCCCTCAGCTCATATCTGGAATGATCCAGGGTTTGTTGGCTATAGCACAAAATAGTGCAACCTCAACCAAATACAATATATCGACATATAACAGATAACAACATATACGAATAATCATGTAGACAGAATCACATGTAGTCCTGCAGATCTACCAGACTAGCATATCAACAACTAGAATAATGATGCATATCTATTCCATACTCAACATATCAGAAAATAGCATGATATTAAACCAATAGGTTAGCCTTGTGCCTTCGACCCATAAGTATAGTGAGGAAAACTCACCCCACAGTCCGAACGATAGCTGATGAGGTCCCAACTCCGAATCTCAGCTCTAATTGACACCTATCCAACCAAATGACCAATTCTCAACACATAAAATACCCATAATATCCTTCAGTCAAACTTGTTCAACCCTGGTCAAGGTCAAAGTCAACAGTCAGCATTTCCATTAGTTGACACTCACATCGTGACCAGGCCTCGGTCACGTCGTGACAGCGTTCTCGGTCCAATTCCAACTCAACTCTGTCCAACCTAGTCAACTCAGTTAAAGAATTCACATAAAATGTCATCACGACGTGAGCACTCCTCCTCACATCGTAAGCTTCAATGATCTTATCAGAAAACGGGGCTCCTCGAACCTCACGTCATGAGATCTTTCATCTCACGTCCTGAGCGCTGTCTGTGGCTAAAGGATACCATTTTAAGTCCTTATTCCATTAAGTCTTCAAGTCTACTTCATCCAGAAGTTAAAAGGGACCCCTAAGGTCCATAAAAATGGTTCCTTTATGGCCATGCATGCACCAAACATAATCATACACTATCTAGGTCAAAATTTAAGAAATAAGCTTTAATATTTCAAGCATGCCTCAAATCTACACCAACTGTCAGATCTTAACAATATTATGGTCTAGGGACTCTTAGAATCCATAAAGTTGCCAATTTTATGGAATTACTCCACTCAAGCATGCAATAGCATAACTAAGATGGACCAAACTCAGGATTTATCCAAGATAAGCAATAAAGTTGGAGCCTTTGATACTTACAAAGGTCCAAAAGCAAGAAACGATAGTGATGATGATGATACTTTGCCCATCCCACCACTAGAGTACTTCTTTCTTCTTCTTCAAGCTAAAAAAGCACCAAAATCTTCATAAATGGATGCAAGAGGAGAGGGGTGGCTCAAAATGGTGAAAGGGGGCTAGGGTTTCTCTCAAGATGATCTAGACATGATGGAGGCTCATAAAATGCCCTAAAAACACAAAACCAACCCTTATATATGTTGAAACCCTAAAATTCTGTTGGCTTGGGTTGCACAGTTCTCATGTTGTGAGCCCTTAATGCTCATGTCGTGAGAACAGTTAAAATAAATATTTATGTTTAATCACTTCTCACGTCATGAGCTCCAATTTCTCACGTCGTACTTTGTACGGATCAACAATTTAACTTATCTTGCTTGTTAATCAAAATCTATTATTGAGGTAGTTTTCAAAAACTCCTTATGGTTGAATGTTTTTGATCATTTATTAAATTCCAAATGAATAGTTTTAAATATTAAAAATATGTATGGATTTTAATTCTACTTTAATCTTATATTAGTTGAAACACCAATCCAATGCATAATTTACATGAGAGAGAAAGAGAGAGTTGGGAGCAATTTTTTTGTCGTTGAACCATAAACAAAGAAATGGAAAACTGAAGGTTATATTAACGAAGAAAACTCAACCGTTGGATTAGTGGAAGAAGATATCATCTCAAATGGTATCTTCACGATAGAGAAGTGATGAAATCTTAAAGAAAATATGTCAACAAATTGTTTGACCTCGTCTAACAATCAAATATTACGTCAATATATTGTTGCCAATTGCTGTGTTATTAATTTGTAACTTTAGTTACATTTTTAATAGAAAGAAGGGAAAATGACTTATAAGCCCAACGAAGTTTCCAAACCGTTCAAAAAATCCTAATTATGTTTTGTATGTTCAAGAAAACCCAACGAACTTAACATTTTGTCTAAAAAAATCCAACTAACTTACACTTTTGTTCAATCTTCATTAGGCTCAACCGGCTAATAAAAGTCAATGAGTGACATGATGACGTGGAACTAAATATTAGGAAAATGACTTGTAAGACCAATGAAATTTCAAAATTGTTCAATAAACCCCAATCATATTTTGTCTATTCAAAAAAACTCAACGGACTTACGCTTCTGTCTAAAAAAATCCAACAAACGTATGCTTTTGTTCAATTCTCATTGGAGGCAAGCAGATTCATTAGGTATACAATTAGTTGGCAAATGATATAACATTATATTTAATGACATGGAATAAAGAAGTTAGAATTGCCCTTTATATATCTCTTTAGGGCTAGGAGAAGAGAAAAACGAACGACGTTTGTGTTCAATCTCTTGTAATGGCTACTTCTTCTTCTTCCTGTTAATCGTTGATGTCCAAATCAAGATCTACAAATAAGATATTTGATGATGCAAACGCTTGTAGATGTGGACGCCCTTCTCGGAGTTGGTCATCTAAAATAGAGGATCATCCAAAGAAAAAGTTCAGACCTTGTTTGAATAAATGTGTAAGTGTAATTGAAAGTTTTATCATGTCCATCTTAATAATTTCTTGTCTTTGACGAACCAAACAAATAGATAGAAGATGGACATCATAAAGCTTTCAACTAAACTTACCCATCTGTTCAACCAAGCCCTGAAATTTTTCTCTGGATGATCCTCCGTTCTAGATGTTAACATCCGAGAACGGAGTCCACATCCACAAGACTTTGCATCTTCAAATATCTTCTTTGTAGATCTTGATTTGGACATCAACGATTAAGAGGAAGAAGAAGAAGTCATTACAAGAGATCGAACACAGACGTCGTTCGTTTTTCTCTTCTCCAATACCTAAATCGATATATAAAGGACATATATAATATGTTTATTCCATGTCATTAAAAATAATGTCATGTCATTTGACAACTAATTATATACCTAATGAATCTGGTTACGCCTAATGAGAATTGAACAAAAACATAAGTTCATTGGTTTTTTTAAACAAAGGCGTAAGTTCGTTGAGTTATTTTGAACAGACAAAACATGATTGAGTTTTTTGAATGGTTTCGAAACTCCATTGGTGTTACAATTCATTTTCCCGATATTTAATTACACGACATAAGTCATGTCATTCGTTGACTTTCATTAGCCGACTGACCAAATGAGAATTGAACAAAAGTGTAAGTTAGTTGGGTTTTTTTAGACAAAAGGTTAAGTTCATTAAGTTTTCTTAAACAAGCAAAATATAATTGAGGTTTTTTGAATGGTTTGTAAACTTCGTTGGACTTATAACAGAGGTGAGATACATGATCAAATATTAGTTCTACAAAATAACATGCTTCTTTAGTTGAGAATAAAACGCACAATGCCTCTTACATGCAAAATATTGTCTAGGACCCGTGTTAGATAAAAGTCTACAATCTCCTCTAGCGTAGCTATTTGCTTTGCAACAATCCAAACATTTTTGGGCCTCATAATTCGGTCCCAAGTCTTTCACTACATCACACAATGGGCTTGCCTTCTCCTCTAAATTCCATAAACATGATATAAAAAATAAATATCCTTATAAGAAATTTACAAATTCTCATATTTGTAGAAATTAAACGTCTTTTCTTGTTTTATAGAAAACTTACCATTATACACAATCATAATGAGAACTAATGTTCGAATCACCATGTTTATTTGTTATTTCAATATAGGAAAATTTGGTTTGTTAATATAAACGTAGATGTTGTTGAGTCTATTTAACAACCTTTATATAGAATAGGAAAACAAATGTCTTCTTTTTGTTCATCTATCAATCTATATCTATCTATATCTATATATCTATATATCTATATCTATATCTATCTATATCGATATCTATCTATCTATCTATCTATATATCATACATACTTATAAAGCTAGCATTTTTTCTTGAATCTCATGCATATGAAACCCCCTTTTTTAACTTCATCAAACCACATTCATTTGAAACCCCCCTTTTTAACTAATGCAACTCAAAACTTTTCTTAATTATGATTTAACACTCAAAAGTTTTATAACTTATATTATGTTTAATTAGCATTTAGTGAAAAGTTTACTATAAAAAGGTCAATCTTTTGGGAAGACATGCATACAAATCACATACAAATTTCAGAAAGAAAACAAAGGTTTTTGTGTTGGTTGAGGTCTTATGACCACTTTTGGAGATATGCTATTATATTAGACCTTTTAATTTGTAAGTTTGTTATACTAATTCCTTTTTATATTTTCTTCGGTTTTGGATTATTGTAACAAGTCGTTGTATATTGTAGTTTAATCGTTAATATATTGATCATATGTTATATAGGGTGATGTCGAAAATATTTAATTAAATATTTTAAATATGTTTTTTTTGTTTTGTAATTGTACCGTTTCAAAAAGATAATTAATTAAAACTCATACATATGTTATACTTTCCATCTCTTTCTCTCTCTCTCTCTATATATATATATATATATATATATATATATATATATATATATATATATATATATATATATATATATATATATATATATATATATATATTATAATAGAGGTCAAAACATTTCAACCAAAATTCTTTAAAATCTAATATTTCAAATGCTTTTTAATAATGATTGTAAAACTTTCAACATGTGTTACTTAATTGATTGATTAATAAAAATATTAATGTTTTGAAACTCCTAACTCTTAAACTTATATTTTTTAAATTGTTAGTTAACTAAAATATTTTTCCTGTATAAAGATAACATTTTTATGTTTGGTTACTCATATTTGTTTATGTAATTAGAAAACAAAGTGTACATAAAATGACTACTTCAATTTCACATAGCAATCGATACCACTAGAGATGTATGTTGTCTTTAACCGGTGGTACGAGATTCACATACCCTTTTTAATTATTTATATTAATGCTTAGTAATATCTATTTTATATTTCTATTCACCTTAATTTTTTAGGTACAAATTAATGAAGAGGATTCTCGGCGCACCAACATAAAGTCAAACGTACACCTTGCAAAATATGTAATTAAAATTAAATATCATATTTACTAATCGACTTATTTTTTAACTCTTGATAACATTTATGTATAATGATATATTTTGTATGACTTCATTCTTAATTTCAATGTTTAATATTTGAAAGTTCATATATGAAACCTTGGATGTTTTGGTGTAATATAAATAGTGTAATATAAAGTTTATTAGTTCAATATTGTTTATTAATAGCTCATTCAAAACAACTTATTTCTTATTTTATCCAAAAAATATTATCGGACGCAAGAAAAGTAAATTATATTAATGTTATACAAAAACTTATAATATATATTAGATATTATAAAAAGTAAAAGTAAATTTTATAAGGTATGGACTATATTAAATAGTATCAAAATATAAGTTGATGGATTTTTATGTTATTTGATAATTCGATTAATGCCCAAAACATGACTAAAAACGTAAATTAAAACATATTTATATTTGTTTCCATAATTATTTTAACCACTTAAATGCATTCTTGCGCAACGCGCGAAGTTACACCTAGTGATTATATCATATACATACTTATAAAGCTAGCATTTTTTCTTGAATCTCATGCATTTGAAACCCCCTTTTTTTAACTTCCTCAAACCACATTCATTTGAAACCCCCTTTTTTAACTAATGCAACTCAAAAGTTTTCTTAATTATGATTTAACACTCAAAAGTTTTATAACTTATATTATGTTTAATTAGCATTTAGTGAAAAGTTTACAATAAAAAGACCAATCTTTTGTGTCTTTTATGTTATATAAATTCTTATATGTAAGAAGGATTTGAAGATATTGTGATTCAAAAGTTTTCATATTGTTGAAGCATTCACGATCCAAATATGATGATTTGAAGAAATGGGCTATGTCGCATCGATGGTAATTGTAATATGATTTTTTCTTTCAACCAAAACAAATGAAACTTTTCTATTCTTTCTTTATATTCAGTTTCTCATTTAATCTTTATATGTGATTTGTGTGTATTACTCAATCTTGAATGTGACTCTCCAAACATCAATGTTTTGCTTGGAATATCTTTCTGATTCTTCTTTTTCAAGAAAAATATTTTAATTGCAGGTTAGTGAAGAATTGTCATCAAGTTTCTATGGTTGAATGGTGTTAAATGAAGGAAGAAGATTCATAAAATGGATATAGGTTTTTTTGTTTGAGCAAAGTTGACGAATGTTAGTTTTTTCTTTTGATTTAAATGTATGTTTATGTAACATCTTTATTTATATATTCAACCACCCAATGCTCTTGTTTATTTGATTGTAGTTTTTCTATTTTGATTATGTTTATTTTCTATTATTTTTTTGTTGGTTTATCCTACACAACATATTTAAAATACAATATTTAAAAGATAACATAATTTTGAACATTTGATATGTAATTATGATATACTTATCATGATATGTTCTTCATATGAAAGTAATTTATCTATATTACTACGACCAGAATTACATATGACATTTACGAAAATATATATATTATATGTGATTTGTTTAACATGTATATGCACCTATGTATGTTATAAATTTATAATTAAATATCTTTATGTTTAATAATTGAAGGGATTAAAATGATGCATCAAAACCAATTATTTAGACGAATATAATAATAATAATAATAATAATAATAATAATAATAATAATAATAATAATAATAATAATAAATATACATTTCCAAGTACCGCATTCATTTGAAACTCACACTACAACTCAAGAGTTATCTAATTTATGTATACTTATTAGTTACAACTCAAGAGTTTTTAACTTGTGATTATTAATTAGTAATCACTAATAACTTTTTGTTTTCCTTTCTTTTATAAGGTTGTAAAGTTTTGCTCATTAAAAACATTAATGTATTTGAAGAGATTTGTGATTTAAATATGAAGAGTTAATATAAATGTTATAATAGATGTTTTAGTGTTTTTATGTTGTTAAAAGTTATAGTGTTTATTTTTCATATTTTTTATTATTCGCTGTATATATATCTCTTTTAATACAAATGTTATAATAGATGTTTTTCTATTTTTATGTTACTAAAAGTTGCAGTTCATATTTTTGTTCATACGTTTTGTTACCCGTTATATTATCATTCATTTGATATGTAATCTACACAATTTTAAACGGTTTATAAAATTATCAAATAATTGTATATATCACAATGACTTAAAATTAAACTATAATGTTTAATAAAACTAATATGTTAACTATATGTTTGCTTTACTACTAACATTTTGTTTCAAAGTAGAAATATTAAATAATAATTTTGTAAAAGTTATTATTTTAACTATATAATTCTATTCTCGCGCAACGCGCGGGGATTCGCCTAGTATACTTATCAAGGAAGCATTTTTCCTTTCACCACATTCATTTGAAACTTTCATGCATTTTTCCTTTCACCACATTCATTTCAAACTCTCATGACTTTTCAATTTCTTTGTAATAATAATTATAAATTGGTTAATAAGGTTTAATAAATATCAAACATAAAGTGTAATCATATATAAACTAAATTTTAATATTAAAATAATATATTTACTTTTACTTATAAAGTTATGTTTTTTAACTTTTAACATTTTATAATTAATTTATTAGTTTTAATATATTGTTGGATGTAAACCATTATCATTTTAAAGATACAATTTTGGAACAATTTGTATAAAATACTTAAATTATTAATTTAAATATAACATTATAGGGTCAACTTAAATATAAATTTTAGTTTAACTTAAACAACCCAAAAAATATTTTGTAAATAGTTAAAAGTGATAAATTGTAGTGTCTTTCTAATAATGATTGTAAGCTGTTTAATAAGGTTAAATAAATATCAAACCTAAAGTGTAATCAGAAATAAACTAAATTTCAATTTTAAAATAATATATTTACTTCTACTTATAAAGTTATGTCTTTAACTTTTAACATATTATACTTAATTTATTAGATTGAAAATGTTGTTGTATCAAAACCATTATCAGTTTAAAGCTACAACTTTTAAACAGTTTGGACAAAATACTTAAATTATTAATTTAAATATAACATTATAGTGTCAACTTAAATATAAATTTCAGTTCAACTTAAAAACCTCAATGAATATTTTGTGAATAGTTAAAAGGGATAAATTGTAGTGCTAAATGCAAAAACTAAATTATAATCTCAATTTAACTAAAATATTTCCTAAAGATATTTTTATAATCGATTAAAGTTTTCAAATAAGTAGTTTAAAATAACTTACAATAACAATAGTTAAATATAACTCTATATAAATGATTATATTGTTATCTTTAAAATCAAAAAACAATGTTTGATGTTTTAAATAATTTTAAATGATAGAAATTAAAACGTTAAACAAATAAATTTTAAAAAATTAATTAGCAATAACAACTATAAATAACATTAAACCATATAT
The DNA here is from genome assembly GCF_052849685.1 of Lactuca virosa. Classification (NCBI taxonomy): domain Eukaryota; kingdom Viridiplantae; phylum Streptophyta; class Magnoliopsida; order Asterales; family Asteraceae; genus Lactuca; species Lactuca virosa. The sequence goes on from NC_136430.1 coordinate 127,158,079, forward strand.
TATATTTAACTTTATTCATGAATAACTCGCGGGTAGAAGTCATTGAAACGGTTGAGATTATTCAGTTATAATAGATGTATATATTATCATATAATTCAAATAATCAATATATTATATCAATTTAGTATACGAATTATTATATTAAATTTAACAACAACGTTATTGTTATATATAAAAACACATATATTTGTAAAGATTTCAACTATATAGGTTGTTTGCGCAACACGCGGGCATTCCCCTAGTATACTTATAAAGGAAGCATTTTTCCTTTCACCACATTCATTTGAAACTCCCATGACTTTTCAATTTCTTGCTAATAATAATTATAAGTTGGGTAATAAGTTTAAATAAATATTAAATCTAAAGTGTAATAATATATAAACTAAATTTCAATATTAAAATAATATCTTTACTTCTACTTATAAAGTTATATTTTTTTAACTTTTAACATATTATACTTAATTTATTAGTTTTAATATATTGTTGGATGTAAAACATTATCATTTTAAAGATACAATTTTGGAACAATTTGTATAAAATACTTAAATTATTAATTTAAAAATAACATTACATTGTCAACTTAAGTATAAATTTTAGTTTAGCTTAAACAACCCAAAAAATATTTTGTAAATAGTTAAAAGTGATAAATTATAGTGCCTTTCTAATAATGATTATAAGTTGGCTAATAAGGTTAAATAAATATCAAACCTAAAGTGTAATCATAAATAAACTAAATTTCAATTTTAAAATAATATATTTACTTCTATTTATAAAGTTATGTCTTTAACTTTTAACATATTATACGTAATTTATTAGATTTAAAATATTGTTGTATGTAAACCATGATCAGTTTAAAGCTACAACTTTTGAACAGTTTGGACAAAATACTTAAATTGTTAATTTAAATATAGCATTAGAGTGTCAACTTAAATATAAATTTCAATTGCACTTAAAAAACCAAAAAATATTTTGTAAATAGTTAACAGTGAAAAATTATAGTGATAAATGCAAAAACTAAATTGTAATCTCAATTTAACTAAAATATTTCCTAAAGATATTTTTATAATGGTTAAAAGTTTTCAAATAAGTAGCTTAAAATAACTTACAATAACAATATTTCATGTGTAACTCACGGGTAGAAGTCATTCAAACAATTGAGATTATGCAGTTATAATAGATGTATATATTATCATATAATTCAAAATAATCAATATATTATACCAAATTATTATATCAAATTTAACAATAATGTTATTGTCATATTAAAAAAAACATATATTTGTAAAGACTTCAACTATATAGGTATTTCCGCGCAACGCGCTGGCATTCGCCTAGTATACTTATAAAGGAAACATTTTTCCTTTCACCACATTCATTTGAAACTCCCATGCATTTTTCCTTTCACCACATTCATTTGAAACTCCCATGACTTTTCAATTCCTTTCTAATAATAATTATAAGTTGGTTAATAAGGTTAAATAAATATCAAACCTAAAGTGGAATCATATATAAACTAAATTTCAAATAGTAAACTAATATCTTTACTTCTACTTATAAAATTATGTTTTTTTAACTTTTAACATATTATACTTAATTTATTAGTTTTAATATATTGTTGGATGTAAACCATTGTCATTTTAAATATACAAATTTGGAACAATTTGTATAAAATACTTAAATTATTAATTTAAATATAACATTATAGGGTCATCTTAAATATAAATTTTAGTTTAACTTAAACAACCCAAAAAATATTTTGTAAATAGTTAAAAGTGATAAATTGTAGTATCTTTCTAATAATGATTATAAGTTGGTTAATAAGGTTAAACAAATATCAAACCTAAAGTGTAATCATAAATAAACTAAATTTCAATTTTAAAATAATATATTTACTTCTACTTATAAAGTTATGTCTTTAACTTTTAACATATTCTACTTAATTTGTTAGATTTAAAATGTTGTTGTATGTAAACCATTATCAATTTTAAGCTACAACTTTTGAACAGTTTAGACAAAATACTTAAATTGTTAATTTAAATATAGCATTAGAGTGTCAACTTAAATATAAATTTCAGTTCCACTTAAACAACCAATGAATATTTTTTAAATAGTTAAAAGTGATAAATTGTAGTGATAAATGCAAAAACTAAGTTGTAATCTCAATTTAACTAAACTATTTCCTAAAGATAAAATCTCATGACTTTTCAATTCCTTTCTAATAATTATAAGTTTGTTAATAAGGTTAAATAAATATCAAACCTAAAGTGTAATAATATATAAACTAAATTTCAAATAGTAAAATAATATCTTTACTTTTACTTATAAAATTATGTTTTTTTAACTTTTAACATATTATACTTAATTTATTAGTTTTAATATATTGTTGGATGTAAATCATTGTCATTTTAAAGATACAATTTTGGAACAATTTGTATAAAATACTTAAATTATTAATTTAAATATAACATTATAGGGTCATCTTAAATATAAATTTTAGTTTAACTTAAACAACCCAAAAATTATTTTGTAAATAGTTAAAAGTGATAAATTGTAGTGTCTTTCTAATAATGATTATAAGTTGGTTAATAAGGTTAAACAAATATCAAACCTAAAGTGTAATCATAAATAAACTAAATTTCAATTTTAAAATAATATCTTACTTCTACTTATAAAGTTATGTCTTTAACTTGTAACATATTCTACTTAATTTGTTAGATTTAAAATGTTGTTGTATGTAAACCATTATCAGTTTAAAGCTATAACTTTTGAACAGTTTAGACAAAATACTTAAATTGTTAATTTAAATATAGCATTAGAGTGTCAACTTAAATATAAATTTCAGTTCCACTTAAAAAACCAATGAATATTTTGTAAATAGTTAAAAGTGATAAATTGTAGTGATAAATGCAAAAACTAAGTTGTAATCTCAATTTAACTCAAATATTTCCTATAGATACTTTTATAATCTTTAAAAGTTTTCAAATAAGTAGATTAAAATAACTTACAATAACAATAGATAAAAATAACTCTATATAAATGATTATATTGTTACCTTTAAAATCAAAAAACAATATTTGAAGTTTTAAATAATTATAATGATATTAAGCAAATAAATTTTAAAAAATTAATTAACAATAACAACATTTATAAATAACATTAAACTATATATTAATTTAATTTTATTCATGTGTAACTTGCGGGTAGAAGTCATTCAAACGATTGAGATTATGCGGTTATAATAGATGTATATATTATCATATAGTTTAAAATAATCAATATATTATATCAATTTAATATATAAATTATTATATCAAATTTAACAACAACATTTGTAACACCCGCAGATTCGGGCTAGTCAATTAAGATATAATAAGCGTTAAAAATGATTTTTTTCTAGGATAAATAATTTTAACCAAAGTAATAGTTAGGGTTAACAATTGTAACCTATTTGACGTAATAAAGAAGAATTATTTGAATATTATATATTTCGTCAATAGCTACGTGTGGATATAAAGAACATCAAAAACGAAGTTTGTATGAACGAGTTATAATTTTTAATAGCACATTTACGTATTAAAATAAAGTGTAAATCATATATATATATATATATATATATATATATATATATATATATATATATATATATATCATTAGAAAGGTATCGACGATGCGGTCGTTATAAGACTAGTGTTGAGTACTTTCGACATTAGTTTAGTACAAATACAATTAAATCTATTTAAAATAGTATTATAAATGGGTGTTTAGTCATTTAAGTAAATATAGAGGGTGGTTTTTGAAAATTCAATTACTATAAATAAGAGCCTCTAGGCTCTCATATTTCTTGCACCATTCTCTTGATTCAAGAGTCTTTCTCTACTTATCCCCCGAGCATTTCGGTCCCTCGTGATTCGACTTCTCTTTCTGTAGTTTTTAGTATAATAAGATGAGCGTTGAAGCACTGCAAGAATCTTTCTTAGAAAGAGTCAGCGATGAAGTTCTGCCCCTGTAAAGTCCGACTCCTAGCTAAGTAAGTTATACTACCGTACTTTAAATATAACTTATAATATCGTTATTATGAACCTATAAATAAAATTTATTAGTGATTCAAAGTCGTTATACTGATTGATCTACTTACGGGGATGATGTTTAGGCTGTGATTTAGTGAGGTGTTTAAAGTGGGATTTCCACACAGTATACTTCGTATACCAAACGGACCCTACCATCGATATGATCCTACCTAGTTATTTCTTACTTGATAGATCATGAAGTAGACTTTGAGTTAATGATGAATCTAGACTAATAATTAGTCGCAATAAAGATTAGACTAAAACTTAGCGATAATAATGCTAGGTTTCGTCAAAGGAAAATAGAATCGTTAAAAGTGAAGCGTTGCCCGAGTTTGGAATCATCACTTTAACAAGTGAGTGCATAGTTACTTTCATCTTACACATAGATATGAAGCATTTTATATAAATTACGTGCTATGTGTGCATATTATCTGTATACTTGTTATCTATGCTGGAGGAACACTATTATACATGTTTTAAATGATTTAAATTGTATACGTATTTTATACCTATAAATTACAAGGGGCAAAGATGGGTAGATGAAAGATGAGTTAGATGATGAAATGAAAGGTGAAATAGATCATGAGATGAGGATGAGAGGTGAAAAATGAGAGAAACCTTTACCCAAGTGTTGGCCCCGTCATCTAGCAGAGTATAGATGACAACCACGAAAAATTTTAGACAGTCTAGTGGAACACTAGCAGGCTCGCAACCTGTAGGTGTTGTGAACGAGACGTTCACCCGGTGTACTCTAAAAACCCATTGACATGTATTGCGAGTGGACTCTCGAAAATAATACTGTCAATAAACGAGATAAACGCTGACGACTATGGACTTAGTGCCTGTAATATAAACCCTGGCGACTGTGGACTTAGTGCCTGTTATATCAACCCTGGAGATGATGGACTTCGTGCCTATTCCTTAGGACAATCCTTAGAAATAAATAATGAGGAGTAGATGATTCATAGAGAAGATACTTAAGAATAAAGAAGATAATGGGGATGGGTAAATGGGTTAATTATTTGATGATGAAACATAATAACTATATTATTATGGGTTGAAAACCCTATGTACTCATTAGGTTTCCCAACCTGACCCACTCAGTTTATTTGTATCACAGGTGTCGATATGAAGCTACATTACACCGATAGATTAAGGAGATGTAGATCACTAGTGTAAATGAATGTAAGGTCTGTTTATGCTTATGTTTCTGTATTAACGATGACATCCAAATGTTTTAAAATGAATAAAATACATTTCTTAGGAAATGCTTTAATAACATATTATCATGTTTTTTAGGGAACAAATTCCGCAACACTTTTCTTTAAAAGGTTACTCTGATTTTAAAATAAGCATAAATAAATTTTTAAAATGACCGTGAATTTGGGGATGTCACAACATTATTGTTATATTTAAAAAAACATATATTTGTAAAGACTTCAACTAGATAGGTGTTTCTGCGCAACGCGCGGGCAAGCAAGCATTTTTCCTTGAACCTCATGCATTTGAAACTCCCAAGACTATTCAATTTATACAAATTAGTTTATGATTAATTGAAATATTATCATTTATAACTCCCAAAACTCTTCAAATTTTGCTATTTAGTTAATGAATTAAATGAAATATTTAGCCTATATAAGAAATTTGTAGATTACATATTGCATGTATATCAACACAAAATCATAGATTATATTTGTAGGGTTTGAAGAGTTATGTGAGTGGTTCTGTGGATGTAAGAAAGCAATTGCAACTTTTCCAAATATAAATTCATGTAAACTCAAAGTGGGTGTATGTAAAGTTTTAGATATTAATCAAGGTTCAAATTTAGGTATGTTTATAAAGGTATACTTGTGATCATTTTTTAAGTTTATGTGTTATGCATCTTTCTATAATTACAGGATGATGAAGTGGGACTGATGATTAGTTCCCATAAGCTTTTGGTAAATCAATCATCAAGCTATTTATCAGTTAGAGCAATTAACTTTGTTAACATGTATGTATCTTTATGTTGTCTCTCTTTTTTAAGTTAAGAAAATATATTTTATGTCCAAGATAACATTATCCAACATGTATTTTATGCTATTATAAGTTATATATTATGTTAGTTTCTATCGATTATTTTGCTATAAATAAGATCTATATAGTTTTTTATAATTGATTTTGATGAAAGAAACTTACAATTATTATTCCAAATTGTTGGTGATAATGACGAATTAGAGCGAATGATTTTTAATATGACTAGGCGTAACCTCGCGCGTTGCGCAAGAATGCTTTTAAGTGGTTAAAATAATTATGGGAAAAAATAGAAATATGTTGAAATTTACGTTTTTAGTCATGTTTTGGGCATTAACCGAATTATCAAATAACATAAAAATTCATCAACTTATATTTTGATACTATCTAATATAGTTCATACCTTATAAACTTTACTTTTACTTTTATAATATCCAATATATATTATAAGTTTTTGTATAACATTAATATAATCTACTTTTCTTATGTCCGATAATATTTTTTGGATAAAATAAGAAATAAGTTGTTTTGAATGAGCTATTAATAAACAATATTGAACTAATAAACTTTGTATTACACTATTTATATTACATCAAAACATCAAAGGTTTCATATATGAACTTTCAAATATTAAACATTGAAATTAAGAATGAAGTCATACAAAATATATCATTATACATAAATGTCATCAATAGTTAAAAATAAGTCGATTAGTAATATGATATTTAATTTTAATTACATATTTTGCAAGGTGTACGTTTGACTTTATGTTGGTGCGCCGAGAATCCTCTTCATTAATTTGTAACCAAAAAATTAAGGTGAATAGGAATATAAAATAGATATTACTAAGCATTAATATAAATAATTAAAAAGGGTATGTGGATCTCCTACCACCGGTTAAAAACAACATACATCTCTAGTGGTATCGATTGCTATGTGAAATTGAAGTAGTCATTATATGTACACATTGTTTTCTAATTACATAAACAAATATGAGTAACCAAACATAAAAATGTTATCTTTATGTAGGAAAAATATTTTAGTTAACTAATAAATTAAATAATATAAGTTTAAGAGTTAGGAGTTTCAAAACATTAATATTTTTATTAATCAATCAATTAAGTAACACATGTTGAAATTTTTACAATCATTATTAAAAAGCATTTGAAATATTAGATTTTAAATGAATTTTGGTTGAAGTGTTTTGACCTCTATTATTATTATTATTATTATTATTATTATTATTATTATTATTATTATTATTATATATATATATATATATATATATATATATATATATATATATATATATAGAGAGAGAGAGAGAGAGAGATGAAAAGTATAACATATGTATGGCTTTTAATTAATTATCTTTTTGAAACGGTACAATTACAAAACAAAAAAAACATATTTAAAATATTTAATTAAATATTTTCGACATCACCCTATATAACATATGATCAATATATTAACGATAATATATATATATATATATATATATATATATATATATATATATATATATATGTATATATATATATATATATATCTATATATATATATATATATATATATATATATATATATATATATATATATTTCATAAACACTAATATAGTTCAATACATATCGATTGAAGGCAAACGGGCAACAAACTGTGCTGCTAGCCCTTTATGGATGGCAAAACCAATTCTTTTGAAAACAACATTTGTGGATCTAGGAGATATGACATTAGAATGCATGACCCGCTGGACTCTATTGAGGAGCTCCACCACCTCTGGTGCGAGAAAACCAAATGTATCGAATGCAAAAGGTACAAACACATGTTGATTTTCTATACATGCATTCTCGTGCTTAACCACTTTGCACGCATCGGCTTTCAAAGCGGCACGCCCCGCTGTGAAACTCCCGCTCCCCAAACCAACGAGAGGAGAGACCCCAGTAAGATCCACGCACACATGCTTCCCTCCTATCCATCCAAAGACCAAAATGTCAGCCGGTCTAAGTGTAGACCTTCCATCCTGCGGGTCCGTCAAAAAGTTCACTGGCGCTTCTTTCTTCACAGAAATACCAGCACGCCGACAAGCATCAAAGAGAACATCCCGAACCACATCATATCTGTACTTGAAACCAGGAAGCTGTCTACAATGAACCGCGTGTTCCCCAAAGGTATCTAAACACGCCTTGCGGCAAACTGGACATATCTCGTCAATTGGGAATAGGGGAATCATGAGGCGGTAACGAAGGATAGTTCGGTACTCCACAGGAGACAAATGCTGGCCAAGACCATCAATAGGGATAGTTAGCAGAAAATCCTGAGCATGAGGTGCCCGCAGACACTCAAAGACTGCTTTCTGTCTGACAGTCATGTCGAAGTCGACTTCCATATCTTGGACGATTTTGCTAAAAAGGGCACACGCAAAAGTTTTTTGGGATTTAGGGGGGGCGGTGTCCTTATTAATGAAACTGCTACAATCAAATCCCAGAATCGTATCGCGAAGACGAGTCATAACACCTAGGTAATCCGAGTCCATACCACATACGCCACTGTTACGTAAGATGTGATCTTGTAATACCCAAGATTGGGCCCTTGAGGCTACAAATGCGTAGGAGGAAACTTCGTATGTCGAGTACAAACCCAAACCGCCGAAACGAATAGGTAAGGAAGCCAGGCGCCACTGAATATCTCCAAAGAAGGGGCCTCCACATACCACCATATTCTCGATAGAACTGTGCAATCCTTTGTCAAAGAACAAAGTTGCCGCTTTTATGTGAACTGGCTGACATGTCCTTAAACCAAAGAAAAGTTTTGCAATGCCCATACAGGATCGAAGCAAAAGGAGCTCACTCTGCGGGTCACATAGTTGTGGAAGAAGGTCCATCAAATCAACAACATTGACCGCTCTCTTCATGGCCAGCCCGCTAATAAACCCTGCATCTCTGCTAACAGCCCCCCCCCCCCCCAAGGAGCTTCACCCCCAAAGAAGGTCTCCCTATATCCGTTGGGAATAAATCGGCACGAAGCTTCCTACCATCGCAGGAGGGCCAAAAAATCTCCGTTTTCTTGATGTTCAACTAAAGACCCAAGCCTGGACCATGCAACCGAATAATGTTCAACACTCTAGCCACCTCCTCTGAATCCCCAATAATAGTCCCATCATCTAGATACCAAGCATGGAGAAGGAGATTACAATTGTCTCTAATCTTGTGCATAAGCGGGTGCAAAACAAGGGCAAAAAGAAGAGGGCCTAAGGGGTTACCTTGCTGCACCCCAGTGGCAGACCAAATATGTTGGTCTCCGATATAAAGTCTCGCTGCTTGCCCGTACAAGAAATTCACCCACAAAGAAATTGAAGGGCACATCTTCTTAACCTCGTGGGGCAATGCTGATCGATCCACCAGGTTAAAGGCATTCGAGAAATCAACAGTCAGCATTACAAGAGACCCATCAGCATGGTGTTCACTCAACACCCTATTGGCACTGTGTAACACAGCCTCAGCACCGCCAGATACACCAACCCCGAACTGAAAATCATTAAGGTACTTGGCCATTTCTTTACCCACACCTTTCATGGCAACCTTGGAAACCAGACGTCTCCATATAGTGCCTACTGCAATCGACCGGATCCCGTTGTCAGGTTTAAGTAGAGGCGTGAGAGGAGCGGACGCAACAAATTATGCCAAAATGGTTGGACATCTTCCCACTAACCATAAATTAACCACTGAAGTGATAGCATGTATGAGATCTGTGGCAATAGCAGACCCTTCTCCACAAAGGGCATATAGTAAGTGTTGAGCCCTCAAGCCATCTCTCCCGCAAGAAGTTCCTTTAGGGAAGGATTTGATGCAATCGAATACACAATCAAAGTCTGCTACAAGGGAAGGTTCAGAAATTATGGGGCTCGGCATGGATGGGGGTGGTCTGAAAGGGTGTTTGTCCTCCAAAGCTTTAATAGTATCACCATTATATGGTGCAACACCCAATGAGCCTAACACTTTCACTGATGCGGTAAAATGACCATCGACAACCTTACGGAGACACTGTCTGATGTTGGTGTTACTTGATGTAGCCTCCTTCTGAAGGATGCCTCCACCCTGTCTCATAGCTCCAACCTCGGGATTGTCTAACATATTTTGAACTAACTTCGTGATACCACCCTCTTTCCCCCATGTATCCAAGGACTTCAGGATGGAGCTTTGCTGTAAGGATTTTCTATTCCCAGACCTACATTTTTGTCTATTTTTGGGTCTAAACACTTGCAGTGTGCAGTGAGGAAGAAGTAACAAACACATCCATGCCTCAACCGAGCCAGTTTGGGCAATCACCTTGTAAAGAGCAGTCTTCAAAGCCTGAGAGAAAGCATGGCGACAACTATGGGGGATACTCTTGACAGTCTACAATATACAACGACTGTATTACAATATACAACGACTGTATTACAATAATCCAAAAACAAAGAAAATATAAAAACGAATTTGTGACAACCCGAAATTTCCATTTGATCGAACTCTACAGTCAATCACTTCAATTAAAAGTCAAATTCATTTCCGCTAATTTTTAGCTAGTTTAAAGTCCGGTTGGGTATTTTTAATATTTATTTTTCGAGAAAATAAATGAAAGGAAGTATTTTCTAGGATTATTGGGGAACAAATAAAACAAATAACACCTTGATAAGGTGTTACGGCCAAACATGAGGGGAGGGGCCGAAAACCCCCTTTGACCGAGAACTCATGCTTAAGGCATGAGTTTACTCCTTCCTTCCTCATTTCTTACTTCCAAACTCAAGAACACCCACATTCTCTCTTAAGTATCATAAGAGCTTCTTCCAAATCTTCCAAAAATGTAAGTGTTTCTGCTCTTGATTTGTTGATACAACACTTCATCTAGTAGTTATACATGATTTCATCCATGAAATCTCCTCTTTTTCTTAGATCTTCACGTGTTCTTCAAGAACACCAAGAACACACACTAGTGTTTTGGGCCGAAAACACCCTTCTTTGCTTCCATATTGTAAGTATCTATCTCCTATACTTGTTATCTAGTAAGGATACTTGATTTAGGGCCTTAAAATAGTCATTTTCCAAGAACAAAAGGAGTTTTCGGTATAGTGCATCTCCTTAGACCGAAAACCCTTATAAAGGGGTACAAAATGACTTTAAGCCTTTCCTAATACTTAGTATTGAGTCTAGAACACTTCGTTGATTGTTGAAAGCCCTTGGAAATCACCAAACATCATGAGTTTTCGGCCAACCATTTGGACCGAAAACCATTTTGACCGAACACCTCTTTGGACCGAAAACCATATGGACCGAAAACTCCAAGAAACATACCACTTGGACCGAAAACTCCCTTAAGTGGCTTTACAACCCTTAGATGCAACCCTTGGTAATCCTAGCACTTGAATCAAAGTGTTTTCCATGTCCTAGGGTGTCTTAACTTGGTTAATTAGTTGTTAAATGACTAATTATGTTCATATATGTGTCTTTATATGTTAATAGGATCCGTGTGTGTGTTCAAGTCTTCACTTGACACTTAGCATCCTATACCATCCGTTCATCCCGACCACTCACTACAGGTGAGTTCATACCCCTTAATCAACCTTTGAAATGATTTTAAATGCTTTTATGGGGGGGGAATACAAGTTGAAACATTCTAGTTATTGCTTTAATCACATGTGATTAATAACTAGAACAAACAGAAAGATTTGCTATTACTTTCAAATTGCTATCAAACTTATGGATTTCAAGCACTTCAAAACCTTTTATTAAACTCTTTCAAATGCTAAAACTGTTTCCAAACTCTTTTAAACTTACGTTATTTTCAAACCCATATCTACACCAATATATTTATATAAGTAAGACTTGAAGGACTTAGGACTGATAGCTCATCTTATTTCCTGTTCCTTGTTTAGTTGTGGACTTAGGGTATCCTGTTATTTGTACGAAGGTCGTTGAAGTCTTAGTTATATATCATATATATATATGTGTTGGATATAAAAGCTTTCACTTCAGTTCAGTACCTTTCTGTAACGAAGGCATGCAAACAACATTACTATTTAACTATAATAGGTATAGTTAAGAGTTTACTACTCACTACTACTATTACAACGATACATACAAGAGTCAGTACAGTTACGAGTCACTACATAAGTACTACATTGAGAAACAAAACATACTATACAATATACAAGGGAATATACTATATACTAGTAAAGAGAAAACATCACTACACTATGACATACTATACAAACTTTTGAATACTATAAACAGAATGTGACATACTACTTCTCGATACGACACTGCATTGTTGTATCACCTTGTAACCAGAGTCTCCTGGAGGGAGAGCGGGCATTGTGTGTATAGATCTATACGGGACAAACACTCCCACACCCCGACTGCTAGCTACAGTCCCAGCCTATAAGGCCAAGGGGTGACAGAATGTTACCTCACTACATATGACACTGGAGGGTCATCAGTTATTCAGCCGTCGATCAGCATGGTTACATACGAGTTCACATTCAAACCTTTAATTATCTAACTAAGAATTAAAGGCAAACGGATTCCCCGAGGTGTATTGTACATTTAATACTACCTGGAGTCTGCATTTTCATCACATATAGCCGGCAGTGATACTGCTGGGGTAGAACATTATTTCCCCTTATTACATTTACTTTGTATTCATCTCGCATTGGTGAGGTCCTAAACTATATTTTTCATAATGATAGTTTTATTGGGGAAAACTCTTACATTTACAAAAGAACAAACATACAAACAGTTGGGTCTTGGTAGAAGACTACATTTCACTAGAGAATATAGGATTTTCTAGGGAGTACAACCATTTACAAACATTTACAAATAGCTACTAACATTTACACTACGTTGTTACAAACATTTTTATACAAGCAATGACACTAAATACTTATGAACTCACCAGCGTTATGCTGATAAACTCTTTCAAAATAACTTGTATTCTCAGGTCATCAGTAGACAGGTACCGATGAAGCTTTTGAGAAGATGGAGCATATACAAGACTCATCTTTTATTTTGATAATTTATTTTGGTGTCTTACAAACTATACAGAACACGTTTGTATTAAAATTATTATATTAATGCAATGGATGTTGTTGCTTGTCTTTACTATTATGCATTGTTATGATACTGTACATGACGTCCTCCACCCCAAAACGTTTCCGCCGTTCCGGTTTTGGGGTGTGACAGAATTAGTATAACAAACTTACAAATTAAAAGCTCTAATATAATAGAATATCTCCAAAAGTGGTCATAAGACCTCAACCCAGCACAAAAAACTTTAAATTTGTTTTTTTTCTGAAATTTATATATGATTTGTATGCATGTCTTCCCAAAAGATTGGCCTTTTTATAGTAAACTTTTCACAAAATGCTAATTAAACATAATATAAGTTATAAAACTTTTGAGTGTTAAATCATAATTAAGAAAACTTTTAAGTTGCATTAGTTACAAAATGGGGTTTCAAATGAATGTGGATTGAGGAAGTTAAAAAATGGGGTTTCAAATGCATGAGATTCAAGAAAAAATGCTAGATTTATAAGTATGTATGATGTATGATATGATATGATATGATCTTATTGTTGAAAGACAATGATTATATGTGTTATAAAAATGAATTCTTTATGTTCTACCAAAACTTATATGGAAGTATCCATTGTAAGTGTTTTTATAGTAATAAAAATAAATTATTATCTTATTACATTAGTCAATTTCCTTTTTCCATATTCATTCTTTATCATAAAGAAAAAGTAAAATAAATAAAATATTAATATTTTCATAAGAAAATATAAGTGATAAAAATATACCTCAAGTGTAACGCTCCTTCTCCTCTAACCCACTCTTAACATATATTTTTTTTAAGATTGGTTGCAATACATAACGATTACTATAGTTTTGAAATTCAAATCACCATTTTATTTGGACCTTCCATTCTCTTCCAATATTTCATAGCTTTAAGGACAAAAATAATTCTGTACTTTTTTTAAATATATTAATGAAAACTTTTCAATAATTAGTTTTTAATCAAGTAAAATATAATAATTGTTTAAAATAATGTAAAACTAAATAATAAATTATATTATATCAAAAAATTATTCTTATTTGAAATAATAATAATAATAATAATAATAATAATAATGATAATGATGATAATAATAATAATTACAATAATGATAATAATAATATAGGAAGTACAAAATATTCATATAAGTTATTTATAAATTAGTTAAAAATACCTATAGTTTAAAATAATTTTAAATCAAAAACTTAATTCAATTTTATTCAAACACAACTTTTTATATCTTTCTTATCGTATACTTAAAATTATTATAATATTAGTTACAACTTAATATAAAACTAATTATTTCAATGATAAATGCTTATAATATTATTTTTATAATATATAACTGTTAATATTTATATTATACTAATGGGCACAACTCAAGAGTTTAAAACTGCCACTACAACTTTATAGTTTTTGAATTTAAATGTAATTATGATTTTAAATTTAATGTAATTAGCAATGCCTCTATATTTTCTACTACATACTAATGGGCACAACTCAAGAGTTTAAAACTGCCATTACAACTTTATAGTTTTTGAATTTAAATGTAATTATGATTTTAAATTTAATGTAATTAGCAATGCCTCTATATTTTCTACTACATTCAAAAGTTTTTTAGACTTATGGTTATTAATGTGAAATACCTTTTTATTTTCCACTTATTTATTGTACACATTGTAGATATATTAGTAGTATATAAGTAAGTTTTGATTAAAAACTCATATCTTTGAAAACATTTTTGATTTAAAATGAAAGAGTTGAAAAAAAATAAGTTTTGTAGCATCAATGGTTATTTCAACATTTAATTTTTTATAACAATGTCTCTATATATCAAATCTATGTTGATTTCTGAATATTCATTTTGAATGATTTATAAGTGTTTAATAAGTTTTGTTTGATGTAAATGTTATAATAGATGTTGTAGTGTTTTAATTTTATTAAAAGTTATAGTCTTTTTCCATACTATTTGTTATTTGTTTTATATACAAATCGACATACGTTTTATATATAATTTTCACAACTTAAAAGTTATATAAAATCATCAAAAGTTGTAGTATTAATTTTTTCATATTACTTTGCATTTATTATGTATAGAAATCAATATATGTTTGATATATAATTTACACAACATAAAACGATCTATAAAATTATGAATTAATAGTGGAAATAACTAACGATATAAATTTATTACAATTAAGAAAACTAATATGTTAACTATAAAGTTTGTTTTGCTACTGACATTGGTTTTTCATGTATAAATATTAAATCACAATTTGCTAAATGTTATTATTTTAATTAAATAATTATATTCACGCGCAACGCACGAAAATTCGACTAGTATATAAAAAAACATGAATAATAACTACCTTTGTCTGTATATAAACCAAGACTAATAACTATTTATAAGTATATTTAATAAGTATTCTAATAGTGGTTGAAAGTTTGTAGTTAATGAGTGTATTGAATAACCATTTTAATAGTGGTTAAAAGTGTGACATATAATGGATCATTTGTAAAATTCATTATTATGGTAAATAATATATCACAAATTCATCTATTTCATCTAGGGTTGGATTAGTAGGTAACAATTTATTTTTCTATTAAACAGTGTACCGTACCAATTATAGTTGGTACAAAAAAAAATTCTACCACTACCATACCAAATATAGTTGGTACTAATTTGTTTGGCTACCAACAAATTTTGTTAGTACATGTTGGTAATGATATATACCAACATGTATGAGAGTTTTTTTAATGACTACTTCTAGAACATTGTGAAATTTCAATGGGGGATTTTATGAATAAACGTTTTCTAATGGTTGAGATTGAAAATTCATTCCAAAAAGATTTTATTAATTTCTAATATGTGTTTATAAGTTAAAGCAGTGGAGGAATATTTAACATGCCAATATAAGTTTAAGACTTTAAACTTTAGTAATTCAATAATTGTTAATATAAAAGCTTGTAAATCATAAGACCAAACATACTAAAGTTTTAAATATACAATATATATATATATATATATATATATATATATATATATATATATATATATATATATATATATATATATATATATATATATAATAGGTCTAATAGGACTAGTTTTATTTTATATTTGTATATATCCTTATCTAAGTATATTTCCTGTGTTTTAGTATTAGTTTGTTGCAAATCTCTTAATATATAGATTAATATACGGCTCACCTTTTTAAGGCGATTGATTCTAAAACCCTTATGCGGTATCAGCCTAATTGTAACAACCGTCAAATTCAGATCAAAGGTGGTCGGTAAATTCGTGTGACGCTACTAGAACCAAGCCGAATTTATGCTTCGTCATTATGTACTCAACATGTTTAAAAGATATTATAACAGTTAATCGAATATAAGCATAATAATAATAAATTTATGCGATGTGTAGCAATGGGTGCGTGAAATTAACGTAATACGAACATGGTATATATAAATATATATGTATGCTATATATGATTTACTATGTCCAATATTAAACATATAAGGTAAATCTTTGGCTAACATACTAAAATGCCTAAATTCCATACTTATACATTTATATAGATCATAAAATAATACATATACATATACATATATATATATATATATATATATATATATATTATACGTATATATACTTAATATCAAGTGACATAAACTTATGCTCAGGTATATATATATATATATATATATATATATATATATATATATATATATATATATAATAAAACTAATAAGACATGAAGTTATTCCACATGAATTAGTACAAGAAATTGATATAGCCGATTATACCCACTCACACCCCTCTTTTCGATGGCTATCACACACAATATAAAAATACGCATACAAATATCTTGCACAAGAATGGAGCAAATCCTTATTAAATTCCATTGGATTATATGGCCCACACCAATATTATAAGTCTTAAAAATCAGGAAGATGATCCCCTAGTACAACTACAATTCGTCACCCTCTTCCCTCTCTATCTCTCTCATCTCTCTATCAACTACAAGCTCACAAATACCACATGTGCTCAATATCTATGAGAACTATGTCAAGTACTTAAATATCTTCTATAATCTGCATTAGTACAATGAACCATGTGAAGAAACCCAATCAAATATCTCAAGGACAGTGGCGGATGCTTTTAGGGACCAGGGGAGGCCATGCCCTCTGCTTTTTTAACCTTTAATATCTATTTGTATACTGAAATTGTTCATAAGTAATGTGGAAAACTGAAATAACAATCTGCCATAACTATAATTTTTCAGAATACATATAATTCTGTGATTTGTAGGAAACGCTACTACCAAAAATAAAAATTTAAAGTACTATCTATTTTAATAACCTTAAGAGAAGAAAAGAAACTAAACAATCTAATAAAACTGAAAACCTTAACCCTTGACCATCATACGTCGGCGCCGCTCCTTTCACTCCCATCCTTTCCCGTGCATTTTCTCCGGTATCATTATCTTCATGAGTCGTTGAACGATCTCCCTGGTCAAGATCTCATCCTCTCTGACTAATTGATTGAGCACCTACCGGCTTTGGTTCACAGGCCTCCACATCTTGCTTACATGTAAGTCCACACAAGGCGTTCTCTAGATCTTGTTTCTTCTTTGTTAAAGTGCTTTAGGGAATTAGGGTATTGAGTTTTATCCTTTCTTGCCATACTGTTACAAAAAGGGTACAATATACAGTGGAATCTTGCACGTTGGACTTTTCTGAAGATACATTAAATTTAACTTTTTACCTAAGAAGATACATTAAATTTAACTTTTTACCTAATGCACTCTTTTCATGACCTTTCGTTATTCTATATATTTTTGTATGTATACTTGCTTAGTTGCTTTATTGTTTAATATCTAATTATAGGTTTTAGGAGACATGAATAAATAATTAATAATAACATATTTTTGGGGAGGGTGAAATCACAAAATAAAGATGATTTCAAAAAATATAATGTGCTAAAGGCATTTTTATCAAACCGAAATTTTCATAAACCTAGTTGATAATGGTTAGAAAACCGATTTATAGCTATATAAATATGGCTATATAATTTTGTTTTGAACTTTGGGCTTCGGCCCCTAATACTAGTGGTCGTGTTCCGCCTCTGCTCAAGGACGATACAGTTTCTCATCCACCACCTCACTCATCTTCCTTCCCTCTCACGATTGCCCTAAACTACACACACAATCCAGCACATGTGCATATCCTTCATGAATCTCGATTGTACAATTCAATCTCTGCCAAAATCCACAGCTGTAAAAGAGATGTAGAGAAGCTTCATAATATCTCATTCCTATTTGAAGGCCCCACTCATTCTCCATCACCTGCCCATGCCTCTTACTTCCGTGTCTTCTCCAATAAACAGAGAAGAGATTCAACAGCTATTAGAGTTGTTTTCCCCATCTCAAACCCAGTTCCTTCTACCTTCTCTTTCTCCAATGGCAAACCAACCCAAAAGCTCCCTGATCACCACCGATTCCAGTTGAAGCAAACCCCTGACCATAAACAGGCCTGTAGGCGCAGCTTACCAGAGAAAAAGAAGCAGCGACTACTTCCATTTTTCCCTCCTGCCTTCATTTGTTCGACTATCAAACAACATCCACTCATCTTTTCCTTGCTCCTCCATCGATCTCAGGTAAATTCCTTACCTTCTCTGATCAAAATCCGTCCAGCAACCACCGTGAACAGTAGGCGCCTGCCACGGTGGCCGGTGGCCTGAACAGTTCTAACGGGACGATCCTGGTGGCGGATTTGGTCCTAGTCAGGTGTGTATAGTTCCTGATACCATTATTTTTCGGCCATGTGATGTTTAGGTCGACTCCAAGATTCCTGTTCCAAATCCCGCTTAGAACAGGAGCTTCCCGACACTTCCACCTCTCAAAACCCAAAACCAAAGTGAGTTCTATGGCCCCTCATTTCTGATTTCATTGTTTGGGGGAGAATACATGTTTTATTGATCAATATTTGATAACCAAAATGGATTTAAAACAAACGATTTTGGATTCTACAAATTATTATAGATGGTGTATAAATACGTATGTATGAAGAGAGTTGACGAATTAATATGGCATTGAGTTTTGAAACCACGGTTATAAACAAGTGCAGGAAATGTAAATACATATATATAAATATTCCGTGTAGCTTTTTCTGAATATTTATGATAACTAAAGCGATATAAATACTTATGCAAAAGTTTATATATAAAAAGGAAATAAACTTAAAAATACACCTGGAGGATTAAATGGTCATAGTTATATTATACTAATACATTAGAATACATTAGAATTTCTAATATGTGTAATAACTATTAAGGACTTTGGATCGTATTAAAACAATAATCATGTTAAACTTAATATGATTATAAACTTAAGTGAATAATTATATATAGACATCAGTTTTAGTAAATTACGGAGTTAACCCTAGTATGTTAAAGGTTAATGTGGTTTGATTACATCATAAAAGTTCGGTATAAAGGTCGTTAGAAATAAATACTTATCGAGTATTACATTTAAAGACTTTATCATTATTCCAAAATTTGAACGTATTAACAATAACCTCGCATGAGTTATATAAAATATGGGGAATGTAGGTTCTCGGTCGATCCAAACTTGGATAAATTCAAAAATTAACTATTATGTTAACACGATATCAAATTCGTATCTGGAATAATAAATTCTTGTAGTTTTAAGAATTCCGAGTATTGTTTTCTTAAATGGCGAATAACTTTACGTTTCTAGTGAATCTAGAATGAACAACATAGGTTTATTATACCTATTGTTTGTGGGTTTATTATACCCATTCCGCATAGGTTCATTATACATATTCTTTGTGGGTTTATCATACTCATTCCGCATAGGTTCATTATACCTATTCTTTGAGGGTTTATTATACCCATTCCAAATAGGTTCATCATACCTATTCCGAATACCGAACCCAATCCGTTCGAGTATTCATATCCGGTTTCGCGAAGGCTAAGTTCACAATACTTAGTAGAGACCTTCTGTTAAATAACCGTTAATCCTCGAGGGAACGACTAACGCTAGGTATAAGTGTCATAACATTGATCTTATACGGTACGACCGCCCGTCTGGAGTTGCTAGCTACAACTACGTCTGACGAGATGAATTTTGGCGCTGACGATAGCATTATCGAACATTACCCCGTGTTACAACGGGGTGAATGACTTTAGCACACGCGCCCTATCATGGTGTCGGTGCAATAATAAAGTTTGGTGTCAAGAGTTCGGTTATGACATCATCTAATATTCCTTTCGTTCTTAAATCAATAAAAACGACCACCGATAATATGATAGAGACTCATTTACTACTACGTTGGTTCAACCTATGCAACAGTAAAATAATCATTTCTTGGTGAGAAATTGTCAAATTATGTTTTGAAAAGGGTAAAGGTTTCTATCTCTATATTAAATTCTTTTTATAAAAATCTTTTGTTATTTTAAGAATATATGGAGTCAAAACCTGTAGGACTCACCAACATTATTGTTGACGTATTTTAACATGTATTCTCAGGAAAGTAAGGCAAGAAATCCACGCGAGGAGTATGGAATAATCGTCTTTTGTTTTTGTTATATGTCCTCTTTTTGAATCGTTGAAGATTTGTCATGAAACATGTAACAAAGTAAGATATAATTATGTCGTATGTGATGTAAAACTTTAAGTGGTTGTTTAATATTTGATATATGCTATGTTTCTAATATTCCATTTTCGTCACTCGCCCGGCGATTCCGCCGTCGGCTGGGGGTGTGACACTAGCTCTCTTGGCCGTATCATTTTCTTCTCGTATCTTCATCATGTTCGGCAACTCCCCTGTTTATTCTCCTCTCCCTCTTGCCACTGTTCTACATACTTTTTAACAAGTCGGGTTGCTTATCCATTAATTCTATTTTACCAAATCCAACATTATGTTCTTCATGTCAATTGTCAAAAAGCAAATGTTTACCTTTTGCACTTAATCTTAAATCTGCTTTACATGCCTTGGATTTGATTCATTGTGATTTGTGGGGACCTTCTCCTGTGATGTCTACATATGGTTTTCGATATTATGCTATTTTTGTTGATGATTATTCTAGGTTCACATGGGTTTATCCATTGAAAGCTAAGTTGGATTTTTACAATGTCTTTGAGAACTTTGTTGCTCTCGTTCAAACCCAATTTTCATGTAATATTAAAGAGTTCCAATCAGATGGTGGAATAGAATTTACAAATGAACAACTTCGTAACCTATTATCAAAAAATGGCACGCACCATCAATTATCTTGCCCTTACACTCCTCAACAAAATGGAAGGGTTAAGCGTAAACATCGACATATCGCTGAGACGGGCCTTGCCATGATGTTTAATGCTAATGTCCCAGCTACTCTTTGGACTCATACTTTCAGCTCTGCTACCTATATCATCAATTGTCTACCCTCAAAGCTTCTCGACAACAAATCTCCTAATGTTGGGTAGACACAAACTGTCGAATATCAGTCGTGAGCATGCTCAAGTATCACGTCATCTGGGCCTGCATCGAAGCCGAAAACTCAGGATAGAATAGAGCCCTCTCATTAAACATCTTGGTGATCTCCGTCCCGACTCCGTCGTCTGCCTCAAATCCAAATACTCTTGAGCCAACCTCTCCCTCTCCACCAGGGGAACATACCTAGTGTGAAACATCTCTGAGGACTGCTCCCAACTAAGAGCAGTCCTTTGCTCAGTATTATAGGAATTGGTCACCAAGTTCAACCAGTCCTTCATGCCCAAGCGAAAAAGGTACAAGGCGCACTTGACCTTCCAGTCCTCCGGACAGGAACAAGTGAAGAAACAACCTTCCACATCAAAAATCCATCTCATAGCTACAATTGGATCCTTCACCCCATTAAACCCTGGGGGCTTCATGTTGCTGAAGTCCAAATATTGGAATGATCCTCTACCCTGAACCCCCACATTAGCAATAGATATGGTAGTTGCAGTAGCAGCAGCCTCGAACACAACGGCGTATCGCTCATCGAACAACTCAATCATCGCGGTCATAATAGACACAAAGACCTTGGGGATGGCACTCGGATAGCAGCAACTACCTTAGTAGCGATCAACTCACGGATGTCATCATTTGACAATCCCAGCCTATCCTGGCCACCAGCTCTAGAACCAGATCCTCTCGTGAACACCATACTGTAAATGAACCAAAATACATATCAGAAATGCCATAATTCATACTATTATAATCATCACCAAGAGACTAAACTATCGAGGTTTGTGACTTCCTTGCTACGCGTACGGGTCCTGTGCTTTCAATAGTATGGGCCCAAACTACCTTCCATACCTACCCGTATTAATCTCAAAGGATAATCACAAACTACCCGAAAATAAACCGAAAACTAGGATATGCATACATCCTATACTCACTCTCTCGAGAGTGGCTAGTCATTCCTCATATGGTCGACTTTATCACATACTTACTCATGAAACTTCCACCAACCTTTTAGCCGTTCGTGTATGATAATCATAGATAACGCTGGATTCCATAGAAAATCGAATACTTGATTCTAACCTAAGCCCATAACCAAAAAAGTAATAGGAAATAAGGCTAATTCAAACATTCTCAGGCTATATAATCTTAGCTATGTGCAAATATGATGCACACACTAAGAAACTACAGTAATTATGTCAATTCCATCTAGCATATAAGAGATTCTCCTAGGCTATCAGGCATCATAACTAAGTCAATTCTAACATGTAATTCCTGAAGATCCTTAGCCTCCAAACTAGCATGCAGTTCTATCATAAACATCATAAAAAGTAACAATGTGGGTATCTTAGAGTACATTTTCTTGCTCCGGATGAACATACACATCTCCTCCTTCTCTGGCTACCCGTAAAAACAACTTTGTGAAAATTATAGGAAATTAGTTTCGAAAACCTTACAGATCCTTAGTTTGAGTCTGGATTCACACGAGTGCTTATCCAATTTTCTCGAACCAGGGCTCTGATACCAACTTGTAACATCCCAAAAATTCCAATAAAATTTTTCCATTTTAATTAAAGTAGAATCATTGTTTCCAACAAAAACCCAAGTCATAAGAAACCAATGTCAAGTACAAATATCCCAAAATCAATGTATCATAATATTTCCAAAATATGTCGCCAAAGGAGGTGTACGATCAAGCCTTTGCTTACCCCCGATCATCTGAAGTACCTGAAACATAACACTTAAACTGTAAACCAAATCTTAGTGAGTTTCCTAAAATACCATCACACAAACATAGAACAGCATGCATACTGGGATGATAGCAATCGGGCTGGATTACCCCTGAGCCCACAACATGAGTCTAGCATGCCTTTCTAGCACACAGATCATGTCTGGATTTCTCTCGAGCCCACAACATAAGTTTGGCTTGCCTTTTTGGCCCACAACTTAAGTTTGGCTTGCTCCCGGGTTTGTTGGCTTCCGCACAGATCAACATTGCCTCAACCCATCCACACTATGTCAATATATGCAACAGATAATCATATAACCAACAAACATATAATCATATAAGTCTAACAGATCACTACAACATTGTAACATCCTATATACCAGGATACATAACCGAATGGGTCGGCATTGGTTCCTTCGACCCATGAGTACAATGAGGAAAATCACCTCACTGTCTGAAAAGATAGTAAAAAAGAACGTTGCTCCAAATGTCAACTCTACAGGTCACCTATACAACAAAATAGTGATCTAAACTCAAATTATAGCTCAAAATACCCAAAATGGCCCTAAGTCAAACTTGGTCAAACCCCACGTCAAAGGTCAAATTCAACAAGTCAAACATTTAAGGTAAGGTCAAGTTGGCTGAGTACGCCCCGTGTACTCAGCTACTATGTTGGTGTAGTCACAACAAATCCAAAACCACAGGACTCTAACCCAGTGCGCGCAACGTACCCATTAGTATGCCTAATGTACTCTGTCTGAATCCAAACCTTCATATTAAGAGCTTATTCCTTAAAGACCTCTCGTCCAAACTCAGATCTCGACCCATAAGATCATTCTAAGTCACAAAGTTTCCACCTTTATGACTTTCCATGGCTAGACAAGGTCCAAAAACTAACATCCTAACTTAATAATCCCTTAACACATCATAACTCTTGCATGGAAGGGATAAAAGCACCAAGATCATAGTTTTCTGATTCCTAACACCTAAAAACGTCTGAAAGGACAACTCTTCTGGTAGAGTAACCCATATTCATGAACACCAAGCTTATGGGACCAAAATGAACACAAACTCAAATCTAACAAGATCTAAACAAATACTCATCAAGTTTTAGACTTTATACCTCCAAAAGATGCTTGATGTAACATTCCATTTGAAATTAAGTAATTAAATAATAAACCCAGAACCCCAAGATGTAAATTTATATTTTATATTATTTTACAGTAACCCTAAAACCCATAATAATTTAGCAGGGTGTTGGCTTCGGGAGTTAAAGGTCATAATTTTGGAATATTGGGGGTTAAGTGCAATTTCCGGATTGGTTTGTAAAAATTTTCAGAAGCCAGGGGTGTTTGGTAAATATTGGACTTAAATTGAAAGGATTTAGAAATGCTGAGGGCTAAAGAGTAAAATATGGATTTAGATTGTTATGATTAGAAAAGGAGAGGCCGAATTTGTCAATAGATTGAAGTTTAAAGGAAGACGGGATTTAAGACAGCCATTTCTTTCACCTCGTCGCATACATGAACCCTAACCCTAGCCGCATTCTTTAGCCGCCACCACCTTTTTCGGAGTCCTCTCAGCCGCCACCTCCACGCTGTTTCTTGAATGATCGCCTCTCCTCTTGTCGGCGAAGTCGTGGTCGAAGATGCAACGTCAGGAAAGTCAAAAACTCTAGGAACCGGAGCTGGTGATGCCGTTTTCTGGTGGAGGCGACCTCCATTTCCCCGCTGCTTTCACCACCGTGGAAGACGAAGGCTGCCTTTAGGGGCGTCGCGGCAATAAGCAATCGGAAGAGTAGTATATGGGTGTTATTGTTGTTGTTTCCAGTGGGAGTCACCCACCTCTTCTCTCCTTCATCTCCATCTGTAATCGTGCCCTTGCCGCCGTCGCCGTGAGTTGCTACCAATCACTATGCCTGCCGCATGCCACGGTGAAGGGAGGTTGTGTTCGAGTTTCGCAATCGGGTGTGTATTTTGGTGTTGTAATGCGATGTATGTGTGTGTATTTCAGTTGTAACTTGTTGTGTAGTTGTTACTGGTCTAGAAACTGAAGAAGAAGCCCACCAACCGGGAGGTTGTGTTCCTGCCGCCACCAACCGCCATGCTGAGTGGTGGTGTGCATGCATTTATGCGTGAATGTGAGCCTTTCTGCATAAAATAATGAATTGGTTTCTTGTTGTCGGATTTTGACTCGAAAACCACCACCACCGCCACGAGGTGGTGGCTGCCGCCGTGGCCGTCGTCGACCACCACTGCCCGAGGTGGCAGTGGGTGGTGCCCAGCCTAGTGAAACCCTAATTAACCTAAAAATTGAACTTTTGGATCTAACTAGCACGCTATTGGGTTGGAAACCCTAATTAGGGTTTAGAAAACCCTAATTTAGGATATGTTAGTTTGGAATTGTCGGGACCCGCATTTTGGACCATTGGGATTGAATTATGAATTATGACCGACCACATCGTATGATTGACCTGGTAGAATGATGGACTTGATGGACAAAGTCCTTAATAGGTTAAGTGTTTTTTAATTAACCCTAATTGTCATTTTATGTGAAAACTCTAATTGTGTTGGGTATTGAGTTGGGCTTTTCTGTTAGGCTTAGGTGTTTGGATTGTTGATGGGCCATATAATAACAAGTATATGGACTAGCAAATTTGGATGGGCTTTAGGGTAAGGCCCATGTGAGGCGTTTGGCCCCAATTTGGAAAATTGGGCCATATGTTGGGCCTTGGTTCATTGTTTGGATTTTGGGCCTTCAGAGTGTGTGTTTGGGCCTTGGGTTGTGATCAAGCTAGGTTGGGGGTAAAGTAGTCTTTTTACCCCAAGCATGGACTTATTGTTATGTATTGGAACCCAATTATTAATTGGGTGTTGTTTTGATGTTGACAGTTCGGGAATCTGTCAACCAGCAGCTGGAGTTTTATCCGCGGGACTTCAGCAGTGCAAGGTGAGTCTCCTCACCATACCATACGGTCGAAGGCACCAAGGCCGGCCCATTTAGTTAGTTGTGATGATTATTTTGGAATCATTATTGATATGCATGGTATCTATGTGAATATGCTAGTACCTTATTGGTTAGGAATGGAAGACCTCGTGGGGAACCGTAGCAGTTGGATATCAGACCATGGGGGGAGCCCATGGCATTCCAGGTAAAGACCATGGGGGGAGCCCATGACACATAGGTATAAGACCCTAGGGGTGCTTCGGTGGATATCGTGTTGCTGTTTAGCAGACATTTAGTACATCAGTGGAGTAAGTGAGTTAGAGGATTCAGGAGGTTTGTTGAGGAAAGTATGGATAGGTGTGGAAGGTAGTATTGGGCATGTACTATTGAAAGCACAAGATCCATACTCGAATCGGTGAGATTCTTGGAGAATCTAAGAAACTTAGGGAAGGAGAATTATTGATTATGCTCCGATCGTGGGAATAGTTTCCTTGCAGGTTGAGGATGAGCACGCATGGGGACAGACCAGGGTTTGGTCCCGGCTCCGGTGGTGAGCCAGGTAGTGAATGGACTGCCAGGGATTTAAGTTCGCGATGGATTAAGGAGATGGAAAGTGTTTGCCGCACTAGTCCCTACCCCTTAGGAGCTAAGGTTTGGTTCGCCTTGGATCTCTTGTATCGGGAAGAAAGGATTGATTGTGCGGTCTATTGCACTTTCGGGATTGGAGACAATGTCTTGGGATTAGCTTGTAGCCCGGTTTAGGGCAGAGGTTGCTTCAGCTACTGCAGTTCAGCCGTGGACGATTGAGTTGGTGAGTGTGTCAGGGTGCGAGACCCTGAATGATATGGTTTCTAGAGCCCGAGAATGGGTGACTGATTTAGAGCACTCGGGAATGGGATCCAGAATCTGGCTCGGGCTCAGGAGCAAGACCTGGGCCAATCGAGGCGTGAAAGCGGGAGTGCATCTCATCGTAAATTACTCTCAGAGTTTTGGAATGGACCTCGGTGGTCTTTTGTTCATCCAAGGAAGGGATTTTGGGAGTTTTTGATAGTCGTCTCGGGGACTTTTGGGCCGGAATTGTCACGGGGCAGTTAGGGGCCCATCTGGAGCCCAAAGGCTGTGGATCCCTAGAATCCTTTAGGGAGGAGGATCCTACTGTCAGTTCCTGTAGTTGGGATCGGAAGTGAGTGTTGCACCATTTCCTCAGGATCGTCGAGGTAACTCAGGAGGAAGTGGCCAGGATTCCTTCAGATATTTGCGGGTATGTTATCTTCTACCACTTCAAGTGGATATCGGGAATTTGTATCGCTTTGGAGTTTTGATTGAGTTTGAATAAGTTAGATCTCGGGTCGGTTCTCTGCTACTGTCTGAGTTATCAAGGATTGTCATATGCCATTCTGCATGTCGAGGAATCTTAGATGAATCTTCAGATGGACGTATCCTGCGGAGTGAGTCCCGCGTGTACCGTTATTGTTCCGGGTCTTTGTCGGAATCTGTTCATGAGTATTACTTGGAGGACCTTTGCTCAGGAATTAGTGGGGTAGTTCTCTAGTAAAGTCAGGGTTCAGTGGTTCTGTCATCTGTTCGGGTATGATGGACATCTGCCTATGGAAGAACTTTGGAGTTCAAGGAACTACCGTTTCTAGGAAAGGAATGGTAGCATGAAGATGGTGGGGTCAGTTGAGTGAGTTTCTTGATCATTGGATGTGTCAAGGGAATCGTACCTTCACGTGGACTGAAGTTGGTTAGTGTTCAATGATTCCTTGAGGATAGAAATTAGAGTAGAGGTTCGCCAGTACATGGCAAGAGTTATGGTTCTTAGTCGTCGGCATAAGAACTCAAGGAATTTGTATGGTATCATGGGAGGTGATTTGGATTATCGGACTAGTCAAGGTCTCAGCTGTATTCTTCTGGATTCCAGGAGTTGGGTAATCGTTGATATTGGCTAGTAATGGATCACTAGCAAGGGTAAGCCCCGGTCGTCAGCAGATCGATCGTTGGGGGGTAAGAAGGATTGGGAATCCTTCAATTTTTGTGTGTCGTGAGAACTTATCGAATCGAAGTGGGGGAGAATCAACCAGGTATTCAGGAGCAGGATCGGTTATGAAACTAGTTAGAGTTTCGCATCCCCGTCAGGGAGGAAGGAGGTCCAAGTGGCTGTTTGGTTTGAGGGTTGTGTGAGTTCGGAGTTCAGTAAAACTTCCCAGCATGTGAATCACGTCTTCTTGGTGCTTGATAGCAGAATTTGGGGAATCATGTTGGGTTCCAGTCATGAATTGAGTTCAGTTTGGGTGTTCAGTCGAATTCGTGCTCGACTCTGTGTGCATTTCGAATTAATTGATTAGGGCGAAAGTGTTGTAAGACTGCGGGGGAGCCGTATCATTCACTAATGGTCAGTTAGGATAGAAGTGTTGTAAGACTATGGGGGAGCCGTAGCATTCACTAATGGTCAGTTAGGGCGAAAGTGTTGTAAGAATACCCGGGAGCCGTAACATTCACTAGTAGTCAATTGGGGTGAAAATGTTGTATGACTAAGGGGGAGCCGTAGCATTCACAAGTAGTATGATAGTGTGGGAAGTGTTGTAAGACTGCGGCGTAGTCGTAACATTCACTGGCGGCCAAATAGTGTGGGAAGTGTTGTGAGACTTTGGGATGACCCGTAGAATTCACGGATTCGTTCAGACGAGTAGGCCAGGGTGGGCCAGTTCGCAAGATTGTGGGTAGACCACATCATGATTGGAATCAGGAAATGGTAGGTCGTTGGAGACCAGACATGATGTAAGACTACAATTAATCTGGTAGCATTCACTTTTCGCATTGGATTCGGTGACGACAGGTTATCAGGCTACTATGATCGGGTGGACCAGAAGGATTGATGGATCCATGTGTGGCGATATAGCTAGGGCAATTACTACTTGTCAAAGTTGCCTTCGGAGGTCGCGTGGGAGGA
Source organism: Lactuca virosa (assembly GCF_052849685.1). NCBI lineage: Eukaryota > Viridiplantae > Streptophyta > Magnoliopsida > Asterales > Asteraceae > Lactuca > Lactuca virosa. The sequence goes on from NC_136430.1 coordinate 127,187,367, forward strand.
TTGCAAGATTTCTCGTTGGCTCAGCAACCGAGCAGGAATCCAGTATTCCGGATGTGGGCAGACCAGTTGGATCCAGGGAGGCCTCAGTTGCTAAGGAAAACAGCTAGGAGGCGGTGTGATGCCCCGAGTAGTGGTAGGGATTTGGGATCCTTATGGGAGTAGCTTGTGAGCTGGGAGGTGTGAAGCCTCTTACAGTAGGATTATATAATCTCGGAATACTTGATTTGACCCTATTGTACAGCTCTCTTGTCTGGGTCCTAATCGTTGTAGGGATAAGTCTCATACTCGATGGATTAACTAAGCTTTCTGTCAAGTATAAGTGTACTGCAGGGAAATTTGGTCTGTGACTCTGTTTTCTTGTGAGAACCACAAGTTATCAGAAGTTGAGTAGCCAGTTGGGAACTAAGTGCAATGAATTCGGCAATAACGCAGTGTGGGCGGTCTGTCAAGAAGACAGACCATCTCGAGACTTCATATTTCAGATTGAGTAAATGTGATCATGTTGCAAGGAATTTGTTCATCTTCGGGTTTTAGAACCCTGCGACGAATGTTTTTGGTTGCCTTGGAAAGGCTGGGGTATGCTTGTGGTTGTGGTCGTGTTGCTCAAGTTTTTTGGCATGTCAGGAGTGGTAACGAATGATTTCGAGGATAATATATAATTTAAGTGGGGGATAATATATAATTTAAGACGACCATTTCTTTCCCCTCGTCGCGTACATGAACCCTAACCCTAGCCGCATTCTTCGGCCGCCACCACCTTTTTTGGAGTCTTCTCAGCCGCCACCTCCATGTTGTTGTTTGAACGATCGTCTCTCCTCTCGCCGACGACATCGTGGTCGAAGATGCAATGTCAGGAAAGTCGGAAACTCTAGGAACCGGGGTTGCTGCTGCCGTTTTCCGGTGCAGGCGACCTCCATTTCCCCGCTGCTTTCACCACCGTGGAAGACGAAGGCTGCCTTTAGGGGTGTCGTGGCAGTAGGCAATCGGAAGAGCAGTCTGTGGGTGTTGTTGCTGCTGTTTCCGGTGGGAGTTACCCACATCTTTTCTCCTTCATCTCCATCTATTATCGCTTCCTTGCCGCCGCCGCCGCTCCGAGCGGTCATCGTGAGTTGCTGCCAATCACTATGTCCGTTGCATGCCACCGTGAAGGGAGGCTGTGTTCAAGTTTCGCAATCGGGTGTGTATTTTCTTTTTGTAATGCGATGTATGTGTGTGTATTTCAGTTGTAACTTGTTATGTGGTTGTTGCTGGTCTAGAAACCGAAGAAGAAGCCTACCATGGCAGCCAACCATGGTGGCTGCCGCCACTTGTTATTTTTCTGCCGCCAGCAACCGCCGTGTTGAGTGGTGGTGTGCATGAGTTAATGCGTGAGTGTGTGCCTTTCTGCATAAAATAATGAATCGGTTGCTTGTTGCTAGATTTTGACTCAAAAACCACCACCGTCGCCGCGAGGTGGTCACTGCCGCCGTCGACCACCACTACCCGAGGTGACAGTAGGTGGTGCCCGGCCTAGTGAAACCCTAATTAACGTAAAAATTTAACTTTTAGATCTAATTGGCATGCGACTAGGTTGCAAACCCTAATTAGGGTTTAGAAAACCCTAATGTTGGATATGTTAGTTTGGAATTGTCGGGACCCGTATTTTGGACCATTGGGATTGAATTATGAATTACGCCCGACCATATCGTGTGATTGACCTGGTAGAATGATGGACTTAATGGACTAAGTCCTTAATGGGTTAAGTGTTATTAATTAACCCTAATAGTCATTTTATATGAAACCCCTAATTTTGTTGGGTATTGAGTTGGGCTTTTCTGTTGGGCTTAGATGTTTGGATTCTTGATGGGCCATCTGATAACAAGTATATGGACTATGAAATTTGGATGGGCTTTAGGGTAAGGCCCATGTGTGGGGTTTGAGCCCAATTTGAAAAATTGGGCCATATGTTGGGCCTTGGTTCATTGTTTGGCTTTTGGGCCTTCAGAGTGTGTGTTTGGGCCTTGGGTTGGGATCAAGCTAGGTTGGGGATAAAGTAGTCTTTTTAACCCAAGCATGGAATTATTGTTATGTATTGGAACCTAATTATTAATTGGGTGTTGTTTTGATATTGACAGTTCGGGAATCCGTCAACCAACAGCTGGAGTTTTATTTGCAGGACTTCAGCAGTGCGAGGTGAGTCTCCTCACCATACCAAAGGGTCGAAGGCACCAAGGCTGGACCATTCAGTTAGTTGTGATGATTATTGTGGAATCATTATTGATATGCCAAGTATGTATGTGAATGTGCTAGTACCTTATTAGTTAGGCCTGGAAGACCCCGGGGGGAGCCCGTGGCAGTTGGATATCAGAGCATGGGGGGAGCCCATGGCATTTCAGGTAAAGACCATGGGGGAGCCCATGACACATAGGTATAAGACCTTGGGGGAGCCCACGGCATCCTGGAGTAAGACCCTGGAGGAAGTCCACGACATTCTTATATGTTTATATATGTGTTATGTGGTATGCTAGTGAATTCTATGATATGTGGTATGTTATTTGACTCTGTGTTATTTGCGTGGAAGACCCCGGGGGGAGCCCGTGGTAGTTGGATATCAGACCATGGGGGGAGTCCATGACATTCCAGGTAAAGACCATGGGGGAGCCCATGACATATATGTATAAGACCCTGGGGGGAGCCCACAAAATCCTGGAGTAAGACCTTGGAGGGTTTCCACGGCATCCCTATATGTTTATATGCATGGCTTTTGTGATTGATATGGGTATGTGGTTATGTGGATTATGTGGCGTATGCTCAGGGGAACTCACTAAACTTCGTGCTTACAGTTTTGTTTGTGGTTTCAGGTATCATCGGTTTGGAAAGGAAGGGCCCAACTTGATCGCATCACACACGCTCGTGTTTTCCGCATTATGTGATTTTGTGATGAACTCTGATAAATGTTTTTAATTAGCAACGTTTTTGGAATGTTTTGATTAAATGGTATCTGTGTTTTGACTATAATAAAAATGATTTTTTTACCCTGGATTTTTGGGTCGTTACAAGTTGGCATCGGAGCCTTGGTTTGAGGGATTCGGACATCCTCTTGAGTGTGTTTGAACTCAAACTGAGGACTTGGCAAAGTTTTCAAAAGAAAAATATTTTGAGAAAAGAAACTTTCTAAGATAAGAGAATGGTGTGGTGAATGCAATCACCCAAGCTCAAGTTAGTTTTCCCTAGAATACCCATGTATGTTATCTGATATGATTTGAACGATGAATCGCATGCTAGTTAGGGTTAAGGAATTGCACAGTTTTGCATGACAGAATGTTAGGAGGGATGCCTTGTATGTTTATTGTATTAGCTGGTAGACTTGCATGCTAGTATTAAAACCTTGTAAAGTTTGTAAAGTTTTCCCAGAAAATCCTATATTTCCTGCTTATAATGAAAAGTGGCCTTCAACCCGAGGCCCGACTGTTTACATGTTTGTTCTTGTATAAAATGTAATGTTTGCATATGTACTAGGATAGTATGGAAAAATATAGTAGTACTTTATATCTGTATAAAAGTATGTTTTTCCCATTTGTTGCTATCTTTCATTAGGAAAAATAGTAAGTTTTAACCCAACACTACCATGGCTATATAATGAAATAGAAAAATGGGAACTCATAGTCATATTAAATGATCTATATGCATTGAGGAATCTTGTTGTCTTTAAAAACGGTTTGTTTAGTTAAAGATTTAAATGTGAATTAGTTGTAACCATGCTGATTCACGGCTGAATACACGATGACCTTTTGGCGTCGAAAATAGTAAGGTGACATTTTGTCACCCCTTGGCCTTACCGGCTGGGACTGTAGCTAGCAGTCGGGGTGTGGGAGTGTCTCTCCCGTATAGATCTATACAAATAATGTCCGCTCTCCCTCCAGGAGACTCTGGTTACAAATGTGATACAACAATGTATTGTCGTATCATGAAGTAGTATTTCACATTCTAGTTATCGTGTTCTATCTGTACTTATATATATATATATATATATATATATATATATATATATATATATATATATATGTTCTTTCCTGCTCTTGTATATGTATATGTTCTTTCCTGTTCTTGTATATGTATATGTATATGTTCTCTAAATTATACCTATTATAGTTTACTAGCATGTTTAGTTTGTTCTTGACTTATAGAAAGGAGTCAATTGTTCAGCTTGAACAATTTAGTTAAGTATACTTTTTAAAGATAAGATTTTATATTCATATACGCATTTAACATGTATAACTATGAGTTAATCGACAGTCGGACTAGTGTATCCTACCCTAAGCCCACAACCAAACAAGGAACAAGTGTCAAGGTTATCAACAATAGTCCTAAGTCCATTAAAGCATACTTATACACTAATACACAAATGAATATGGTTTTGAAAATAAAAGAGTTTAAAAGTAGTTTAAAAGAGTTTACAAGTAGAACCTAACAATGTTTTAAAAGTAGTTTGGAAATGAGTTTGAAATAAGATATTTGACAAGTATACAAATGTTTATACTAACAAAAATTTAATTGTATTCAACTTGTATCCCCCCCCCCCTAAAAGCATTTAAAACAGTTAAAGGTTGATTGTAGGGGTATGAACTCACCTGAAGTGAGTGGTTTGAATGAAATATCGATATGGGATGCGGAGTGTCAAGTGAAGTCTCGAACACAAACGGATCCTAATTAGCATGTAATAACACATATATGCATCAAATTAGGGTATATCACAATTAGATATGATAGGAAACCACCCTAGGGACTTGGAAACACTTAAAACTAAGTGTTAAAATCATATGTGATTGAATGAGGGAGGTGTACGGCCACACAAAGGTGTGTACGGCCATGGGTGTACGGTCCATGAGGTGTACGGCCATGGGTGTACGGACCCATGAGTGTACGGCCCCATGAGTGTACGGTCGTACACTCATGAAGAAGTGTGCATTCGTGGTGTTTTTAAGGTCCTAACTAGCATCAAGGAAGTGTTCTAGGTCTCATGCATAGTTTAAATGAAAGTCTAAGCCCAAGAATGAGCATTAAAGAGGGTTTACGGCCCTATGAGGTGTGTACGGCCATACACCTGGGTCTACGGTCGTACACCCTTCATGTTCATGCTAAGTTGGTCTATTTTAAGGTGAATATCAAGCATTTCTAGTAGGTAACAAGCATAGGAAGCAGTTACTCACGATTTGGAAGATTTGAAGTGGGTTTAAAGCCACCAAGAACTAGTGTGTGTTCTTGGTGAAAGATGAAGATCTAGCCAAAGATGAAATAAATGAGATGAAACATGGATTCACCACTAGATAAGGTAATGTAGCAACAAATCAAGGTGGGAAACACTTACATCTTTGATGATCTTAGAGAGAAATGTGATGATAGTTGAGAGAGAAATCCGAAATCTTGGCTTAGGAGTGTGTAAAGTGTTGAAAAATGGTTGAGTGCCACTTATATAGAGGGGAGTGTACGGCCAAGAGGGGATGTACGGCCGTACACCCATGTGTACAGCCGCACACTCCTTCTGAAGGAGTGTTTGGCCCGAAATGCTACTTTACGACTTTACTAGCTCATCCCTAAACCCAACCTTGATTGTACTTAAGCTTAGAATACTTAAACGGACTCTAAACAATGTTAAAAGATAGCAGAAACGAGTCTGACTTTGATTTAATTGAATGGTTTGTATAAGAGAGAAATTTCGGGTTGTCACATCATCCCCCGTTAGAGGGAATTTCGTCCCGAAATTAGAGTTTAAGCAATTACAAGTAGTCAAGCGAAAAGATGGGGATATTTCATTTTCATTTGATCCTCGCGCTCCCAAGTGAATTCAGGTCCTCGCTTGGCGTTCCAACGAACCTTCACTATCGGGATGCGGCTTTGCTTCGTTCGCTTGACCTCTCGGTCCATGATCTCTACTGGTTCTTCCACGAAGTTGAGGCTCTCGTCGATCTCGATCTCGTCGAGTGGGATTACAAGAGTCTCATTGGATAGGCATTTTTTCAAGTTCGAGACGTGGAAAGTAGGATGTACGTTACTAAGTTTGCGAGGCAGTTTGAGTTTGTAAGCTACGGGGCCGATACTAGCGATGATATCGAAGGGCCCCACGTATCTTGGATTTAGCTTTCCACGCTTTCCGAAGCATATCAAGCCCTTCCAGGGTGAGACCTTCAATATGACGCGGTCACCCACCTGGAATTCCAAAGGTTTCCATCTATTGTCTGCGTAGCTTTTATGTCGGTCTCTAGAGGCTTTCAATCGTTCACGAATTTGAACGATCTTCTCTGTCGTTTCCCGTATGATTTCTGGACCTGAGAGAGTGCTGTCAGGAACTCGTCCTTTAGCTAACTGGGTGTCACCCGCTTCAGCCCAGCACATAGGGGATATGCACTTCCGGCCATAGAGGGCTTCAAATGGAGCAACCTTTATGCTTGTGTGATAACTGTTATTGTAGGAGAACTCGACAAGGGGTAAATGGGTATCCCATGCCTTTCCAAAGTCTATCATACAGGCTCGCAACATGTCTTCCAGTGTTTGAATAGTCCTCTCACTTTGTCCGTCGGTCTGCGGATGGTAGGCTGTACTCATGTCCAGCCTAGTTCCTAGGGAACTTTGTAGCGACTGCCAGAACCTTGAGGTGAATCTACTATCTCTATCCGAGATAATGGATATGGGAATGCCATGCAGTCGTACGATCTCCCTAATGTAGGTTCTCATTAGTTTCTCCATCTTGTCAGTCTCCTTGATAGGCAGGAAGTGTGCGGACTTTTTTAAACTGTCTACGATCAGCCAAATGGTGTCGAGACCACCCGTTGTCTTGGGCAACTTGGTTATGATGTCCATCGTGATCCGCTCCCACTTCCATTCCGATATCTCCGACTGTTGTAGTAAGCCTGAGGGTTTCTGGTATTCGACCTTAACCTTGGCGCAAGTAAGGCATTTACTCACGAAGGTAGCAATCTCTGCTTTCATGTTAGGCCACCAGTATAGCTTTTTGAGATCCAGATACATCTTATCTGAACCTGGGTGAACGGAATACCGAGTGTTGTGCACTTCAGACATGACCAAGTCTCTGAAACCACCGTGCTTCGGTGTCCAGATCCGGTTCATGAGGTATAAGGCTCCGTCACCCTTGACTTCCAAGTTTTTATCCATCCCTCTCAGAGATTCACCCGCCACATTTTTCGGTTTCAAGGCTTCTAGCTGAGCCTCCTTGATTTGTGTGGACAGGTGCGAATGGATAGTCATAGTCAATGATTTGACTTTGCGACCAGAATATTCCTTCCGACTTAGGGCGTCAGCTACCACGTTGGCTTTACCGGGATGGTAACGAATTTCACATTCGTAGTCATTGAGTAGCTCTACCCACCGTCGTTGTCTCATATTGAGCTCTTTCTGGTTGAATATGTGTTGTAGGCTTTTGTGGTCTGTAAAGATAGTGTTTTTCGTGCCGTATAGGTAGTGCCTCCAGATCTTCAGAGCAATACTACTGCTCCTAACTCAAGATCATGCGTGGTGTAGTTGACTTCATGTGTCTTTAGCTGTCTTGAGGCATAGGCGATCACCTTACCTCGCTGCATAAGAACACAACCAAGCCCTTGGTTGGATGCATCGCAATAAACCACGAAGTTGTAACATCCGGATTTTCAGGGATATTATTGTATATGTTAACCTTGAAGTTGAAGAAGAGACTCGACGAGTTAAGGGTCCAACTCGCCGCGTCGAGTCAAGATTGCCCGTGTGGATTTAATGAGTGGACTCGACGAGTCATAGGAGGGACTCGCCGAGTAGGCGCTGGGCAGAGAAACCCTAATTTTCCGGACTTGTGCCCTATTTAAATGGCCTTAAGCCCTTATTTCCGCCTCCCTTATCTCCAGAGAGCCCTGTGGGAAACCCTAGATCAGTTCCATCCATTGTGAGAGAGAGAGAGAGTGGCTAAATTGGGTGTTCTTGTGCAATTTTGAGAGGGGATTTGGAGAGCATCTTGGCTTGGATCAAGAGAAGGCTTTGGATCCAGAGATTCTTCAGAGTTCTGCTTTAGTTGAAGGTAAAAAGATTCTATCTTGATCATTTCCTTATGAGATCTTGTTTTGGGCTTTCTTCCATTTATCTTGTGTCATGGAGTGATTTGTGTATGGTTTGAGGTTGGGACCTCAGATCTGGACTATGAGTGGCCTTGTGAGTCCAGAAACCCGAGCTTTATTGAGTCGGAAGCAAGCTCTTGTACATCTAGCCCTTATTGGAGCATGTTTTGGCATTATGAGCCTTACATGCCATGCATGAACGTAAAGCTTGCAGCTTTACGTGCTATTCGAGCCTTAGAATAGTAGATCTAGTGATTGGAGTGATAGATCTGCATTAAATTTTCTGAATGAGAAATCAGATCAAAAGGACTCGCCGAGTCGGCGAGGGTTTGTCCCGATGGATTGATTGTGCGATAACTCGGCGAGTTGGGGGTCAACTCGACGAGTTAAGCTGGACTTTTGAGACTTTTAAGGATATGAGGGGACTCAACGAATCGCAGGAGTGCACTCGACGACTCGGGTCAAACATGGACTGTTGACTCGAGTTGACTTCTGTTGACTTTGGGGTTTTGGTCAACATGAGTAATAAAGACCATGGATGGGTAAAATGGTGTTTTATCGACTTCAAAGAGTTAGAGAGAGAAAGAGTAGCCTTCGGTTACTTAAGTCGTGAAAAGAGTATTAATTAGAGATATTTATCCTATGTGTTAGGCGGAGGCTAGATCGAGGATATCGAGCACGAGAGTTTACTAGACATCTTGCCAGGTGAGTCTTCTCACTATACATTACCTAGAGTGGTATTTGTGTGCAGACCGGAGGGTCTTATGTGTTATGTGTATGATTGAGATTATGTGCATTGTGTTATGTGTATGCTATGTGTTGTATAGACCGGACCGGAGGGTCCAATGACTTACGAGGCCAGAGGGTCCTCGATTAGACCGGACCGGAGGTTCCAACTATTTAGACCGGGCCGAAGGGTCCAACGAGCTAGACCGGACCGAAGGGTCCAACGAGCTACGAGGCTGGAGGGTCCCGCTGAGATACATCGACCGGAGGGTCGTACCGAGTTATAGCCTCGAGTGGCGTATGTGCTGTATGTGGTATTTTGGGGAACTCACTAACCATTTATGCTTACCGTGTTATGTGATATGTGTTTCAGGTACTACCGAGGATCGCAGGAAGGCGCCGACATGATTTGTACACACTGGCAGAGGATTATGTTTTTGAGATTGTGGGATATGTTTTACTGTGATGACATTGATACACATGAGATTTTGAGAAAATTATATGAGTTTTATTGCATTTGAAAAATGAAATTTTTTTTTAAAATTTACGTCGTTACAAGTTGGTATCAGAGCCTTGGTTTGAGGGATTCGGATGCACCTTCGGGTAAATCTGGACTCAAACTGAGGATTTGAGAAAAATTTTCATAGAAATGATTTTTCTAAAGCGAGAAAGAGTTTTTAAGAGAAAACGAGGAAGAACAGTGTGTACAATCAGCCAGAGCCCGGACGGTGATTTCCCAAAATACCCTTACTTTTGTATTATGAGATATTTATGAGATATGTTATGAGATATTATGCATGCTAGAGGCAGGCTAGGTATTTCATATTTTAGGACTAGAGTGGCCTGATTTGTGATGCCTTAGCCTAGGAATTGCTGTTATCTGTGATGTGCTTCCGAGTATGTGCTGAGAGAGAGTATCCAGCAGGAATCCTTTTTTAGAAGGATTTGAGTAGATGAGTAATCTAGGAGAGATACCTAGATGAGCATTTGTGGAGCCTATTGAGAGAATAGTTAGATACCCGCGAGGGGTTGAGTTGCTGAGATTGGTGATATCTTTTGAGTATGAGTAGAGCAATTGGAGTTATCACCTAGAGTGGGTTTTACGTATGTATTCGATGCCCGAATGCTGCTTGCTTCGTGCTTTGTGGAACTTTCAATGATGAGAGTCAGCTACCAAGTGAATATGACGATATTCGGGAGGTAGATGGTTGGCATCATTAGGAGTTCTTCAGCAGCTGATGGAGGAGAAGTGTGAGAACCTAGGAAGAGCCTAGGAGAGGGTGACCCTAGTCAGATGAGTACGCTGACAGAGTAGAGCATTTCGTAGAGGAGCGAACACGCGTGACGGGATTGGTGATCGAGAAGATTGAGCAGCTACTTAGGAACTCGGGGATGGTCCGTGTAGAAAGTATGGGTAGATGTGGCAGGTAGTATGGGCCCGTACTACTGAAAGCAGAGGACTCATACTCGATACAGGGAGCATTCCGGAGGTTTTAAGTAGCAGATCGAAAGGTGATGTCATGGTTCGAGTACCATGATTTGTAGCAGATCAAGAGGTGATGTCATGGTTCGAGTACCATGATTTGTAGCAGATCGAGAGGTGATGTCATGGTTCGAGTACCATGATTTGTAGCAGATCGAGAGGTGATGTCATGGTTCGAGTACCATGATTCGTAGCAGATTGAGAAGAGAGAACATGGTTCGAGTACCATGATTCGTAGCAGATTGAGAAGAGAGAACATGGTTCGAGTACCATGATTCGTAGCAGATTGAGAAGAGAGAACATGGTTCGAGTACCTTGATTCGTAACGGATTGAAAAGAGAGAACATGGTTCGAGTACCATGATTGTAGCAGATTGAGAAGAGATAACATGGTTCGGGTACCATGATTCATAGCAGATCGAGAGGTGGTCACATGGTTTGAGTACCATGACATGTGGCGGTTAGTGCTTCTGGTTTTACCAGTTATTTTGTTGTGATTGGTTAGACTGAGATCAGATGTGAAAGAGTGTGGGGCCAGAGGTTCATGTTGAACAAGTTTCAATGGAGCATGCCTTGAGGGGGAAAAACGAGTTAGTCCCCGAGGGATTTTGGTGAGATGCCAGTTGGAGTTGCAAGACTCAGGGAGGAGTAGAAGATGGTGATTTATGGAGGATTACAGTCTGAATTGAGCAATCGGCCGATAAAGGAGATGTCACTTTCTGTGACCAGAGTTGTATTATTTCGGTTTCCTGTGATGGGCAGAAGAGATATTGAGCTTCCGGTTTCAGAGTTGGAGGTAAACCCGGTGGGGTAGCATATGGTTGTGATCTTTTCACCAGAGTATTTGAGCAGCATGTCTACTATGAAGTATGTCCCATTCCATGAGAGGGTTATTAGTGGGGACTGAAATGTAGGAGAACGAGGAAGCACCTTTCTGGGTGAGGCATACTTTTTGGCAGCAGTTCTAGGAGATTTCGAGGTGTATACCGAGGAGGTGGCCCTCGTTGCTTATGTTGTGTATCGGTTGTGAGAGTGGAGTCTCCTGTTTCTATGATAATCCACACGATGGGACGTTGGGGGAAGGATTGGAGACGAGAGGTGTGATAGTGGATTACTTCCAGATCGAGAGACGGGACTAATTAGGGACAGATGGGATGCCCGACAGTGTGTTGGTCTGAGATTTCGAGATGGCTGGAGGCAGTCACGTCAGGAGGTTTATGAGATTGGTGGATTTCGGGATAATTGGAGTTATGTGGTTATTATCCGGAAGATCATCGAGTGCGGTGTGGTATATCCCATGAGGCAGAATCGGTGCATCTGGCGAGCCAGTCTGTGGAGGAGACTGTGATATACCAAATGGTGATGGTTCGAGCCCTGAGTGGGGGAGAACTGGATTATTTACTGAGAGAATCAGATAATTGTTCTGGTGCGGTTAGAGAGCTAGATATGGAGACCTGCGGTATGGATACATGAGGCCAGGGTTATTGGTGGTTGAGGCGAGGTCCAAAGCAAGATAATGCATGTTCGTGTTCAGGAAGGGATGAGTGTCTCCACGGCAGGCGGCCGTTGGTCAGAGACCTTGTGGTGGTTAGGGATTCTTCAAGGTTGTAATGGTAAATTCGAGGTGGTTGGCTCGTAAGGATAGTTTCGACGGTGGAGAATTTCCAGTTCGATGTATGGGTTGTTATGTTCACTTTGGGAAGGGCAACAGTTGTTGGTAGTCAACTTCAGAGTCAGTATGAGTATTTGCATGGGTTTGAGCCATAGAGGATGGGGTTTCGGATGGTCGTCAATGTGTACTTGACATTGACGATTCCTCCGTGTTTCAAGTTGTGAGTTAGAGTATTTCGAGGTTGCGAGCTGTACTAGTGGAAGATCAGTGGATGAGGGAAGACGTCGTAAGTTTCTGTGATGATGTGCCGAGATATCCGAGTATGATATCCTAAATTTTGGATCATTTTGAGGCTTGAGTTCTGAGATGGCGAGTGGTGTATCACGTGTCTATGGTTCCGGTGGGAGCCCTTTCAGTTAATTGACATCAAGCGGGATTATCTGAGGATGTGAATTGAAGCAAGAAAAAGTGTTTTTGTCGACGACGGTCGTCAGGAGTAGTGATGTTTAGCCTGGGTGGGTGTGTGCACCTATCTATGTTGGGCCGCGAAGCGTGATTTAGTGAACGCATTGAGGTAATGACCTGAGGATGAGATTGTGGGGGAGAAAAGAGAGGGTGTTGTGATACTGCGGGGAGCCGTAGTACTCACTAGCCATTGGGGGAGTGTTGTGATACTGCGGGGAGCCGTGGTACTCACCAGTCATTGGGGGAGTGTTGTGATACTGCGGGGAGTCGTAGTACTCACTAGTCAGAGAGAGGGTGTTGTGATACTGCGGGGAGCCATAGTACTCACTAGTCAGAGAGAGGGTGTTGTGATACTGCGAGGAGCCATAGTACTCACCAGCCATTGGGGGAGTGTTGTGATACTACGGAGAGCCGTAGTACTCGCCAGTCATTGGGGGAGTGTTGTGATACTGCGGGCAGTCGTAGTACTCACTAGTCAGAGAGAGGATGTTGTGATACTGAGGGGAGCCGTACTACTCACTAGTCAGAGAGAGGGTGTTGTGATACTGCGGAGAGCCGTAGTACTCACCAGCCATTATGGGAGTGTTGTGATACTGCGGGGAGCCGTAGTACTCACTAGTCAGAGAGAGGTGTTGTGATGCTGCGGGGAGCCGTAGTACCCACTAGTCAGAGAGAGGGTGTTGTGATACTGCAGGGAGCCGTAGTACTCACCAGCCATTAGGGGAGTGTTGTGATACTGTGGGAAGCCGTAGTACTCACCAGTCATTGGGGAGTGTTGAAATACTGCAGGAAGTCGTAGTATTCACTAGCCAGTGAGAGAGTGTCGTGGTGCTACGGGGAGCCGTATTATTCGCTAGTCAGAGCATGATGCAGAAGAGTTTTAGGCTTGGGTAGCCTTAATCCTTGAGTTCGGGAACCTGGTGGTCGGACCGGGGGCGAGACTGGGGTCTCCATATGTTTCGGGAATCGTTATATTCTGAGTTAAGTTGTGGTTATCGCAATCGAAAGGACTTGGAGAAATGATGTACGCGTGAGTTGCGGGTCATGGGTCATGAGTTGGGTGCTCCATTGGGACGAGTGGTTCCAATTTTGTATCGAACCAGACTCTCGAGTATGAGTTTGGCTTTGGTGGTGTATTGAGTAGGCGAATGAGATCCCAGATTCAGAAAAGGGTTTTATTTTTCGGGTTATAGTGTGTCTTATGATGTCTTAGACCTGAGTGGGTCAGTTCGGTTGTATGGAAAAACCGCGAGACGCATGGAATTAAGGAGTAGTAGACGACAGAGGTCGAGGGTGAGACGACTTCTGTATTCGCTTGAGGTAAAGTGAAATCCGTGACTTATGTGTCATACTGGGCCGAGATAGTTGTTGTGAGAAGGAAGTCAGTGAGACGTTTTGGGACATAGGATGGGTAACCTTTGGACGTTCAACTGCTGGGTCGGGAGATGACCTGGTGCTCAGTCTTGAAAGGGATATTGAGAAGGGAGCTGAGGATTATCTTTGTTAGACATCGGAGGACGCTTCTGAACAAGCATGATCATTTTCCATGCCTGAGGTCAGAGTATTGAGGGTTCGTTGTTCAGATGGGTATGTCCTCTTTCGGGTTTGGGAATTCCTGTTGGTTTCAGGTGTTTATGGAGGAATTTAGCTGTGTGACATGAGATACTTCGGTGGTACTTTCCGGGTTGTTGGGTTCAACCTATGTGGCGTTCAGAAGCGATTTCGAGGGCGAAATCTAATTCAAGTGGGGGAGAATTGTAACATCCAGATTTTCAAGGATATTATTGTAAATGTTAACCTTGAAGTTGAAGAAGAGACTCGACGAGTTAAGGGTCCAACTCGCCGAGTCGAGTCGAGATTGCCCGCGTGGATTTAATGAGTGGACTCGACAAGTCATAGGAGGGACTCGCCGAGTAGGCGCTGGGCAGAGAAACCCTAATTTTCTGGACTTGTACCCTATTTAAATGGCCTTAAGCCGTTATTTCCGCTTCCCTTATCTCCAGAGAGCCATGTGGGAAACCCTAGATCAGTTCCATCCATTGTGAGAGAGAGTGGCTAAATTGGGTGTTCTTGTGCAATTTTGAGAGGGGATTTGGAGAGCATCTTGGCTTGGATCAAGAGAAGGCTTTGGATCCAGAGATTCTTCAGATTTCTGCTTCTGTTGAAGGTAAAAAGATGCTATCTTGATCATTTCCTTATGAGATCTTGTTTTAAGGGAACTTTTAGGGCTTTCTTCCATTTATCTTGTGTCATGGAGTGATTTGTGTATGGTTTGAGGTTGGGACCTCAGATCTGGACTATGAGTGGCCTTGTGAGTCCAGAAACCCGAGCTTTATTGAGTTGGAAGCAAGCTCTTGTACATCTAGCCCTTATTGGAGCATGTTTTGGCATTATGAGCCTTACATGCCATGCATGAACGTAAAGCTTGCAGCTTTACATGCTATTCGAGCCTTAGAATAGTAGATCTAGTGATTGGAGTGATATATCTGCATTAAATTGTCTGAATGAGAAATCAGATCAAAGGGACTCGCCGAGTCCAGGAACTGACTCGACGAGTCGGCGAGGGTTTGTCCCGATGGATTGATTGTGCGATAACTCGGTGAGTTGGGGGTCAACTCGACAAGTTAAGCTAGAATTTTGAGACTTCTGAGGATACGAGGGGACTCGACGAGTCGTAGGAGTGCGCTCGACGAGCCGGGTCAAACATGGACTGTTGACTCGAGTTGACTTCTGTTGACTTTGTGGTTTTGGTCAACATGAGTAATAAAGACCATGGAGGGGTAAAATGGTCTTTTATCCACTTCAAATAGTTAGAGAGAGAAAGAATAGCCTTCGGTTACTTGAGTCGTGAAAAGAGTATTAATTAGAGATATTTATCCTATGTGCTAGGCGGAGGCTAGATCAAGGATATCGAGCACGAGAGTTTACTAGACATCTCGCCAGGTGAGTCTTCTCACTATACATTACCTAGAGTGGTATTTGTGTGCAGACCGGAGGGTCTTATCTGTTATGTGTATGATTGAGATTATGTGCATTGTGTTATGTGTATGCTATGTGTTGTATAGACCGGACCGGAGGGTCCAATGACTTACGAGTCCAGAGGGTCCTCGATTAGACTGGACCGGAGGGTCCAACTATTTAGACCGAGCCGAAGCGTCCAACGAGCTAGACCGGACCGGAGGGTCCAACGAGCTACAGGGCTGGAGGGTCCCGCTGAGACACATCGACCGGAGGGTCGTACCGAGTTATAGCCTCGAGTGGCGTATGTGCTGTATGTGGTATTTTGGGGAACTCACTAAGCATTTATGCTTACCGTGTTATGTGATATGTGTTTCAGGTACCACCGAGGATCGCGGGAAGGCGCCGACATGATTTGTACACACTGGCAGAGGATTATGTTTTTGAGATTCTGGGATATGTTTTACTGTGATGACATTGATACACATGAGATTTTGAGAATATTATATGAGTTTTATTGCATTTGAAAAATGAAAAATTGTTTTAAAATTTACGTCGTTACAGAAGTCCTCTATCACTTCTGGGAGGGATAGTATTGGTGCGCTGCATAAGGCGTGTTTTAGCGTTTGGAACGATTTTTCTTGTTTTTCTTCCCAGTTAAAGGCCACGCCTTTCTGGATCAATGTAGTGAGCGGTTTCGCGATTTTAGATAAATTCTGAATAAACCTACGATAGTAGCGAGCGATGCCTAGAAATTGATGAATTTCAGTAGGCGTCTTCGGTGCTGACCAGTTCTCAATGGCCTTTATTTTGGAAGGGTCTGCATGAATTCCTTCTTCACTAACAACGTGACTCAAGAATTCGACTCTTCGGATCCAAAACTCTCACTTTGAGAACTTCACGTAGAGCTTCTCTGATCGTAAAGTTTATAAGAACTGACGTAGATGCTTACTATGCTCTTCCTTACTACGAGAGTAGATAAGTATGTCATCACTGAAAACAATAACGATGATCCAAGTAAGGACGGTATACCCTATTCATTAAGTCCATGAATATTGCGGGCGCATTAGTCAATCCGAATGGCATCACTACAAACTCGTAGTGTCCATAACGAGTTCGAAAGGCTGTCTTGGGAACATCCTCATCTATCACTAGTAATTGGTGATACCCGGATCTTAAATCAATTTTTGAAAAGTAGCTCGCTCCTTGAAGTTGGTCGAACAAGTCGTCTACGCGAGGTAGAGGGTAGCGATTCTTTACAGTAAGTTTGTTCAGTTCTCTGTAATCGATGCACATTCGGAACGATCCGTCCTTCTTCTTTACGAACAAGACCGGAGCTCCCCAAGGCAAGAAGCTTGGTCTAATAAAGCCCTTGCTGAGCAGTTTCTTAAGTTGACCGGATAGTTCCTGCATCTCAGCAGGTGCTAGACGATAGGGCGATTTGGCTACTGGGGTAGCCCCTGGAACTAAGTCGATTCTGAACTCGACTTGGCGTTGGGGTGGTAATCTTGGTAGTTCTTCTGGAAAGATGTTGGGAAAGTCACGTACTACTGGAATGTCATTTAGGTCTTTCGTTTCTTGGCTCACATCGACTATGTGAGCAAGGAATGCATGATATTCCTTTCGTAGATATTTCTGGGCTTGCATGCTTGAGATCATACGAAGGTTCGTACTTGGTTTATCGTCGTAGATCAGTAAGGTTTCGCTACTCGGTAAATTAAGATGGACTGCTTTTTCGAAACACCGGATGTCGGAACGATGGAGACTCAACCAGTCCATGCCCATAATGACGTCGAAAGTCTTGATTGACACAGGAACGAGGTCGATCAGAAACGAAGAGTTATCTATCATGAGGGTACAACCTAGGCAAATCTCGTTAGAACTCTCGGTCTTCCCGTTAGCTATTTCTACGACGAAAGTTTCTTTTAGTGCTTGTGGCCCTTGATTAAGTAAGTGTTTAAAATTTTTGTTCATGAAGCTCCTTTCCGCCCCACTATCAAATAGAAAACATGCATATGAGTTATCAAGGAGAAACGTACCTGTGACTACCACGGGGTCTGCCACGGCTTCATTGTGACCGATAGCAAGCAGTGTTCCTGCTCCACTTGCATTCCCAGCCTTAGTGCAGTTTCTTTTGAAATGCCCTGTCTTGCCGCAACCATAGCAAGCCTGGCTTACTCCTGTACCAGGGATCTGGGTGATTGGTCTTGGCAGTGCCTTGCAAAACCGGATGGTATGGCCCTTCCTGTCGCAGTTGGTGTAGTGCATTTCCCGGCAAGGGCTGTTGTGATGGAAAGTGCACTTTGTGCACTTGGGTAAACTCCCTACATATTGTTTCGCGGGTACTGGGGCAGCAGGGGTTGTGGCAGCAAGAACAGCCACAACCTGTTGGTTCTTGGAAGAAGATTGAGCTGATTTGCCCTTCTTTCGGTCCCAGCGCTTCCTCTTGTTGTCGGTTGCTTTGGCTGGTGTTGAGACAGTCGTTGTAGTTGTTGTTGGAGGAGGGACCCCGTGATCGATAAGCCTTTGGGCCAATTGCTTAGCACTATCAAAGGTTGTAGGGTTCGATGCCAGGACGTTTCCTTGATACGGGGGTACCAAACCCCAGATGTATCTCTCGATCTTTCTGCTTTTAGTGGGGACCATATTTGGACATAGAGTCACCAGGTCGCTGAACCTAGTTGTATAGGCCACTATATCGGAACCTTTCATCTTAAGGCTCCAAAGTTCTTCTTCGAGTTTTTGAACTTCGCCCCTCGGGCAGTACTCCTTTGTCATCAGGTCTTTTAGTGTCTCCCAGCCCATCGCGTTAGCCACTACTAGGGAGAGTGACTTGACATGGCCATTCCACCATGTCAGGGCCCTTTCGGTGAAGGTGCAGGCAGCAAACTTTACTTTGCTTCCTTCAGAGCAGGAGCAGATCTCAAAGACCGACTCTGTTCTTTCGAACCATTGAGACAGCGCAATGATTCCTCCGGTCCCGTTGAAGAATACCGGTTTGCAGTTGACGAAGTCTTTATAGGTACACTCTCATGTACGCGCTTGGCTGTCACCATCGTGAGAGTTGGTACCGGTTCCAGCTCCACTGGCGCCACCAGAATTCAGTTGTGTCATGGTTGCGGTCACAGCTGCAGTCACAGTAGCCTAGAACATCACCGCATCGAACTGCGGAGGGGGTGGTGATGGTGGAGTTTGATTTACAGGTGGGTTTCTGTTTGGACGCTTGCGAGGCGGCATCTTTTAGCTATAAAAGATAAGATAGCAATAAGACTTCATTAGGGCTATCAAGAGAAATACAGTGTCAGAATAGAACTTAATAGAGATGATCACTTAGCAGAAACTGTATCTGTCATATTAGTTGGTATAGAAGTTACATAGAGTTTAGAAAATTTGACCTTGGAGCAGGTCTTACAACATACCAACAGAGGGAAAATTTGACAGCATAAAACTTTTAGTGGAAACAGTACTTGCTAGATAGGAATGTTTACAGGGAAAGTGCTACTTAGAGCATCTACTAAGGCTATTCCTTAAACCAAAAAGAGAAGGACGATAGGTCATCTTTTAGTGGCGGCGGGCACCCCTCGGACGGAACCTTAAGTTAGTCAGTTGGCGCTCCACGTCAAGTAGGTGTCGTTCAAACACAGACAGGCGGGCTCGGTTCTCGATTACATCGGCTCAGGTTGCAGCTAGCTCTTGGTGTAGGGCGTCGTTGTCTCTCATAGCCCTCGCATAAGCAACTTCGAGATTGCGAATGCAGTTTGTGTTGGCCTCTGAGTCTGCCTCTAGCTCTACAGTTCGTTGAATGGCCGCCATGCCTAGCTCAACATTGCGCGCCACTCGGCGGACTATGATTGGAAGAGCTCTGTCTGCGGAGCCTCCCTCGTTCACATTGTAGAAGTGGCGATCCCCATTGTACGGGCAGGGTTGGCCTTGCTCGTGGCTCCACCTATCCAGACTCCCGACCCACATGGGCGTTGGGCCTTGGAATTCGAGATGGGGGTTAGGATTTGGTATCGGGTCCACTTGATGTAGGTTCTCGACTTCGGGCTCGGAGTCAGAATCCTCCGAAAAGTTCTCTGCGAAGTCATCATCCAAAGGGATTGGATGATTCTCTTCTGACTCATCATCGAGCCATCCACCGTTGCCTTGGTTGGGAAAGTACGGGTCGCTAGGGAGATTCAAGCCATCCATGTTATCTATGCGAGAATAGGGGAAATAGAAAATTAATAGACGTACTAATTAAGATAATTATAGGATGATCTTTATTAGTTACTTCAATACTTGCTTAGTGCATACCAGTTACATGTAATAAAAATTGGATAGACCTTCGAATAAGTGATCCTAACTCTAAGTCCACAACCAAACAAGGAACAGGAAGTAAAGCAAAGATCACAAATTCTAAGTCTATGACACCTTAGTCACATATAACTGTAGTATATTCACTCAGCAACTATTGACATACTAATAAAGACCTTTTTAGTTTGCACATAAGTAATTATAGTAACACAAAATACTCCTATAGTATTTTAAGTTTATATTCTGTTCTAAAGTTTTCATTGTAGTAGTGTTGGTAACTTTTTAGACTTGTTGCAACATCACAACCATTCTTGGGCATATGCTAATCACTTTTCGGACCGACATAGTTGATCAGGCTATGCCTTTCCCAGAACTGACCATACATCCCCAAGCCTACTTGTGCTGTTCAACAATCGTAATACTTTTGTTCTGTCCTAGTATGATACTAACCCTTGTATGAATGCACGTATGTATATTTTTAGTAAAATACTTGTATATATTTTTAAAAGTATAATTCCTGGTTAGAGTGTATTAATCCCAATGTATTTATAGTGGTATATCTTTTATGGGTTGGTATACTCAGTTCACTATAAACAATGCTCTGATACCAATCTGTCACACCCCCAAACCGAATTGGTGGAAACATTCGGGGGTGGAGGACGTCATGTCCAGTATCATAACAATGCATAATAGTAAAACAAGCAACAACATGCATTGCATTAGTAAAATAGTTATATACATGTGTGTTCTTTAGTAAAATTTAAATGACACCAAAAATGTATAAACAAAAATAAAGACGAGTCTTGATTCCACTCCGTCCTTCAAAAGCTGCATGGATGTACCTGACTACTGGTTCCCTGAGAATACAAGTTATTTTGAAAGAGAGTATCAGCATAAAATGCCGGTGAGTTCATAAGTACTTAGTGTCATTTAGTAATTAAAAACCTAAAATGTTTGTATTAAAACCTTGTAAAGTTTGTAAAGTTTTCCCAGAAAATCCTATATTTCCTGCTTATAATGAAAAGTGGCCTTCAACCCGAGGCCCGACTGTTTACATGTTTGTTCTTGTATAAAATGTAATGTTTGCATATGTACTTGGATAGTATGGAAAATTATAGTAGTACTTTATAACTGTACAAAAGTATGTTTTTCCCATTTGTTGCTATCTTTCATTAGGAAAAATAGTAAGTTTTAACCCAACAGTACCACGGCTGTATAATGAAATGGAAAAATGGGAACTCATAGTCGTATTAAATGATCTATACGGATTGAGGAATCTTGTTGTCTTTAAAACCGGTTTGGTTAGTTAAAGATCTAAATGTGAATTAGTTGTAACCATGCTGATTGATGGCTGAATACACGGCGACCTTTTGGCGTCGAAAATAGTAAGGTGACATTTTGTCACCCCTTAGCCTTAACGGCTGGGGCTGTAGCTAGCAGTCGGAGTGTGGGAGTGTCTGTCCCGTATAGATCTATACACATAATGCCCGCTCTCCCTCCAGGAGACTCTGGTTACAAATGTGATACAACAATGTATTGTCGTATCATGAAGTAGTATTTCACATTCTAGTTATCGTGTTCTATCTGTACTTGTATATATATATATATATATATATATATATATATATATATGTATGTATGTATATGTATATGTTCTTTCCTGCTCTTGTATATGTATATGTTCTCTAAACTATACCTATTATAGTTTACTAGCATGTTTAGTTTGTTCTTGACTTATAGAAAGGAGTCAATTGTTCAGCTTGAACAATTTAGTTAAGTATACTTTTTAAAGATAAGATTTTATATTCATATACGCATTTAACATGTATAACTATGAGTTAATCGACAGTCGGACTAGTGTATCCTACCCTAAGCCCACAACCAAACAAGGAACAGGTGTCAAGGTTATCAACAATAGTCCTAAGTCCATTAAAGCATACTTATACACTAATACACAAATGAATATGGTTTTGAAAATAAAAGAGTTTAAAAGTAGTTTAAAAGAGTTTACAAGTAGAACCTAACAATGTTTTAAAAGTAGTTTGGAAATGAGTTTGAAATAAGATATTTGACAAGTATACAAATGTTTATACTAACACAAATTTAATTGTATTCAACTTGTACTCCCCCCCCCCCCCTAAAAGCACTTAAAACAGTTAAAGGTTGATTGTAGGGGTATGAACTCACCTGAAGTGAGTGGTTTGAATGAAATATCGATATGGGATGCGGAGTGTCAAGTGAAGTCTCGAACACAAACGGATCCTAATTAGCATGTAATAACACATATATGCATCAAATTAGGGTATATCACAATTAGATATGATAGGAAACCACCCTATGGACTTGGAAACACTTGAAACTGAGTGTTAAAATCATATGTGATTGAATGAGGGAGGTGTACGGCCACACAAAGGTGTGTACGGCCATGGGTGTATGGTCCATGAGGTGTACGGCCATGGGTGTATGGCCCCATGAGTGTACGGTCGTACAATCATGAAGAAGTGTGCATTCGAGGTGTTTTTAAGGTCCTAACTAGCATCAAGGAAGTGTTCTAGGTCTCATGTATAGTTTAAATGAAAGTCTAAGGCCAAGAATGAGCATCAAATAGGGTTTACGGCCCTATGAGGTGTGTACGGCCGTACACCTGGGTCTACGGCCGTACACCCTTCATGTTCATGCTAAGTTGGTCTATTTTAAGGTGAATATCAAGCATTTCTAGTAGGTAACTGTAACGACGTAAATTTTCAAAACAATTTTTCATTTTTAAATCATCAAAACAATATCATAACAAACTGTAGCCAATGTCATCATAACAACAATTCCCAGAATCTCAAAACATAATCTCTATGAGTGTGTACAGATCATGTCGGCGCCTTCCCGCGATCCTCGCTAGTACCTGAAACACATAACACAACAACTGTAAGCATAAATGCTTAGTGAGTTCCCTAAAATACCACATACAACACATACGCCTTTCCAGGCCAGAGGTCTGTAGGATCTTCCGATCCAAGTGTCTCAGGGGACTTCCGTCCCGAATCCCGGTAGACCTTCCGGTCCTACCCGTATCGACCTTCCGGTCCGTAACCTCCTGACCTTCCGGTCCATGTCATCTTGACCTTCCGGTCCATATCATCTTGACCTTCCGGTCCTTACCATACATAACATACATAGCACATACATATCACATAACCGCATATTGCACATACATCTCATAGCATACAAGACCTTCCGGTCACACATAGGTACCCTTCCAGGTACAGTATAGTGAGAAGACTCACCTCGATGAAGTCGGATAACTCTCGTGCTCAACGTCCCGACCTAGCCTCCTCCTATTATTCAAATAACATCTCCGATCAATATTCTCTCATAGTTTCATCTCTAAAGATTGGGTAGAAGGCCATTCTACCCCTCTCTGAACTCTCTTGAATCAGTCTTGACCAGAACCCTAAAGTCAACGAAAGTCAACGGTCAAACTTTGACCCGACTCGTCGAGTGCACAAGGGCGACTCGGCGAGTCCATGCAGGTCCTCTGAATCCTTTCAGCCTCTCTTGGCTCGTCGAGTCATCCTTCCACTCGACGGGTTCCTCCGGTCACGAATCGCGGGGCAACCTCGACTCGACTCGTCGAGTCCACTTATGGACTCGGCGAGTTGCTCCCATAACAACTCTCAAATGACCTTCTGAGGTCATATCTGTTTCTCTAAACTATAGATCTGACTTCTCCACAACCAATAACCACGTAAAGGTCGAAACTTGACTCATATGCAAAGCACCCAAGGCTTTCCTTGGTGAAATAGCTTCTAAAATGGCAACCTAGTCTCCTTTCCTCCATAAACCAACATAAAGCAGAATGGGGAAGGTTCTCTGGACCTCTATGGGTCCAGATCCGAGGTCTAACACAGCAAGGGACCATAAACTCAACTTTTCAAGCCCTAAAAGGTTATAGAAAACCCTAGATCATAGATCTTAACCCAAAACAGGAAGGGAGTTCGATTTGATACCTCAATAGTGTAGATCTGAACTTGAAAACCCTGGATCCACAGCTCCCTTGACCTCCTCTTGCTGGAAACAACTTCTCCTTTGCTAAATCACACCAAAATCGATCAATATGGCCTTATCACTCTCTCAACTCGCTCAAGCTCTCAAGGGGCACTCTCTCAGGGCAGGTAGCCGCATAAGAGGGCTATAAGGTCCTTTAAATAGGGCTCAGGCCTGGGGATTTAGGGTTTCAACCTACAGCGTGGACTCGTCGAGTCCCCCCTTTCCGACTCGTCGAGTCCGCTCATTAATCCAGTCAGCAAACGCGCTCCTACTCGATGAGTCCAAGCGTCGACTCGTCGAGTCCCTCTCTTTTACAAAAAGAAAACATGATCAAACATAATACCTGGAAATCCGGATGTTACAATTCTCCCCCACTTAAATTTGATTTCGCCCTCGAAATCGCTCCTCAACCACATAGATAGAAACCAAACACTCGAAAAGCACCACTGAGAGGTCCTCACACCAAAACGATATCTTTCTCCATGAATACCTGGATCCGACCAGGAACTCCAAATTTCGAACAAAACCGGCCCCTCTATCGCTAAAATACCCCTTTCTGACCTTCCTAGAATCGGGAAACTCTAGTGGCCTGGCCTGCCGCCAGACCCTCCACTCACGCTATCATCATGATATTCGCTCTTCGAACATCAAACCCTGATAACTCACTGCTCCTCTGATTCTCACAAAACAAAATCCGACAATCGGCTAGCGATCGCTCATACCAACGTACCAAAACAGTCTGAATCACGCCCCAAGGAACGAAAGGGTTTACATCCCACCAGGGCTCATCCACTAAACTACTAACAGAATCCATCCGAACAATAAACTTTCAACATCCTGTTCTCTGACACAAGAGAATCATGCTCGCTCAGAAGTCCTCAGACATCTAAAATCATAAGCCTCGGTTGCATCCCTCGTTTCGGATTGCAACTCATGCGTACCTCACTTATCCCATTCTTTCGGATTGCAATGATCACACCTTACTCAGAACATAATGATCCCCTAACATTGAGGAGACCCCGATCTCGCCCCTGGTCCAACCACCAGGTTTCCACAAACTCACCAATCAGGGCCACCCCATACCTAAAACTCTCTGCGCCATGCTCTGATCAAAGAGTACTTTATCATAGCAACTTCTCGCTAACTAGTGTGTACTACGTCTTCCCGTAGCACCACCTCGACCTCTCACTGACTGGTGAGTACTACGGCTTCCCGCAGTATCACCACAACCTCTAACTGACTGGTGAGTACTACGGCTTCCCGTAGTATCACCACAACCTCTGACTAGTGAGTACTACGGCTTCCCGTAGCATCACAACAACCTCTTACTAGTGAGTACTACGGCTTCCCGTAGCATCACAACAACCTCTGACTAGTGAGTACTACGGCTTCCCGTAGCATCACAACAACCTCTGACTAGTGAGTACTACGGCTTCCCGTAGCATCACAACAACCTCTGACTAGTGAGTACTACGGCTTCCCGTAGCATCACAACAACCTCTGACTAGCTCACAATCCGCGGGTCAAACATAGATAGGTGCATGCACTTACCCAAATTATGCATCACTATATCTGGCGGCAATCGTCATAACAAAACACCCTCCTCTGCTGCAATCTATATTCTCGGACACTCTCACTTGCTGTCATTAACCGAAAGGTCTCTCACTGGAATCATCGATACTTGACCCACCACTTGCTGTCTCCACTCAAGACTCAAAATTATCCGAAATTCAATGCATTAAATTTGGATACCTCGATACATCACATGGGACCTCACGACGTCTCGTCTCATCCACTGATCTTCATATTCCACAACCTGGAATTGGTTGTCTAATCAACTTCTGCCCTTTCCAAGCTGAATAACAGCCCCATCATTTAACCAGAATTTCTCAACCGCCGAACTCACCCTACGAGCCAACCATCGCGAATTCACCATTATGACCTTGAAGAATTCCCGTTCACCCCAAGGTCTCCGATCAACGGCCACTTTCCGTGGAGGCACTCATCCTTTTCAAACATAACACATGCATTATCTCGCTCTGCACCTCGTCTCAATCACTAACAACCTTGGGCTCAATGAATTCGCACCGCCAGTCTCTATATCCAGATCTATAACCATTCTCGATCGAATCTCTGATCCCCTCAATAAAATACCCGGTTCTCCCCCACTTAGGGTTCGAACTATCCGCAATCGGCGCACCAGCAATCTATCACACCGACTGTTCCCACCATTAATCATCGCACCTACTCTTGGAAGGTGCTACGCAACGCTCGATGATCTCCCGACAGGGATCGAGCAACTCCAAGTGCCCTGAAATTCAAATGAAATCCTCAGAACTTCCCACCATGACTGCCTCTAGTCATTCAGAATCTCACACCATTCCATCACCGGACTGTTGGATTAATGTCTAAGTCCATAACTATATTTGGTATGTACTTGACCCGACCCGGCATGGTCCATTTGGGTTGCACTTCACCGGCACAATTTATATGGATAGTATTTTGAGAATAGTATATTTATGATTTATATTAATATATTATAAGTTCTAATATATTAATATATAATCATATTATTTAATTAGTATTGATCAAGAATTTATTTATAATTAATTAAGTGATCACAAGGAACTAATTAAATATGGACTCTTAGATATATATGTGTAGTGGGCCAAGTTCATTTAGGTTGGGCTAAGTCTTCATGGATAGTCCATGGAGCTTTAACCCATGGATCCTAGGAAATGAAAGGTCATGGGTATTAGGGTTTAACCCTAATCCTCCACACTATATAAAGGGTCTTATGGTTCATGAAATTAGGCTAGTGGCTAGTGTGGATACACTAAAGAGGGCAATAACCGATTTCATAAGTATGAGCCAAGTATCCATATTCTCTAAAGTCTTCCAAGGTGTTTTGGTGATTTGTGATTCCACGTGAGGCTTCCACACTATTGGTGTTAATGTTTTAAAGAATTCCATAACTTGTTCTTAAGTTATGGAACATGGAAAGTTTCATCATAAAACACCATTAATTCCATAAGTTATGGAATCCAAAGGTTTTCAAGAATTACAAAACTTGCCCTCAAGTTTTGGAATTTGAGAAAAGTTTTTTATGAAAAAAAGAATTGAATTCTAAAACTCTTGGGTTCATAACTTAAACAATTAATTAAATGGTTTTAATTTTGAGTTTAATAATTGGAATTATGATGTTTTGTTGAATAGTTCAAATTAACTCTTATGGACTTTATTAATAGTTAATTAAAGCGTTTAATTAAAAAAGTATTATTAAATCCATAAATATATGGTTTGAGTTTAATTAAATTAAAAGTCTAGTTTAATTAATAGATTAAACCACCAAGTATTTTAAATGTCTAAAATACACCCTTATACTATTATAATATTAAAATTTTAATATATTATATGTATAAGAGCAAGTCGTCTTACCATTAGTAGACCTCATTCACGAAGCCGGTCTATAAGGGGGTATAAGGTTACTGCCTATAAAATGGCAGTTTAATGGGTGTCCACTCTCACTCACCGCTTCCTTGACCGGTGGAGGGTCGTTAGCCGAACAGGTAGGACAAGGACTATAATTCTCCTTCATTATAAGTATAATGATAAATACTAAGTAACTAAACACTTATAAATTCCCAATCTTAGTTACTTAGGAAAATGTGAATAAGGTGCTAATCCATGAAATTAAACTTTGCACTTTGTTTAAGCTGTTAGTGGAGCATGTGTGGTTAACCGACACACTAACCTGGACTTAACAAGGTAGGCAAAGGGTAACTTAATGTTTATCATAGTATCGTTGGAGCGTGTGTGGTTAACCGGCACATCGATTGAGGGGTAAATATTAAGGGTACCAAGTATATTTGCATGGTTACTTCACACCTTGTTTTGTGATCCTCGGCATCCCAGTCACAAAACCTGAAGGGCACACTCGAGATTGAAACATGCCATTGAAAATTTCAATGAATCTCAAAAGAATCTAGGAGTTTCAAAACCAATTAAAACCTAATAATACATTTCGTTTATCTTGGTGGAAATTGGTGAATCGTCATTCACCTACCTTCAAATATTTTATAGCTTGGATTACGGCATCCCTCTTCCAAGTTATAAAATATTTTGTTGGGTCCTAGCCTTAATATATCATATTGGGTGTTATATTAAGGACTTAAATCAACTTTACGTGAATTTCTCCCATTCTTGATGTCTGGTTTAGACAACAATGATCTTCCCAAACCAAGCTTTCCTAATGAATATGACTTCCCGAGTTTGGCTCATGGAAGTCATACTTCTCTTCCTCCACCTCCTCCAATTATTCTCCCTAACCCACAAGTTCAAGGTCACTCAAGCCCTAATGGCAAGCAAGGTCTATGTGTGATCACATCTTAGAGATGAAGTCACATATTGACAAGCCGGGAGAGTTGGGTGTCAAAGTCTTGAGAAAGTTGGATGTTCAATCACTTTCTAAGTCACATAGTGAGTTCCTTTGGGACTACTATGAAACAGACTATGACATGAACCTTAATGATCATATCTATTTGCTTGGTGCTGCTGAATCAGCAATGATTTGGAACGATAGTAAAGCAAATTTGATTAGAAGATCAACTTCCCAAAAACTTTATGGACAGTGACAATGGTGACACTGGAAATCCAGAAAAAGCATTCTCTTCCCAATGGAAAGGGATTGGCCATAGTCAACCCGGTTGACCAAATGGTAAAGAGAAAGGCTAAGTCTGAGATAGTCCCATTACCAAAGGGTCCATATGTTTATTTTGCCAAAGGAATGGGCGTTGATTGCAAAGCTGCCAAATTTACCTAAGGATGTTAAAGTCAATAAGTTTGACTCTACATCAGGTAGAGCCCATTATCTAACTCTGTTAAGTTCTATTCTGAGATCCTCATTACATGATGTGACTGGGTCACATGTTGATATTTTAAGAATCAAAGAATAGAGAGAAATCTTAAAGGAAGTATATGCTGATTCTGATCGCGAAGGTGGATTTCGATCGCATCAGAATTTTGAGCAGTTGCTTAAGAAGTTATGATATATTGCTAAGGAATAGATAACAACAATTTTCCATGTGGATTGTAAGGATAAGTTTTTCCGCAAAGTTTTAAAATAAAAGAAAATTGTTTAATTTTATTTATTTGAAGTATCCTTACAATGGCATTTGTGGAAAATTGTTGCTTATATGATTCCACTGACAGCAATATTGGAAAATGGATTTGATTCTTTCATTTGTGGTAGTGTCTAAATTTACCAAATCAGGAAAGTTCCTCATCACCCAAGTTTCAATTGGACCGAAACTTGGAATCATGCAAGTTGAATAGTATGATGAATAAGAACTTTCAAGCATTGGAAAATCAAGACTAATTACTTGTTCACATGGATGTGTGAGTCAAGTGAAGGACTAAAGGGATCGAGTACACATTCTTGTGCACTGGTCATGTCCACCACAAAGCTCGTTAAGACTATTTGATTTACTAAAGTTTAGTAAATATGGTTATACTTACAAGTTTAAGTATAATTCTGAAACATTGGAAAAGTCTCAATGTATGGCAGAACGAATGGGAAGAATCAAACTAGGCAGAAAGATAAAAGTTTCTCAAATCTGAAAAGATGGGAGAGTACTTTAGTATCATGTTTGTGATCATCTTAATGATTTAGAAATCATATCACAATTAGTCCTCTAAAGGTCATCTTAGTGCATTCTTATGACTAAGAAGAGGAGTCATGAATTGTTGAAATGGTTAGATCAGGAAGATGAGTCATACTTCGTTCCAAAACAATTCTTAGAGTCATACTCCAAGATTGTAACTTGAGTGACATATCTTAAAGAAAGGTTTAAAACACTTGTCAAATGTAAGAGTAAAAGTGTCCTACTCTTGTACATTTGAAATTGGTAAGTTGTGATGTTTTGGATAAAACAAAGACCAACTAAGGCCAATTGTGTGAAGTGTTTGTCTTGATAAAGAATCCGCACTATCTCTTGAATATTTGGCAAGATAGTCTTATATGTCAAGAGGATAGTGGGAGTCTTAAAGATCCTAAAAAGAATTTCAAGAACTAATCAAGAATAAAACCTGAGGTTCTTCACTAGCACACGACTTGAGGTTTATAACCTATCGTGTTGACATATTCTGTGCCCATTCCAGTTAAAGTTGGCTTTGCATAGGAGTTCTGAAAGTTCTCAATTGGTTGCATAACAGCTTGGAAGCAATGGCAGGCCCTGTACTGCCAGGTGGCAAGAAGTTAAGATTGCATAAGTTCAGTCCATATGAGTTTGGATTTGTCATTATCCTTGTCTTGTGACTATGGTTTTGACGATTCACATGGATAAGAACACATACACCATAAAATCTAAGGGTCATAAGGTTTCTCTCCGATTCATGAAAATGATGGTGAGGAAACACTTCCACCAAGTAGATTTGAAGCAAATGGCAAAAGGTCTAAACAATTGAGACTATGATTACGGCATCCCTTTTCATAGTTCTGAAATTGTTTAGACACACATGCATGCTATCTAAGGAAAGGTGTATGATTTTGATAAAGTTTTATCAAAGCATCTCGTATCAGAAATCTGAACTTTGGTAAGAAAGTCAATAAAGTATTGATTTCTAGAAGTCCAACTGATTTCTGAGTACATGTCAAAGCTAGTGGGAGCATAAGTGTTATGCTAATAATCATCATGTTAGTGGGAGCATGATAATTATTGTTAGTGTTGCAAGTTAGCAATGTTAATTATAGAAAACAAAAGTTTCAATTCGTGAGGCTGCAGGGATTGAAAAAGTTGTTTTGCTATAATTAAGGGAGAGGATATACTTCATTTCAGTTCTAAAGGCTTAGATTGAGACCTTAATCATCTTTAGTCAAGAATATATATATGAATTTCATGTTGGATTGGTTCAACTTAAGGAAATTCTATATATTGCGTTCTCAAAATTCGATTATGATTACGGCATCCCTCTTCATTGTCAAATTTTGAAAACATGGCAAATAAAAATATTGTAGCAAAAGACTGGTCTAGAATCATGTCTTTATGTGAGACCTCATGAATCGTGTACCATTTGCTTTGGGTACAGGATCGATTGCATGTGCTATAATATTTGTCATTTCTAAATTTTTCCAAATGCCTAGAGGCATTAAGAAGGGAAAAGGTCTAGAATTGGATATGACTAAAATGATTAAGCAATTGTCGAGGACAATCTCAGGTTTACCAAAGATTGGTTGCTTAGGGACAGTTGGAAGTATAGTGCTAATATTGGAAGGACCATATTGACATAGTCTGAAAAGAGGCAACTCTTGTTCAGAAGCGGTAGTCAAAATGGGAATATTGAGTTGTATTCATAGATGGAAGCAATCTGTGTAAGGTTAAAGAAACTTAATGCAAGAAGCATGTTCAAAGCAATGCGCTTTGAGTTTGAGACATCGTTTCCATGGAATTGCTCTCCATTGGGATACTCTGTAATGATTGTTGTCAAGCCTTTGTGGCTTTGTGCATAATCATTACAAGAGGAACAGTGCATATAAGTTTAAAATCTAAACAAATTTCGATAAATGATAGGAATTTGGAATTCTTACATTTAAGACAAGGATTTGGGAGTGTGAAAAGAGAATCATTGAAATTATGTTCAATTGATCTAGTTCACAAAGAAAAGGATCATAGACAAACATAGAGTTCATACTTGGTGTATGGCAAAGCTATTGTTTAGAAAACATAGTGTACATGCTTGGAGCATGGGACACCTAGTGTTTTAATTCAAGTATAATGTTGATAAAACCGACACAATGAATAATGAGTAATCAGTATGGGGATAAATAGAAAGTGTTTTATTTATATTCATAGGTTTTGATACCATATTAGATTCATTTATTCTTGTGTTTCACTTTGCATGTTTTGACTTCCATAATAACTAGGTTATTCTTCCGGATTGACTAAGTTATTCAAACCATCCACAGTCGGTCATATGTTGGAAGTAGATATGAATCAAGACTGTCATGGGTTGGCTGGTAGAGGTCCAAGTTGGTGGACAAAGTTGTGCTACAACACTCATGAGTGCTCAAAAGTTCTGAGTATTGGATTCAACCCGCGCTCATTTGAATCACTTCATGGATTTTATCACGAGTGATCATGAGACGATAATATCTTATATTCTTCAAACCTAGAGATATGAGTTGTTACTATGAGTTGGTTGTACATTGATTGCACGAAATGCATTCGGTAACTCGATGTTATAAAACGTGCCTTTGTGTATGATTCAACAAGTAGTAGAACAAGCCATATGAGTAGAAGTTTATCCATTCCTTTTACCTTCGGGATAAAAGCGATATCTGTGGGCCCCTCGATGATTTAGTGATGACACATGTGAGTGCTTGGCCAAGCCAGGACTGATTTGATTTGTTCAATCAGTCAGTCGTCATAAATCAAAAATCGGGAAACAACAAATGGACAGAGAGAATGATTATAATCCATGTCTCAGTCCATATGATATCTAGAATGGAGGAATATATGATCCCTTATCTAATGGACAAGTCATTGACAAAGGTCAGAGTTCGTTGACAAGATCAGAGTTCGACAGCGGCTTTAAGAGCTACGATTGCCAGTTGGTTTTTGAAGTCATACTCAATAATAGTTTTAGACTTATCCAAGTGGGAGACTGTTGGATTAATGTCTAAGTCCATAACTATATTTGGTATGTACTTGACCCGACCCGGCATGGTCCATTTGGGTTGCACTTCACCGTCACAATTTATATGGATAGTCTTTTGAGAATAGTATATTTATGATTTATATTAATATATTATAAGTTCTAATATATTAATATATAATCATATTATTTAATTAGTATTGATCAAGAATTTATTTATAATTAATTAAGTGATTAAAAGGAACTAATTAAATATGGACTCTTAGATATATATGTGTAGTGGGCCAAGTTCATTTAGGTTGGGCTAAGTCTTCATGGATAGTCCATGGAGCTTTAACCCATGGATCCTAGGAAATGAAAGGTCATGGGTATTAGGGTTTAACCCTAATCCTCCACACTATATAAAGGGTCTTATGGTTCATGAAATTAGGCTAGTGGCTAGTGTGGATACACTAAAGAGGGCAATAACCGATTTCATAAGTGTGAGCCAAGTATCCATATTCTCTAAAGTCTTCCAAGGTGTTTTGGTGATTTGTGATTCCACTTGAGGCGTCCACACTATTGGGGCTAAGCTCTTAAAGTTCAAGACTTCAAGCTTCATTAAAAGTTATGTATTCTAACTTGTTATATTACCCAAGTATCAAGGATTGTATGCTAGATAGGGTAATACCTTGGAATATTCATATTTGCATGTATAATAGAGAAAACATAGATCCAAGGTATTTAGGGTTGCATGTACACTTAGGAGTGTTAGAATGCTCAAAACCCAACACGGACCTCCCAACTGTCCAGTATTAACTCTGACTCTTAGTCTGGAAGTAATGATCTACCGTACTCCTCATCATCGACTCCTCAACCAACGTTCCATCACGTCACTTATCATAAGAGCAGAAACCATATTTCCACTCTTAATACCCATCAAAGACAATAAGGGCCACCGCCCTGATATACTCCTCTTGATCGTCCGACGTTGCAGCAAACACATGCCCTACTATACTCAATTAGGGTGTATCCTGGTCCTTGACCATCTCAGTCCCCACTGACGACCTGTTCAAGCTATATCTTTACCTCGCGGCAGACCTACTGCCATATACTCTGGTTGGAGATCACCATCCGTGCAATCCCACAGGGCTCACCCCCAAACTCAAAAACTGAAATCTCATCACCTCTTACGTCTCCCACAGGAAACGGAAATAGCACCACTCGGGTCACAGAAAGTGACCTCTCCACTATCGGCCGGTCGCCCAGCCCAGACCGTATTCTCCCATAATGCACCATCCCTACTCATCCCTGAGTCTTGCGACTCCAACTGGCATATCACCCACAATCCCTCAGAGCTCACTCGATTTCCCTTTTCAAGGGATGCTCCACTAAAACTTGTTCATCAAGGCCTTCTGGCCCCATACTCATTCACCACTGATCTCAGTCTAGACAATCCCCACGGAATAACCGGTAAAAACCCGAAATACTAACCGCCACATGTCATGGTACTCAAACCGCATGGCCACCTCTCGATCTGCTATGAATCATGGTACCTGCACCATGTTATCTCCTCTTAATCTTCTACGAATCATGGTACTCGAACCTTGTTCCCTCTTCTCATTCCACCTCACATCATGACACTCGAACCATGACATCACCTCTCGACCTGCTACAACTCATGGTACTCGAACCATGACGCCACTTCTCAATCTGTTACTTATCATGGTACTCAACCCATGACATCACTTCTCAATCCGCTACTTATCATGGTACTCGAACCATGTCATCACTTCTCAATCCGCTACTTATCATGGTACTCGAACCATGACATCACTTCTCAATCCGCTACTTATCATGGTACTCGAACCATGACATCACTTCTCAATCCACTACTTGTCATCCTCCGGATAAGCCTTCCGGATCGCCGCGGTCATCTCGTCATGAATCATACGGCGAATCTCATCATCGCTAACACCGCTGCTCTCCGGTGTGTGTGGTGTACCAACCATGATGTCTCTGAAACATAACACAAAGATACCATAGACTCGATCGAGTATCCTCGCACTCGATCACCCAACCCTACTTGTTCCTTGGTACCCTAAGGATTTTTACTTGGACTGCTCACTGATCCGGTGTTTTCAGTAGTACGGGTCCAATACTACCTTCCACACCGCATCAGCATTCATTCCAAGTCCTCCTCCTAGGATCCCAGATCACAAGTACTCTACATCTCGCTAAACATAGGCTACCCTTCGGTAGACTTCTCATAAGCTCCTCACTGCTACCTACTCACTCTCGAAGCATCTCAAAGCAGCAGTAATTTCCTAGGCTAAGGCATCACAAATCAGGCCACTCTAGTCCTAATATGAATACCTAGCCTACTCTAGCATGCATAACATATCATATCATATCTCGTAACACATAATGTAAGGGTATTTTGGGAAATCACCGTTCGGGCGCTGGCTGATCGTACACACTGCTCTGTTCTGCCTTTCTCAAAATCTTTTACTCTTTTAGAAAAATTGTTTCTTTTCTGAAAATTTTCCTCAAATCCTCAGTTTGAGTTCAGATACACCCGAAGGTGCATCCGAATCCCTCAAACCAAGGCTCTGATACCAACTTGTAACGACGTAAATTTTCAAAACAATTTTTCATTTTTAAATCATCAAAACAATATCATAACAAACTGTAGCCAATGTCATCATAACAACAATTCCCAGAATCTCAAAACATAATCTCTATGAGTGTGTACAGATCATGTCGGCGCCTTCCCGCGATCCTCGCTAGTACCTGAAACACATAACACAACAACTGTAAGCATAAATGCTTAGTGAGTTCCCTAAAATACCACATACAACACATACGCCTTTCCAGGCCAGAGGTCTGTAGGATCTTCCGATCCAAGTGTCTCAGGGGACTTCCGTCCCGAATCCCGGTAGACCTTCCGGTCCTACCCGTATCGACCTTCCGGTCCGTAACCTCCTGACCTTCCGGTCCATGTCATCTTGACCTTCCGGTCCATATCATCTTGACCTTCCGGTCCTTACCATACATAACATACATAGCACATACATATCACATAACCGCATATAGCACATACATCTCATAGCATACAAGACCTTCCGGTCACACATAGGTACCCTTCCAGGTACAGTATAGTGAGAAGACTCACCTCGATGAAGTCGGATAACTCTCGTGCTCAACGTCCCGACCTAGCCTCCTCCTATTATTCAAATAACATCTCCGATCAATATTCTCTCATAGTTTCATCTCTAAAGATTGGGTAGAAGGCCATTCTACCCCTCTCTGAACTCTCTTGAATCAGTCTTGACCAGAACCCTAAAGTCAACGAAAGTCAACGGTCAAACTTTGACCCGACTCGTCGAGTGCACAAGGGCGACTCGGCGAGTCCATGCAGGTCCTCTGAATCCTTCCAGCCTCTCTTGGCTCGTCGAGTCATCCTTCCACTCGACGGGTTCCTCCGGTCACGAATCGCGGGGCAACCCCGACTCGACTCGTCGAGTCCACTTATGGACTCGGCGAGTTGCTCCCATAACAACTCTCAAATGACCTTCTGAGGTCATATCTGTTTCTCTAAACTATAGATCTGACTTCTCCACAACCAATAACCACGTAAAGGTCGAAACTTGACTCATATGCAAAGCACCCAAGGCTTTCCTTGGTGAAATAGCTTCTAAAATGGCAACCTAGTCTCCTTTCCTCCATAAACCAACATAAAGCAGAATGGGGAAGGTTCTCTGGACCTCTATGGGTCCAGATCCGAGGTCTAACACAGCAAGGGACCATAAACTCAACTTTTCAAGCCCTAAAAGGTTATAGAAAACCCTAGATCATAGATCTTAACCCAAAACAGGAAGGGAGTTCGATTTGATACCTCAATAGTGTAGATCTGAACTTGAAAACCCTGGATCCACAGCTCCCTTGACCTCCTCTTGCTGGAAACAACTTCTCCTTTGCTAAATCACACCAAAATCGATCAATATGGCCTTATCACTCTCTCAACTCGCTCAAGCTCTCAAGGGGCACTCTCTCAGGGCAGGTAGCCGCATAAGAGGGCTATAAGGTCCTTTAAATAGGGCTCAGGCCTGGGGATTTAGGGTTTCAACCTACAGCGTGGACTCGTCGAGTCCCCCCTTTCCGACTCGTCGAGTCCGCTCATTAATCCAGTCAGCAAACGCGCTCCTACTTGACGAGTCCAAGCGTCGACTCGTCGAGTCCCTCTATTTTACAAAAAGAAAACATGATCAAACATAATACCTGGAAATCCGGATGTTACAGTAACAAGCATAGGAAGCAGTTACTCACGATTTGGAAGCTTGAAGTGGGTTTAAAGCCACCAAGAACTAGTGTGTGTTCTTGGTGAAAGATGAAGATCTAGCCAAAGATGAAAAAAATGAGATGAAACATGGATTCACCACTAGATAAGGTAATGTAGCAACAAATCAAGGTAGGAAACACTTACAACTTTGATGATCTTGGAGAGAAATGTGATGATAGTTGAGAGAGAAATCCGAAATCTTGGCTTAGGAGTGTGTAAAGTGTTGAAAAATGGATGAGTGCCACTTATATAGAGGGGAGTGTACGGCCAATAGGTGGTGTACGGCCGTACACCCATGTGTACGGCCATACACTTCTTCTGAAGGAGTGTTTGGCCCGAAATGCTACTTTACGACTTTACTAGCTCATCCCTAAACCCAACCTTGATTGTACTTAAGCTTAGAATACTTAAACGGACTCTAAACAATGCTAAAAGATAGCAGAAACGAGTCTGAGTTTGACTTAATTGAATGGTTTGTACAAGAGAGAAATTTCGGGTTGTCACAGAATGTCATATGATA
Organism: Lactuca virosa; assembly: GCF_052849685.1. NCBI lineage: Eukaryota > Viridiplantae > Streptophyta > Magnoliopsida > Asterales > Asteraceae > Lactuca > Lactuca virosa. Next base: position 127,224,518 of record NC_136430.1, read on the forward strand.
GTTCTTTGGATCGGGGTGCTACTGCACGAATGTTGCTTGCTTTGTGCTTTTTGGAACTCTTGAATGATGGGAGTCAGCTACTAAGTGAATATGACGATATTCAGGAGGTGGATGGCTGGCATCATGAGGGGTTCTTCAGCAGCTGATGGCAGGGTGAGGTTGGGAACCTACGAAAGCCTAGGATATGCTCCAGTGAGTTTAATGGGGCGGTTCGGTGAGGTTTGGAACCTAGGGGGAAGCCTAGGAGGTGCTTCGGTGGATATCGTGTTGCTGTTTAGCAGACATTTAGTACATCAGTGGAGTAAGTGACTTAGAGGATTCGGGAGGATTTTTGAGGAAAGTATGGATAGGTGTGGAAGGTAGTATTGGGCCCATACTACTAAAAGCACAAGATCCATACTCGAATCGGTGAGAGTCTTGGAGAATCTAAGAAGCTTAGGGAAGGAGAATTCTTGATTATGCTCCGATCGTGGGAATAGTTTCCTTGCAGGTTGAGGTAGAGCACGCATGGGGACAGATCGGGGTTTGGTCCCGGCTCCGGTGGTCAGCCAGTTAGTGAAAGGACTGCCAGTTATTTGAGTTCGCTTTGGATTAAGGATATGGAAAGTGTTTTCCGCACTAGTCCCTACCCCTTAGGAGCTAAGGTTTTGTTCGCCTTGGATCTCTTGTATTGGGCGGCAAGGATTGATTGTGCGATCTATTACGCTTTCGGGATTGGAGACTATGTCTTGGGAGTAGTTTGCAGCCAAATTTAGGGTAGAGGTTGCTTCAGCTACTGCAGTTGGGCCGTGGACGATTAAGCTGGTGAGTGTGTCAGGGTGTGAGACCCTAAATGATATGGTTTGTAGAGCCCGAGATCGGGGGACTGATTTAGAGAACTCTGGAATGGGATCCAGATTCTGGCTTCGGCTCAGTAGCAGGACCTGGGACAATCGATGCACGGTCGCGGGAGTGCATCTCATCGGAAATTACTCGCAGAGTTTTGGAATGGACCTCGGTGGTCTTCCGTTCATCCAAGGAAGGGATTTTGGGAGTTTCCGATAGTCGTCTCGGGGCCTTTCGGGCTGGAATTGTCACGGGGCAGTTAGGGGCCCATATGGAGCCCAAAGCCTATGGATGCCTAGAATCCTTCAGGAAGGAAGATCCTACTGTTAGTTCCTATTATTTGGATCGGAAGGGAGTATTGCACCATGTTTGCGAGTATGTTATCTTCTGCCACCTCAAGTGGATCTCGGGAATTTGTACCGCTTTGGAATTTTGATTAAGTTTAAATAATTTAGATCTCGGTTCGGTTCTCTTCTACTTTATGAGTTATCAAGGATTTTCATATGCCATTCTGCATGCCGAGGAGTCTTTGATGAATCCTCAGATGGGCGTATCTTGCGGAATGGGTCCCGCGTGTACCGTTATTGTTTCGGGTCTTTGTCGGAATATGTTCAGGATCATTGCTTGGAGGACCTTTGGTCAGGAATAAGTGGGGTAGTTCTCCAGTAAAGTCAGGGTTCAGTGGTTTTGTCATCTGCTCGGGTATGATCGACATTTGCCAATGGAAGAACATTGGAGTTTAAGGAACTACCGTTGCTAGGAAAGGAATGGTAGCATGAAGATGGTGGTGTCAGTTGCGTGAGTTGTTTGATCATTGGATGTGTCAAGGGAATCGTACCTTCGCGTGGACTAAAGTCGGTTAGAGTTTAATGATTCTGTGAGGATAGAAATTAGGGTAGAGGTTCGTCAGTATATGGCAAGAGTTATGGTTCTTAGTCATCGGCATTAGAACTCAAGGAATTGGTACGATATTATGGGAGGTGATTTGGATTATCAAACTGGATAAGGTCTGAAGTGTATTCTTCCGGATTCCAGGAGTTGGGTAATCATTGAGATTGGTTAGTAATGGATCACTAGCAAGGGTAAGCCCCGGTCGTCAGCAGATCGATCGTTGGGGGGGGGGGGTAAGAACGATTGGGATTCCTTCAATTCTCATGTGCCCTGAGAACTTATCGAATCGAAGTGGGGGAGAATCATTCAGGTATTCAGCAGCAGGATCAGTTATGAAACTAGGATGAGTTTCGCATCCCCGTCAGGGAGGAAGGCGGCCCAAGTGGCTGTTTGGTTTGAGGGTTGTGTGAGTTGGGAGTTCGGTAAAACTTCCCAGCATGTGAATCGCGTCTTCTTGGTGCTTGATAGAAGAATTTGGGGAATCATGTTGGGTTCCAGTCATGAATTGAGTTCAGTTTGGGTGTTCGGTCGAGTGCGTGCTCGACTCTATGTGCATTTCGAATTAATAGATTAGGTCGAAATTGTTGTAAGACTGCGGGGGAGCCGTAGCATTCACTACTGGTCAGTTAGGGCAGAAGTGTTGTAAGACTGCGGGGGAACCGTAACATTCACTAATGGTCAGTTACGGCGAAAGTGTTGTAAGACTACGGGGGAGTCGTAGCATTCACTAATAGTCAGTTGGGATGAAAGTGTTGTAAGACTACGGGCGAGCCTTAACATTCACTAGTAGTCAGATAGTGTGGGAAGTGTTGTAAGACTGTGGGTAGCCGTAGCATTCACTGGCGGCCAGATAGTGTGGGAAGTGTTGTGAGACTGCGGGATGACCCGTAGCATTCACGGATTCTTTCAGACGATTAGGCCAGGGTGGGAAAATTCGCAATATTTTGGGTAGACCACAACATGATTGGAATTGGGAAACGGTAGATCGTTGGAGACCGAGCATGATGTAAGACTACAATTAATCTGGTAGCATTCACTTTTCACATTGGATTCGGTGGCGACAGGTTTTCAGGCTACTATGATCGGATGGACCAGAAGGATTGATGGAGCCATGAGTGGCGATATAGCTAGGGCAGTTATTACTAGTCGAAGTTGCCTTCGGAGGTCGCATGAGGCGACTGCAAGATTGCTCGTTGGCTCAGCAACCGGGCAAGAATCCAGTATTCCGGATGTGGGCAGACCAATTGGATCCAGGGAGGCCTCATTTGCTAAGGAAAACAGCTAGGAGGCGGTGTGATGCCTCGAGTAGTGGTAGTAATTTGGGATCCTTATGGGAGTAGCTTGTAGGCTGGGAGGTGCCAAGCCCACTTACAGTAGGATTGTATAATCTCAGAATACTTGATTTGACCCTATTGTGCAGCTCTTGTCTGATTCCTAATCGTTGTAGGGATAAGTCTCCTACTCGAAGGATTATCTGAGCTTTCTGTCAAGTATAAGTGTACTGCAGAGAAATTTGGTCTGTGACTCTGTTTTCTAGTGGGAACCTCAAGTTATCAGAAGTTGAGTATCCAGTTGGGAAATAAGTGCAATCAATTCGGCAATAAATCAGTGTGGGCGGTCTTTCAGGAAGACAGACCATCTCGTGACTTCAGATTTCAGATTGAGTAAATGTGATCATGTTGCAAGGAATTCGTTCATCTTCGGGTTTTAGAACCCTGTGAGGGATGGTTTTGGTTGCCGTAGAAAGGATGGGGTATGCTTGTGGTTATGGTCGTGTTACTCAAGTTGTTTGGCATGTCAGGAGTCGTTAGGAATGATTTCGAGGACGAAATGTAATTTAAGTGGGGGAGAGTTGTAACATTCCATTTGAAATTAAGTAATTAAATAATAAACTCTGAAACCCATGATGTAAAATTATATTTTATATTATTTTATAGTATCCCTAAAACCAATAATAATTTAGCAAGGTGTTGGTTCCGGGAGTTAAAGGTCATAATTTTGGAATATTGGGGGTGAAGTGTAATTTCCAGATTGGTTTGTAAAGATTTTCAGAAGCCAGGGGGTGTTTGGTAAATATTGGACTTAAATTGAAAGGATTTTGGAATGCTGGGGGCTAAAGAGTAAAATATGGATTTAGATTGTTATGATTAGAAAAGGAGGGGCCGAATTTGTCAATAGTCTGAAGTTTAAAGGAAGATGGGATTTAAGACCGCCATTTCTTTCCCCTCGTCGCGTACATGAACCCTAACCCTAGCCGCATTCTTCAGCCACCACCACCTTTTTTGGAGTCCTCTCAGCCGTCACCTCCACGTTGTTGCTTGAACGATCGTCTCTCCTCTCGCCGGCGAAGTCGTGGTCGAAGATGCAACGTCAGGAAAGTCGGAAACTCTAGGAACCGGGGCTGCTGCTGCCGTTTTCTGGTGGATGCGACCTCTATTTCCCCGCTGCTTTCACCACTGTGGAAGACGAACGCTGCCTTTGGGGGTGTCGCGGCAGTAGACAATCGGAAGAGTAGTCTATGGGTGTTGTTGCTACTGTTTCCGGTGGGAGTCGCCCACATCTTTTCTCCTTTATCTCCATCTGTTATCGCGTCCTTTCCGCCGCCGCCGCTCCGAGCGGTCGCCGTGAGTTGCTGCCAATCACTATGTCCACCGCATGCCACCGTGAAGGGAGGTTGTGTTCGAGTTTCGCAATCGGGTGTGTATTTTGGATCTAATTAGCACGCGATTGGGATGGAAACCCTAATTAGGTTTTAGAAAACCTTAATTTTGGATATGTTAGTTTGGAATTGTCGGGACCCACATTTTGGACCATTGGGATTGTATTATGAATTACACCCGACCACATCGTATGATTGGCCTGGTAGAATGATGGACTTAATGGACTAAGTCCTTAATGGGTTAAGTGTTTTTAATTAACCCTAATTGTCATTTTATGTGAAAACCCTAATTGTATTGGGTATTTAGTAGGACTTTTCTGTTGGGCTTAGATATTTGGATTCTTGATGGGGCATCTAATAAGATGTATATGGACTAGGAAATTTGGATGGGCTTTAGGTTAAGGCCCATGTGAGGGGTTTGGGCCAAATTTGGAAAATTGGGCCATATGTTGGGCCTTGGTTCATTGTTTGGCTTTTGTGCCTTCAGAGTGTATGTTTGACCTAATTATTAATTGGGTGTTGTTTTGATGTTGACAGGTCGGGAATCTGTCAACCAGTAGCTGGAGTTTTATCCGCGGGACTTCAGCAGTGCGAGGTGAGTCTCCTCACCATACCAAAGGGTCGAAGGCACCATGGTCGACCCATTCAGTAAGTTGTGATGCTTATTGTGGAATCATTATTGATATGCCTAGTATGTATTTGAATGTGCTAGTACCTTATTAGTTAGGCATGGAAGACCCCGGGGGGAGCCCGTGGCAGTTGGATATCATACCATGGGGGGAGCTCGTGCCATTCCAGGTAAAGACCATGGGGGAGCCCATGACACATAGGTATAAGACCCTGGGGGGAGCCCATGGCATCCTGGAGTAAGACCCTGGAGGGAGTCCACGACATCCCTATATGTTTATATATGTGTTATGTGGTATGCTACTTATTTCTGTGATATGTGGTATGTTGTTTGACTCTGTGTTATTTGCATGGAAGACCCCAGGGGGAGCCCGTGGCAGTTGGATATCAGACCATGGGGGGAGCCCATGGAATTCTGGGTAAAGTCCTTGGGGGGAGCCCATGACATATAGGTATAAGACCCTAGGGTGAGCCCACGACATCCTGGAGTAACACCTTGGAGGGTTTCCACGACATCCATATATGTTTATATGCATGGCTTATGTGATTGATATGGGTTATGTGGTTATATGGATTATGTGGGGTATTCTCTGGGGAACTCACTAAGCTTCGTGCTTACAATTTTGTTTGTGGTTTCACATATCATCGGTTTGGAAAGGAAGGGTCCGGCTTGATCGCAACACACACACCCGTGTTTTCCGCAATATTTGATTTTGAGATGAACTCTGATAAATGTTTTTAATTAGCAACGTTTTTGGAATGTTTGGATTAAATGGTATATGTGTTTTGACTATAATAAAAATGAAATTTTTACCCTGGATTTTTGGGTCGTTACACTAGAGGGTGAAATACTTCTAGATCCAAAGTGACTTAAGCTTCCAAGATGATTTCCTTTCCTTCTCATTCCTTCAAGAACACCAAAAATGCACTCTTAAGCACAAAAAGGCTCACACAAAGGATTAGGGTTTGTTAGGGACAAAATGGAAGATGGAGGCTGATGAATGAAGGGGTCTCAATGAGATAATGATGCTTAAATAGGGTTCAAACCCTAAAAATTAGGGTTTGGGCATCATCCACGTACGCCTTGCGTACCTAAGCGTACGCCCTGCATACCCACAAAAGGGCACGTCCCTCTAAACAAGCCATGGGATCAATTTTGCAACAAATCAAAAAACTTAGGGTCAAAAACAAAATTAACTGAACAAGGGTGTTACACTTAAACACTTTTAGTTTGGTTTGTTTTACACCTGAGAGTTTAGTCAGTATAAATTTTAATTTGATTTGGCGATTATAAGGTGGAGACCTTAATATATGATGGAGATCAACATTTCAATTAGCTTATTATTGTATTCTCCTTTTACATGTTTGGAACCCACTTCCTGATTATTAATTTACTTAAATTTCTAGAGTCGGTCGTACTCTTGGAAGTAAGTAGTGATTCAAGATTGTCATGAGTATTAGTAGATTTTCCATAGTAATTGGGCATAGCATAGAGATTGTGCTAACACTCATGAGTACTTAATAGAGATTTAAGTACTGGAACAACCCGTGCTTACAAATTACTTCCTGGATACCGCCACAAGTAATTCTAAGACGATACTATCTTCTATTCTTCAAACCAAGATACATGTGGGATTTTTCTATATAATTTTTTTATGCACTGGTCTACTCAAACGCTATCTGTAACTTGTAGTTATAAAGGGTAACATGATGAATTAGACAAAAACTATGTAGTTAAAGTTTATTTGTTCCTTCTTCCCTAACAAGAGAAGATATATCTATGGGCTCCTCAATGATTTGGTGCTGACATTTAAAGTTCTTAGTCGTGTCCTGACTAAAATTGATGTGTTCAATTTAGTAGTCAGATGCAGTTGTCAGATATCTATATTGGGAAACATAATCTTGAATTCTAAAATTCACCATTATTTATGTTTCGAATTCATATAGATATCAAAGAACGGAGAAATATGATTAAATTAGAGTTTGGTAGTTGTGTTGGATGTCTAACTCTTTGTTGATTATTAGAGAAGTATTGGACCTCGAACAGTTGATAACTTGTCCAAATGGGAGACTGTTGCAAAGAGTGTCCAAGGTCATTAACTATTGGTGAAATTTCTAATAATAACAGGGTCCTTTTGGGTTGCCCTCAAGACCCAAATTGAGTAGAATAAATAAAGGAGATATTAGTTTATTAATTATTATTTTAATAATTAACTAGAAACTAAATGGAAAATACGGTGGGAATTAATTAAAGGGTTGAATATTCATTAATCACTTGTTTATTAATTAGGAATGTTCCAGAACTCTTTAGAGGATTAGGGTTAGACGAAATCCCTCTTGGGTAAGAGAAAATTTTGTTTTTGGCTCCTTGTCCCACATGGAATGGAGTACAAAACCTAAGAAGGGATCCAAGGCTATAAATAGAGACTTAGGGATCTCATTCTTCCTTGCTCCTTGGCTTGAAGTTTCCCCAACCCTTCTTCCACCCCCCATAAGGATAATTTCTAACCCTCTTAAGGTTTGTAAAATTGACCCTTCTCCTAGTTATTTTTATTCCACTATTTGGTGTCATTAGGTGTGATACCATTAGAGGGATTTTGGTTTGGTTCCTCTCATCCAAGCAACTTCGAGGAGGATAAGATCAAGATCTCAAGCATGGAGATCAAGAGTTAATATAAGAGGTATGTTATTCTTCTTTGTATTTTATATTTTCTATGGTAGTTGTAGTTAGTATGAATCCATAGATCCATAGGTTGCATGTACACTTAGGTATATCATAGTTTGATTTTCCACTACCTATTTAAGTATATTTAATGTGTAGAAAACCAAACAATATGGGCCCATGCTACCGGAAGCATAGGATCCGTATAGGGATCAGAAAGAGTCACAAAGTTACTAAGAAAATGGTTGACGAGTGAGTAGTATGAGGTAGCACTATAATCTAGTTTTGACATATTTCCTTTATATATTACAACATAGTGATGAGTAGTTCGGGTGCGGCACGAGTGATCCAGATAGATTGGGTGTGAGTGATGTTGAGATTCGTGATTTAATTGTTGTCGAGGTATCAACGGTCATGAGGTAGATGATTCCAGAGATGTTAAGGTCTATCAAGACTGAACTAATTGTCATGCTTGACGAGAGATATCTTGTTTGGAACTGATGTTGCTGGTTCCACAACTATAGTCGTTGTCACCGCTGCTTCTGGACAGCAGATAGCCCGAACGGTGACTTATCATGAGTTCTATACGACCCATCCCCTGATTTTGATAGTGGTATGGATCTGATCGCCAGAATGAGATGGATTGTCGATGTGGAGAGTTACTTTAGCATGTGTATTTTTGTCTGGATGAGCTGAAGGTGATGTTTGTTGGATTAAGGTGTCTAGGCTCACAACTAAATTGGTATAAACTTCTAATTAGAAGCAAAGTCCTTTTTGGGTTGCCTTCATAACTATAACATGGTTAACTGACATTTATAGAGAGAGGATAATTTATTAGATTATTATATGATTAATAAACTAATTGGAAATTATAAGGAAATGATTTGTTATATTATATGATTAATATATTAATTGGAAATAGATAATTGGTTTGTTAATTTATTATGTGATTAATAAATTAATATGAGATCAATTATTAAATAACTGATTTGTTAATTTATATGATTAATAAATTAATATGAAATCAATAAGAATTGATTAATTATTAATCAGAATTAATGTGGAATTAATTTAGGCTTAATTAGAATTAATTAAAGGTGTAAGGGGTGAATTCTAGTTGTTCATAATTGAGCACGGAGAGGCAATTCTAATACCTACCACCATATGGACGGTTTTGGGAGCTATTTTAGGTTATCCAGAAGCCTCTTGGTAGTAGATAAGGAAATGATTTGATCTGGGATTATATTTTATTATTTAATCATTCAAATCTTGATTTGTCCCTAAGTTACCTAAGTTATAAATAGGACCCCTTGGGAGCCAAATTTCGTGCATACTCTTTCCAAGAAGCATATAAACGAAAATTATACCTCTCTCCTCTCTTTTCTCCTATCTTCTAGTTCTAGGGTTTTGGTGTGAGCCATTAGAGGCATCATCCTTTTGGTGTTAAGCTTTCTAAGACCAACAACTATAAGGGATTGAAGTGATTTGTTTACTACAATGAATAAAAGGTATGTAATCCTAACTTGATGATTTTGATTATATTAGGGTTCATCTAGTTTTTGTTATTCATGTATGTTGCCTTCAAAGTGTAAGACATAGATCCTTATAGGTTGCATGTGTCATTCTTAATTGTTAAGTGATTTTCCACATTGTACATGTGTTATAACCTATAAAACCCATCAATGTTTGTGTTGAACCTTCTTAAGCAGGGGGCAAAGGATTGGTGGGGTTTGGTTTCTAAGACCCTTTCTCTTTCTGAGTGTGAGGCTATGACTGAGAGCAGTAGACTGAAATGTTTAGAGCATAGTATATTCCATAAGTTAAGAGGAGCTTTCGGGTAGGATTATCTGTCCCTAAAGTAGATGATAGAGTCGGTGACTGAGATCGCCAATAAGTTTACTTAGTCGGTCCCTGAAGTGGATGACAAAGTCTATTTGGTCAGTATTATTTATCAATAGATCATTCAAAACAACTTATTTCTTTCTTATCCTAAAAATATTATCTAATAGTAGAAAACAAATATTACAAAGTATTTCTATTATATTAATGTTATAAAAATATTGATAATATTTATTGGATATATAAAACTAAAAACAAAGTTTTAAAAGGTTTGGACTATATTAAATAGTATCAAAATACCGGTTAATGGATTTTTTATTGTTTGTTAATTCGGCTAATACCCAAAAACATTAGTAAAACCGTAAATTCCAACATATTTTTAATTTTTACCATGATGTCATTTGACTTTCACCATATTGATGTGAAACTCACTAATCTTTTTAATTTCCAATTTTAATTGCTTTGTTAAATATAAATATTATAATATTAATGGTATATTCTTTATGTTATTAACGCAAACCAAAAAATATTTTTAGAGACTATTTTTCTAGGCATTTCAAAAAGTTTAAATTCGTTAAATGTAAAACCAAATTTGAAATGTCAAATTAACTTTAAAATATTAAAAAACAATTTTTTATAATAATTGAATTTTTTTCAAAATGGACTTTACATAAATTAACATTAATAGTTAAAAGTAACATACATATCTAAATTATATCATGTTACCTTACAAACAAGTTGCCGATAGAGCTCATTCATTGATGTAATTCCAATAGATATTTATCATATAATATCGTTCAAAATAATAAAAAAAATTATATATCAAGTTAGTGTAAGAACTATTATTTCATAGTTAATGGTATTAACATAATTATTTTCAATAACATGTATTTGAAAAAATTATAACTACATAACATTATTCTGCGCAACGTGTGAAAATTCGTCTAGTATAATTTAAAAAATGTCATTTTCTTATCATCACATTAAAGTCATTATTGCTCTAATTACAATATTAATTCTTTGTTTTCAGTATAATATACTAAATTTGTTAATTTAATACTATATTAATTTCAAAATACAAATTTAATATACTTAGTTTATTAATTTTAAACCTCCTGTTTATAATTATTAATCTAATATATTAATTTCTTAATTCAAATATGGTGTTAAATTCAAAAAATAAATTTAAATTCCAAATAAACTTATAAATACAAAATTCAAAACCTATTTTTATACATAGTTTTAAAGTTTAAATATAAGATCTAAATCAAAATGTCAAATTAACAACAAAAGTTGATCAACAACTGCTTTTACACTGATAATTATTTTCAAAAGAGAATGTTTTAAAATTATTTAAAAATATTAAAAGATTAGTATGGTGTTAAAAATAGAGCCTACATCGATATAGTTTGAAAAGCATTCAAAAGTTATAAATATTAAATATAAAACCTAAATAAAAATGACAAATTCACACGCAACTTACAAATATAAGTTATTGAAATGACATAATCATAAAAGATGTATATCTAAAAATAACTACAAATCAAGAAATAAAGTTTTTATTTTTTTTATTTTCATGGACAATTAATGCCCTTTCTTCCTAATATTTTTGGTTGTAAGCAACACGCTAATGCATGCCATGTTAGCCCTACGTATGCATAAAAATCCAATTCATTGACACATCAGCACATGATGACATAGAAAACCTTCATGTCACCCGACCAAAACTCTTAGTCATATTGCCACTTTAGCATATGGTGACCATGAAAACCTTCAAAATGTGATAAATGGTAAAAACTTTCCAAAGTTTGGGTATTTACACACCTAAAAAATGTTTTAGGGTAAACCCATATATTTTTTTGACAAGCTTAAGGGCTTTTGTGTCAATATCCCTTATAACATTTTATTCAAATATAAAACAATTTTCACTACTATAATTGGTCTACGGTGGTATAATAACAAAAGTGTAAGTAAATGAGGAATGGTTTGAGTCTACAGATTTGGGTCGGGCTGGCCTTTTATGTCAAGCTCACATGATGAACTAATAGGTTGCTTAAAATATAACGTTATTGCAAAAAAAATTTCAAAATACGATGTCTTAATAAAAAAAAAGATGAAAGTGTAATGCTAAAAGTTGTATAGAATGTGCAAAGTACAATGCTATGCAATAACGATCCGAAAGTAGGTTGCTATAATAAACAAATGTATGAAAGTATGTTGTACTTCTTGCATTTAGCCCTCAGATCGTATAATGTTTCACCATCTCCCCGGATTTGTTCCTCTTGTTGCAGATAGAAGAATTAATGATTTCATCGAGAGCAACAAAGAACTTTAGCCTATTCACACCATCTCCATATTTCATAGATTAAGCAACAATATGTAAAGATGATTTTGATATATTTCATGGTATATGAAGTTGGTTTAAAAAAATTAAAAACGATAAAGTCAAATTACAACCTTTTCCCATCTCATTTTTAAGGGTGTGCATTATTTGGTTCAACCAAACCACACTTTAAATTCGGTTTTTCATTTGGTTTCACTGAAAAACCGAATTTAATTCGGTTTTTCATTCCGTTTCAGGCCAAACCGAATTATGAATTTGGTTTATAGTTTATCAATTACGGTATCATCAACTTCAGACCAAAACAAACCGTATTGCTGAATTTAATTAATTAATTAATTAATCATCTGAAGAATCTGTACTTTTATAGTTTAAAAGTTCAATAAAAAAAACATGAATACATACTAGTTTGGAGGAAAGCTTGACAAGCGACTTGGAAAAAATTTCGAAATTTGGATTTTATGATCTACTGGAACTTTGTTTTTAATATTTGGGTTGGAACTTTTTTTTATATTGAAAGCTCTTTTAATTTTGTGAATAGAAAATTGCAACTTCGGATTTTCTTTTTAACATTAATAAGTGGTTTCCTTGGATATCAATCAACCCGAATTATAATTTGGTTTTTGGTTTCATCCGAATTCCCTAAAATTTAGATTGTTTCCGTTTTATGTTTGTGCCAAAGAAAATTTCAAACCAAATAAACCTAAGAACCACAAACCGAACCATTATACACCCCTACGCTATTTTCTTTTAAACCAAAAGTCCTACCAAATATTTTCTGATTACCTAATCTAACAAAAATCACAAATTCAAAAGTCGTGATTTGCACTTTTAAGTATCCTCACTCGCTTTCTTCTAGTGAGCTATAATGTATACGTTACAAGTATATAAACATAGAAATATATATAATTATATACACTTGAACAAATATTTCATCTTTTATGAAATCATCAAGTCAATTTCATCAATGTTTTTCTCTATGACATCAATGCAAGACCCTACCGATTTCCCCGCTGACATGGCGTTCGCGAGATGAGTTCGTGCTCTTTCGTGGCGGCGTAAAATTAGGATGGTGTTGAGTACCGCCCATCTCACTTGAGAATCCGCCTTCTTTTGAGTGAATCCCAAGCTGTTTAACAACTTATCCAACTATAATACATAAAATTTTGTTGTCTGAATAAATAACGTTTAAAACATATTTGATAAAAAAAAATTGCTATTTGAAATTCTTTTTCCTTTATAAAAAACTGAATAAAATATAATTCAAGAAAGTTTTACCGTGTTAACATCAGAAAGACCTCCTTCAGCATAACCATAAAGAAGGTATTCAGTTGCAACTCCTGCTAATGCTATACATGAAAACCTGTTCAACATCTGAAAACCAATAATAGATTATTTAAAAAAAAATTATAATTTACAAAATTGTAAAACGTAATATTTGTTGTACCTTGGCTGATACTCTTCCTGCGCTTATCTGCACACACAAATTTGCATCAATCAAAACCAATTCAACACTGGAATCTTTTAGAAAGAAACATACACAAATAAACAAAAACACATTGCTAATTCTTGCATTTAGACCTTATTTCAACAGTATTAATCTACAAAATTTGAATTTAGGAAGTGTGATAAGAAGAATCATATGAAAGCTTACTTCTTCAGTAAACTCAAAATCTACAAAAACAGTCCCTGCTTGAACATTGAGTGATCCTTCCCGCTGAAAAGCTTCCAAACTTGATAGTGTATATCCCTTTGGAAGTATTCCCAATAAATAAGCAATCAAGAAATGTCCAGCTTCATGCTACAAGAACATAATCTTCAAAATGGTTATCTCTCAAAACACAAATTTGATAAAAAAAAATGTGTGTGTTTGTGTATGAGAGAGAGAGAGAGGAATTACTTGAATAACTCTGTTGTGATACTTTTGACTAATGTTATGGCCAATAGTATCAAGAACTAGACTGCTAAATCCTCCAGCAAAAGCCACCTATCAACAATCAATTGCATTAGGACTAATGTCAATTAAAGTAAATTTATAATTAATATATATTGCCAGATTTTGGAATAGATACCGAATCAAGTGTCCAAAGGAAAAAGATTCCCAATGAGAAATATAAGAGCTCTTCTGGGCCTAAATCAAACAAATTCCAAGCAGAAATGAACCCTAACAAAGCAGCAATCTGTAGATTTCTTTCTATAGTACCCAGAGTGTTGTCTTTTGGGGATAAAAGAGCTGAAGTCTCTATGCCATTGAGTTTTAATTCATTTAAGCTGTATAGCCTCTGGGGTACCTGTATTAAATCTTCTTATTCAGTCATCAAGAATTCAACTCTACAAGGTGAAAAACATACTGTTACGAAAGGTTGATCTGTAAATCGATGAGTTAATTTGAAGATTGTATATGGATTTGTTTAAATTTCACGGATTTCAGGTAGGTTTTTACCTGCTGAGCAGCACCAAAGCATCTCAAACCGCCTGGTTTAGACTGCAAATCCTTAACCAGAGAGAGTGCAGCTCTATCATCGCCTTTATTGAGCTCCTTATCCAGTTGTTCCAATAACGCCCTTCTCAATTCGCCATTAACACCAGCTTCTGATGATGATGATAAGCTCTTTACATTATGATTATATCTATGTCTTGAAATTGAAGTTGTTGTTCCCCATAATCTCCACTTTAAACTCCATTCTGGGGCTGTGGTGTTGAATGTGGATAACAGCAGACCGCCATTCATAACCCTAACTGAAACAATGCTCGGCTGAACTCAATCCTCACAAGATTACGTCGATGATGCTTATAAGCTTTGTAACACACAAGAAAAATGCACAACAACCAATCCTCGAGATTTTTTGAGAGAATTTCTATGGTTTTCCACTCATGAACGATTGACTGGTAGTCGTGTCGAAAATTGGAGGGTGTTTGGCAAATTAAAAATTACTTTTAACTTTTTAATCATTTTTAACTTTTTTTTAAAAAGTTAAAAATTACTAAAAGTTGTTTGACAAATTAAAAATTTCTTTTAAAACCAACTTTTAGTCGAGAAGGAAAAGTTGGCTAGAGAAAAGATAGGAATTCCTATCTTTTTGTGACTTTTAGCTTTTATACTTAAAAGTCATAAAAGACAAGTCAAACACATTTTAAACACCATCTTTTAGACAAAGTTCTTTTATAAAAAGTCCTTTTACAAAAAAGACTTTTATGTTCAAAAAACAATCCCAAACACACCCTTGGACTGTGAACGCTTGGGTATTGCTTTGCGTTCTCACCCTGGCAGGCTTCCTGAACCACGAACCACTTGTATTTCTCTCATTTTTGGATATCGACTGTTTTTGAGATTAGGATAAGTTTGGTTATTATTTTCGTTTTCAGTTTTAGGAAAAATTAAATAAGTTTTTTGTTTGAAAAATTTAAAAGCTTGGTCAAAATTTATTTATTTTTTATTTTCTGTTTTACAAAATTAGAAAACGTCTCTAAATATGTATTCTTTTTATCAGATTATTTCCATGGTGGCAAGATGTTTGTGGGCAAAGTGAAATGTGGTGGTGGAAAAGGTGGTGATGATGGCGACAATGTTGGTGATGGGGCAAGGATAGAGAAGTGGTGGTGAGGATGGTGACGGCGTTGATGGTATAGCAGTGATGGTGGTGGGGGTGGTGAGGATGGTGATGACATTCATGGTATAGTAGTGACGGTGGTGGATAACTAATTGCGGTAATTGTTGGCCTTTGGAGTGAGAGTTTGGATGTATTTATATTATAATTTTTTTTTTTTGGAATTTGAGAAATATGGAATACAATAATATTATCAGTTTGAGGAAATACCATAAAAACCACAATATTTTCATACGTAATTTGGAAAAATTCTATTATTATTATTATTATTTATAATTTGCTCTGGCCACAAATGGGATGTAGAATTATCACTCTAGCCCATTTAACAGGTTTCATGGTTAACCATGTTATCTTTTTTGCAAAATCAGATCTAAAATTGGTTTTAAAGTTCAAATTTGGTCTCTATAGTTCGCAAAAAACTACACATGTTCAAAACTCGATTTTTATGTTTATTAACTTCTTTATTTTCAATTATTATTTTTTTGTCAAAACAAAACTTTGTTTTATATTTTTTTTTCATTTTTTTAATATTTTTCGTATTTTTTTTTAGTTTTTTGGTTTTTTCATTTGTTTTTACGTTTTTCGTATTTTGATGATTTAATAAATGCATTTTCAATTTCATTTTTTCCTTAAAAAAATTCGAAAAACGGTTTTTTTTTTTTTACTAAACGCACCCTTAAATGTCCTATTTTTGTGAAAATTACCAAAGTGATCCTTTAATTAACTTGACCAATCTTTTTATGTGAAAAAATTATATATCTTAAATTACTTTTTCTTATAAAATCTGAAAATTTAAATTCCATGGTGATTTAGGAACAGATTATTTAGGTCCGATCCAGAAAAGACAATAGTCGACCCGAGCGATCGTCCAACCCAATTCTCTAGGAGACCAAAATAATTTCGGAAGTTTTTACAATTCTTTTTAAAAGATATATTATAAGAAGTAGAAAAGATGAGATGCATGCAATCAGCCAGGAGGCCAGAGCCAAAAAAGAAAGTAATTAGAAAATAGTAGTGGTAAAGGTCTTTACTTAAAATTTATTTATTTTAGAAAAATTAAAAAACATCTTTACTTAAAAATTATTTATTTATTATTTTTAGTTTTATAAAATTAGAAAACGTATTGAAATATGTATTTTTCTATCGGATTATTTTTAGAAAATGGTAGTGGTAAAGGTGTTGGTGGGCAAGATGAGGTGGTGGTGGATGTAGTGGTAGCAGAGAAGGTGGTGATGTTGGCAACAATGTTGGTTGTGGTGTGGTAGGGGTAGAGTAGCGGTAATCACGATTGTGATGACGTTGATGGTATAGTGGTGGTGATGGTGGATTAGTGATTGCGGTAATGTTGGTGGTGGTGGTTAGTGGTTGTGTTTGTGAGCTTGATGGTAGTGTGTTGGGGCTTCGTAGTGGGGTGTATTTATAATATAGAAATTTTTTGGAATTTGAGAAATGGGGAATACAATAATAATATCAGTTTTGTAAAATTTTCTAAGTTCTTTGTAAATTGGAAAACAATTTTTGTTGTTGTCTCTGAAGATGTAAAAAAAATGGTGAACGAAATTCATTTTCAATCTCATTTTTCTTAAAAAAAATCCGAAAAACAATTTGTTTTATTTTTTTGTATCTAAGCGTGCCCTTAAAGGTCCTATTTTTATGAAAATTACCAAAATGATCTTTTTAATTAACTTGACCAATCTTATATATTTGAAAAAATTATATATCTTAAATTACTTTTTCTTATTAAATCTGAAAATTTTATATTTCGTCGTGATTTAGGAACATATTATATTATTCAGATCCAGTCCAGACAAGACAATGGTCGAACTGAGCGATTGTCCATCCTAAGTCTCTAAGATGACAAAATAATTTGGGAAGTTTTTACAATTCTTTTTAAAAGAAATATTATAGAAAGTAGAAAAGATGTGATGTGTGCAATCAGCCGGAGGCCTGGAGCCAGAAAAGAATGTGATTCCCAAATTATCGATACTTGATATGTATATTTGTGATATGTGAATCGTTAGAATTGCATGTTAGTATGTATGTTGGGGATCTTTTCAGGAATTACATGATAGAATTGTCTGATATCTGAGATGCCTTGTAGCCTAAGGAATTGCTTGTTATGTGTTATCTGAAGTTCATGCTATGTTGTTAGTTACTAAGTGAATGCTTTAGAGTTGTACTTAATTAGGATTGTATAGCATGTGAATGCCTGATTTAGCCTTACTTCCTATTTCTTATCTGGTTTTGGGCGTAGGGTGGAATCATTTATTCGACTGTCTATTTGATCTATATTACATACGATTTACAGTCACGAGGTGATTATCGACATTAGCAGGGGCTTCTTGTAGTAAGAGAGTATCGGTGAGGAAGGATTCTAAATGTAGAATCTAGGGACAATAGTAGGGTGTACTCATGGGTAGGACCCTTAATGTTGGTCTTTTGGGGGACTTAGAACTTTGGAACAAATCTTAGCACTAGTGTAGATAGTTATGGAAGGTAGTATGGCTCCGTACTACCAGAAGCACATGATTAGTACGGGGATCAGGAAGAGGCTTAAGGCTTCTAGGAAACCTTCACGTAGTTATAGTTTGAGGAGTAGCACTATGCGTATGTTTTAACCTTTTTGTTGTATATTCATAATAATGATGACTTGTTAGGGAAGGATGTTCAAGTTTTGGTTTAGGATCTAGAAATAGATCGGGTGATGTTGAGTTCCGCGACATGATCGTTAGAGAGGTTTCAAGAGTCATATTGAAAGATCTGCCTAAAATGTTTGGCGTGATCAAGGATGAGCTGATTGTTATGATAGATAAGTAGTTTAGGACCATTCATACTGATTTGGAGGCCAGTCGGCCCAAGGCTTGCGAGGTCACCTTTTGTGAGTTCGATGCATGTGGGGCTCCCTTATTTATGGGAAAGAATGAACCCATCGTCATTATGATGTTGAGAGCGATTTTATAAGGATCTTTTTCCTGGTTGGGGCAAAGGCCAAGTTTACAACCTATTTTCTACATGAGGGAGTTAGAGGTTGGTGGGGTGAAGTGGTCCACGCTCTTGGACTTGAGGTTATTGAGGCTATGACCTAGGATGATTTCATTATTAGGTTTAGGGTAAAGTATGTACCTATGATCGCGATGCAAAAGTTGGCTCGAGAGTGCCAGGATTTCAGGCATACCATTGAGACGGTAACAGAGATCACCACCAAGTTCAATGAGGGCATTGTTTTTCCTTCAGTATGCAGCAGATGAGGATATAAAGATAGCGATGAATTGTGATATGGTGAGGACTGACATCTGAGAGTTTTTCAGTGTCACTTGGTGTTAGACGCTTGAGTAGATGATTGAAGTGGTCCAAAAACGGGATATTGAGTTAGAGTTTCAAAATAAGAGGAAGCAACCCTCAGTTCAATCATCAGCTGTTGCAACCAAGAAGTTCACGGTTGTTGATTCTCGTTTTGGAGGATAGAGGGACCGCAATTGGAGTATGTGCAGTAGAGCACATTCTAGTAAGTGTCATGGGATTGCTTGCCATAAATGTGGCAAGGATGGGCACTTTTTTTAGAGATTTTAGGCAAGGGTTGCAGTTATGTTACAACTACAACCAAGTGGGAAACATACATGCAAATTATCCTATTCTCACTACATATGTTATGGTAACTCTTATACCTGTGATATTGTGGATTACCGATGGCCGTCAGGTAAAGACAAAGTCTCCAAAGGCCAGGGTTCGGGCCTATCAGCTGATGACATAGCAGGCCAGGGCAGCACCTGATGTGGTTACTTGTATGTATCCATTTATCTATCTTTTTCTTATCCCTTATTGTTTGCTTATTTTGTTTGTTTGTGACTAGGTATGTTCCTAGTTGATTATGTGCTTGCTTTAGTGCTATTTAACTTTAGAGTTACTCTGTCCTCCGTATCACTTTCTTTTATTAGAGCTTCGATGTTGCTCTGGGATCACTTTACCGTAAACGTCCATTAGAATGACACATGTATAATATTCCACCCCTTTTGATGTAAATACATTATATACTATGAAATACATCTAGAATATTTGTTTAAAACATCAGAATTCATAGAATTCAAGTGACTGAATTTTCGTCGTTGTATGAAAAATACAGTAAAACATGTTATTGAAATAAAATACATATTAAGTATTATTTTGTGTAAATAATACCATAATATGAAATTACGTGTTATTACAAGTCTGTTTATATAAAGAACATCGAAAACGAAGTTCGTATGTAAAAAGTGAAACTTGCCATTGTACATAAAAACCACGTTAAAACGTGTTATTAAATAAATACATGAATTTAGCATTATTTTGAATAAGTAATAACATAGACCGAAAGTACGTGTCAAAACGATTCTAAATATATATAAAACATTAAAAAACAAGGTTCGTATGCGAATGATGAAAACTCATCGTAAAACAAAAAAGGTGATAAAATGAACAATTAAAATTAAATGCGTATAAAGCATCTTTTTGATATACATGTTATAATTATCTGAAAGTACGTGTCATTACGATCACGTGGACATAAATAACGTCGTAAAAGGAATTCATACAAAAGTTATGGCTAACCATGTAAAACACACAAATCAGCCACCTAAAACAAAACTTCAAACGCAATGTTAGATGCGCTAGAAGTTGAATTTTCAAGTTCTGATATTTTTCCTATGATCATAAAGCGATGTTGCGTCTAAGTTTGATTTCATCTCATTTTGCCTAAAAATTTCTTAAGGATTGGACATAATTGTAACCACTTTCCTAATAACAAATCTTCAAACGATTCGTTAGGTGACATACTGAACTCGTTAGAAAAAGATAGCAATATTTTATGAATCATGGAAAAATCTAGTATTTGATTCAATTGCTAACTTTTCCATTTCATGAAAGTCTGACGATTTCATGAAAAAAGTTTGATCAAGACAACCATGAAACCACCATAAATCGTACTAACAGACGTTCTGTTCGCTTAGATGTGAGACTCATTAAGTGGATATTTTTACATCTTTCAACTCAGATCATCGAGTACTATAAACCTGTAAACTAAGAAAATTTTACAGAAGTCAGATTTTGGACCCAGAATCGACCCCCGAGATCGAGCCACACGTGGTAGATCCAAGCCATCCAAATTCAACTTGCATTTCTATAAAAGGGAGCTTGTGCTCAACTGATTTCTTTCTCATTTCCTTCTAAAGAAAGCTCCCAAAGACTCCCTCTCCCCCTCCCTCTTTTTCTTGCCAAAAACACCCATAACCACCACCAAAGCCGCCATCTACCGCCACCGGCCACCAACTCTACCCACCACCAACCACTGATCCCTTCACCTCCCTAGCCAGCAACGACACCCCCACTTGCTACGACGACCACTAGCGCCTCCGATGGCCATCTTTTTTCTTGGCAGCACACACTAGCGACCACCCTACGACGATTTTTCCGGCGATCAGAGTTGTTTTCTGGAAAACTTCAGACCATTTTCTGACAAAAAAATTAGCTAGCCCTCACCATTTTTCTAGTCACATTCTGACTCTTTTTACGGCGAAGTATTGCCCGTTCGGTTTCTACACAATCCAATGTTTTTATTCCAAAAACGAACGTTTTTAAAGCACGCTTCGAGGGTGAGTTTCATGGTCCCATTTTAAATCTTTTACTATTTTCGGGAGAGAATACATGTTAAATATTATTATTTATTTATATAAACGTCAAATATATATATATATATATATATATATATATATATATATCATTATAGTGGCCGGTCGTATATATATATATATATATATATATATATATATATATATATATATATATATATATATATATATATATATATATATATATATATATATATATATATATATCATTATAGTGGCCGGTCGCTAAAAACTGTTGTGTTTTTTATATAATGGTTTTATTAAACCATGTCGTTTCTATGACCTCATAATAAGCTGATATTTATTATATCATGTCATTACGCTGCCCCATAGTATGAATATTTATTATACTCTGCGTTACTCTGCCCACTGGAATAATATTTATACAACTTCGTTACGCTGCCGTATAATCTTACAAAATAATTATACGCCATAATTATAAAATATTATTATAATTATACAATGTAAACTTTGGCCTAATGACTTGAACATCTAAAGTTATGGTTACAACCTTTACAACATTTTATTTAAATGTTATGGTATCGTGAGACACATTCAGCACCTAAGTATAATACTTAGCAAGACCCTTAACCTATAACCGTTAAATCTTAACTGAGCGGGAGAGTTATGTATAGATCTATATCACCACATCTAGTTTTTGGCTACAACCTTAATGGAAGAATCACACTTGTTATAATCGTCTAAACATTATGACATCGATAAAGCGCCACAAGGGAGATAACATGTCATAAGCTCGATTATAGGGACTCATAGTAATGTTGAATAGCTCTAAATGCATTATTATATAAGTTGAAATAGTAATTATATATAGCATAACACTACTTTTTGTATAAAAGTACATTCTTTCGCGAACATACTTTCGGTCGAGAAAGTACATTTTTAACAAACATACTTTTGGTTGAGAAAATATATTTGTAGCGAACATACTTTCGGTCAAGAAATTACACTTTTAATAAACATAATTTTGGATGAGAAAATACATTTTCTACGAACATAGTTTTGATTGAGAAAGTAGATTTTTGACGAAAAAACTTTGTGTTGAGAAAGTACACTTTTAACGAACATACTTTTGGTTGAAAAAATATATTTTTCTTAACGAACGTACTTTTGTTTGAGAAAATACATTTTTAGCAAACATACTTTCGGTTGAGAAAGTACATTTCTAGTAAACAAACTTTTTAATTTAAAAGTACATACGTCATGATTTTAATGTACATTCAAAAACATACTTTTTGGAATAAATGTACAGTTGATGCAAACATTTCAAACATGTGGACTCATCAAAATTACGTTGACACTTTTTCAAAATGCATGTATTTTTAGGGAAAAAATAGATGGAAGCTTACACTCACAAAATACAAGTCGTGGAGTCACAATTATATAGATCAATAATACAATTTTATTAACTAGCATACTGTTTGAGGCATCAAATTATTATAACTCTGAACAAGTATTGATGTAATACATTTTTAGTAATAATAATTATACTGTTATACTTTGTTGTTGTATTGTTCTATGTATGCAAATTATTATGATCCATGATGTCGTGTCACCGCCCAACGTTTGTACCATTAGCCGGGGTGTGACAAGTGTGCAGACTGATGCTTGATAGGCCTGTGATTATTTTTATTGATGATGTCTTGGTCTACTACAAGACCAAGGAGCAACATGTTTAGCATCTATGGAAGGTTATCGAGGTTTTGATGAGAGAGAGGTTGTATGTCAAATTCTCCAAGTGTAACTTTTGGTTACGCGAGGTTGAATTTTTGGGGAACCTCATCAACTATAGTGGTATCTTGGTCGATCATGCAAAGATTGAGGCAGTGATGTAGTGGTAGGTTTTGAGGTATCCATATGAGATTCGAAGTTTCATTGGATTAGCTGGTTACTATCGGAGATTCATCCATGATTTTTCGAAGACAGTCGTACCACTGACTTGTTTGATGAAAAAAGTGTTACTTTTCGTTGGGGGCCTGAGCAGCAGACAACATATGGGTTCTGAGACAAAAGTTATGTGAAGCATCGGTTTTGACCCTTCCCGAGGGTGATGATGATTTTATAGTTTACTATGATACTTCGATTTTGGGTTTGGGAGTCGTGCTTATGTAGAGGAGTCATTTGAATGATGGGTTTTCTAGGTTACATTAAAAGTTAAAACAAGAAGATTTGCACAACGGAATCATAAATCTATTGTAGGGCACATACAACCTCGAAATCTATGGCTTTTCTCATAATTGCAACATACTATGAAAATTAAAAACTAACCTATGTAAATTGAAAATCACAAAGGGTTAGTATATATACCTTTGAGTAGTATAGTAAATACTCAAGCTTTGATCCTCCAGAGTTCCTTGGTAAGCAAGCACCTAAAGTATGATGTCTCTAATGGCTCACACCCAATACCCTATAAACCCTAAGGAATGATTTAGAGGATAGAGGAGGGTGGATAATTTTCAATTCTTGCTCTTGAAGGCTAGGGTTGAAAATGCCTTGCATAAGGGTCCTATTTATAGTTGGTGGAAACACTAATTTGAATAATAAAATAATAATATTTTAATCCTATTCAAATCAATTTCCTTATCAGCTAAGGGAGGCTTCCAGAACCCTTCTCGACCTCTCCCAAAACCGTACACCACCAAAGGGTTCTAGAATGTCTTTCGTATTTAACAATTAAACAATTACAATTCAACTCTTAGACCTTTAATTAATTGTAATTAATCTAAAATTAACTTCCATTTAATTCCGGTTAATTCTAGATTAATTACTCTAAATTAATTGTTAACCAGATCTAATTAATTTATTAATCATATAATAAATTAACAAATTATTCTCTTACTCCTCTAAAGATGTTCCTAACTATTTCTATTTATTGAGGGCAACATAAAAAGGACTTTGTTTTTATTCCATCAGATTATACTAATTTAGTTATGACCTTAGACACCTAATCCAATAGTTTCCTGCTTGGATAAGTCATCAACTATATCTACAACAATCTGCAGATTTCTTTGTATAGTCCCCAGAGTGTTGTCTTTTGGGGATAAAAGTGTTGAAGTCTTTTAAGCCATTAAAATTTAATTCATTTAAGTTGTATAGCCTCTAGGGTACCTGTATTAAATCTTCTTATTCAGTCTTCAAGAATTCAACTCTACAAGGTGAAAAACATACGTTATTAAAGGTTGATCTGTAAATCGTTGAGTTAATTTGAAGATTGTATATGGATTTTGCTTGAAATTTCAAGGAGTGCAGGTAGGTTTTTACCTGTTGAGCAGCACCAAAGCATCTCAAACCGCCTGTTTCAGACTGTAAATCCTTAACCAGAGAGAGTGTAGCTATGTCATAGCCTTTATTGAGCTCCTTATCCACTTGTTCCAATAACACCCTTCTCAATTCACCATTAAAACCATCTTCTTCTTCTTCTGATGAAGATGATAAGCTCTTTACATTATCATTATATCTATGCCTTGAAATTGAATTTTTTGTGCTCCATATCTCCACTTTAAATTCCATTTTGGGCTTGTGGTGTTGTATGTGGATAAGAGTAGATCAACATTCATAACCCTAACTGAAACAATGCTCGACTGAACTCAATCCTCACAATTTCGTCGATGATGTTTATAAGCTTTGTAACACACAAGAAAACTACACAACAACCAATCCTCGAGAACTTTTTGAGAGAATTCCTAAGTCTCTCCACTCATGAACGATTGACTGGTACTCATGTCGAAAACTGGAGTGTGAACGCTTGGGTGTTGCTTTGCGTACTCACCCTGGCAGGCTTCCTGAACCATGTATCATGTGTATTTCTCTAATTTTGGGATATGAACTGTTTTTGAGATTAGGATAGGTTTGGTTATTATTATCGTGAGTAAATTATATGAATCATCCCTCGTGTTGGTGTCAAGAGTCACGTTTAGTTCTTAATTTTTAAAACTAACTCGGATCGTCCCTTAAATCATAAAAAAATTGAGTGTTTCGTCCCTCGTTTCATTAACCATACCTAAAAAGACAAATGTACCTGATCTAATTCATTTTTGATTTATTTTTTATTTTTTTAGATTATTAACCACTCTAGAAACCTACCTACAACCATCTTCTTGATCAGGCTCTCTTCTCCAACTTGGAGTTACCGCTGCTGCACAGTCAAGGACGAAGCTTATATAGGGCCAGGAGTGGCTGTGCCCCCCCCCCCCTGTTTTTTTCTTCATAACTAGCCCTTAACTATTAAAGTTTTTACATATTAAGCCTAAAACTATAAATTTTGACTTTGCCCCCCCTGTTCTTCAATTTTTATACATATTTTATTTTCGGCCCCCCTAATCAACACTTCAAGCTCCGTCACTGTACACAGAGAGGGAAAGAAAAACGATCTTCTTACTTCACTCTACCACTATCATCGGGGTTACTAAGAGAGAGAAAATACCATCATCGTCGTCGTCACATGTGCACCACCATGTTCGCAATCACCATTGCAAGCTCTGTCTACGCACCTTCGTCTCTGCAAGATCTAACTTTATCCTGTCTACCGTCATCTCCACTAAATGAACATCATTTCTAATCTATGTAATCATCATATATGCACCTCATCGTCTCTGATTTATAACCCTTCATCTTCTTTGGTTTTTGCTCTACCATCAAATAATTTTGCTGAATGTGGCTTTTGGCCCATCTCGAACAACAAATTCTTGGTCCCCCTCTTCTAATCTATTTCCAGTTTGTTCATATTGTTTGAGATCAGAGATGCTAATCTTTTCATTAACGGATTCTTTATTATCTGCGATGGATTTTATCAGTAATTATTGTTTCTTGATTAAGTGAAAAAATTAAATGAAGAGAAGGATAAAAGGGGTTGAAGATGAGATGGGTCTTTTTGGTGGTAAGAGTTTGTAGGTTCAAAAGATGTAATTTTTAATTTTTAACTGAAGCCATGGCTGAGTGTTTGTATGAAGTTTTGGTTTTTGTTCTCGATTAGGAAATTTTTTATGCTGAATTGCAAAAGTAATGATCTAAGTTTTGGGGATTTGAGCATTGCAACATTGGATTAGAGTTGTAACAAGTATCAAGTTTCTATTTGATTTTGTTTGGTTTGGTTCTGATTGGAGATAGTTGCCGGAGGAAGAGGATATTGGTTGTTCGAGATGTTTCTAGTAATTCAGAATAATGCAGGTGGCTGGTGTAGGTGATGTTGGTAGAGAGCAGACGTGCTTAGGGTTTAAGGCTCAATTCTTTTTTTAAAGGCATATACAAGTATTTTAGAGAATAGCCAATAAATGAATAATTAACAAATAATAAGCAAACACAAAATAAAAGAAAAACAAAAACAAAAGGGCAATATAGTCATTTTATGTCCGTCAGGGACGAAGCGTGCAACTTTTAACGGTATGAGGACGGTTCGAGTTAATTGTTGAAAATAGAGACTAAACATGAGTTTTGACACATGTACGGGGGACAAATTGTGTAAGTATTTTTATTTTTAGTTTTATAAAATTAGAAAACGTATTGAAATATGTATTTTTCTATCAGATTATTTTTAGAAAATGGTAGTGGTAAAGGTGTTGGTGGGCAAGGTGTGGTGGTGGTAGATGTAATGGTGGCGGAGAAAGTGGTGATGATGGCGACAATGTTGGTGGTGGTGTGGCAGGGGTAGAGTAGCGGTGATGACGATTGTGATGCTGCCACTGCACCTTCACTAGCTCAACCCTCTTGTTCCTCGACTCCTTCGTCTTCTTATCGAGAATGGCTACCGGTCTCTCGATGTAGTTCAGGCTGCCATCAACCTGAATATCATCTATAGGTACAACTGCGGAGTCATCCAGTAAACACTTCCGTAGCTGGGAAACATGAAAAGTGCTATGGATCTAGCTGAGCTCTGCTAGAAGGTCCAGTCGATATGCCACCTTGCCCACCTGGGCGATAACCCCGAAAGGACCAATGTATCTGGGGCCCAACTTGCCCCGCTTCCTGAACCGAATGACACCTTTCCAAGGTGACACCTTCAGGAGGACCATGTCGCCCACCTGAGACTCCAAATCTGATCGACGCTTGTCGGCATAGCTTTTCTGCCGACTCTGAGCAGTCTGGAGCCTACTTCGGACCTGCTGGATCCTCTCCATATTATTGAGTACTACCTCAGTACTCCATTTGACTCTCTGACCGACCTCGCCCTAACAGATTGGGGTCCTACACTTCCTCCCATAAAGCATCTCGAAGGGAGGTTGGTCTATGCTGGCGTGGTAAATGTTGTTATACGAAAATTCCGCTAACGGAAGATACGTATCCCAACTGCCACCGAAATCCAAAACACATGCGCGTAGAATGTCCTTGAGAGACTGAATCATCCTCTCGCTCTGCCCATCCGTCCGAGGGTGGAAAGCGGTGCTGAAGTGGAGACGAGTACCCATCTCGTCGTGAAACCGCTTCCAAAACCTGGAAGTGAAACGAACATCCCGGTCTGACACAACCGAAACAGTCACTCCATGACGTGCCACCACCTCACGTACGTAGATCTCGGACAACTTCTCAGCCGATATACTCTCCTGGATCGAGATAAAATGAGCACTCTTGGTCAACCGATCCACGATGACCCATATAGAATCTACTCCACGTGCGGTCCTGGGAAGCTTGGTAATGAAATCCATGGTGATATCTTCCCATTTCCACACGGGAATGTCTAACGGCTGCATCTTGCCGTGTGGGCGCTGGTGTTCAGCATTGACTTTCCTACAAGTCAAGCATTGCTCGACATACCATGCTATGTCCCGCTTCATGCAGGGCCACCAATAATCAGGGCGAAGATCCCAATACATCTTCGTCGCCCCGGGATGGATGGAGAACCTCGACTTATGGGCCTCATCCATCAGAACTTGTCGTACTCTGCCCCAGTACGTAACCCGGACCCTCCAATGCAGGGTCACCATCCCACGACTTTCATAATCAAATGAGGCCACCTGGACTACGATCCGCTCACTCTTCCGACGCTCTTCCTTCATACCCTCGACCTACGCCTCTCGGATCTGTTCTAGCAACAGTGTGATCACCTTCATCCTTAGACATAAATCTCGTATCGGAGCCGCTACTGCCTTGCGGCTCAGGGTATCGGCCACCACATTGGCCTTGCTCGGGTGGTAAAGGATCTCACAGTCATAATCCTTCACCACATCTAACCACTGACGCTGCCTCATGTTCAGATTCGGCTGATCCATGAGGTACCTTAAACTCTTGTGGTCCGTGTAAATGGTACAACGGACCCCATAGAGGTAATGCCGCCAAATCTTGAGGGCGAAAACTACAGCCCCCAGCTCCAAATCATACATCAGATAGTTCGCCTAATTGAGGCTTCAACTGCCTCGAAGCGTAAGCTATCACATATCCCCGCTGCATCAAAACCGCACCCATAACTGTATTCGAAGCGTCACAGTAAACCATGAAATCCTCGACCCCCTCTGGCAAGGTCAGAATCGGTGCCTCACATAACCGATGTTTGAGAGTCTCGAAGGCTGCCTATTGCTCAGGCCCCCAGCAGAATGTCACCGACTTCTTGGTCAGTCGGGTCAAAGGAACAACGATCTTGGAGAAATCCTGAATGAATCTCCGATAGTAACCCGCTAGATCAAGAAAACTTTGAATCTCAGTTAGAGACTTCAGAACCTCCCACTGCATCACGGCCTCTATCTTGGCCGAATCGACCAAAAAAATCTTCTGGTTGACAAGGTGCCCAAGAAACTGCACCTCGCGCAACCAGAACTCAAACTTGGAGAACTTCGCGAAAAGTCTCTCCCTACTCAGTGTCTCCAGCACCTCCCTCAGGTGCTCTTCGTGATGCTCCTGAATCTTGGAGTAAACCTTAGTCCTAATCTAGCATGCAGTTCTAATAAACATAGCATAACATAAACTTGTATGGGTAATTTGGGAGAACTTACTTGAGCACGGCCGGTCGCGCACATCACACATCTTGTTCTTTTTCAAAGTTCTTTTCTCTTTTCAAACTTCTTTTCATAAAAAAAATGATTTTACTTTTGAAAAATTTTCATACCAAGTCCTCAGTTTGAGTTCAGACACACCCGAGAGTGTATCCGAATCCCTCAAACTAAAGCTCTGATACCAGTGGCCAAGATTAAGTCTATTAGGGTTCTGTTAGCCATTGCTGCATTTCATGATTATGAAATATGGCAAATGGATGTCAAAACCGCTTTCCTTAATGGAAAGTTGGCTGAAGATGTTTACATGGTTCAGCCAGAGGGTTTTGTCAGTACAGAGTACCCCAGTAGAGTGTGTAAGCTCGAGAAATCCATTTATGGATTAAAACAGGCACCTCGGAGATGGAATCTTTGCTTTGATGAGAAAGTAAAAGAATTTGGCTTTTCAAGGAGTGAAGATGAATCTTGTGTCTATATCAAGGCTAGTGGGAGTATAGTCAGCTTTTTGGTACTATATGTGGATGACATACTACTCATAGGAAATGACATCCCAACCCTGCAGGAAGTAAAGTCCTGGCTTGGGAAGTGTTTCGCTATGAAGGACCTTGGAGAAGCTGCCTATATCCTAGGGATAAGGATTTTGAGAAACAGGAGTAAAAGACTAATTGGACTTAGTCAAAGCACCTATGTGGACAAAGTGTTGAAAAGGTTCAACATGCATAACTCCAAGAAAGGAGAGTTACCCATCCAGAGTAACGCCAGATTGAGTAAGACACAAAGCCCTAGTACTGAGGCTGAGATAGCAGAAATGAGTCGAATACCTTATGCTTCAGCTGTAGGATCGATCATGTATGCTATGACGTGTACTCGACCTGATGTAGCCTTTGCTTTGAGCATGGTTAGCAGGTATCAGGGGAACCCTGGCAAGGCACACTGGACTGCGGTAAAGAATATCCTCAAGTACCTACGGAGGACTAAGGACTGGGTCCTTACCCTCGGTGGCAGTGAGGACTTGAGAGTTGTAGGGTACAGTGATGGTAGCTTTTAGACTGACAGGGATAATTTCCGCTCTCAGTCGGGCTGGGTCTTTACTCTGAACGGAGGGGTAATTACTTGGAAAAGTTCCAAGCAGGAGACAGTGGCTGATTCCACTTGTGAATCAGAGTATATAGCAGCAAGCGAGGCATCAAAGGAGGCTATATGGCTAAAGAACTTCATCGGAGACCTTGGAGTTGTACCAGCTATAAAGGAGCCAATGGAGATTTTCTGTGACAGCAATAGTGCGGTTGCCTTAGCCAAGGAACCAAGAGATCATGGGAGATCCAGACACATTGACAGAAAATATCACTTCATCAGACATCGAATAGAAGAAGGAATCCTCGTGGCAAAGAGGGTATCATCGGATGAGAACCCAACAGATCCCCTCACGAAGGGACTGACTCGGGCTAAGCATCTCCAGCATGCTCGGAGCATAGGGCTGAAGGATGATATTAGTTTTAGTAGTTAGATAATCTTGAAATTTGTAAAATGTAATTGACATTTGATGATAAATAAAAGCTGTTATTTATGAGTGAAGTGTTGCTATCTCTTGTCAATCGTTTACTATTATTTCTTTTTGCATGTTTTGACTTCCAGAATAATTATGTTATGGTTTATATCATATTATTCAAACTCTCCACAGTCGGTCATATGTTGGAAGTAGATATGAATCAAGACTGTCATGGGTTGGCTTGTAGAGGTCTAATATGTTAGACAAAGCGGGGCTACAGCACTCATGAGTGCTCATAAGTTCTGAGTATTGGATTCAACCCACGCTCACTTGTATCACTTCATGGAATTTATCTCGAGTGATCGTGAGACGGTAATATCATATAAGTCTTCAAACCTAGAGATATGATTTGTTGCCTATGAGTTGGTTATGCATTGATTGCACGAAAACGCATTGGTAACTCGATGTTATAAACCGTGCCTTTGTGTGTAGTTCAACAAGTAGTAGAGCAAACATATGAGTCGAAGTTTATCTGTTCCTTCTAGGATTAGAAGCGATATCTGGGCCCCTCGATGATTTTGTTTTGACCTATGTACCGGGCCCGGTCAGAACTAAATTGATGTGTTCAGTTAAGTTCTATGTCAAACAAATCGGAAATCGGGAAACAAATGCTGGACAATAAGCAAGACCATGTTCCATGTATTTGTCCGGCTGATATCTAGAACAGAGGATTATATGATCACTTATCTAAAATGCCGCTTCATAGTTCAACAGAGTTTAAAGAGCTACGATTGCTGATCGGTTCCTGAAGTCATACTTGCAACTATAGTTATTAGACTTATCCAAGTGGGAGACTGTTGGATATAGTGTCTAAGTCCATAACTATATTTGGTATGTACTTGACCCGACCCGGCATGGTCCATTTGGGTTGCACTTCACCCGAACAATTTATGGATAATCGTTTGAGAATAGTATAAGTTATGATTTATTAATATATTATAAGTCCTAATATATTAATATAAAATCATATTATTTAATTAGTATTGATCTATAATTAATTTAGAATTAATTTAGAGATCAAAAGTATGACTAATTAAATATGGGCTCTTGTATTTATATAGTGTGGGCTAATGCTTATTTGGAATGGGCTAGGCTTGCATGGAAAGTCCATGGATACTCCATGGAGCTTTAACCCATGGATCTCATGGAAATGAAAAGACATGGGTATTAGGGTTCCCCTCACGATACGAACTTTACCCACTCGGTCCAATCCTCAGAGGAACGCTTCCAATGGTCTTCCGCCTGGTCATTCAGCCAAAACTGATCCTTGAAGATACAAACCTCGAGAGCACTCCCATCACCAACAATCCTGAGAACATGCTTCTTATCCAACCGACAATCCCTCTGGTACTCCTTGAGCACTTATGATGGACATCCTAGGGGTTCACCCCTTTCTCTTCCACATTCACTGGCATTCCCAAGGCAGCTTCCGAAAAACAACAATCTTTCCTTTCTCTGTGAAGGACATACCCTTCGTTGTATCTACTTCTCCAGCCACTCCCAGTGCTGGTCACTTCACTGATACCCACTGAAAGATTCATCCCTGCAACGGTTAGACTCAGACGAGAGCTGTGAAACAGGGTCAAACCCTTCCCTCAGAGATTATTCAACCCTGTTGTGAGTGGCATATCACCTCTCGGTCAACTAGTTGCTCCACCAGGAATTCTCTTATCGATATCCCCGACCGAAGATCCTGCTATCTCCTGTCCACTTTGCGGACGAACCGACACCACCCTGGTCCCAACTAATCTGCTATAATCTGGGTTACCGGACTTCCACCGGTTACTGCACCCAAGGTCAATCGCTCAGTCACTCTCAGCGACTTCTCAGGAAAACTTTGGCTAACTAAAACTGCTCTATATACCTTACCACTCTGGCTCCATAAGTCCTGGGATCCTCGATCCCCTATCTTGACTCCAAGGTCTCTACCAGGTCCCACATGCGCTGCTAAAATCTCACGGGCCTCGCCCACGGGTCTCACCCAAACTATATCTTAGAGTGGTCTCTCTCTCATGTCTCACTCGTCTTGCTACTATCGCAAGGTCCTCGCCTACGGGTCCCACCCAAAACATACTACTGAGCGACCTTGCCCCCGGTCTTACCTATCTAGGGCTACGAGGGTCCTAAACCATCCTGAATCCTCAACGAACTATCTTCTTTCAATCTCTATCAGGCTGACTAGGAGATACGGGCCTCGCCCACACTCCGCTAACTAGGAGATACGTGCCCTCGCCCACACTCCTCTATCTAGGAGATACGAGCCCTCGCCTACACTCCTTTAACTGGCTACTAACAAATGTTGCAACTATCCTGCTGTCTCTACACTTCCCACCAAGTCCCTTCTACTAACACTGCTCCCAGCACTAATCTCATCCTAGGCTTGCGCTAGGGGATCCTCTAACTCACTATCTGCCATCAGCTGCAGAAGAAGTTCATGTTATCTCCCCCTAACTAACTCGCGAATACCATTACATATCACTCGAACTAGATAATTCTTCGAATGAGAGGTCCTACCCTACAACGGTTGGACTCAGACAAGAGCTGCGGAATAGCGCTAGACCTAAACTTCTGAAATTATTCAGTCCTTGCAATATGTAACTTATCATATTCTTTTACTAGTTAATTAGAGATAACTAGAATTCCTAATAACACAAAGCAAGCAACATTCGGGCATTGGGAAAACTAACCACATAATCCAATCAAGTTGTTTTATCCTCTAATCAAGAATCTGTACTAGCATGCAATTCATAAGGCTCATACACATAAAGCAGGCACATAAGGCATCTTCCTAGATCCTTAGTCCTAATCTAGCATGCAGTTCTAATAAACATAGCATAACATAAACTTGTATGGGTAATTTGGGAGAACTTACTTGAGCACGGCCGGTCGCGCACATCACACATCTTGTTCTTTTTCAAAGTTCTTTTCTCTTTTCAAACTTCTTTTCATAAAAAAAATGATTTTACTTTTGAAAAATTTTCATACCAAGTCCTCAGTTTGAGTTCAGACACACCCGAGAGTGTATCCGAATCCCTCAAACTAAAGCTCTGATACCAGTGGCCAAGATTAAGTCTATTAGGGTTCTGTTAGGCATCGGACCTTGGTCCGGAACCTATCAACTCTAACACATACGAGAATCACAACTACCTTTAGCATACTACATTCCTCGGGCCTCGCCCGGCACATATCATAAAAATGCCTAGGGCTAACCCCTGGGTCTTCCTACTGTACACAAACATAATGGGCCGGCATTGTGGTCGTAGACCCATGCACACAGTGAGGAGACTCATCTTGCACTGCTGAAACCTCGACTGGAACTCTGATGACGATGAACTGGCGATTCCCGAACTGCTGATCCTTCGGCTCCTCGAGCTACCGATATCAAAATAACAATTAGATCAATATGCCCTCCATAATTCAAGCTAAATCCACTCTGGTCAAAGCCAAAGTCAATGGTTAATGGTCAAAGTCAACACTTCCAAGTTGACCCTACTCGTCGAGTCAGCCTACTTGACTCGCCGAGTTCTAGAACCCAGAAACCTTACAATTCGCGACTTGACTCGCCGAGTCACCTTATGACTCGTCGATTTCTTCAACTTCCGAGTCCTTGTCCTGACCAGCCCACTGAGTCACCTCCTCAACTCAGTGGTTCCACTTACAACCAGAAAATGAGTTAGGTTTTACGGCCCGACTCGCTGAGTCCATGAACAACTTGTCGAGTCCTCCTTGTGACGTATCCATTCAGTCGATTCTAATCCATTCCAATGCTTCTAACTCATAGATCTGGACTCCTTTGACTAGCATTACATGTAAAGTTGCTAACTTTACGTTCATGCATGATGTTATGAAGCTAAAACACTCATTCCAAGCCAAAATTAAGGCCTAATTCAAGTCATGGAGTCATGGATGAATAAAGGTGGCAACTTTGAGATTCTAAATCTCATAAATGTCCAGATCTGAAGTCCTTTCATCCCCCAAGGTTCAAATCTCGGAATGACCTTGGAAAGGACCCGAAAAGTGCAAATAACAAGTCCATAAGAAGATCTAAGTGGATAGAAGCCAAGGTATAAGATTTATACCTTTAACAAGTCTGAGATGTCCCAAGAACTCTAGATCTTCTGCCCTCCTTTGATGTCTTCACTCTTTGCCTTCCTTCTCCTAGCTTCAAACCACACAATTGCAAGGAAAAATGGCTCAAGATTGCACTAGGGTTTCGTGGGTGAGGGTTTGGGGTCTTGGGGCTGAAGATGAGGCTGAGGGAATGAGAATATGATGCTTAAATAGGGCACCAAGTCCCGAAATTAGGGTTTCCCAACCCAGACAAGACTCGTCGAGTCGGTCCCTCGACTCGCCGAGTCGGCCACTTAACCCACTGACACGGAACTCGCTCCGACTCGTCGAGTTCTTCCTTGGACTCGACGAGTTGACTCATTAACTTAGGGTTTTTCCTTTCCCCACTTGACCTACGGGATTCTGGGTGTTACAAACTCGCATCTGGTGATAACCTGATCGCAGATCAATATTGGAAAACCAAGATGCACCCTGTAGCTGGTCAAACAAATCATCAATCCTCAGGAGAGGGTAACGGTTCTTCACTGTTACATTATTCAGCTCCCGGTACTCTATGCACATGCGATGTGACCCATCCTTCTTTTCGACAAATAGGATCGGAGCTCCCCATGGTGAACTACTCGGCCTGATAAATCCCTTATCTAGCAGATCCTGCAGGTGCGTAGACAACTCCTGCATCTCGGGAGGAGCCAACCGATATGGTACCTTGGCTGTCGGAGCCGCACCAGGGACTAGGTCAATCCTGAACTCAACCTGTCTCTCTGGAGGTATCCTAGGCAAATCCTCCGAGAATACGTTCGGGTACTCTCGCACGACCGGTACATCATCCACTGTCGCCTTACCCTTATCGCGAGTATCCATGACATAAGCGTAATAACCTGCTCAGCCCTGCTGAAGGTAGCGCCTCGCTCTCGCTGCTGAACATAGGGTCAATCCACCTTGCGGCCTCTCGCCCTGAATCACTAACCCTCCCCCACTAGGAGTCTGAATCCTCACTAGCTGCTGCTCGCAGTCGATCACTGTCCCATTGGGGCTCAACCAATCCATACCAACTATAACCTTATTCCCTCGCAGAGGAATAGGACTAGGTCCACCGAAAACTGCTCGTCAAACAACTTCAGTGTACATCCTCGATGAACCCTCGCAACCCGAACGATCCTATATTCTGCTATCTCTACGTCAAGTGGGCAGTCCAGCTCCCCTGGAGCCCCTACGAACCGCTTGCTGAGTGCGATCAAGATAAAAGATCGGGTAGCTCCTGAATCGAACAATACCAAAGTTGATATACCGTTCACTAAGAACGATCCTATAACTGAAACACATAAACATAAGAAATAATCAATATAAATAAAGAGATAAGGAGGTGATACATACCCGTCACCACGTCGGGCGCTGCACGTGCCTCCTCTGCTGTCAACTGAAAGGCACTGCTCCTCGCCACAAGCACCTCTGCCCAGGCCTGACGGCTATCTGTGTTCCTCAACGTAGCAGGAGCGGGTACAACCACCTGCCCTGCTGCTGCTATACTCGGGCACTAGGGCCGCTTGTTTCCCCTCTGATTGCACTGGAAGCAAATCAGATCTGATATTGTGGTGGTGGTAGTAGTAGCTGTACAATCTCTGCTCACATGTCCATTTCAGCTGCACTTAAAGCAGCATGAACTCCATGACTTGCACGCCCCATCGTGCAACTTGCCGGATTTTCCACAACGGATGCGGCCCTGCTGGCTCCTAGGTCTGTGGTCTGACACCTTGGGCTTCTTGCCCGCACTCCCTGACTGAATCCCCTCAGGTTTCCTCTTCTTCTCCATCTCCAAATCCAACTCTCTATCTCTCTAGCCCTAGCAATCATATCCTCCAGCGTCTTGCAGCTGGATCGGCTCACAAACTGGCGGATATCACTCCGCAGCATCTCATGATATCGGGCCTTTTTCATCTCCTCGTCTGCCACGTAATGCGGAATGAGAAGGGCCCTCTCCCTGAACATAGCGGTGATCTCGGTCACTGTCTCAGTCGTCTGTTGGAGATCCTAGAACTCCCTAGCAAGCTGTTGCACCTCTATCACATGTGCAAACTTAGCTCTGAACCTAGCCGAGAAATCAGTCCAAGTCATGGCATCAAGGGCAGCATCACCCACAGCATGCCCAATCTCCTCCCATCAATCGCGTGCTCTGTCCTTCATGAGACAGGACACAAGTCGAACCTTTTCCCCCTCGGGACATCTGCTCGTACGGAAAGTGTTGGCAAAATCAGCCAACCATCTGGTGCTAGCAATAGGGTCCCGAGCCCCATGATAGTCGGGAGCTCTACAAGCTTTGAACTCCCTGAAATTCAGTGTGTGCGACCCCACCATGGCCACCACCTCGGTGCGGAAAGCACTCAGTCTCTCATCCATAAGCTCCAAGATACCCTCCTTGATCGTGCCGAAGATCACATGATTCTGATCCAGTATACTGCGCGTGATCTTAGATGAGATGAACTCCCTCATCTGGTCATCTACCTGCCCAACTCCCGAGCCCGAGCCTGATCCCTCACCGACGCCTGAACTGCTGACTGTTCTGGTACGTAACACCACCATTCTGAAAATACACCATAACAAACATCAGAATACTCATCATAACTTGATGGATCTAACATACTACAAGTTTCCTGGATTCATATCGACTTTCCATGATTCGAGTACGGATCCTCTGCTTTCAGTAGTAAGGGCCCATACTACCTTCCACATCTATCTGTACTTTCCTCAAGAACTGCCTTGACTCCACCAAGTCCCTTCTACTGCTACTATTGTTCTCATACTAATCTCATCCTAGGCTTGCCCTAAGGCAATCGCCAAACCACTCTCCGCCATCATTTGCATAAGAAGTCCCTACTATCTCCCCTAACTACCTCGCGAATACCATTACATATCACTAAGACTAGATAATTCTTCGAATGAGAGGTTCTAACCTACAACGGTTGGACTAAAAAAAGAGCTGTGAAATAGAGCTAAACCTAAACTTCTGAAATTATTTAGTCCTTGCAGTATGTAACTTAACATATTCGTTTACTAGTTAGCTAAAGATAAATAAAACTCCTAAAAGCACAAAGCAAGCAGCATTCGAGAATTGAGTAAACATAATCAAGCATACTCTAATCAGGCCATCATATCACTAGCTAATCAGTACTAGCATACAACTCAATAAGCTCATATAGCAGGCACATAAGGCATCCTTCCTAGATCCTTAGCCCTTACTAGCATGCAGTTCTCATACATATATAACAGGAACATAAGGCATCCTTCCTAGATCCTTATCCCTAATCTAGCATACAGTTCTCATAACATATCATAACATAAACTTGTATGGGTAATTTGGGAGTACTTACTTGAGCTCAACTGATTGCATGCACCACACCCTTTTCTCTTTTCAAAGTTCTTTTCTCTTTTAAAAATGCTTTTCAAAATTCTTTTTATAATAGTGATTTTTCTTTTGAAAATTTTCATACCAAGTCCTCAGTTTGAGTTCAGACACACCCGAGAGTGTGCCTGAATCCCTCAAACCAAGGCTCTGATACCAACTTGAAACATCCCAAAAATACAGTCCAAAATTTTCGTTTTTAAATCATTAAAAACCATAAATATCATCATCATATAAAAAACATAAGTCGTGTATCTCAAAAATATCATAACAACTGTCAATGTATCCAAATCATATATCCAACATCAGAGTAAATCATCCCAGGCTAAAAGCTGTGGTGTGTGCCATGCAGTCAACCCGAGCTCTTCCCTTTGCTAGTGGAAGTACCTGAAACCAAAACTGTAAACTGTAAGCACGAAGCTTAGCGAGTCTCCCCAAGCTAACTCATACATACACATAATCACATAACTTGGTCCTAGGCCACTACATCGGGCCCCGCCCGGCATCGGATGAATCCGGCATCGGGCCCCGCCCGACATCGGACCGAAGTCCAGCATTGGGCCCCGCCCGGTATCGGACCGAAATCCGGTATACATGTAACATATCAACAAGCATATATCATAAACACATATCATAAACATATAAACATTCCTCGGGATTCCCCGACATCGGACCGAAGTCCGGAACACATAACACATAACATATAAGCTACACCTTCCTCGGGCTTGCCTTGAAATCTGACCGAAGTCCCGAACACATAACAAACACATGCAAAAATCACGAAGACATCAAGCATACAAACATTCCTCGGGCTTGCCCCGGTATCGGACCAGATTCCGGAAACATACAATCTACATCAGGCTAACCCCGACATACACTAACATACATAAACAGGCCGACCTTGGTGCCTTAGACCCGTTCCTATAGGAGAAGACTCGCCTCGTAAAGCTGACTGTGAAATCTCACGGTGAGGAATATATGATAGCTGCTCCAACGACTCCCCGACTATCATGGTCACAATAACACTTAGTCAAAACTCTGATAATCCTTCTTAGGGTAAAATGAGCATTCTACCCCTGGTCAAAGTGAACATTCTGGTCAAATTCAAAGTCCTGGTTTGACCCAACTCGCCGAGTTGACTTATCAACTCGTCGAGTTCTATTAGACAAAATCCCTGAAATCGCGATCCAACTCGTCAAGTCACCCCCTGACTCACCGAGTTCCCTGGCTACTCATAGTCACGATTTAGCGAGTCAACTCGTCAAGTCATCCTCAGACTCGCCGAGTCCTACCAAATCTGACATCGGGAAAACTCATCTCAACTCGTCGAGTTCCTCCATGAAATTAACGAGTTCCCCTGTCTGTTTGGGCCATCATAACGGATTCAGCCCCTACACATCAAATCTACATTTCTTGCTTCTCATACATACTGAAAATGTCCATTTAACGGTAAAGTTTCCAACTTTACCCGTTAATACCCTCATATGAAGGGTTTGGCTCAAACCCTAACTCTCTAGAACTTGGATCTTTGTCCATAAGCCATTTATTCACCAAACTAACATATACAAACCTAGATCTAGACTCAAGGCACTCCATGAACACGTACAGTCTTCACATTTTCCTCCATGCATGGCCTTTTGGGCCCAAAAGGCCAAATAGACATCTTAGGGTTTGCATGAAGGCTTCCAATGGCATAAAGTTTGCACCTTTATGCCATAGCAACCCTTCAAGGTCCTAAATCAGGAAGATTACCCACTTGGGCCGTCCATTCCCCAAAGGGTCAAGGTTTTTGGATCAAAACCCCATAGAAATGAAGATGAGTAGATCTAAGGAAGCAATAAGCAAGGATGAATCTTGTTTACCCGACAATACTGCAAATAAGGTGGAGTTTCTGGATCTACTAGCATCTCTTTGGTTCCTCAAGCTCCTCCTTCCTTCCTCAAGCGTCAAACACAGAAGATACACTCAAAATGGCTCAAAAGCTCTCAAGATGCACTAGGGTTTTGGGTTTTAGGGTTTAGGACTTGGATACTGTAAATAAGGCTGGCATAAAGGCAATGAGATATTCAAGCTCCTCCTTCCTTCCTCGTCGAGTAGGTCCCTGAACCCGCATCCCATAATATTACCTACTCGACGATTTTAGGCATCCAACTCGTCGATTTCTCATATAAAGTTGAATAAATTCTTTATTTAAAATACATACCATGACCCGGCGTTACATACAAGTTGGTATCAAAGCCTTCGTATTGAGGGATTCGGGCACACTCTTGGGCATGTCTAAACTCAAACTGAGGAATTTGTAATCTTTTTGAAAGAAAATTAATTTTCTAAACGATTTTATAAAGAAAAGGGGTGCAATGCATACAATCAACCAAGGTCAAGTAAGTATTTCCGGGAATACACATACATGATGCTATGTTTTATGTTTTGAGAATTGCATGCTAGATTAGGGATAAGGATCTGCTCATGATTGCATGATAGAATATGTGGCATTGAGTTGGGTTTTAGTTGGCATTGTGATTCAAGTGAGTCATTTCACAATACTCGTGGGTCGAAGGCACCAATTCCGACCCACTAGATTATGCTATGTCGGAAGACCAGGCGGTGGCCCCTAGAAATTGTATGCAAGACTTGGATATGGCTCCCAGAAAATTGAATACAAGACCTGGGTCTGGACCCTGTCACTTATATGTAGGATGCTAGTTGTCTTTGCGGCTGCACAACAACTTCCTTAATTGGTCTAGGGTTGAGGATTAAGGTTCGATTTTTTATCAGGATATGTGATCACGGCTATGATTAGGGATTTGATAGCAGTATTAGAAGTTTTTCATCTGCACAAGAGGAATTCTTAGTCCTAATTAGTATTCAGGATGTTTTGGCAGGGTCGTCGGGTGTGGCAAATTAAGTTGTAAGGAATGATTTCGAGGACAAAATCTAATTTAAGTGGGGGAGAGTTGTAACACCCATATTCCATAATGGTTTAACTTTATATTTATCAAGGACTAAATATGGAGTTTTGGAAAAAAAAACTCTGTGCCACGACGTGGTGCAAGGACGCTCAAGACATGGCATCGAATATATGATGACATGTTTTATTGTATCATCACGGCATGGCATCAGGGTGCCACGACATGACAGTTTTTCTGACCCAAGCCCATGATTCTTTTAGGGTGTCTTCCATGTATAAACCTCTCTACTTTGAACCTTGGGTTCCTTTTCAGCCTATGTCACCCTTCCAAGCTCAAAA
This sequence comes from Lactuca virosa, assembly GCF_052849685.1. NCBI lineage: Eukaryota > Viridiplantae > Streptophyta > Magnoliopsida > Asterales > Asteraceae > Lactuca > Lactuca virosa. The sequence continues at coordinate 127,265,828 of NC_136430.1, forward strand.
AACTCTAAACCTTGCCTACCTTTTTGAGTGTTGAGCTCTTTGTGGTGCCTTGTTGCATCTTGAAGGAAGAAGAAAAAGGTGTTAGCCCAAGGATCAAGCACCAACTCCTCTCCATCTTTGGAATCACTCTCTTAACCATTTTTAAGTACTCAAGTTTCTATCTTGATGACACTTTGGTTGTAGATCTAGTTTCTTAAGTATATTTTGGTTCATATGAAATGTTTGCTTGGTTTGAAGAGATAAAGGTTGCAACTTTATAACTCTTTTGAGTCCCATGAACAACATATCTTGTAGATCTAGACTTTGGATGGGGTTCTGGACCTCGCATGAGTTTTTGGTCAGTTTTAGCTCTATTTGACCTAAAATGGATTCTAGACATGTATTGGAAATGCATGTCTATAAAGCACCCACCTTTATGTTAAATCTCATATTGGTAGTTCTTCAGTATTGGTTGGGTTAAGTACTTTTCGTATTAAAGGATTAATGGTTAAGTCCTTGTTGTATTTTGCCTTATTTGGACCTAGGGTTTGAGATCGTGATTTATTTGGGTGTCTTAATGGATAGAGTTGGAATATTTATCCATTTCGACTATAAAATGGACGAGATATGAGCTTTATAGCTCTTAGAATTGAAGAAACCAGATTAACCCATTAAGTTGTTAGAAAGATAGTGCTCACGGCATGGCCTTAGGTCGCCACGGCATGGTGACTAGGAAACACCCGACCGTATTGTTGTATAAGGGCCACAACATGGCCATGGATTACCACAACGTGGCGGTTGACTGTTGAATTTGACTGTTGACTTTTTTGTCGGGGTTGACATTTGGCCAAATTTCTATTTTTAGAAGGTAGACTTAGGGTTTACCTTGTGTGGATTATTCGGAAGTGTTTAGTACCAATCTTTTAATGGTGATAGTTGTTAGTTATAGTCGGCGCGACATTGAGTTGGGTTTTAGTCGGCTTTATGATTCAAGTGAGTCTCTTCATAGTACTTGTGGGTCAAAGGCACCAATTCCGGCCCACGAGATTATGTTATGTTGGAAGGCCAGGTGGTGGACCCTAGAATCTGTAGGAAAAGAACTAGATATGGCTCTCAAAAAATTGTATGCAAGACTAGGGTTTGGACACTGTCAGTTATATATAGGATGCTAGTTATTTTTGTTATACTTACATGGAGGACCATGAGGTGGCTCTTGGCACTTGTTTGTAAGACCTGGGTTTTTGCCCTGATTTGGCAAAGAAAGACCATGAGACGGTTCATGGCATGATAGTAATTATAATACTATGGTTGACATGTTTTAGTCTCTATTTTATGTATGGTATAGGGTATTTCGGGGAACTCACTAAGCTTTGTGCTTACAGTTTTATGTTTGTTGTTTTAGTTACTTCCGGTTCCAAAAGAAAGGGCCCGACGTGACTACACAACATCACCCAGAGTTTCTCCACATTGCTTATTTATGATTTTTACTCTGATGTTTAAATGATATAATCACTTTGATTGGTTTTGCATTATCACATTTGTATGGTTTATTCCTTTAAAAAGGAAAATTTTACTCTGAATTTTTGGGATGTTACATTATTCCTCTGTTCTTCCTATTTCTTCAAAAACAAATCTGCCACCCCCTATGAGCGGACCCCTACTCGAAGGAAAACTTACGATGCATCGAAGAAGAGCACTCCGCTAGTTATTAGCCATGGGAAACTAGGATCCATGGGATCCCAGAGTCTTCTTACCTCGATCTCAAACAGCAAACTCTTTTCTGTGATGAAGATGTTGACGCAATAGGTGGCTCAACAACAGGAAGACAATAAAACACTGCTCAAGGAGGTGGAAAGGATAAGGGCAGAGATCCGTAAATCCCAGTAGGTGACACCCTCAATCTTGCAGCCCAAGATCCTGGATTTCGATAACACAAGGTCCTCAGGGAAACGTCCGAAAATCATAAATCCGAAATCTGTTGCTACCCAAACTGGGGGCGCAATCCCAAACTTCCGAACTCCTATGATCTAGGATCTTCACGAAACTTTCAATACCCCTAATAAAAGAAATACAAGTAACATTTTTAAATGTAACGCTTTTAATACTAACTCTATTAATCTTGATGTATGAATAAGTCCAATCATGGCCAAAGAAGTTCAAGAACTAAGAAAAATGATCTCGAGTGTACTGAGGGTGGTCCAACCTATATCGGAAGTATCCCCCACCAGTCACATGATCTCAAGGTTTATCCCCTCACATTGAAGTTCCAAAGCGCTTCGAAACTCCCAGCATGAAACCTTAAAATGGAACCACGGATCTTGAGGAACACATAACACAATATAGAGAGAATGGAATTCATCCCTATTCCTTCACACTTAAAGGAAGCCTGTTTATGAAAGGGTTTTGGCTCGACTCTTACACGATCAACCTTGAAATGGCTTCTCAGTGTTCCTCCTTATTCTATTACCTCTTTCGCTCACTTAGTTAATCTTTACAATAATCAGTTTTCTTGTAGTAGGATATTCGAATGGATCACTAGTGATCTATATTGAGTGGTACGGAATCCTAAAGAATCCCTTAGGGCCTTTATAAGGAGATTTGGTAGGGAAGCGTTGAACATACCAAACTGTAAGGTTCGAAATAGATAGTGAGGTGTCGAAGTACTTTTAGGTCTGGTTAGTGTCGAAGTCGAAGTTGAGTACTTCAAATGTATGTATTACATAAGGCATTGTTAGAGGTCGAAGCTATCATGTCTAGCCCTTATGTATTTTTTGTATGCAGCTATTACTCCCTATAAATAGCGGCTGGTATAGGAGTCGAGAGTACTTTTGGGGAGCGTGAGCACCTTACTCTTTCTGTACTCTTGTATTCATTCAGACGGAATTAAAGAACCAAACAGATTATATTTACATCTTTGTTCTTATCACATTTAGTTTTTAATTTTGTTATTAATATTCGATTCTAACTCACTACATTTGGTATCAGAGCAGGATACAGTCAATCTGTTTCTGGTTTTCTCGTCTTTTTCAAAAGTTTCGAATTGTTATTTCCAATTCAAAACATTTCCGCACTTTTGATTAAGAAAACTAGTTTTATTTGAGTGATTTGTTACGATTCTACAAACATTTGATTGATCAAGTGTTTTCTGAAGAATTTCTGTAAGATTCATCTGTTAGATCTCCTTTTCTGAAGCTTTTCGTGATTACAATCCGTACAAAAATGGCGAATTTCAACATGAACACAATGTCAAGCTATTTTCATCTGCTTGGATCTTCCACTAAGATTCCAATGCTTAATCCAGAGTTCTATGAGCAACTGGTAGATCGCATGGAGGATTACCTCAACGGTATTGATGAGGATCTATGGCGATGTATCACTTTGGGAAATTACCGTCCATACATATTTGCTCAAATCAGAAATTCTGGTTTGACTTCTGGTATGGCATCTCAAAAAGATAAGTGTGAAGTAAATGACAAAAAATGTTTGCGTGAACTTCACATTTCTCTTCCACCGGCAATTTACAATTTTGTCCAAGGTTTCAAGACGGCTAAAGAGAGTTGGGATACATTGAAGGAAAAGTATCAAGACAGTGAGAAGATGAAGAAGTGCTTGGTGAGGTAGTGTTTTCTAGAACTTGGAGAATTCAAGAAAAAGTAAGGAGAAACCATCGAACTCTACTACGATCGTCTCAATGAGTTGATCTTCAAATGCAACCGTTATGGAGTTACACGTTCCACACTTGAATACAATATTACATTCTTAATGGGACTTCGAAAAGAGTGGAGGAATATCAGCTTGATGATAAAGACTCGGAAATGCTTCGATGGCTACTCATTGGCAAGCTTGTATAATGTTCTCAAAGCTCATGAGAACGAAATAAATGAGATAGCTGAAGAAGGAAATATGAATCTGGTAGGTCCACTGGCATCGATGTTGAAGGTGTCTTCGAAGGATTCTGAGATCGAGGCTATTGAGAATGTAGGTTCTGAAGATGAAGGATTCCAGATGAATTCAGAGGATGAAGTTGTGGCGTATTACTCCAACAACAACGTGAAAACGTTTTTTTAAGAAGCCATCCAATCTGAAATACAAACGTAACAGTGAATTCAAGGGAAACATCTCATCTGGGTAAGCAACTAGAGTGGAGTCGAAGGAAGATAAGAAGGAGAGCAAGATTGTTGTTGAGAAAGCAGAAAAGAAGTTGAAGGGAGATTTTGGGTTCGAACGTAAATTTCTATAATGGTGCGAACCAGATGGCAGTAGATTGCCTATTGAGAAAAAGAGAGGAGAAGAAGGAGCGAGTCAAAGATGAGGCGTATTATGTCGAAAGGATGGAAGAAGTGAGAGGTAAGACAAAAGGTTTGTCTCTGGTTGCGAAGGGAAGTGTTGATGGGGATGGAACCTACCAAATTTGGTCGTCTGGTTCCGATGATGAAGAGATGAGGAACCCCACACATAACGTAATATATGCAAGGTTCTAAGAGGACAGTGCTGAAGAGGAGAATGTGACTGGGAAATGCTTTGTGTCAACATGAGCAGACAAATCTCCTACGACATCGAAGGTACATGCTCTTCTTGAATGTTTTAATATTCCTTTGAGTTCTTACCTTAATGTTTTATCTGACTTTGATGATACTCTTTCTTATGTTAATTACATGCTTAATTATGTTAGTAGCGAAGCTGAGAAATCAAAAACTTTGTTGCTAGGTACTCAGAAACAATTGGAGTCTAAGAGAAGTCGAATAGATAGTCTAGAGTTACAACTGAATAGTGTTACTATAGATAGGGAGTTTGTTAGAGAAGAAAATGTTATGTTAATGAAACAATGTAATATCTACTGTAACAGTGCAAAAAGATTGTATGCTAAACTTACTGATCTTTATTATTCTTCTGAAATAAGTAAAGAACGACATAGGAAGTTATTTCCTTTCTTGGTTTACGAAAGAGAGAAAATAGATGCAACTTCCTATGATTATGAGAAGAAAATCTCAGAATTCAACAAAGTCCCCAATGATTCTTATGCTTATGGGATTGTTAGAATTGATGAATGTTTGAATGCTAATGAATTAGTGTATATTTTGAATGAGACTCTTATCAAAACTGAACAAAAATTTTGAATATGACTGAGACTTCGACTTTAGACTCTTAACAAAATTTTGCTGATATTGAAGATGATTCTAACAATATCAGTGAAATTGAGGAAGAGGATATTGTTGACTATTCTTAATTGTCTGTCATTAATGTCACTTCGATGTCCAAGGGTAAAGAAATCTGTCATGATTCAATGGATAAGGTTAACACTGACCAACCCTCTACATCGAAAGTTCATGAATATGATCATGTGGTTGTCGAAGATTGTGAGCCTGATAGTGATGATGATGACATTTCGATTGAAACAACTATTCCTGGAGTTGTTATTGAACAGGTTTATGACGAAACAAAATAGTTCGAAAAGGTGATGAAAAAAAAGGTTCCTCATTATCTTGAATTCATCTCAGTTTTCTATCCTAATTTCAAATGCACTGATGATGTTGTGTTCCCTAATCAAGTGTTCATTACCACTGAAAATGGTGACAAAGTAAATCTAGAAATCAACAAAATTGTTGAGGAAGACAGCAAAACTGCAACACAAGAAGGGTTTTTCTCTAACCAAAGCACAGTCAAAAATACCCTAAACAAAAACTCAGTAACTTTTCAAAGACAAAAACTGAAGCGAGCTTGGGAAATTAAATCAAAAAATTAGAAGTTGATAAACAACCAAATGAACCAGTTTTGAAAACTCGAAAACCAAAAACACAAATTTTCAATGAGAATGTTCAAAAAGTTGCAAAAGAGGAAGGAGTTTCTGTTGGGTTTTATGTACTCTAACATCCCTATGGTGTACATACAACCCTAATGCTTTGGATCTAAGTTTTATCTAGTTATACATGCAATAAAATTATCCAAAGAATGAATCCTACAACTAACATACAATTTGATATTTGAAACATAAAAACCAGTTGGAAGATTACCTCTATATTGTAGCTTGTAGAATTTGGCCTTTCAAGAGCTTAGCACCTCAAGTGTGATGCCTCAAACAAGTCAAGAACACCATGAACAAGTGGAAGATGATGAGAGAGAGGTTGGGAGCATCAAAAACGGCTAGGATTTCACCTTGGAGTACTAGTGGCCGAGTTTGTAAGCTTAGGGGTTTAATTTGTAGTTTGGAATCCTTAGGGTTTCATACATAAAACCCCAAAACCTTTGGTAATCCAAAGATCCATATGATAGGCCCTTTGGACAAACTCTTCATGGACTTTCACATAGAATTACCCCATCACTAATCAACATGGATCATTAGCCCGAACTATAAATATTACTGATTTACCTAATCAGTCCCCGTAAATTTAATCAGTCTCTTTTGATCACTAAATTAGTTCTTGATCAGTACCAATTAAATAATATGATTTCTCAATATATTATTCTTATAATATATTAATAAATCACAAATAACCTTTTTCTCAAATATCCATCCTATCAAATTGTTCTTGTCACACCCCCGAACCGGGACGTCGGAAACGTCCGGGGGCGGGTGACTTCATCTTGTAATATCATAACAATTGAATATGAATAAAAAATAGCAACCATCATCATCATACATTAACGATATCAACATGCATTGTTTACATCATTGTGTTTGTTTACGAAATACATCCAAAATAACATAATGTATGATAATTCAAAAATACAACAAATATCCAAATTTCCTTAGCTGCGCACCTGCTTATTGAGTTCCTGAGAATACAATTCGTTTTGAAAAGCGTCAACATAGAATGTTGATGAGTAGCATGTTTGTAAGAAATCTTTGTGGTGGTTTTGTAAACCTCCAGAAAATCAAATTTTTTCTTGTAAAAATAGTTTGTAAGTCTCGTTTCAAATCATGTATAAATGCATGTGTATTCTTCGTTTATCTTGTTTGAAAATGTATAGAGAGTGATTCCCAGAAAATCCTGTATTTTCTTTCATACGAAAATTGTGGTCTTAAACCCTAAGACCCGAGTAGTGAAATTAGATGCAAAATAATCGACGCATAGTTTCGTACTTCGTAACGTGAGTAGAGTATATGTATTGCGTAAATTTTAATATAATATTGTTATTCTCTATGTGAGTCGTTAAAACCATACTAATATGACAAGAGCGCTTGTCTTGACGTTCTTCAGGCGTCGGTTTCTAAAGATAATTGTCACCCTAGACTGGCTTGTCTAACAAAGTCGGTTTAAGAAAATGTTGACAAACAAATTTAAAAGCAGGTTATTCCCATAAAGAGGGTATTCTGAAACTAATCAAAAAACCTGCTCATAGACCCTGTCATACTCCTGAACGACCAATTCTTGAAGCAGCTCCTGAAGAGCCTTTTACTTCACCGAAGGAGGTATCTGTCTCGAAGGGGATAAAGAAAATTCACAAACCTCAACTCAATAGAAGAGGTGTGCTCATTCGCGAATTTCCAGCTCCAGTGTCCCCTGCTTCGAAGAAAAGATAGGTTCGTCAAATGGTCAAGAAGATCACGAAGAATAAGTGACAAATGGCTGATCCACTTGATGAATTGGTTGTGGAAACTGATCTTGACAGTGGCAGTGAACGGTCACCTATTCAGCATGATATTGGGTTCGAGACACCTCAAAGGGACTCTTCGGTTAAGTTGAATTTTGAGGATACTGGAAGTCTTGGTAGCCATGTACACGTATCTCATACAGATACAACCACCAATTGGGTGAATCTCCAACTTCTACAATCCCTACGAAGGCAGTTGTCATACCAACCGAGGTTTCGGTGACTGAATCTGTTACAGAGGAGGTTCGAACCTCAGGCATCCCTATGAACATATCTGATATGGACATAAATGTCACTATGGGTGAAGGGATGATGCATAATGAAGCCCAAGGTACATCTTCTATTAAAACTTCTTCTATTCCAACCACACTCATTCTATCCTTAACCATCGAAAACACCCTTGTCGATACTTCAACTTCTTTACCACGATTTTCTTCTCCTATGCCATCCTCATTACCTGCTTCTACCATTTCACCCACTTTTTCAAACATCATGCATCAACCAATTACATCACTTTTCTCTTCCCAATCAACTAAAGGTGAAAAGTCAGTTCCGGAAGATAAACATGATGCTCATGATGTGATGGTATCCTTTACTAAAATATTGTTTGATCCTAAAGAAGAAAATATTCCGGATCATATGCTCATGTCAGGAAAGCATTTTAAAATTCTCAATCAAAATCTGAATTCATTATTACAAATTCAGGTCGATACAGGGGGTCGAAGTTTTGTTTCTTGGTGGTTGTCGAGGCCAACAAAATAAATACCCTAAATATTACACACTAAAATAGTGTATAGCGGTAAAGGGATCGTATCCACGGAGATTGGTTCAATTTAAATCTCTGTGTAGATCACTTGTTCAAGTACTTATAAAACAAGAGTAAAAGTAAAATGAGGGGGTTTAATTCTTTTTGATTGCTAGAGAAAATTAAAACTAAGCTAGAATGTAAATATGACAAGTAAACAAGTAAAAGATTTGATTAAATTCAATGAAGTGAAGTTGGTTGATTTTGGGATACACTACATGGATGACATAGTTGACTTATCATTAGACTAAATGGAACAACACTTGTGAATTAGTTTATCTTGGCTATAGCAATCCATAAACACAAATTACATCAACTCTTCATTGATATTAAAATGGTTAGAGGAGCTCTTAACACATTTCCTTAATTAAAGTCACAAAATCAATAAAGCATACAATCTTGTGAAAATCAATTAGCTTTAAGTTCTAAGATTTACCAAGTCGAAAAGATAATCAAATGCTTACATTATCATTATGGAGGAAACATTTCCATGGTCTAAATGAAATGAAAACAAACATATAAACCATTTGTTGCTTACTAATTTGAGGGTCTATTACTTAACCAAGAAATTAGTCAACAAAAATAAGCATTCATTCATCAAAGCTCATGATCAAAGATAAATAAACACAAGAAGATGTTTGACTAGAAAACATTTCCATAAATTTCAAACACAAGATAATATGAAGTCTTCAAAGCAACTAATCATCCATGGGTTAAACCCTAATCAACCAAATGTGAATCTAGCCAAGCATGGCCAAAATAAAAGAAATACAAGATAGTTTTGACGTACCAAACATTGTTCTAGTTGCAAGAGGAAAAGAAATTACACCAATCTTCTAAATCTTCTAAATCTTCCAAAGCCTTCTTGAGAGCAAAAGGAGTTGTTCTTCAAAGTGTTATGTTGAGTTTTCTTCAAAAATCTCCAGCAAAAGAGGCCTCGTTTCCGGATTCAAAAGTTGGCCAAAAGTGTTGCAGCAACCTTCCTCATATAGCTCAAAACAAGAATTTTCGAAATTGCCCCTGCAAGGGGTTGCGCGACCCGCGTGCTGTTGCGTGGGTAGCCCACGAGCTGAGTAGTCTTTTGTGATTTGGGTTTCCAATGATTTAGCCCACTGGCCCAGTTCGAGTCCACTAAGCTTGTAGTCCATAATTCTTCATGTTTTCTTCAATTTAAGCCCAAGATGACTATTCCAAATGATCCATAGCTCACGTACTCGTCCGATCATTTATTCCCGCATGCTTGAAAAATTCTTCCATCCCTGTGCAAATTTAAAGTTTATTTCTTCCAAGCCTTCATTTAATAAGCAAGCCCACTCCAAGCATCAACTCCGTTATTATAAAGCCCAATATCCTTGACATCCTCTAAGTCCAATCGCCCTCCATACGTCCCGAACATTCCCGCTCCACTAGTCTCCATGAAATCTACAATAAAGCTCACGAAACTAGAAAGTACCTGAAATAGTCATAAAATAACAAAAAAGAAAATATGCATGAAAATTATCTAAATTATGAATGAAATATGCTAAAATAAACTATAAAAAGAAGTAAATAAAATGAAACTATCATTTCTGGTATTGAAGTGGATGTTATGCTTGAGTCATAAGAGAATCGATTGAAATTGAGTATGGAGCAGATTCAGAGGCAACATGAAGAGCGTTTGAAGCATCATGCTCGAAATTTTAAGTTTGAGGTTACTAAACTTCATGACATTGCAAAAGAACGTCATACGATTTTTGTTGAACAGGTTCAAAAGGTTGAGGAATCTGTAAATCTCAAAGTTGTTGAGCTAAAGTCAGAGTCTGACTCCAAGAAGATACCATGATTGAACAAGAAGAAAATTGTTCACCCAAAAACAGAGGCTAGGAAAGCTCTTGTGAAAGAAACTAGGAAAAGAAAAAACTCTAGGTTCCTTGAGAAATCCGATAAGAAAGTCCCTCAAAAAATTGTTCCATCTATCTACTAGGAATAACAACATGTTCATCCCAGTTAAGATTCTTAAGGGACCATCTATTCATGTTACCTTGGATACTCGTTCACCAAACCTGTCAATTTTGTGAATTCATCAATGAAAAATAAGTCACCTCAAAAAGTGTCTTCTTCAGTGTTCATTGCTACCTTGGATGGCATAATGTTCACTCCAAAACAATTTCCAAAAACCAATGTGCCTATGAGAGAAATGAACAAAGGAAAATATACTTGGAAAACAACTGATAAGATATCTTCAAAAGATTCAAATCTAAAATTTGAATGGAAAGTTAAAGAAAAAACTGCCCCTCTGAGTAATAAACCTCGAAACTTGGTTCATGTTGAACCACCTCGGAATTTGGTTCATTCTGAACTACATTGGAATACTGTTCCTCCAAGAAAAGAAATTGTCAAACAACCAAATATGGAGTATGATTTTTGGATCAATGAAAAGACAATGTCATTTTGTATCTTTCCAAAAGAGTCTCGGAAAGAGCACTCTGAGACACCACTTGTTCAGAGACTAAAAACAAAGTCTAAAGCCTATACTAAAGTCCCCAAGCCTAACTCGGAGCCAAAAAATTCCACCTCTCACTAATTTTGTAGGATTTTTGTGCTTCGGAACAAGATACAATATGGTATGTTGATAGTGCTTGCTCCATGCACATCACTGGGCAGAAAAACTTTCTGCGTGATTTAAAGCTTACTCCAAATGGTGGTTATGTTATATACGGAAACAACTCAAACTCTCAATATCGAGCTTATGGCGTCCTAACCAAAAAAAACTTTTTCTATCTTTAATGTTACCTAGTTGCTGATCTCAAGCATAATTTCATCAGTGTGTCCCAACTCACCGATGCGAATCGGAGGGTTGAGTTTTGTAAGAAGCATATCTATGTTATGATAGAAGATAGGAATGAATGTCTCCTCAATTCAGACCGCAACAAGAATATGTATCCTTTGGATATCATCATGATCATCGGGACGCCTCAACTGTCTCTCCTTTCAAAAGATGTTCCTGATGTAAGTTGGCTATGGCATCGAAGGCTTGCTCATTTAAACTTATAATACATGAATGATATGGTGTCTGGGAAAATGGTTCATGGTTTTCCACTCCTCAAGTTTGAAAATGATCATATATGCGCTGCATGTGAGTGTAGGAAGCAATCCAAGAAAGGTAATGTCGTTCTTAGTGAAAAGTCAATTTCAGATCCACTAGAGCTTTTTCACTTTGATCTTTGTAGGTCATTTCCTATTGAAATTTTGCATCACAAAAATTACATTCTTGTGATTGTTGAAATCTACACAAGATTCACTTGGGTTTTCTTTCTAATATTCAAATCGAAAACTGCTTTCGAACTCATTAATTTCATTAAGGGAATTGAGGTTCTCACCAGGCTACCGGTTAGAATAATTCGAAGTGAAAATGGTTTTGAATTCACTAATGCAATGATTGAAAAGTTTCTTACTAAAAAAGGCATTTAACAAAATGTTTATGCTCCTTACACCCTACAAAAAAATGGAGTAGTTGAAAGAAGAAATCGCACCTTAGTTGAAGTTTCTCAGTCAATGTTGAACTTCTCAAACCTTCCCCTTTCTCGTTGGGCTGAAGCAGTCTCAACCGCTTGCTACACTCAAAATAGAAGTATCATCAACCATCATCTCAACAAGACTCCTTATGAATCCATGAATGGTCACAAGCCGAGTATCTCATTCTTACACATCTTTGGATGTAGATGTTTCATAAAAAACAATTATGATCAACTCACAAAGTTTCAACCGAAGTCTGATGAAGCTATCTTTCTAGGATACTCAACTAAATCAAAAGCTTATCGGGTTCTGAATCGTCGTACCCATGTAATTGAATAAAGCTTTGATATCACTTTTGATGATAACTTTGTTCGTAACTCAGAACCAACTCATGTTACAACATACATAATGAAGTATGATGCTCCATTTCCTAGTTCTCCCAATCCTCAAGTTATCTATGAAGTTGATTTTGAAAGCTTGTTCAGACCAATAGAAACTGCCCTTGACTCGGAATCTTGATTAATACCATCTTCAAATCCCACTCATGTTTCTCACGAAATCTCTGGTCCGACCCCCACTCTTCCTCCATTTGATTATGAAGTATTTACATCTCGTGTTGAGGGGGAGAATACATCTGCTTCCATGCCTCAAGGTCAAGAAAGCAATCCAACCCTTGAATCAAATGTGGATGGATTCCAAGTTATAGCATATCAATTTGTTGAAGTTGATCCCATTCTGAACAACATTGAAGATGATGTCCACTTCTTTGAATTTCCAAATGAAGATGATGTTGATATATCAGGTTCAAAAGTTCAGGGGGAGCAACACAACCCCATTGTTGATGTCAGATCATCTGCTACTCAAAGAACTTCCGAGAATGCATATTCTGACTATGGATCATCCTCCAAGTCAAGTTATTGGAAATCTCAACGCTGATGTTTAAACTCGCCCTGCTACCAACATTCAAAATGAGTGTCACTTTTTGGCATTCATATCAATGGTTGAACCTAAATCCATAAAAGAAGTTCTAGAACATTCAAATTGGATTAGAGCCATGCAAGAAGAGGTATCAGAAATTAATAGAAATCAAGTCTGGACTCCCGTCCCTCCTCCTAAGGATCAACCTATTGATGGAACTCGATGTGTTTTCCGAAACAAGATTGACGATGTTGGAGTTATCATTCGCAAAAAGGCAAGATTGGTGGCTAAGGGATTTAATCATATTAAGGGTCTTGAATATGAAGAGACTTTAGCTCATTTTGACCGTCTTAAAGCTATCCGAATCATTCTTGCTTATGCTACTCAAAAGGCCTTTAAAGTTTACTAAATGGATGTCAAGAGTGCCTTTCCCAATGGTGAAATCGATAGTGAAGTCTATCTCCAACAACCTCCTAGGTTTGTAAATCTTTATTATCTGAATTATTGTTATAACTTTAGAAAGTTGTGTATGGCCTCAAACAAGCTCCTAATGCATGGTACGACACTCTCACTTATTTTCTCAAGCATTTAGGTTTTCAAAGAGGAATTCTCGATCCAACATTATTCTGAAGATTAAATGGAAAGCATCTCATGTTGGTGCAAATATATGTCGATGACATCATCTTTATATCAACCGATCTAATGATGGTTGTTGACTTTGCCAAATTGATGGTTAGTAGATTTCAAATGAGTATGAATCATAAATTAAGCTTCTTCCTTGGTTTGCAAGTCAAATAGACCAACAGAGTAATCTTTATCCACCAAGAAAAGTACATCTCCAAACTTTTGAAGAAATATTCAATGGACACCTGTGCTTCTGCTAAGGTTCCAATGGGTTTAGGGCAGAAGATCTTCTCAGACCCAACAGGTGAAGCTGTTAATCAAAATAATAATAGGGGAATAATTGGATATCTACTCTACCTTACAGGAAGTCGTCCATCATGTTCGCAACATGTCTGTGTGCCGGATTACAAGTTAATCCTAAGGTGTCACATATTTTAGATGTAAAGCAAATCTTTAGATACCTCAAAGGGACTAACAGTCTTAGAATTTGGTACCCAGAAAAATAGAGACTTCTCTTGCAATCTTATTTAGACTCCAATCATGGTGCACTTCAACTCAATCATAAAATCACATCTAGTGGTTGTCAATTTTTGTGTGGTAAATTTGGTTAGCTAGTCATCCAAGAAACAAAATTGCATCGCTCTCTACAACCGAAGTAATGTTGTTGCAAGTTGTACCTCTCAAGTTCTATGGATGAAGTCTCAGCTTTTGGACTATGGTTACCATTTTCAACAAATTCCTATCTACTTTGATTCTCATAGTGTGATACCAATTTCATATAATCCGATTTAACAATCATTGACTAGTCACATTAACATTAGGTACCATTTTATAAAAGATCATGTTCTCAAAGGTAACATCAAACTCATTTTTGTTCCATTAGAAGATGAAGTTGCTGATGTCTTTACTAAGGCATTAGACAAAACCAGGTTCAATGGTTTTCTGAACAAAATGGGAATGGTTATACTTGATCCTCAGTTCTTTCATGTTTATACTCTCTAATGGAAACATTATAAGTTAAAAATTACAAACCAAAATTTTTTATCTCAGAATTTTTTCTTCTCGGAATTGGAAGGATCATTTAATGTCTTTTTGTCTAACCTTTATTTTAGTTTTCAGTTTTTAGTTTGACTGGTTACTTTGTTACTCAAATGTTTGTTGCGATCAATTGTGATCCGTTGTGAGCGATCGCAAGCCATCAAATTCGTTCATGTTAAAACACCCTATTGCGATCCATTGCGATTAAGTGATCTGTTGCGATCAGTCGCAGTCCATCGCAAGTTAAAAAATTTGGCAAGATGATGTTAGAAGGAAAATATAATGGAAAGCGATTCATTGAAGACCCATTATGATTCATTGCGATTCAAGGAGTCGATTGTGTTGATGATGTTTGCTTCAAGTTAGTTGTGATTCACTATGATCAGTTGCGATCGTTCACAATCACTCACATCCCTCAAGTTTCATCCTCAAATTGCTTCTTGTTGCGATTGACTACGGTCCATTACGATCATTCAAAGTCTATCATAACATTGCATTTTTTCTTTATACCATTACAACTCATTACGATCCACTTACAACTCCTTAATCAGTCACAAGTAGTTCTGACTGATTGCGATCCATTGCGATCGTTCACAGTCAATCATAACACTCAAGTTTGCCTCTAAGTTATTGAAACTCATTGCGATCCACCTTAAGTGCTCCCGAAGATCCTATTCAACTTCGATAAATCACAACCAATTTGAAAATGTTCACTACATTACAAGCTTTTCCAAGATTCCACTTCAAGTTACCTCCTGCAATGCAATCTATCACAAGAATTAGTTATCTCGAAATTCCAATATGAGTTGGTAATGTTATTTCACTTCTTCTACTTTCTGAATTCTAATCCTTTAGATCTTTAAACTTCCAACTCTTTTTTTACTTGATAATATCTTCCATGCAACTTTTGTCTCTAATATCCATTCCTGAAGTTATGCCACTTCTTGCATCAATATCAAACAATAGTGAATGTTTTTCAATTTCTCAATCGATGTATTTTGTCATGGTATCTCGGAGTTTTATAATTCTAAGATACCTTTTATAAAAAGTTACATCGGAACATTTCCTTGTCCGAGACACACATAATGAATGTTATTTTAAAAGAAAATTGGTTAACCATTCACTTTTGAACTTTTCAACGGTTATATTTTCCTTGAATTCCATTTGGCATAACTTTTAATAAAGTAATAATTGTTTTTCAAAAAACTGAACTGACGCTTCTCTTCATCTCCCATCCAAGTCTAATCTCGGATGTACAACTAGCATATTAGATGGCTCTTCATAGCCTTTTCATTTAATGAAAACCCGTTTTCATGTTGGGTGTCATTATTGTACTCCTCGACCCGACCTGAAACACCCTCCTATATAAGGGTTTTGAATCCTATTTTCCCTCTTTACACCTCTTTTCATCTTCTTCCTCAGAACTTTTCTCTTTATTATTGTTCTTGGTTTTCTTCGAGCTTTCATCAATGGCTTCCAAAATTTCCCAAACCTACTCAAAGATCAAATCTTCCAAAGGATCAACTTCATCTTCTTCAACCGAACCCATTCTCTGAGATTCTACACAACTTTATTAACTAAATCCTTTTGATTATTATGTAACCATTAGAGTTATGGTTGAGTTCATCTCTCTTCATCCCATCTTTGTACCTCTCACTAAAGTTCATAGCGTAGTTTCCCTCTTCGGTTACTATTCGAAGCTTTTGAGAATAAGAAGTTTGATGATTGTGTTCTTCAATGCAATATCTCTGAAGATCTATTTGTTCCAATTACAAAAGACGTTTTTCTTCGTGCTATTAGAGTTTCTCCAAACCCTGTCGATTTCAAAGTTGAAAACCCCACTGCTGAAGAATTGAGACTTTCTCATTTACATCGGTTACAAAGGAGATTTCAAAGCTGTAGAATTCAAGAAGGCTGTTGTTCTTGGGCTATGGGCAATTTTAATGCATATGATGGTTCGAGGTTTATCCGGAAAGCATGGTAGTACCGACACCATGAGCAAAGAATGGTTGTATGTTGTTTATAAAATCTTCACAGGTCGAACCAATGCAGTTGATCTACCTAAAGTATTGAGGCAACACTTTGTGAAGTTTACAAAACGAAGAAAGATAAATGAAGTACTAAGTCCTTGATTTTGGGCTCTGACTCTACAACAACTCTATCATGATCATCACCAAGCCATTCGCTTTGCACCGGACTCCTTTGAGGTATTTTGCTCTTTCAAAGCAATTAAGTCTTATAGGATACCAAGTCAAGTGTCTTTTGGACCTATTCAACGACTTCCTCAACATATGCTAGATATAATTCCATCTGATTCGTCTTACAAAGTACTTCATCTTGAGACAACGGATTTGGTTGTCCCACCAAATCCTTCCCATGTATCAAATGAGAAGCCCTCATATGCGAATAGACCTCCAAAGAAGAAGATCGTTGTGAAGTGAAAAGAATCACTTAAGAAGTCCAAAGCCAAAAGAGAGCCAAAACTGGCAAGTCCTCTCAAAAGGATCTGCATCTCGGTTTCGCACCTAACTCTGGGTTGCAGCTTACCCCACATATCCACTCTTTTGATGCACCGATTGAAGTTTCAAAATCACTTACACACACTCACACGTAGTCACCACATAATCTACCCCCACCCTCTCAAAGGGTTGGTGTTGGTATTGAACAAACATCCTTGCACCCCCTTGAACACACTCACGTGTCATTTCACATCCACATTCTTCTTCAACACAAGCATAATTTGTGGACCCTGTCATAATTTCAAAACATTCAAAAATTAGAGTTATCCCTCCAACTTCGGAAGCCACAATTGAGCCGATATCCACCATGGAAAAAGGTTGCTCACGTTTTACTTCTAACAATTCGCAGACAGGGCACAACTTAAACATACAGAGCTAACAAGAGATCAAGTGGAGTATATCATTCTCCAAATGTGAACATGAGCACTTCGTACAAAACTCATTGCCAAACTACCAACTGAGTCCAAAGTTGATGCTCACTTGCTCTCTTACAAAAACAAAGCACCATTGACTCCTATTAATGAAGAACCTCCTCACAGCAACTCTCCTCCTCCAAATGAAAATGAGATTGCTTTTAAAGATAATAATACCTCTGTTGCTGCTCCTCGCACTCAAACTGCCCCTTGGTTCGTTCCACATCCCAAGTTCTTCATGACCTCATATTAACGTCTTGCTCGGAAGATATGAGCTTTGAAGATCAGGATGGTGATGAAGACAATCAAGCTCAAGGTGTTGATACTTCTCAAGGTTTTAAAGATGATGATGTGAATGTAAGTATCGACAACTCTTCCTCCAAAGAAAACATTGCAAATCCATTCACACTATTGGAACTCAGAGATAATGTTGAGAAAGTCGATTCCAAAGTCGTAACTGTCTCTTCCAAAGTCGCATCGCTTGACTCTAAGCTCGATTCGGTAATCAAATCTCTTTCAGAGATCAAAGCTACTACTCCTTTCGAAATCAACAAAGCAAATCAATTGGATCAACTCATTTCTCTTCATTTGAGTCGCACCTTGGAAGATGTTGAGCAATGATAGAAAGATAATCTTGATCATCACATATCCACTATCAACACAATGCTAAAAATTCATGACGCCGTGATTTCTGCTACCAATGAGCTCATCAAGCAGACTCATGTTCGTCATGAAGAAAAAATTCAAAGGTTGGAGAAAGAGATCAAACAAAAAGATGGTTTCAATATGATCATGTAAGAAGTTCTCATCAAAGTTATTTTCTTCGCTCAACATTTTGTTGATACTGATGGTTATTAGGGTTACAACTACAATGCTCCAAAATGAAAAACATTTAAACAATTCAAATGATTAGGGCACATGCAACCTAATAGGATCTACGTCTTTCACATATAGGCAACATACTATGAACTACAAAAACTTTCCTATGAAAAACTTATTCATAAAAAGAAGAAACTTACCTTGAATATTGTTATTGCAAACAATCTTGAATTCCTTCTTCAAAAACTTTTGGCAGCAAGCACCACAAGCGTCGTGACTCTAATGGTTCACACCCAAGAGTAGCAACCAAGGAACTTGAAGAGAGAGAGAGAGAGAGAGAGAGAGAGGAAAAGAGTAGGATTTCTAGCCATATCTTCTTAAGGAAGGAGAGTCATGAAAATATGAAGGGAATGGTCCTTTATATAAATGAGTTAGCTTAGCGCCAAAGCTAGGGTTTAAGGAGGAAACCTTAATCCCTTTGCTTGGTGACCAAGCAGCCCATTCACTTCTTATCCAAGCGCTTGGATGAAATTCCTTGGGCTTGCCCAAGTGATTTTTGTCCACCTCATCCAGTGAGGTCCATGGGCTCCTATCCTTATCTTTCAATAAATAACCAAACAGACCCTGCAGTATTAATTAATCCAATTCATCCAAAAATTAATTCTAATTAATTTCTGATTAATTATTAATTAAATAATACTATTTCCAATTAATATATTATTCTCATAATATATTAAAATATTATTTATTTTTATTTCTAATTAATTTATTATCCATATTATAAATTAATAAATCAGTCTCTCTCTCTCTCTCTCTCTCTCTCTCTCTCTAAAAGTTATCCTATTCAATTACTAGGTTTGAGGGTAACCCAAAAGGACTGTGCTACCATCAATTCAAGTTTATACCAATGGGCTTAGACACCTAATCCAACAGATAATCCCAGTCACAAATTCGATACTACGATGCTTGTCTTGGAAGAAACCCTTGACACCCTCAAAGCCCAAGCTACAAAAGTTGATGTATAGGATTCGCTTTCCAAGCAAATCAACATGAGCTTCCAACGGGTGTTTGAAAAACATGATGATCACAAGCCCACCTCATTGCTTGCATTGGAATTAGGTCCTTCTCATGCAAGAGGGGGAGAAATATGGAAAACTATCTCAAAATTCAAACTCTGAGATGAGACATCTGATGATGACATCGAATTTGTCAAAGAAGTTGCAGCTGAAGACGTGCTCATTGAAACTGAAGATGAATGAAAAAAATAAAGTGATGAAAACAATAAGTTGGAGAATGTGATTCTTGGACTTCAAGCAATTTACGAACAATTCCTCTCGGAAGATAAGACGATAACAGGTCCTCTGTGTGTTCGTTATCAAACCTTCTTGATTCATTCAAAAGAAGTGAGAAAAGGCTGAACTTCAATTGAAGATTGCGAATGATGCTTTCCAAGCTTCTTAACCGACTCCTCCTCTCTTTCATGTTCCAAAAATTGCATTTATTGATGATGGTCCTCTAACCACAAAACCTGACGACTTACCTGAGGAACCGTCGATCTCTCCTCCCTTCGAACTATTTATCACTCCAATCGTTCAACATTTCATCTCATCTACCTTACCTCCGAATCCTCTATCCAAAGACAAAGGCAAAGGAATCTCCTTGAATTAGGAATCAAAATAAGATTGCTAAGGACACTTATGGGGGTATTGTTAGTACATAAAAGTGCCTCTTACTCAATCCGAGATGTAAAGAGATTCCAAGATGACATAGCGATTCAGAGATGGATAAGTGATTTCGAGATCACTTCATGAAATTTCAGAAGTGAGATTCAGAGATGGAGAAGTGACTCTGAGTTCACTTCTTGTCCGAGATGGAATGTTATTATAGAGGTGAAGTGAAGATTAAGAGATCTAGATTCATAGACCAAGACTCGAAGATGACTAGTTTAGACATACATTGGACTGGAAATTTAGTCAACTTTCCCTGACAAGAAGAAAGTTCTTTTGGTTGTATTCCACATTCAGTATTACGTATGATCATAGAAAATCCACTTTATAAAGATTTTAGTTACTGATGCAAGTTTCTCTTAGTTCTATGTATTTATCTTTAGTTGACTCCTCAGCCTATAAAAGGGGTATCAATCTTGTACTGAACACATCTATGAGAAAGAACTCTTCACTTATCTCTTCTATAGAATTCTCCAATTCTCTCTCAAATTTCTATCAATCTTCTACCTTAAATTCTTCTTGTTCTTGACTTCTTAATTATTTTACTTTGATCTTACTTTGTTTTACTTAATCTTCTTGAATGCTTTGTTAAAGTTATTTATTTCTAGTCTTGACTGGTTTAATCATAATTGACTGATCCTAATTACAAGCAAGCATTGATATTAAATATTAACTCAAGATTTGTGTTTGCAAACCTTGTCTGCACATTTAATAGAGAGTGTCAATCTCTCACATGAAGTAGGTGGTGGTGGTGGTCCTAGTAGAACAGCTGTAATAACAATGTGTGTTGTCGAACTCCCATCACCCATGTTAACATTTACATCCTTATTAGATAAGTTCCCCTTGATGTTAGAAGTTTCGTCCTCCTCCATATTGGACTTGGAATGGGAAACCCATGGTGGTATGATAGTAGTCTACTCAGGGAGTGATGTGATTGTTTGTTCACCGGAATTGATGTTTGCGTCCATAGAAGATATGTTCGCATTGACATCAGGAATACTTATCTTCTCGAAAATCGATTTGACAGAGGTATCCTTCCTTGTGAAACATGAAACGAACCTTGCATCACATCTTCAGTTGCTTCACTGTTGTAATCAGGTGCAACTATAACATTTTTCATTGGTGTGTCAACAAGTGCAGGCTTAAACTTCATCAATCTCTGAACAACTTCAAACACCTTTCGCTTCTTTGTATCTGGAGAATCGGGAGTAGAAACACCGTTGGAACACCTCGCTTTGTCACCTTCATCTCTAGCTTCTTAGACTTCTTAGGAACAATCTCTTCAGTAGGATTTTCACCCTCTTAAGTAAGAACCTTTTTAGTGACCTTCTTAGGAAACTTCTCAGGTTGCTTTTCCAATCCACAAGCTATAGATTTCTCAAGAACAAATTTCCTAGTTTTCTTAAGAACACCTTTTCCTTACTTCTTAGCCACAGTTTTTAGAGATACCTCCTCATCAACGACTTTGAGTTTTGCAACTTGCTTCTTCTTCTTCTTACCCTTAGCTTCTGTCACACCCCCGACCGAGGCGGCGGAACGCGCCGAGCTGTGCGATTAAGTTCATGGATCACAGGCAAATTGAATATATAACACAAGTACAACAATAAACAAAATAGCATTCATGTTCCATCTTGATATTTGAATACAATGTTTTTACAAATAATAATAATACATGAATTACCTTAACAGATAGGCAAATAAGATACAACAGCAAGTAAACTAGGTCACCTATAATCCAATCTGTCTTGAATGTCTGTTTAAAGATTTCCTGAGAATACATGTAGTTTTGAGGGTCAACACAAATTGGTGAGTGTCACAGGTTTTCTGCTAACACAGCAATACTTTTAATAACTCTAAAAAGTATTATCTTCGTATGTATAACGATAGTTAAAAACAGTGTTTGTAATGAGTCTTTAAAAGCCCGGAATATATTTTTTTATAAGTAAATATGTACTTAAAATTGTATTTGTAATGAGTCTTTGAAAGCCAAAATGTATATTTGTATAAGTAAATCTGTACTTAAAATAGTTTTGAAAGAAACCAAGCCCATGGTTGTAGTGAGGGGGAGAGAGAGATATATTCTAGTTAATGTTTTTAGTGAGTCCTTTAACCGAGCTACTTGACTGAATTTACCCCCTACAATGCTTCATTGGATGTTGCAGTAATGAATGATAGACACTTATCACCTGCTTCGATTGATCAGTCGAGACTGTAGCTAGTAGCCGCAGGTGGGGGTGTCAATCCCATATAGATCTATACTTATATATCTCGCTCTAAAGATTAACGATTATAGTAGTATGGGTATGCTAAGTGATTAAACTTGGCTAATGAATCATGTCTCACTAAAAGCCTTAACTAAAAAGTTTATGAATAACTCTCAACCCCAACTTAATTATAATTAATAACCAGGCATAATGAATATCATTTTATAAAGTTTGTAAAAGCCGAGTATGTTTGACATATATGTAAAAATGTAATGTGTCCGCTTTTATAAAAATGAATGTTTAAAATTAATGAACATATGTACGTGTATAAACTTTATGCATATATACATTTAAATATACATAAATAGTAATATCTTGAACCATTGAAATACTACAAAGTTTTATAACGTGCTTGTCATAATATACAGTGTCACATAAAAATCATATATTCTTGTATCATGTAGCATTTGTCATGTGGGCTAGTTATTTCTTGATAAAAAATCCATAATATGTATACGAAAAATTTATACTAGTTATTTGTAACAATATGTTAAATTTTTAAATAATATTTTTATAAACTAGATTTTATTTTATTTTCACATAAAGGATAATATATTTGTATACACAAAATATATAGGCACATGTCCTGGAAATAATTAAAATATTGAAAGGAGGCCGTAAGCACTCACTTTTGTAGCGTGAACGAGGCTCGAGGTATGAATCTTGTCGTGAGATTTGTTACGTGACAATCCTCGTTCTTAAAACGAACCACCGAGTATATTTATATTTCCTAATAAACCAAATGGTAATTTTGGTATTAATTATTAAGTATATGGTGGTCCTTCTTTAAATAAATAAACTCTAGGGTTTGATTTAGCCAAAATCATACTTCGGGGACTGATGTTGAGAATTATTCTCAAGACAGGGGTTAAACATGTGTATTTGAAACTGTTTTAGGGTTTTAGGACTTGATTTATTAGGTTTTTCTGGGGGAGGGACCAATTATGTTTAATTTTAGTGAAAGTTTGATTTTTGGTTTGACCATTGACCGGGTCAAAATGAAGACCCATTTTCTTATCTATGCTCCATGACCGATCCAACAAGTGGATCCAAAAGTTTAGGGCTTTTACCCCGTCATTTCATGATTGAGTATATGGAGGGCGACGGGAGCAGATGACGAAGGAAGCGATCGAACGATTGGGAGGGGAAATGGCATGACGACAGCGACTGATCGATCCATCTGGAAGGGGTTCGCCGTCTCCGGGGCTTGACGAGGCCGAACGGGAGAAGCAGCTTGGCTGTTGTGGTCTTCGGTGGTTGGAGTAATCAGCAACAACGGTGGAGGGGTCGGTTCTTCGGGTGGTAGTGGGTCTACGAGCCAAGGCAGAAAGGGAAACCGAGGTTGCAATCGACGTAAATAGTCTAGAAGATGGTGGCTTTTGGCTGTGGTAATCGACGGGAAGTGCTGAAGGATCTCGGTGAGGTAGCTGTTGCTTCAATTGGTACGATCCTCTTCTCTTTTCTTTTATTTTTTACTGTAAATTAGTTAGGTGGGTGTTTGGGTGCTCCATGTTCAACAAGTGAGTAGATTGGTAAGAGGATTGGTTGGTTTGGTGTTTGGTTTTTGTTTGGGTTTGAGGTTTCTCTTGTCAGCTAGAAATCGATGGGGTTTTTGGGTTGCTTAATTGATAGGGAAGGAAAGGAAACACAACTTGTTGTTGTTCCTCTTGCTTGCAAGTACCCGAGAATCAAGAACAGTTCTTGTGTTCTTGACTGAAACCAGTACAGATAGAGAGAGCTATAGGAGTGTTTGAGCGTTGTATTCAGTTTTTATTGTGTTTTGATTGTTTGTGAACTAATTTATCAGTTGATGTGTAGGACAATACCACCATACCTCCATACCTGTGAGATGTAGTGAGCTGTGAAAAACGTGGGAAGGAGAATTATGATGAAGTGCAAGAATCCATTTCATTTTGAGTGTGACTTCGTATAATCTGCACATTGCTTGTGTGTGGGCTTGTTCAAAGATATCTGTAAATTGTCTGTTTTTATTCATTTATTTATTTGTTGTTATTCATTTATTTATTTATTTGTATTTATTTATTTAAATACATGTATTTGTGTATGTATTTACATAATGTATTTGGCCTCTTGGAATTATACACAATACATAATCTTATGTGTGTATTTAAGTTTTCGTATATAAATAAAATTATACATCGTACATGTATTCAGGTATTTGCAAGAGTAAATAACATATATATATATATATATATAGAGAGAGAGAGAGAGAGAGAGTGTGTGAGGTTCAATAGAGAACCATAATTAACCAATGAACCAATCTTTTTTTCAACTTTTAGAACTTATTTTTTATCAAAAATAAACTAAAAATACAACAATTCATAACTTTATATTCTTTTTCCTATGATATCAAATTCGGAAAAAAAAAAATTCGTCAAATTCATAATGTGAATCTTTGAAAATTCACAATGTGAATCTAAATTCACAATGTGAATCTAAATTCACATGGAGAATCCGAAAAATATATTTAACATTCACAATGTTATGTTATTAATTTAAATATTTTTAGTTTTTTTTTCGATAAAGAATAAACTATAAAACTTGAAAAAAAAAATTGGTTCCTTAGAGAACCAATATATATATATATATATTGTATATTTATGAAAGTTTAACCAACCACATATAATTGATCGTGACACGCATCCATACCCGAATATACATACATACATATAGTTGTTCACGAAATTATTGAGTGTTGGGATGTTTGATTTGTTTATCAGATTACATATTTGAAAGTAAAATATCATCTGATATCTTATAATAGTTGAAATAACTCATTTATTTTGCGTTAGATTCACTAAAACTCAACGAATAAAATTACCAAGAGATTTACTGTGACTTAACCGTTCACAGTCTTTTACCTAAATTTCGGGATGTCACAGCTTCTTTAAAAGAACCCACTGTAGTTTCAAAAGGAACCTTCTTAGGAAGAATACCAGTAGGAGTAGGATCCATAAAGGCTTTGTACTTAATCAAAAGTTGATTGGTAGGAGAAACCAAATTAAGCATCAACATCTGAATTTGACCAATCACCAGAAATACACTTGGGTCATCAAGGGTAGATTTAGGAACACTTAAATGACAAAATGTGGCAACATCATCATCAGTAAGCAGTGGAATACCTTCTTGAGTATAAACCTCATTCAAAATCAAACTCTAAAATTAAGTACTAGACATTTTTGTAGTCATCTTCAAATGAGAGATCGAGTTACAAAACTCATCCCAGAGCAATGATGCTTAATAAATATTCAAACCATAGTACAAACTAGCCACAATTGATTAAAACTTGAGTTTTGCCTTATCTAATCCAAAACTCCTACTTGTTGAACAACGTAAAGTAATGCCAAAGAAAAAGCTCCATACCACACGAAGACTCAACTTCTTAAAATAGACAATGACTGAAGGAATTGGCTGATTCCCCATTTCATTAAACATATGAATAACTTGTTCACTTGTAACTTCATTAAAATCACCTTTAAATAGTAATTTAGGATATTTGTGATCAATTGAAATGTAACGATATTTGTGGTTCTATTGCATACCGTAGTTGAAGCAGCCAATGATAACCGTTTCATTGGAATAACAAAAGAAGCAGTTAATGCGTGAGTAAGAATTGAATCATTCAACACCTGAATAAGCATCTTCAATCACCCGGATAATCCTTGAACAACGGGTTGAACTAAAGCAGCATGTTGCCTTGAATCTTCATTGTTGGTTGAGCGATTTATTTGTCGGTGGTGTTGAATTGATCAACAACAGTGTTTCTAGTAGCCATGATGAACAATTGAGAAAGAATCTGAGATTTGATTGCAAAGAAAACCTAGGATTTTTGTTTGAATACCAGAAGTGTGAAAAAGGAAATTGAATGATCAAGTCGTCCTTAGATAGTCGGTGTCAAATTCAAATTCAAACGTTGCTCCAACTAGACAATTCCACATGTAAAGTAGGTTATTCGACCGTCAACACCCTGAACCGCCATGTGTAAAAATGATGATCACTTTTCACCTTGAGCCATGAGAAAATATTGAAATGTCCCATCCAACAGATGCTTCTTTCTTTGTATAAAAAGGGAACCGTCATACACTTCGTTGCGAACTAAGAACCATTCATCGATATGGAGATAGGGCTCATTCACTTATGGGAATTGTATGTAAAATCATTTTCCAGACTTTGCGAAATCTAGGTCTGAGTTGGTAATACCCATAACCTTAAGGATGTCAGTGCTTATATGTGCCAAAAGAAAATGAATAGAATCAAATTAAGAAATTTTTTGACATAGTGATATTAAAAAATCTTTGATATAAAAGCAGATAGATACCAGGCAAAGATACTCTTCATTCGTCTTCAAGAAAGATGTTGAATGGCTTGTGTGATTTCCCGTGAATTACAATCATATACTCATTAAGGGGTAACGATGGACCTTAATTTTTTAATAAGCTTCGAAGGTAGCTTCATTTTCATACAAATTCACAACTTAACATAATTGCAAATCATTGTAAGAAAATAATTCTATGACAAGTGTAGCCAAGAATAGGTAAGCTTTGGAAAAATTTAGGTGACAAAAGCTCAAAGTGAATGTTCATATAGAAATCTCTTCTCATGAAAAAATAAAAACCTAGATCTCTTGGGAAGAAATGACATAGATTGAGTACATTTCATTTAGATGACTCAAAAGAAATGAGAACGAGATTTTGAACATTTGAAAATGATACATTGAAACATAAGGTTTTGTTAAAATCGTGAAGATTGAATGTTCACCATCAATTCCTTTTGGTTAAGTTTGTTGGGTTTCACCCTTATTATGGAAAAATGATTTAGGATCATAAACACAGAATTGTGACATACCTATATCCTGGTTTTTTTAACAGAAATGTCTTGGGTATACATCATCGTGTGTGCATGTGAATATTTTAGAGTGAAAAAGAAATTGGCTAAGAAAATCCATTGTACCTCTGCAAATGATAGAACCTTGCGGTCATCTCTTTACTCAAAATGAGAAGATGAAGGTAGATCTTCAACTATTGTAAATACACCCTCTTAGGAAGAAATTTTCATAAAATATTTCATTAAGGCTTCGTACACAATGAGTCAATGATGCTTATGGACAACATGTTGTAGTATGCTTCTAGGGACACTTAATTAGTACATGAAATACGAATAATACCAGTTCCGTATTGAGCTTCACATGAATATGCAACTGAGCAACATATTGTGACAATGGACTTCTCAATCTAAAAATAAGGAACATATTTTTGTATTGTCGGTTTTTAAAATGAAAATATTATAATAGAGAACATATTTTTGAATTTTTAAAATTTTTTGAAAAACAAAACAAAAATAAAGAAAATCTTTTGGATTTTTTTTATTTTATAAAGAAAAGATAAAAATAAAGAAAATCTTTTTGGAGTTTTGAATTTTATAAACAAAAGACAAAAATAAAAAAAATCTTGTTGGATTTTTGAAATTTATAAAGAAAATAAAAAAATAAAGAAAATCTTTTTTTTATTTTTGAATTTTATAAAGAAAATAAGAAAATAAGAAAATAAGGATATCACTTACATTGATTATTCGAATATTTGACAAGAAAACCAATGCTTCCCATTTTTCTCTCCACTAACCCTTTTTCCTCATTTCCCAAATGTAACACTTCCTATTTTGCATGTGCTTCCCACTTACACATGTGCTTCCCATAAATGAGCGCTTCCCAAAAGTATGTGTGTCTCATATGTTTCTCAGTGAGAGACACTTCTCATTCACTATGTGTCAACACTTGCTGAATAAGTTAGAGACAATGTCGAAAGCGAAGCGGGTCGAAGCACTGAATATAAACAGTAACCCCTGAATGAAATGTTTCAAATAACGAAAATTAGATCAATATTTCGCAAATCAAATCCAAGAAAAATTAGTTAGAAATTGGAACATAACAAGCTTCCATTATTCCCAACCCATTCAAAATTCTCAAAAATGATTTTTCATCAAGAGGTTTTGTGAAAATATTATCAAGTTGGTCTTTTGTTTTGATCAAATGGACTTCAATATTGCCATCTTCAACATGATCTTTGATAAAATTATATATAAGTGCAATATCGTTAGTTTTGGAATGTAGAGCTAGAGTATTACATATGTGAATTGCACCTTGAGAATCATAATATAATGGAATTTTCTTCATGTTAATCGCATAGTCAAGTAATTGACTTCGGATCCAGATCACTTGGGATGTACAAGCAGCAACAACAATATATTCAGCTTCAGCTGTGGATATCGATACACATGTTTTCTTTTTCGGCTGCCAACTCACAAGCTTCCCATCCAAGAATTGAGATCTACCTGTAGTGGTTTTCCGATTAAGTTGACAACCTCCTAGATCAACAACTGAATACGATTGAATAATGAATCATGTGTTCGCAGGATGCCACAATCGAAGAGTTGGAGTGCCATGAAGATATTGAAAGATATTATTAACTGCTGTGAGATGAGGTTCCCTGAGATTCACTTGGTACCTGGCACAATTACACATAAAACATAATATCAGGTCAAATTGCAATAAAGTACAATAACGAATCGATCATGCTTATGTATGTCTTGAGATCATCGGTAGGCTTATCCAACGAAGGACTTAAGCGAGTACTAACTGCCATAGGAACCTTCGATTTTGAGCAATTGGTCATTCCAAAATGTTCAAGAAGGTTTCATGTATAACTTTCTTGATTAATAAAAATCCCTTCCATACTTTGATGAATATTTAATCCCAAGAAATGATTGATTTTCCCCATCATACTCATTTCAAATTGACTCTTCATCAACTCATCAAATTCCTATGACAACGAATGGTTAGTGGAACCAAATATAATGTCATCAACATAAATTTGAACAAGAATTAGACGAACCCCTACTTTCTTACGAAATAAAGTGGGATCAATTGATCATTTCTTAAATTTAGCGATTTTCAAAAAATTGGTTAATGTAGCATACCAAGCATGAGGTGCTTGTTTTAACACATACATAGCTTTGTCAAGGATATAACACTGATCGTGAAACTTATCATCTATGAATCCAGGTGGATATTCGACATAAACTGTCTCTTCAAGAACACCATTGAGAAGTGTGCACTTTAAATCTATTTGATAGACGTTGAAATTCTTGTGTGTTGCATAGGCAATAAAAATTAACTCCTTCTTGCCGTGAATAACCTTTTACAAGTAATCTCAATTTGTTTTGTACAAAATTACCTTCTTTTTCCATTTTATTTTTTAAAACCCATTTGATACCAACAATCGAAACATTATCAAGTTTGGGAATCAACCTCCAAACTTTGTTTCGTACGAATTTAGCCAACTCAGATTGCATCGCAACAACCCAATCATGATTTTCTAATGCATTCTTGATTGTTTTCAGTTCGATTTTTGAAACAAAGACATTAAACATACAATATTCTTGATGAACATTTAGAACTTCATTCCAAGAATTTGTTATTTGGGATGATCCCTTGTCTATTTCTCCATAGGAGAAAATTGAGGATCAAACTCCAAATGTGCATCCTTAAATGTCTTTTCAGCTTTAGATAATTCGTCTGCAAATGAAATACTATCATTAACATCACAAAATTTATTAACTTGAGTGTCATCATCATCATGATTAGTTCCACTTGGCACCCCCTCAACCAATGGACTCGCACTTTGGTGTTCCCCCTCAACACTAACATGCGAAGTCAATAAACCCCCCTCGATATCTACTTGCGAAGTCAACAAATCCCCCTTGACTTGAGAATGGGAAGTCAAATTTTCTCCTTCGACATGAGGTTGAGTAATCAAGTGCTCCCCCTCCACTTGATAATGTGTCGAATTTGTACTTCATCGACAGTGACTCTTGAGGATGATGACAAATGAGATTCATTTTCTTCATTAGTAATTGACTAATCATCTAAATGCTTTGATGCTTCCAGTACTTGATTAACTTCAATATTGACCTCAACATCAATTGCCCTATCAGGTACACCAAAGATTAAATCAAGATCAACATCGAAAGTAATCATTTGTTCAGATTTGTCATTTGTTTAAGAAAGTATAGGTTTCTTTGAAAATTCTCGTTCAACCCTCTCGATATAATAATTGTCAAATGTAAGATTAAAAGTTGCTTCAACTTTTCTTGTTCGTTTGTTCAACACTCTATATGCAACACAGTTATGTAAATATCCCAAGAAAATTCCTTCATCAGCTTTCTTCTGAAATTTCGAATGATTATCTTTGAGATTCATTATTAAACATATGCAACCAAAAACATGGAAAAATTTCACATTAGGTTTCCTTTTGTTAATGATTTCATAAGGTATGATGTTGAAACGGAGATGAATAAAAGAACGATTTTGTGTGAAACATGTTGTCGACACTGTTTTTGCCCAAAACATTGAGGTAGATTCGCATATGTGAGCATCGTGCTAGCCGCTTCGCATAATGAACAATTCCTCCTTCGACGACACCATTTTGCTATGGTGTGTAAGGAGACGAAAAAGTATGAGAAATTCGTAGATTCTTCAAAAATGAATCTAGAGTTTGAATCTTAAACTCTGTTCCATTACTGCTCTTGATTTTATGAACTTTCTTTTTTAAACTTAATTCAATGTTTTTGATGAAATCGATCATCACTTGAGTTGTTTCCGATTTTGTCTAAGAAAGAAAAAAAAAGTAAAACCTGCAAAATCTTCAACAATAACAAGTATATACTTCTTTTTATTGAGAGACGAAACAGTCGAAGGACTATACAAGTCAATGTGTTGAAGTTCCAATGGTTCGACAATCTTTGAATCAATTGTGATTGGATGACCTTAACGATGTTGTTTTCCCTGTTCACATGTTGCACATAAAGAATCATTGTCAAATTTCAAAACAGGTAAACCACAAACAAGATCATCTAAGACAAGTTTATTCAAATTGTTGAAGTTGAGATGAGAAAGTGTTCGATGCAGAAGCCAACCGAGATCAGACAAAGCCTTTGATAGTAAGCAAGCTGAGGGAATGTCAACTATAGGTTTCATGTCTAGAGTGAATATATCACCCTTCCTCTTCGAATTCAACAAGACTTTATTTTTTTTTCTTTATTCAAAATTACACTCCCTTCTTCATCAAAAAGTACTTGATTCCCGGTTCCAACAACAAGTTGAGATACACTTATTAGGTTGTGCTGCACCCTTTGACATAAGTGACCCTATTCACAGTGAACTTTCCATTCATAACCTTACCATAACCTTTGAGCTTTCACTTTTGGTTATTACCAAACTTCACAACATCAACATTCTCTAACTTATGCAAATCTCTCAAATTCTCCATCCTTCCTATTGTTAACACGTTGTCGCACGCGTATTAAACAAATAAATTATCACTGCTGGTTACACTAAAAATATAGCATAAGGAAGCAGGGTCGAATCCTCAGGGACACAACCTAAAAGTCAATGCCTTTTTGCATCAGGCACAATCTAGTCAAAACAGAAATTATTAAGAAGAGGGATTTTGATTAAACTAACAACTAAGAATGTAGTGATATTAAACTAAATGAAAATCAATATAAAATACGATTTCAGCTCTGCTGCGAATTTCCTAATCATGCAATCAACATTGACCTGGTTATTTGAGATGCGTTCTATCTAAGCTGGTACTGAGAAAAACTAACAAGCTCTAGTATTATCTCTTTTACCTAATTTAGTTAACCAAAACGAGCTCTTTAATTAACCCTACTTTTTACTGTTTAATCAAACAAGCTCTTAATTAAGATTAGAAAAGTTACATTATAATCTATGTAAAATTCCCAACAATATCTAGTACTTCTCATAGGCTCGGAATCGTAAAGATATGATTTTTACAGTTTATAATAAAGTCAAATCCCAAACACGGAACCAATTTATTACTTGTTACTTATTACAATTTAATTAGAACAATTACGGATTCTATTCACTGATTAACAGGAATGATTAAACCCTAATTAGCTGATCAGACTAACAAGAATTTAAAACCAAACACTCATTAAGAACAAAAATGAAGAATCTAGATAGAAACACAAATCAAAAACCAGATCTAATGATCAATCACATGAAAAGTACTTGTCTTTGCAGAACTAAAAACTAAGGTTTTAGTCAGACGTGGCTAAAATCTGATAAAAACAAATGAAAAGAGACATCAAACAACTAGTCTTACCAATCTACTTGAAGGAGATGATCCACAGTCTTCAGATCTTCAGAAATCGTTGAAATCAGAGAAGAAACACCTCCAAAATCATATTTCTTCGTCTGGTACCTCTGGAATCGCCAACTTAGGTTACTGGAATGTTATCAGGGTCTATTTATATGTCCAGCAACAAAAACGACGTGCATGTGATCACATGTATCAAAGTTGCGATCGCAGGTTTTGAAGAAAACGCATCACGAACCTTTTAAATGAAGTAGGATGCTATTTTGTCACTTTCTGGGATACCTGCGATCGCATGTTTTCATTTTTTACTTCCGAATGAATTTTTGGCACTAAAAAACCTCGAATCCAAGTTGCGACCAAATATACGATCGCATAAAGGCTCCATGCAATCGCATGGACCAGATTTGCAATCACATGTTTTTCCTAAGACATCTGAAATTTCGTCTACTTTTTAGATTATTTTGAATCGTGTCAATCAGAGTTACGGTTCACGAGATATGGTCAAAATATTGACAGGGGGTCAAAGCTGCCAGCAACATCCTTTAACTTTAGATTGCAGATTCTATCTTCGTGTGGTCAATTCGATCAAATGTTTCTTGACCAAAGCATCTTGCAAGCATTCCTCATAATCCTTCATAAGTCCCAAGCTCCATTTTAGCTCCGAACATGCATCCAACTGCTCCCAAAGCACTACTCCACTCGAACTATCTGAAATTGACATAAAAACATGAGCAGTACGAGAATTCTAATGAAATACATGAGCTGAACATTATTTAAACAAATGACATGCAAATGTAAAAAATATGATCCTAAATGATAATGAAAACTGCTCTATAAGATGCATAAAATGACATCTAACACCTGTCATGTGACGTGAGCTTCTAATGTCGATAACCAATTTTCCTCATATTGCTCATCACATTACACCTGCAATCATTCAAAGAGATTTAAATCCCCAAGGATTTTTGGCTCCTTGGACATTAGCATCGAATGAGGTGAGTAATGCAGAACTAAAGATCCAACTACGAACATTCGATTTGATGTTGTCAATTAAGTCAACTTTGTGAGTTTTAGGCACAGAAATGCATTCATTCAATGGCGAAGTGTTAACTTTGATTTTCTCTTTTTATACCTTTTTCTTAGAAAAATCATCCTTCTTTGTTTTTACCTCTTGCCATCTTGAAGGTTTCGATAATGATTCATGTGATGAAATACTTCCACTTGTCAAATCATTTAAGTAATTCTCATAATCCTTTCGCACTTGTTCTTGAGAATACTTTTCGATTGAAACTGCTTTCATTTCCCTTCAATCGAATGATTAAAAAATTTCATTTATTTCTTCGTTTTATAAAAGAAACATTTGACTTTTGTTTTGAATCAGGATTTGGAAAACATGGACCATCAGGCTTGAATGATATCTTTTTCTTCACAACATTTTTCTTTTTTGTAGAATATTTGAGATGATGATCTTTGTGGTCGTTGTTGAAAACAATTTTTGTAGCGATGTTGATAACCAAAATGAGAATCATTTTGAAAAAAAAATTGATTTTGTGGAAAACTTCTTTGTCCATTGTTTTGAAAACGATTTTGTGGTTTCATTTTATCATTTTGAAAACCATTCGTCTTTTGAACATTTTTCGCAACATAATTTTGATGAAAACTCTCTTGAACATTTTGTTGAACAACATTTGAACTTTTAAGATTTCCTTTCTTAACTAAATTTTGAACAACATTCACTTTTTGTGAAAAACCACTTTTGTTAACAACATTACTTTTGTCATCATTGGGAACAACTTTTGAAGACTCTTTTAAAGTATGAGTTTTTGATGTTTGAGAAAACTTCTTTTAAGGGTTTTGTGTAGATTTTCACTTCAAATTCTTTTCCTGTTGAAGTTCTTTTCTTTTCTTCCAATAAGCTTTCCTTAAAGCTTTCGTTTTGGAAATTGCTTCTTGAGGAATGGATTTTTCTTCATCCTTTTCGAAAGATTGAGCCTTTTCCTTTTGATTACTAGAATCATTAGGTAAAGAGTTCTCATAATTTTCCTCAATTTTTCCTTCGCCATTAGACTTAGCAATTTTCACAACCCGAAATTTATTTTTTTCTTTTCATTTTTCTTGAAATTTATTTTTTGACTCTTTTGACGTTGAAAAACTTTACATCTTTTATTCAAAGCATTTTCCTTAATAATTTGATTTGTGTAAAAATGTTCATTAATCACATTTGCATTATCATCTTTTAACAACTCATTTCTTTTAGGATGAACTTCATCTTCATTCCCTTTTGTTACATAAACTTGATTGAGAAGTCCTTTAATGTAAGTTGGATAAAGACCTGTATTTCTTTCCAAAAAATGTTTTCCTTTTTTTAATTTTTTTTGTGAATTCCTCAGTATCGTCATACACTTAAGCTTCAACAACTCATGGAATTTCCTTCTCACAAGAATCATCGTCACTGTCACTTTTGTTGTTTGTTATGTCGTTGACAACAACTGATTCTTGAGAACCACCAGCTTTGGTTGTCCTTGACAATGATTGAAAATTTTGAGCAATCAACAAATTCTTCTTGCTCAATTTCACTGATATTGTTAGAGTCATCTTTGATATCAGCAAATGTTTTTTGAGTACTTTGTGTCGAATTCTCAGTCTTGTTCAAAATTCTGATTTATTCATTTTTGGTCAAAGTCATATTCACAATATCAAAAAGTTCATCAGCATTCAAACATTTATTAATATTCAAAACACCATAAGCATACAATTCATTTGGTATTGTCTCATAGCCATCTACTTTACTTTCGTAGTCCAACGCATTTTCATCAACTAGTTCTCCTTTGAAAGTAATGAATGGTAGTAAGTTCCTATGTTCAACAAATATACCAGACAAATGATAAAGGTCTCAATTTACCATACAAATGTTTGGCAATATTGCAATATATGTTTCTCTATTTAACAAGCATACAATTATTGATTCAAATGTCATCCCTATCACATATAATATTGGTAATATTAAATTCTAAGCTCTCTATCTTACTATTCTTCTCTTCAAGTCTATTTCATGCTTCATAAAGAGAGGCCTTAGATATTTCTATTTCACTACTCATAGAAATCAACATACCATTAAAATAAGAGCATGTTTCATCAAAGTCATATAAAATAGCATGATAAGAATTCAAACGAACATTAGGAAAAACAATAAGAACACGTACCTTAGCTGTTATCGGAGACATTGGAGAGCTAGACACGAAGCACCTTCTAGCTTCCTCTTTATTGTCTTCTCCACTCATTTATCATTTCACATTCTCCATCACTTCATCACCACTATCTTTCTCATCTTCCTCGAACCAGCTCTTTCCTCCTTATCCATTTTCTTAGTGTTCAGAAAACAACACTCCATGTGTGGGATGACGCATCTTCTCATCATCTGACCCTAAGGACCATATCTAATATGTACCATCACTTTCATCAGCTCCTTTCGCCATCAAAGACAAATTCTTAGACTTGGTACGAAGTTCCTGTGACAACTAGAAAGTTTAGGGTTAAACCAAGTCTAAGGGAGTCTCGTGTATAAGGGTATCCACAATGTATGATGTAACCATATTGCAATAAAACATGTGGCTCGTCATGGTGAATGATTATTATTATGTGATCCTTTATCACACTGGGAAGGACAATGTTGTGACCGATGATCTTAGCCTCAAGGCGGCCGGTACTCCTATCAAGGATGTATGTTTGAGGATGAAAGTGATTACCCCACTTTTGGAGAAGATCCACGAGGCTCCGGTTGAGGCTGTGAAAGAGGAGCACTGGAAGAGTGAGTGTATAGTGGGACATGTGTCCTCTTTTGATTATGATAGTTAGGGATTATTGACCTTTCATCAAAGGGTTTGGCTTACATACTTTGGGGATATGCACCAGAATTTGGTGGAGCAGGCGCATAAGTCGAAGTTGTTTATTCATCCGGGTGCGACAAAGATGTATAGAGACCTCTGGCTTGATTATTGGTGGCCCTGCATGAAGCGGGACATGGCTTGGTATGTGGAAAGGTGCTTGACTTGCAGGAAAGTCAAGGCCGAGCATCAGATGCCCCATAACAAGATGAAGCTATTGGGTGTTCCCGTATGGAAATGGGAAGAGATCACAATAGATTTTATCACGAAGCTACCGCGGACTGCGCGACGAGTAGATATGATTTTGGGGCATCATGGATCGATTGACTAAGAGTGCACATTTCATTCTTTCTTATGAGAGCATCTCTGCAGAAAAATTAGCAGATGTACACATCCGTGAGGTGGTGGTAGGTTATGGGGTCCCAGTCTCAGTGGTTTCTGATCGGGATGTTCGGTTCACTTCAAGGTTCTGGAAGAGATTTCTTGAGGAGTTAGGTACGTGACTGCACTTCAACATGGCATTTCATACGCAAATTGATTGACAGAGTGAGTAGACCATTCAGACTTTGGAGGATATGCTTCGGGCCTCTGTGTTGGATTTTGGCGGTAGTTGGGACACGTATCTTCCTTTCACTGAGTTTTATTACAAAAATAGATACCACACCAGCATCGATCGACCTCCTTTTAAGATGTTTATGGGAAGAAGTTTCGGACCCCAATTTGTTGTGGCGAGGTCGGTTAGCGAGTTATGGGTAGCACAAAGGTGGTGCTCCGGACTACCAAGTTAATCCAACAGGTGCACGGGGGATTACAGACTGCATAGAGCCAACATAAGAGTTATGCTGATAGACGTCGATCGGATTTAGAGTTTCACGTCGGAGATATGGTACTCCTGAGGGTGTCGCCTTGGAAAGGTCACATCCGGTTTAGGAATCGAGGAAAGTTGGGTCGCAGATATATTGGTCCTTTCAGGGTTATTTGTGACATCCCCATTTTCACGGCCAGAAAATACCGATTTTGTTTATGCTTTGTTTAAAAATCAGAGTAACCTTTTAAAGAAAAGTGTTGCGGAATTTGTTCCCAGAAAAACATGATAATTACGTTATCAAAGCATTTCTGAAGAAATATATTTTATTCATTTTAAAACTTTGGGATGTCATCGTCAATACAGAAACATAAGCATAAACAGAACTTACATTCATTATCACTAGCGACTTATATGTCCTTAATCTCTCAGTGTAATGTAACTTCATATAGACACCTGTGATACAAATGAACTGAGTGGGTTAGGTTGGGAAACCTGGTGAGTACATAGGGTTTTCAACCCACAATAATATAATTATTATGTTTAATCATCAAACAGTTAACCCAATTACCCATCCCCGTTATCTTCTTTATTCTTAAGGATCTACCCTAAGAATCAGCTATTCCTTGTTAATTCATTCCTAAGGATTATCCTAAGGAATAGACACGAAATCCATCGTCACCAGGGTTTAGGCACTAAGACATCATAGTCGCCAGGGTCTTTCAGGGTACATCTGGTGAACACTTAGTTCAAAACATCTGGTGAACACGTAGTTCAAAACATCTGGTGAACACTTAGTTCAAAACGTCTGGTGAACACTTAGTTCAAAAATACCTACTGAATACATAGTTCAAAAGCGCTTACAAGTTACGAGCCTGCTAGCGTCCCACTGGACTGTCTAGAAAAGTCTGGGGTCGTCATCTATACTATGCTAGATGACTGGATCATCAATAACATCTATATTGAGGCTTCTCATTATTTTATTTTGTCACACAACAAATATTACATCTACCCATGTTATACCCAACACATTTTGTAGATATAAAATACATATACAGTGTAAATCATTTAAAACATGTATAAAAATCTTTCACCCAGCATAGACAGCAAGTATTCAGACAATATGCACACATAGCACGTCATTTATATAAAATACTTTATATCTATGTGTAAGATGAAAGTAACTATGCACTCACTTGTTAAAGTGATGTTTCCAAACTCGGACAGCACTTCGCTTCTTAAAATATAATTTCCTTCGACGAAACCTAGTATTATTACCACTAGATTTTAGTCTAATATTACCGTGACTAATTATTAGTCTTAGCATTATTATTATTATATAAGCGTTTAAATAATATTTTCCAACCACTATGTACAGACAGGGGCCAGGCATAAAACACTGGAGGGCAGGACCATTTTGGCATATAGCACTTCTGAAATCCAACAAC
This sequence comes from Lactuca virosa, assembly GCF_052849685.1. Taxonomy (NCBI): domain Eukaryota; kingdom Viridiplantae; phylum Streptophyta; class Magnoliopsida; order Asterales; family Asteraceae; genus Lactuca; species Lactuca virosa. The sequence goes on from NC_136430.1 coordinate 127,304,358, forward strand.
CCTATGCGGCCCTTTAAACTAGATTCCCCGTACCGCAAGTAGTTAAAAATATATTATAATGACACTTATATAAGTCATAATAATAGCTCAAATATTTATTCTAAGTTCATAATAACAATACTAATTTTAAATATAAACTATATTTAAAATAGGGTAAGCATAACTTACTTACAATGGGGTTTTAGCTAGGAGTCGGGCTCTGCAGGGGCAGAACTTCGTCGCTGAATCTTTCTAAGAAAGATTCGTGCAGCGCTTCAGCGCTCACCTTACTATACTAAAACTACAGAAAGAGAAGTCGAATCACGAGGGACCGAAATGCTCGGGGGATAAGAAGAGAAAGACTCTTGAATCAAGAGAATGATGCAAGAAATATGAGAGTCCAAGCCTCTTATTTATAGTAATTAAATTTACAAAAACTACCCTCCATAATTACTTAATGACCTTATAGTTATATAAACGACTAAACACCCCTTCATAATACTATTTTAAATAGATTTAACGATATTTGTACTAAACTAATGTCGAAAGTACTCAACACTAGTCTTATAATAACTGCATCGCCGATACCTTTCTAATGATATATACATTTGTATATATATATGTGTACGTGTATATGATTTATACTTTATTTTAATACGTAAATATGCTATTATAATTTTTAACTCGTTCATACGAACTCCATTTTTGATGTTCTTTACGAGTACTACAACTTTCATTTAGACACCGTCAGCTAATTCTCATTCTATCTCAGATTTACAAAACTGTATGGAATTTATCGCGCTCGAAGAGTAGGGACCAAGTTTCGTCCATATCTTTAACATACAATCTATACTCTCGACATTCTTTATATCCAAGCGTAGGTAAAAACAAGATCTAAAACTTTCATTTAGACTCCGTGTGCTAATTCTCGACCGATCTTAAATTTAACAGTAGGAGGAGATTATACTGTTAAATGTCCGCGTAAAATTCATAATTTCTACATACGGACTCCGTTTTCGTCTGTCTTTTTACCGTTGAGTTCCTATTAATGAAATCTTCAACTATCATTTAGGTCGCGTAGGCCAAAAACCGCTCGAACTAAAATTCGAGTTTCGAGTCATGCACTGCTATGCCAAATCTTAGAAAATTCATAACTTCCTCATACGAAATCAGATTTGGGCGTTTTTTTTTTTTTTTGTATGTTCTCGGTTTAACGTATACTACAACTTTTGTTTAGATTTCTAAGGCTAAAAAGTCCTCCATTGTAAATTCACTATTTACGTCTCCCGGTGCCCTGCCGGTTTTGCCCAAAAACTTCGACGGGTCATAACTTCTTCGTTATAACTCGGATTTCGGCGTTCTTTATATGTACGGAACCCTTGTAACATATACTACCACTTGGAAAAGATTAATCCTTCTAAATAATCTTCCATCAAAAACTCATTTTTGATGTTTATTGTGTCTAAATTGACTAGCCCGGATATGCGGGCGTTACATTATTGCCCTGGTGGGCAGGGTTGCCTATCTTTTGGAGCTACCCGATGAGCTCAGTAAGATCCACAACACTTTTCATATCTCTCAGTTGCGGAAGTGTTTGGTTGATAATACCGTAGTGGTGCCATTAGAGGATATTCAGGTGAACGAGAGCCAAAACTACATAAAGAAACCGGTGGCGAACCTCGACAATAGAATATTATAGGAACAAAAATTTAATAATAATAATAATAATAATAATAATAATAAAAGGAAAATAAATTTAAAAAAAAATCAAAACCCTTTTTTATATGATTGATATTTGGATTCACTAATGTTTAATTACGGGTTTAGATAATACATTTAATAACAGGGTACCTTTTTGATATGATTGATATTTGGAGTTACTAATATTTAATTACGAGCTTAGATAATACAACTAATATTAGGATACGTATAGCAACATGTATAGCAACATCCATTTTTATACATAATAACTTGATGTAACAAAAATATCATATTAAATAACATGAGTCCAATAATGTAATAAATGCTACCTGGTTTTTTCAAAATATTGTTAGCATTTATTTCCCATTTAAAGTTTGATATTATATATATATATATATATATATATATATATATATATATATATATATATATATATATATTCCTTGTGGTTTTTAGGAATATCAAGTTTAGTCTCTGATTTTTTGGTCTTGAGGTTCTTCTAATTTCCATTTTATCGTGGTTGGTCCTATCTCATATAAAACCTATCCTATATAAAAATAAAAAGACTTTTATACTCATTTTTATTTTATTTTGTATTTCTTTAACTGATTTTAAGTTAAAAATAAGGAAAAAGAAATTAATAAACCATGTTAAACCTAATCCCCCTAATCTTATTCTCCATTGGGCTCCTTGTCTCACAGCTTTCTTCACCAGCGCCGCATCACAACTTCACAAATCCCCATTTATTTATCTTCTTGATTCAAACTATCCACCACCACAGATGGCCATGACTACCTATGTTTCCCTCTTCTCACCCACAATCCCCAATAAGACCTCCCCATGGAAACAATCATAACTCACCTCCTTCACCACCTCAAACAATCCAAACCATCCAAACCCACCACTCCTTTCACTACCATCAAGGTTGAAGGAGAAGCGGGAGTCCCCATCGAAGAAGTCCATTGAGATTCACCCTACCTGAACTCGACGCCAATACCACATCTCCAATCTTCGTCGGATGCACCGGCGGGCTGCTAAGAAAAGCTCAGGTGGAGGAGTTCTACGTTGTCACACGGAAATCACCAAAAGAACAGATTTTCAAAATATCAACTAGCAGCGCTGTCATCATTAGGGAAGGGCCAAATCAGTTGAAATTAGGAAGAAAATAACAGTGTTTGGCTTTAGGGACAAGATTGAGGTAAAAAATATATACATGATTAAATACCTATTTACAGGGTGTTTTCGAATCGGGAAGTTTAATATTTTCACCGTAAAGACGGGGTATACCCGAAAAAAGTTAACATCGGTTGGGCCAGGGTGGATCATGAGGTCAATTGGAAAGAATGTTAATCCAGATGAAGTTGAGTTTAGTGGGAAACAACTCCATCCCCCACCTTACCCTACAAATAAAACCTACTTTCATCGTAAAGAAAAGAGTAGAGGAGACAAGGAATGAAAATCCCCTCTTGGTATATGATATCTAAATGAAAGAAAAATCTGGATCAAACCCTTATTTATCTTAACGTTAAGTTAATTTACTTCACCGAAAGGAGAAAAATGTTTCGAACCCTTGTTCTTGTTAATGTTGATTTTATTTTTGTTAGGTTTAAGTATGACAAGAATAATATTCTATAACTGTTATCGTCATGGCTAATGGTGGTGGAAGGAGTAACCTAGGTGAGAAATAAACACATGTTATGCCATCGTTGAGACCCAAATTTACACTTGATATTTTTTATGATATGGTTTGATTGTTGGAGGCTTTATATTTGTATTTTCTGGATAAGATTGTTGAATGGTTTAATTATGTAGGAAGATGAGGTTTTATGAGTAGAAATTAGTGAGGGTTTCATCATATATATATATATATATATATATATATATATATATATATATATATATATATTCTAAAAGTCCCAAATTTTTACACTCATAGTTGAAAAAAGTCCTAACTTTTCCTTGGTTGGTTAAAACCACAACTTTTCGTATGACATTCCATTTTTTTACCTATTATCTGGTCATTAACCGGCATAAACAGGTTCTTTTGAAATTGGAAGGTTTTCTGAAAACTTATGATTTTACCCATAAAAAAATTTAGGGCTTCATCAAACCAAATGTGTAAATTTCAGACTTTTTTGGTATTTCCCATTCCTTTCGTCAAACGTATTTATATACACAAATATTATTCGTATATTTATAAAAAACTATTTAATGTTTAAGCACGTAAATATCATAATGTAAGTATAAAATATATGTTTTATGTACTTTATATGTATAAAATATGATTTTTTTTTACTTACTTTTATAAGTGAAACACGTTTCTATGCATAAACTAATGTATTTTATGTATTTAAATATGTACAAAAACCGTAATATACATTAACATTTTATTCGTATACCTATATTTTAGCAAACATAAAATACATACAAAAGACTATATATATGTGTGTATTATATGATTTTTAGACACTTACAAAATATATTTTTACGCATTAAAAACATTCTTTACATATAAAAATAAGTAAAAACGTATTATATATATATATATATATATATATATATATATATATATATATATATATATATATATATATATATATATATAAATTAGGTGTTTTATATTTATATGGTATTCATATATTTCAACATTAAATTAGTTTTTTTATAAATATATGGATGGCATTTGTGTGTGTAAATTGTTTGACGAAAGGAAGGGTAAATACTAAAAAAAGTCTAAAGTTTTACACAATTGGTTTGAAGAAAACATAATTTTCCTATTTGGTATAAAACAAAAGTTTTCTGAAAACTTTTAATTTAAAAAAGAATAGAGATGACCGGATAATAGGTTAAAAATAGAAGGTCGTCCTAAAAGTTGTGGTTTTAACCAACCAAAAAAAATTAGAACTTTTCTCAACTACCTGTGTATTGTAAAACTTGTGACTATTATACTATTTGATGTGTGTGTGTGTGTGCGTGTGCATATATATATATATATATATATATATATATATATATATATATATATATATATATATATATTAGGCAAATGCACGCGCGTTGCGCAAAAACACCTATATAGTTGAAATCTTTATAAATATATGCATTTTTAAATATAACAATAACGTTGTTAAATTTGATATAATAATTTGTATACTAAATTGATATAATATATTGATTATTTTGAATTATATGATAATATATATATATATATATATATATATATATATATATATATATATATATATATATATATATATATATATATATATATATATATATATATATATATAGGAGTAGGATCAAATGAGAACACCTAAAAGGTTGAGAACGCGAGAACAGATCTACACATCTAAATATTCAAATCTAAGGCTATTATCAGACGGACCATTTATGTAAATTCTGAAAATTATTGGTATTAAAGTGTAACTTTAAATGGTAAAAAGGGTATAATAGTAATTGAATGTTTATTTAATTTCTATAACTTCTCACACACTGATATCTTTCCTTTTAATTTGCCGTCTCTCTCTCTCTCTCTTTCTATATATATATATATATATATATATATATATATATATATATATATATATATATATATATATATATATATATATATACCTAGGGCACGCTTCGTCGCCTCCCTCATCTATACACCACCAGAGCATCTAAAAATGTGAAACAGATGAGAGAGTACACGAGGATTCAGAGTGAGATCGAGAAGGAGGAGGGGGAAGCAGCGGTGATAGAGTTATGTTGGCGGCGAATAGTGGCAGACCCCAGCGATGACTTTCGTTCTTCATCGTCTCGATGCAGGTATGTGAGCAAGAGAAAAAATGGCGAGACCCACTTCCTCTTCTTTTCTGATTCGAATCGCAGCCCTTTTTCTTCAGAATCAAGTTTTTCTTTTTCATTCCCGTCTCTCACCCCGTCTTAATCTTGGTTGCAGGTAGAAATCGAAGAACAGGGAAAAGACAGGGAACTGGGAATTCTTCCTTTTCTCTGTGCGATTTACGTATTACAGTAGAGTGCTGGCTTGGTGGTGGTCGAAAGTGGCGTTTTACAAGTGTCTTAATCTTGGTTGCAGGTAGAAGTCCACCTCTTCTCTTGATTTGAGCCTTACAATGCTATATATTTTTCGAATCTGTACATGTGCAGTCTTTTTTTCTTGCAAAATCAATTGGAAAGCCAAATGTTATGCTGATTTGAACCTCTTCTGTTGTTTATTTTATTGTATGCACCAAAGCTTCGCAATTCTTTTGCTTGAAAATGTTTCTCAGGTATGGTACTTTACTCATTTAAATTGGCTAATAGGGGAAGAAGATAAGTTATGCACATAAGGTGCTCGATGAAATGCCCGAATTCAGAAAAATGGAACTTGAATGCTTGCAGTTGTAATCTTATATGAATATAATGTTAGATGTCTCATTTTGCAGTTAATCATCAATGAATACTCCATGAGGCTGGTCCGAGAGGAGCAAGGCAAGCAACCACAACCAGTATATTTATGTGTGAATTTATGTTTGAATGACTATATTTATTTATGAATAACAGGGTATTCATTTGTGAATATCAATGTATTTATGTGTGAATGACTATATAATTATACATAATTGTTTCATTAACATTTTTGTAGATACAATGAATAAACATGCATATAGTGGGAGGTGGGAGATTTACCAAATGAAACACCGACACCAATACCTCTTTCGGAAGGAGAAAAAATGTGTTTTATTCATTTATGATTGTAATTGTAGCACTAGTTTCCGTGTAAAAAAAATATATATTGTAACTTATTCATTTACTATTATAATTATATTCTTATATGAATAGAAATGTGTTTTATTTATTTATATATGAGTACCATTTTAGTTGATTTTATAATCTTTTTTTGGGTTTTATTCATTTATGATTTTACAAGTGTATTCATAAATACAACTGAGTTAATTCATTTATAATTTACAATTTTATTCATTTTTAAATGTAATGTATAAATCATTATTTATGAAGATATTTTTTTTTAAAATAAATGAGGTAAACCGATAAATTATTCATTATCAAATGTTGTTAGTAAAAATAAAAATATAAAACAAATAAACGTTTTTTTAATTCATGTTAAATGATATTTTTATTAATTTATTAATTAAAAGGAAGATTTTAAGTATTCTTAATAATTGGGGAAAAAATTCCCATGATTTTCGGAATTGATTAATTACTTTCCATTTATCCATATTTAATTAAATTGTAAAATGCCTCTAATGCCCTTATAAAATAATTGGTCCACAACTGTTCTCGCGTTCTCAACCTTTTAGGTGTTCTCATTTGAGCCTTTCCCTATATATATATATATATATATATATATATATATATATATATATATATATATATATATATATATATATATATATATATATTATAACTGCATAATCTCAACCGTTTGAATGACTTCTACCCGCGAGTTACTCATAAATAAAATTAAATATAGTATATGGTTTAATGTTATTTATAGTTGTTGTTATTGTTAATTAAGTTTTTAAAATTTATTTGTTTAACGTTTAAATTTCTATAATTATAATTATTTAAAACATTAAACATTGTTTTTTTATTTTAAAGGTAACAATATAATCATTTATATAGAGTTATATTTAACTATTGTTATTGTAAGTTATCTTAAGCTACTTGTTTGAAAACTTTTAATGATTATATAAATATCTTTAGAAAATATTTTAGTTAAATTGAGATTATAATTCAATTTTTGCATTTAGCACTACAATTTATCACTTTTAACTATTTACAAAATATTCATTGATTTTTTAAGTGGAACTGAATTTATATTTAAGTTGACACTTAATGTTATATTTAAATTAACAATTTAAGTATTTTGTCCAAACTGTTCAAAAGTTGTACCTTTAAATTGATAATGGTTTACATACACCATCTTAATCTAATAAATTAAATATAATATGTTAAAAATTAAAGACATAACTTTACACCCAACAATATATTAAAACTAATAAATTAAGTATAATATGTTAAAAGTTAAAAAAAAACATAACTTTATAAGTAGAAGTAGAGATATTCTATTAATATTGAAATTTAGTTTATATATGATTACACTTTATGTTTGATATTGATTTAATCTTATTAACCAACTTATAACCATTATTAGGAAGAAATTAAAAAGTCATGGGAGTTTCAAATGAATGCGGTGAAAGGAAAAATGCATGAGAGTTTCAAATGAATGTGGTGAAAGGAAAAATGCTAGCTTTATAAGATACTAGACGAATTCCCGCGCATTGCGCAACGAAGATTAAAAATATATTGTTAAAATATTGAAAAATATATGTTTAAAATGGTTATGTAATTGACATTAACTTTGAGATAATATTTTACACTAATATATATATATATATATATATATATATATATATATATATATATATATATATATATATATATATATATAATCTCAATTATGTGGAACAATAATATTCATTGACATCAACCCACATTCCTCATTAATAGAATGAAATATAATTATATATTTATTATTATTTTAACAATTATAATTATTAATTAATTATATTTTTACGTAAGCGATCATTTTCTAATTTCAATAATGATGTTCATTTGAAATACAATTTATATTTAGCTAAATGTAATTTATAATTTGATGTTATTATCATTTAAAATTGTTATTCATTAATTTTAAACCACTTATTATTAATAATAAGTTAAAGAAGACTTTTAAGAAACACTTAATATTACTATTAAAATGTGAAACATACACTAAATAATAAAGTGATAAGATAGACAATTTGCATTTCAAAAGAGACTTGCATGAATAATATAACATATCCATGTAATTTGATTTTATTATTTATAATTATTGCTTATTAATTTTAAAACCACTTGTTGTTATTAATAAGTGAAAACAACTTTTAAAAAACACTTATTATTATAATTAAAATGTTAAACATATACTAACATATAAAGTTATAAGATTGACAAATTACATTTTAAAAAAGGCTTACATGGATACTATGGATAATATGACATATCCATGTTGTTTTGAAGCAACATGAACATACAAACATATATACAATAGTTAAGTAAATATTATATACATCACCTTCCATAACATATGATCGATACCATGAATCTAATCTAATTTACATTAAAATTTCAACCACAACATACAATGATTTTCTTAAAAGAATACTTAAATCAAGAAAATACAAAAAAGAATTAGTATATAACAAACTTACAAATTAAAAACTTCAACTTAATAACATGACTTAAAAAATTGTTCAAACCCCTCAAACCAACACAAAAAACTTTAAACTTGTTTTCTTTGTGAATTTTGTATGTGATTTGTATTTGTGTGTCTACTCAAAAAGATTGACCTTTTTATAGTAGAGTATCCATTAATTGTTTATTAAATATATTATATAAGTTATAAAACCTTTGAATTGTTAATCATTATTAAGAGACTTTTGAGTGGTATTCATTAAAATAGGAGGTTTCAAATGCATGAGGTGTTTGCAAATTTTTATGGGGGTTTCAAATGCATGAGGTTCAAGGAAAAATGCTAGCTTTATAAGTATGTATGATATATATATATATATATATATATATATATATATATATATATATTGTAGTGGTGTTGATTATGATGGCATGTGCGGAATTAGAAAGATCTAGTGAATCATCATACAAACTCAAGAACACAAGGAGTAAATAATTCTGTGTAAGCTCATATTAGATCTAGAAAGGATATACAAATGGGTTTGTACACAATTTCTCTCTCTAGTCTAACACTCCAAATAGTTCCCTTCCATAATGGGAGTCACTCACTTCCTATTTATAGGAAAGACTCAACCCATTTACACATACAAGAGGGTAAGCCTAAAACACTACATCCAAGAGTGACTTTGCACCCTAACATATATATATATATATATATATATATATATATATATATATATATATATATATATATATATATATATATATATATATAGAGAGAGAGAGAGAGAGAGAGAGAGAGAGAGAGAGGATGAGATTCAAGAGAACCATTATTAAAAAGGAACTAATAAATCAAATGTGAGCGTCAGAAATCATAATGACCAATTGCCAAGGGAATGTTTGTACATTTGACGCACATACACCGTAATATACCAAAAAACTCACATCTTTTTTCGTTTAATTTTTTTAGAGTATGTTTTTTATCGAAAAAAACCCAATATACCATTATTCACGATTTTTCTTCTTTTTTTCGTAAAGATCCATATTGTTATATAAAAAACAAACTTTTTTTTAAAAGAAGCACACTTCGTTTTGAGGTGTTTTTTTTAATATTTAGGTTTATTTTTATCACAAAAAATTATATATATAAAAAATCTAAAATTTTAATATCTATTAATAAACGTCAACATCGATTTAAAATAAAAAAAAGTAAAAAAAACCTTGATTTGTTCAGATTCCCAATGTGAATCTAAACTGTGAATATTTCAATTTTAACATTTACAATGTGAATCTAACTTACTATTTCATTTACAAGTTAATTTAGTGGAATTTACATATGAAATTAAGTATACTTTCATGTAATTTTATACTATTCTAACGTTTTGATGACTAATAAATTAATTTTGTAAAATCAACATATGAATTTATTCACATTGTTAATCTGAACTGTATATAATTCAGTTTTCAAAATTCACAGTTTGAATCAGATTACTATTATTCACACTATGAATATGAGTAGATTCATATTAATAATATGAATCTGAGCTGAAATTTTGCTTTTTATGCCAAAATTAATCTATGTTTAAAAAGTAAAAGAAAATATGAATTTTGATATATTTATGAATTCTTTTCGATAAAAACCTTTAACTGTAAAAACAAAGAAAATGAAGTAGGTTTTTCTGAAAAAAAATCATTTTTTTATATAAATAAAGATCTCTATGGAAAGAGGACGAAAAATCATAAACAGTGGTACATTCTTTTTCTTTTTGTTGATAAAAAACATGGCCTAACAAAGTCCAACTAAAAAAATGAAGTGCATTTTGGTATAATCCAGTACATACGTGTCCATTATAAAAGTCTACAAAATATCATATTCTTATTAAATTTAACACACGTCATTTTATAGGAGTTTTTTAATTATATATTTTCCAATTGTCGTGTTCTTATATTTTTCATTTTTATAAATTTAAAATCCATATTTTATTGTAGGTCTATACATCGGGGCGTTGAGGGTAAAGTGGACAGCTGCACTGGACTCAATTTTTCATGGGCCTAATATTATTATTATTATTATTGTTGTTGTTGTTGTTGTTGTATATTCAAAATAACTTTTGAAATTTTTTATATGAGATAATGAGTAATTACATCCTACCCATCCCTTTATAAATTGAGCCGGAAAGTTTCAACATTCCCTTTTTATAGTTTTTTCCTTTCTTCTAAAGTTTTGAAAAAAAATATAATAATAACGCAATGCGTGGCCTCTTAGCTTTTGTGATTTTCTTCTCAATTTCAACATTCTCGTTTAGTTATGCAACTGCAACTTCTATAGATTCTTTGTGTGTATTTGAAGCTAGATGGCATATGTTTATAATCAACGATATCTCTGAAGACATCACAATTAATGTGAGATCACAAGGACATGGTCTTGGAAAAGAAACCCTTCCTTATCAAGAAAACTACGACTGGGACTTTTGTGAAAACGGAAAAATTGAATTTTCTGGTGACTTTTGGTGGAATTCAAAAATATCAAAGTTTGATGTTATATGATGAACCAGCATGGCAGATATGCCATAATACAAAGAAGGTTACTCAACATTGTTATTGGTTAGTAAGACCCGAAGGCTTTTATATTGGTAGGGAGAATGTGCCTTTTCCTAGTGAAAATTGGTTGTTTAAAAAACCATGGTGATGAAAGACTTGTAAGTTGTAATATCTGTGATGCAATAAGAAAACATGATATCATCATATAAATATGATAAAGATATATTGCTCCTCGATATTTATGATGAAGTTTATTCTATTTTATTCAATATACTTAAAGAAAATTACTTTACGCTTACGCTGTCACTTAATTCAAATTTAGAAATCAAACAAAATTACTCGAACAAAAATTTACTAGCTAGGAACAATGATCAAGTATGTTTTGGCTTTGAAGTAATCCATATGTTTTATTTGTGTTTTTACGATGTCCTAAGAATTGTCACTTCAATTTTCAGATTTAACTTTTTTTTCTTCGGTTTTAAACATCAAAATTCCATTAATATAAACGAGATGCCACGAAAAAGTTACAAAGAATGTGCCTGGTACCGCATACTGTGGTAAAGTGTCGTATGCGGGAAACACCCAACGAACCCGGAAATGAAAATTGCAGTATCCTTGCCTCGTTGAGTTAAATTAAAAGAAAACCCAAAGATTATTTTAGAGATAGTTAAAAGTTATAAATTTTAATGGTAAAATAACATCTTTTATTTGTACTTATAAAATTATGTCTTTAACTTTAAGCATATTATACTTAACTTAATAGTTTGGATATGTTGTATGTAAACCATCGTCATTTTAAAGTTACAACTTTTAAATATTTTTGTATAAAATACTTCAAGTTCCTAATTTAAATAAAACATTAAAGGTTTAACTTAGTTCAAAAGATGCATTAAACTTAAATCGAAATTCAAAGATTATTTTGCAAATAGTTACAAGTTATAAACTTTAGTGTTAAATGCAAAAACTAAACTTTAATCACAAATTAACTAAAAAAAATCCTAAAACAATTTTTATAATAATTATAATGTTAAAGGATTAACTACGATCAAAATTTCAATCAAACTTAAAAGAAAATTCAAAGATTATTTTGGAAATAGTTAAAAGTTATAAATTGTAGTGTTAAATATACAAAGTAATCACAAATTAACTAAAAACTATTTTTATAACAAGTAAGAGTTTCCAAATAAGTAGATTAACATAACTTATAACAAAAATATTTAGAAGTAACATAATATAGAAAAATTATATACCTTTAACAACAAAAACAATATTTGATGTTTTAAGTAATTACAATAATAGAAATTAAAATGTTAAGCAAATAAACTTTTTAAAATTAATTAATCATAATAACCACTATAAATATCATTAAATCATATATTATATTTAATTTTATTAATGAGTAACTCGGTAGAGACTATTAAGACAACTAAGATTATAGAGTTTAAAAATATGCATGCATTATCATTTCATGCAGAATAAACAATGTTTATATCGACTTAGTATAAAAATGTTATATAAGATTTAACAACAATGTCATTGTTATATTTAATAATCACATATTTTGTAACAACCCAAATTTTTAGAAAATTTTTAATTTTTTATTTTATGAACATCAACCATAAGGAGTACAAAAATTCCATTACATAGCCATATTATTTTAAAATTCAGAGTACGAATACTAAATGTGAAAACACTAGAGAATGCACGTCGCACCATCAAGCCAGGCCCTTGACATTATCAATAGAAGTACCTGAAACATTCAATAAAAATGTAATAACATGCTTAGTGAGTTTCCCAAAATACACAGATCATATAATCATATAATACCATGCATACATATATAAACATATAAGTTTTCCATGGACTCCCTCCATGGTATTCTCATGGTCTTGTATCCCTGAGCCATTGGCTCCTCCCATGGTCTTGCCAAATGCCATAGGCTCCCCCATGGCCTGCACATAAGTCCACATGTAAATCCAATAACAAGCAATTACATAATCTCATACAAATCATTTCATAATCATTGATGGGACCGCCTTGGTGCCTTCGACCCATGAGTGTGGTGAGGAGACTCACCTCAAGTATTGAACGATAGCTGACTAGGTCTCGGCTCCGAATATCAGCTCTACTCAACCCCTAAACAGAAACAGTTCCTTAAATAGAACTCAAAATACCCTAAAACCCTTTAAAAGTCAACTTGGTCAAAGAAAAAAGTCAAAGGTCAAAGTCAACGGTCCGAGTTGACCCAACTCGCCGAGTTGTCCTTCAACTCGTCGAGTTTCTCCATTAAATGCTTAAATCGGGAAAACTCGCATCATCTCGCCGAGTTCACCTAATGAACTCGTCAAGTTATCCAGGAATCCAACAGCTTAATGCATTAAGTTGTTTCCATCGAATCAAGGAACTCCAATGCTTAGATCTCCTTCAAAATGATGTCTAGAAGGGTAAAGTTTCCAACTTTACCATTAGGAACCAACACAATGAGCCCAAACCCGAACACTAGTCTCAAAAGAGTGAGACTTAACCCTTTAAGCCCTTAAACCCTCAAAACCTAGTCCCCAAAAAAAGATCTAGTATCCCAAGGCTGGAAATCATGTAAGGGACTTATTGCATGAATGGGACCTAGAACCTAGTAAAGCTTGCAACTTTAAGCCAAGAGAGGTCATGAAAGGGCCAGATCTAACACAATAACCCATGGAACCCTCAACTTCATGGGACAACCCAAACATCAACCCAAAATCAAAACAAAGCATCAAACTAAGAGATCTAGATGATAATAAAGCAAGGCATCGACTTTATACCTCAAAAGGACTGCAACAGATGGAGAGTTTCTGGATCTAAAGCCCTCCTTCCAAACTAGGCACCTCCAACTTCAAAGCCCCTTCCAAAGAATACCAAAACCAACTCCTCAAGCTCACAACAAGCCTACACACTCAACCTTGGAGGATAATGCACGAAATTAGGGTTTCCTTCCCAGCGGCCAACTCGTCGAGTTGAGGCACCCCAACTCGTCAAGTTGTTCCAATAATTCATGCGGCCAAAATCCACTCAACTCTACGAGTTGAGCCAAGTTGAAGCCTTCAACTCGCCGAGTTCAAAAGGAAAAATCACAATTTAAGGAAATAAATTCATATCGGAACTAAGCGTTACAAATCTCCCCCACTTGAATCAGACTTCGTCCTCGAAGTCTGCAGCCTCAAACAACCCCAAGTAATGATCCCTCATCTCCTTCTCGGGCTCCCACATCCATTTTGAACCCTTCCGATGTTGCCATTGTACCTTTACTAACTTCATTTCTTTGTTCTGTAGAGCTTTTGTTTTTCCGTCCAAAATCGCAATGGGCTTCTCCACATAATTCAGGCTCCCATCAACCTGAATATCATCTAAAGAAATGATTGCGGCCTCATCAGCAACACAATTCCGAAGCTGAGACATGTGGAAGGTGTTGTGGATCTGACTGAGCTCATCCGGTAGATCCAATCAATAAGCAACCCTGCCAATACGGGCGGAAATCCTGAACGGACCAATGAATCAGGGACCCAGCTTGCCCCTCTTCTGAAACCGAATGACATCCTTCCATGGTGACACCTTCAACAAAACAAAATCCCCCACTTGAAACTCGAGGTCTGAACGACGCCGACCAGCATAACTTTTCTGACGGCTTAGCGCAACTCGCAACCTGTCACACACTTGCTGAATCAACTCGGTGGTCTTAAGCACCACCTCAGTGCTTCCCATAACTCAATGACCCACTTCTCCCCAACAAACTGGAGTCCTACAGCTCCGACCATACAACATCTCAAACGGGAGTCGATCGATACTAGCATGATAACTATTATTATATGAGAACTCTGCCAGAGTGAGGTAAGTATTCCAACTTCCCCCGAAATCCAATATACATGCCCAAAGCATATTCTCGAGCATCTGTATCGTCCGATCGCTCTGCCTATCGGTCTGCGGTGTTAAGCAGTACTGAAATGAAACTGAGTTCCCAACTCCTTATGAAACTTTCTCCACAATCTGGAGGTCAAACGAACATCACGGTCCGAGACCACAGATACCGGCACCCCGTGCCTGACCACCACCTCCCGAACATAAATGTTTGCTAATTTCTCGGCGGAGATACTCTCGAAAATAAGTATAAAATGTGCACTCTTGGTCAACCTATCCACAATAACCCAAATGGAATCCACACCCCGCGCCGTCGTAGGTAGCTTCGTGATAAAATCCATGGTGATCTCTTCCCATTTCCACATGGGAACAGATAGTGGCTGCATCATTCCGTGAGTCCTCTAATGTTCGGCCTTGACCTTACTGTAGGTTAAACACCGCTCGACAAGCCACACCACCTCCCGCTTCATGCAGGGCCACCAATAGCTTAACCTTAGGTATTGATACATCTTTGTGGCCCCCAGATGGATAAAAAATTTAGACTTGTGCGCCTCCTCCAAGATTCTTTGCCTCACACCTCCTGACGCCGGAACCCAAACTCTGCCACACTGAGTCAATAACCCTCGACTATCCCGAACGAACAACGGAATTTGCATTGAATCCGCTCGATCTTCCAGTTCTACCTTTTTAAACCCTCCACCTATGCCTCATTAATCATATCCAATAAAGGTGAAATCGATGTCATCCTCAAGCAAACATCTTGAATCGGGGCACTTTCCGTCTTATGGCTCAAAGCATCAGATACAAAATTGGCCTTCCCGGGATGGTACAAGATCTCACAGTCATAATTTTTTGCCACATCTAACCACCGCCTCTGACGCATATTCAAATTCTGTTGATCCATCAAATACTTCAAACTCTTGTGATCGGTGAAGATGGTACATCGTACACTATAGAGATAATGCCTCCAAATCTTGAGGGAAAAAACCACTGCCCCCAACTCCAAATCATGAGTGGGGTAATTCACCCCATAAGGCTTCATCTACCTCGAGGCATAAGCGATCACATGCCCACTCTGCATCAGCACAACTCCTAACCCTGAAATAGAAGCGTCTCAAGATACTGCAAAATCATCCAATCCCTCGGGTAGAGCTAGAATCGGGGCCTCACATAATTTCTTCCTCAATATCTCGAAAGCTAACTATTGATCTGGACCCCACTGAAAGGTCACACTCTTCTTGGTCAAACGGGTGAAGGGTACAACAATTTTGGAGAAATCCTAGATGAATCTCCGATAATACCCCGCTAAACCCAAGAAACTCCTTATCTCGGATGCGTTTTTTGGAACCTCCCAACGCATTACGTCCTCAATCTTAGCGGGATCCACCAAAATACCCTCTTGGTTGATGATGTGCCCCAGAAACTGCACCTCACGTAACCAAAACTCGCATTTGAAGAATTTGGCATAAAGCCTCTCCCTCCTCAAGGTCTCCAACACCTCTCTCAAATGTTGCTCGTGCTGCTCCTTGGTCTTAGAATAGACCAAAATATCATCAATGAAAACAATCACAGACTGATCCAACATCGGTCTGTAAACCCGGTTCATGAGATCCATGAACGATGTTGGAGCATTGGTGAGCCCAAATGGCATCACCACAAACTTGTAATTAGCATAACGAGGCCTAAACGCCGTCTTCGGTATGTCTTCATCCCGGATCCTCATCTGATGATACCCTGACTGAAGATCAATCTTGCAAAACCACGAGGCACCGTGAAGCTGGTCGAACAAATCATCAATCATTGGAAGCGGATAACGGTTCTTCGTCGTTAGCTTGTTCAGCTCCCGATAAACAATACACATTTTGTGCGACTCATCCTTCTTTCTCATGAACATAATTCGTGCTCCCCAGGGGGAACTGCTCGGACGAATGAACCCCTGGTCTAGCAGCTCCTGAAGCTGCATAGACAACTCTTGTATCTCAGGCGGAGCTAGACGATACGACGCCTTAGCTATCGGAGCCGCACCAGGCACTAAATCAATACGGAACTCCACTTGCCTCTCAGGAGGCACCCCATGTAACTCTTCTCGAAACACATCAGGAAAATCTCGCACAATTGGTACCCTACTCATATCTGGCATGGCTTCCAACCTCGTATTCGGAACGTAAGCCAAAAACCCAAAGCAACCCTAATGACGGAGTCTCCTTGCCCTCACCGCCAAACAAAGTGATGGCCCATGCGAGGCTCTCTCTCTCCATGAATAACCAATTCTCTTCCACCTAGGGTTGGAACCCTCACCAACTAACGCTCGCAATCTATCATGGCCCCATTGGACCCCAACCAATCCATCCAGACTATCACCTTCAATCCTTGCAAAGGAATCGGAACCAAATCGATAGAAAACCTCTCCCCAAACATATTAAGAACACTCCTCCAAAATACCCTCGTAACACTCACTGTGCGGTCGTCTGCAATCTCCACCTCGAGTGGGGAATCTAAGTCCCCGGAGCATCATGAAACTTCTTGCTGAGCGTAAGAGATACAAAAGATCGGGTAGCCCCCGAATAAAAAAGAATCTAAGCCGACATACCATTGACCAAAAAGGTCCCTCAATAAAATCATAACAACATAATCCTAATAATAAAATAAACGAAATAGAATTAGATCACATACCAGTCACGACGTTAGGAGCTACTCGGGCCTCCTCAGTAATCAGTTGAAATGCGTGCCTCTTCACCGCAGGAGCCTCCATCTTGATCGGGCGTCCATCTGTGATCCTCATAGTGGCGGGCACAGGCGCCGGCACTGCTCCTCCTACTCTAACCAACCTCGGACAATCGGCCTTTTTATGACCGGTCTGGTTGCAGTAGAAACAAATCAAGCCCTTCTTGGGGAAATCCCGGCTCATGTGACCCAGATGGCCACACACATAACATGCTGAGCCCGCTACTCGGCAGGATCCACTGTGCAACTTACCGCGCTTGGCACAATGGCCATGGCCCTGCTGGGAGGATCGGAGGTCTTAGGCTTCTTGGCTTGACCCACTGCTGCGTGAACCTGCTCCGTCTTCTGCTTTGTGTGGAGCTCTATCTCAATTTCCCATTCTCGGGCTTTCTCCACCATCTCATTCAGGGTCTTGCACCTCGAAAAGCTCACAAACTCACATATATCATCCCTCAACATATAATGATACCTCATCTTCTTCATCTCCTCATCAGCAGCGTACTTCGGGACCAATAGTGCCCTCTCCCGGAACTTGGCGGTGATATCTGCCACAGTGTCGGTAGTCTGCTACAAATCCTGAAACTCTCTCACCGGTCGGTGCACCTCGATGGACGGTGCAAACTCCCGATCAAACCTCCTCACAAACTCCTCCCAAGACATCTCAGCCACACCCGCGGATCCCACCTCGCGGGTCACCTCCTCCCACCAATCTCGTGCTGGATCCCTCAACATACAAGATGTAAACCCCACATTTGCCACCTCGGGACAAAAGCTCGTGCGCTGGGCATTCTCCATGTCTGCCACCCAGCGTCGGCTAGCAATGGGATCTCTGACCCCGAAGAACTCAGGCGCTCTACACACCTTAAACTCCCCGAACGAGGGAGTTTGGGCCCCAATTTGGCCTTCAGCAATCTTGGCTCGGAAGGAACTGAGCCGCTCCTCCATGATCTCCATGATGCCCTCCTTGACGGTACTGAAAATCACCGGGGTAGCGTCAAGGATGCAACGAGTAACCAAGACAAGGAATTCGAAAGGAATTCCTCCTCACCGGACTTCTAAGAACCATCAGGTCTATCTTTGATTCGGGTACAGGTCCTGTGCTTTCAGTAGTATGGGCCCAATACTACCTTCCACACCTACCTGTACCTTCCCCAAGGCCAAACCTGATATCCCTAAATCATCCAATTCACAAATCACGAATCACAAACACAACACTAACTCAAATCCTAGACTGCTCTAAGATTCTTAACCCTCACCAAACCAGAAACTCAGATCAATCATAGCAGGTTGCCCTATGCATGCAAGTTATACACAAAGAGAATCACATAGAATGTCAAATAAAGCTTCTACCCTAAACCACAACCAAACAAGGAACATAAATAAGGCAGATTCCCTTATTCTAGGGCTATGCAATCCTAAACATGTACAACTTTGAAAGCATACACTTAGCAAATAATCCATACAAACATATTTCCATATATACTATAGCATGGCTAAAACATTTGGAACACTTACATGAGCTCGGGCGATTACACGCATTGCATTCTCCCCTTTTTCTTACAAAATTGTTTTCAAGAAATTTGACTTTGGTTTCTTTTTGTAAAGCAATTTGTTACCATATCCTCAGTTTACGTTCTGACACACCCAAAAGTGTGCCTGAATCCCTCAAACCAAGGCTCTGATACCAAATTGTAACAACCCAAATTTTTAGAAAAATTTTAAATTTTAATTTCATGAACATCAACCATAAGGAGTATAGAAATCCCATTACATAGCCATATTATTTTAAAATTCAGTGTACGAAAACTAAATGTGAAAACACGGGAGAATGTACGCTGCGCCATCTAGCCGCGCCCTTTCCCTGATCAATAGAAGTACCTGAAACATTCAATAAAACTTTAAGCACATGCTCAGTGAGTTTCACAAAATACACAAATCATATAATCACATAATACCATGCACACACACATTAATATATATATATATATATATATATATATATATATATATATATATATTTGTTTGCCCTGGACTCCCTCCATGGTCTTCTCTGGAATGCCATGGGCTACCCCCATGGTCTTGTATCCCTGAGCCATGGGCTCCTCCCATGGTCTTGCCAAATGCCATGGGCTCCCCCCATGGTCTGCACGTAAGTCCACATGTAAATCCAATAACAAGCAATTACATAATCTCATAAAAATCATTTCATAATCATTAATGGGCCGACCTTAGTGCCTTCGACCCATCAGTTTGGTGAGGAGACTCACCTCAAGTACTGAACGATAGCTGACTAGGTCCTAACTTCGAATATCAGCTCCACTCAACCCCTAAGCAGAAACAATTCCTTAAATACAACTCAAAACACCCTAAAACCCTTTAAAAGTCAACTTGGTAAAAGAAAAAAAGTCAAAGGTCAAAGTCAATGGTCCGAGTTGACCCAACTCACCGAGTTTTCCTTCATCTCGTTGAGTTTCTCCATTAAATGCCCAAATTGGGAAAATCGCATCAACTCGCCGAGTTGACCTAATGAACTCGCTGAATTAGCCAGATATCCAACAGCTTAATGCATTAAGCTTTTTCCATCGAATCAAGAAACTCCAATGCTCAGATCTCCTTCAAAATGATGTCTAGAAGGGTAAAGTTTCCAACTTTACCATTAGGAACCACCACAATGAGCCCAAACCCGAACCCTAGTCTCAAAAGAGTGAGACTTAACCCTTTAAGCCCTTAAACCCTCAAAAACTAGTCCCAAAACACAGATCTAGCATCCCAAGGCTGGGAAATCACGTAAACTTTCCAACTTTACATCCATGCATGCTAGAAAGGAACCCTAGGACTCCAAATGGATTAATAAATGAGTTATTGCATGAATGGGACCTAGAACCTAGTAAAGCTTGCAACTTTAAGCCAAGAGAGGTCATGAAATGGTCAGATCTAACACAATAACCCCTGGAACCCTCAACTTCTTGGGGACAACCCAAACATAAACCCAAAATCAAGACAAAGCATCAAACTAAGAGATCTAGATGATAACAAAGCAAGGCATCGACTTTATACCTCAAAACGACTGTAATAAATGGAGAGTTTTTGGATCTAAAGCCCTCCTTCCAAACTAGGCACCTCCAACTTCAAAGCTCCTTCCAAAGAATACCAAAACCAACTCTTCAAGCTCACCACATGTCACACCCCCAAACCAAGGATGGCGGAAACGTCCGGGGGTGGAGGAATTCATGTATAGTATCATAACAACGAGTATAATAGTGATCAAAGTAAATACAACCATCATAAATATAATCGAGAAAGTTACATGGTTTCATGAGTTACATGTTTTAAAATCGATTACAATATAATGATAAAATGGTTTGTCTAACGTCATAGCGTTCAACCTCAAAAGCTGTAGTTACCTGTTTTCATTGATTACCTGAGGATACAAGTAATTTTGAAAGAGTGTCAACAATTAAGTTGGTGAGTGTATAAGCTTTTGTATGTAGAGTTGAAAACCTTTCCTTGTAAATATAGTGCATGTTCAAGAAAAATCCAATATCTTCCTTAGAAAATGAGTTGTAGTCTTAATGACCCACAGACCAAAATGTACAAGTATAATCCATACTTATGATAGTATATGCAGTTTTAAGTAATTAAAACCCATTTGAATGAATGAATTTCCGTAAACTATATGTGTCGTTGTTTCCCGATGTGAGTTATTATAACCGTGCAATTGACATAGTAAGCCTGTTACGACGTACTTCAGGCGGCGGAATGTTTTGACATTTGTCACCCCAGACCTGCCGGTCTAGCTGTTGCATACAACTAAGGTGCGGGATTGTCAGTCCCAATATAAATCTATATACAAGTATCACGCTCTCCCTACAGGAGACTATGGTTATAATACAGGACTTTAACCAGTACTCTAATGAATACAATGAAGTAATGTCTCACAAATTTGATTCAACGAGTTTACGTGTAGTGTAAATGAAAATCCTTTTTGTAGTGTAAATGGAACCTTCCTTAGTATGTTCGTAGTGTTAATGTACCATAAACTATACCTATAATAGTTTATCTTAAATGTTTTTAGTAATGAATACCCCTTTTGTAGTGTAATTGGAAACCTTTCATAGAGAGTTTTTAGTGTAACGAACCATAAACTATACCCATTATAGTTTATCATATATGTTTGTAATGAATGAAAATCCTTATGATGAATGACTAATTCTATTTCATGGAGGTAAACTAACATGAAATACAATTAAGATGTAGCTAAACATTGTTATACACTTTGCTCAACATGTTACAAAGTGTTAATGAATTTATAAACTATTTTACTAGTTTTAACTTTTATGTCATTGTTTTTAGAAAGTTCATAGAAAAATCACTGTAAGTCAAAAACTGAATCCGGAAACTTTGAGAGTTTAGAAAATGTGTCTAGTTTGTTCATAATTTTTTTTATGATTTTTAGAGGTCTCTAACCAGTGTGAAAATTTCCATATTCACTGACTGGTCCGAAATCATTTCTGAAATGATAGGCAGTTTTGTAAAAATCGCCATAAATTGTAGAAACAATCGTATGAACTTGTGAAAGTAGTCATTAGAAAGGTTTAAACCTGAACTAAATGCATATTGAACAGTTTTGAAAAAATATAAAGTTTAAGATGGTCAAAACAGTTCGTGAATGGACCATAACTTTTCTGTTGAAAGCTGTTGGTTGTGCTAGAATATGTTTTTGGTGTTGTAACTTGTATTCTCCCCTTTAAAACTTGAAGAAAACATGAAAAGATAGGGGTATGAACTAACCTTGAGTGATTCTTTGAGGTGGAAGGTTGAAGAAGGGGAGTTTCAAGTCAAGAACACTTGAAGGATGCTTGAGGATTTGAAGATCCTAGGAAAAATATGTCGATATTTGTGTAAATGATCCATGATTTGAATGAAGAAATGAAGAATATTTAGGAGTAAAATGAAGAACTTATCAAGAGTGGGGGAAAGATCTCAAGAATTCCTAGGGATTTTTGAGTTCCAGAGAGAAAGTAAAAGTTTGTTTTTGGAGGTAACACATGAGTTTTTATAGGTGAAGAAATAAAGATTTCTTGAGTGGATTTGGTCAAGGACAAATCTGATGCAATGTTGGGTAAGATTGGAAAGGACAATCAATTGACTAGGTAGAGTGTGAATAGTGACATAAAGTTGATGTGGAGATGACTTGGTGTCATAACTTTATGGGAAAAGTCAACAAACCTTTATGTGTGATCTTGAACAAAAGATATGATTTATAGACAATAATTCTTCAAGATGGGAATAAAATATGAGTTTGGAGGGTTTAAAATGATGAAAATATGAATTTGGTGAAATTCCCACGTTAAAATCATCAAAAACGGGCTTAAGATGCAAAAGTGGTAAAAAATCGGACCTAAGAAGCGAACCAGCAAAGTTGAGAGGGTCAGACGCGAAGGGAGGGTTCGCAGCGAAGCTGCTGATGCGAGCCTTGGACCCAAAAACGAGTTTGATAGAAGGGGCGAAGGTCAAGGGTAATGCGAGAGTTCTCGGTTCAAGAGACAAGGATGCGAACCTTTTCGCATAGAAGCGAACCTCGCCGAGTACGAGTGAACCTCGCCGAGTACGAGCGAACCTCGCCGAGTACGAGCGAACCTCGCCGAGTAGAAGTGAACTTGGGCGAGTAGAAGTGAACATGGTCGACCAAAAGCGAACCTTCTTGGTTAAGAAGCGAAATTGCCCGGTTTTGCTTGTGAGATGGCTAGGTGCGAAATTTCCTGGTAAGAAACGAACTTCTAACCCAACAACGAACTTGGCAAGGGGAGGGACGCGAAGGCACGCGAGGGTTCGCAGGTGAACAGTACCCTGCGAACCTTCAACCCTCTTTTTGACTTCTTTCTTCCGTTTTAACCTATTTTCAACCAAGGGAAGGTTCGGGATGGCATGTATGTTCATATAAACGTTGCAAAATGTGATTTTTATTACCAAGAGGTTTGAGAGATTTTGAGAGATACTGGGAGAGATTCTGGGAGAGGTTTGGGAGAGATAGAGATAGAGTGGGAGAGATTTTTCCGGTGGCCCTTATTATTGTTTGGCTTCGTAATGCAAGGTTTGAAAACCCCATTATGCCTTGTTCTGAGTGTTTTACGCCCCCGAAGGGTACATAATAGTGCTTCATCGAGTCGTTACATCACTCACCCTGGTTAGGGTTTAGAATCTCTGAACTTACGAAACTTCCGAGTGATACTTTGTATTAAGATAGAGAGTTTGTACATTAGTAAACATAGAGTGAGTCCTATCATACAAGCACTAGTTGAGTTTACCGGTTTGAGTTGTTGACTTTATTTGACTTTGAATTGACCAGAAATTGACGATTGTCACACCACAAGCCCACGCGCTCAAACTTGAAGGATAATGCATGAAATTAGGGTTTCCTTCCCAGCCACCAACTCGTCGAGTTGAGGCACCCCAACTCGTCGAGTTGGTCCAATAATTCACACGGCCAAAATCCACTCAACACGTCGAGTTGAAGCCTTCAACTCGCCAAGTTCAATAGGAAAAATCACATTTTAAGGAAATAAATTCATACAGGAACTAAGAGTTATATATTTATAAAGATTTCAATTATATTGTTGTATTATACGGAAGATGTGGGTATTCGTCTACTTATAATTATTATTATTTAAGTAAATTACACTAATAGTATAAATTATATATGATGTGGGTTGTTTCTATATTTATTTCCCAACTTTCTTTTTTAAAATAGGACCATCATTTACTTTGTGTTTTGACGAAACCTCATAAATGCTCATCATGGTTTCTAAAAATCTATGATACAGTCCCTAACTTTAAAAAAACATCATAAAAGGTCTTTATGGTTCTCAATTTCTATCGTGGTAGGTCTGTCACCCACCTAAAAAGGCTTATTTATCTTTTTCATTTCTTTTTATATATATTTTAACTAAACCTATTTAAAAAAAGATAATAAATAATGGGGCCTACATCACATATCTCTATCTTTCTCTCTCTCTCTCTCTCTCTCTCTCTCTCTCTCTCTCCTTCTCTCTCTCTCTCTCTATGTATATATATATATATATATATATATATATATATATATATATATCCATCATCATCCTCATTTACCGATCACAGTGAATCAAAGGGTGAGTTTACCCATTTTCTCTCGTCATCACCTTATTAGTAACCTCAGAAGCATACACCACCACCATCATCGTGCTACTTAGGGAAAATGTGAAATTGTATGTTAATCTAAGAAAACACACATTGTTCCTTTTTAAGTTGTTATTAGAGCATATGTGGTTAATCGACACACTAATTTGGGACTACAAAGTTGAAATGATGATACAAACTCGAGTTTATGATTGTTGATGACCGACAAATCAATAAAAGATCATAAATGACATTGAGGGTGTCACATGGATTTGCAGTGTTATTTACATCTTGTTTGTGATCCTTAGTATCTCAGTCACTAAAGTAAGAGCATAATCTAAGATTAAACATGTCGTTGATAAGATTCAATGAATCTCA
The DNA here is from genome assembly GCF_052849685.1 of Lactuca virosa. Lineage (NCBI taxonomy): Eukaryota > Viridiplantae > Streptophyta > Magnoliopsida > Asterales > Asteraceae > Lactuca > Lactuca virosa. Next base: position 127,329,969 of record NC_136430.1, read on the forward strand.
AAAGATTTAGGAGTTCTATTGTGATAGAAATTAGTAAAATGTTTTGTCTAACTAAAATAGAATTGCAATTTAATTACAACATCCCTCTTCTAATTTTGAATTGAAAATATGGATCCTAGCCTTACATATTAAATTTGGGTTAAAATATTAAGGATTAAAATCAACTAACTAAAACTTTCATTCTCATAATAGAAGTCTGGAAATGGTGATCTTCCTCCTCCTCCTCCCAACCCTCCAAGTTGAAACTTCACTATATTATCGATTTTGTCAAAGGAAAAGCTCATTGGTCCAAATTATTTTGACTGAATTTGCAACTTGAAGATGACTCTTTTGTATGAGAACAAATAGTATGTTCTCAATACTCCAATTCCTGAGATCGACACGAATACTGCTAGTCTATAAGAAATTGTTGCTAAAAACAAACATATTTACGATGCCATAAAGGTTGCTTACATCATGATTGTTAATATGGTGCCAGATCTGCAAAAGTCCTATGAGGACTACTGATCACATGAAATTAATCAAGCACTTGGTGAAATGTTTCACAAGAAAGCTAGGCATGAACGCTTTGAGGTGATCAAAGCCTTAATGTCGTATAAGCTAAAGGAAAGAGAATTTGTGTGTGCTCATGTGCTTAAAATGTAGAGACACATGGAGAGATTGGAGAAGGTTAATGTGAATTTCGACGAGGAACTGGCCATTGATATTGTTCTCAATTCCTTGCCTAATTGTTATGATCAGTTCATCTTGACTTGTCATATGAACAACACATAAATGACAATGATGCAACTCTACAACTTTTTGTAAACAACTAAAGCAGGAATAAAGAAATCTCATCCTACTAGTGTTGTAAGTGTTATGGCCCTGGACATTCATTAAGGAAAAGGGAAGAAAAAGAAATATATCGCCCAACCTAGGTGGAAAGGGTAAGTCCACTCCGAGTGTCTAATGGTGGGTAAAAGGGGAAAGCCAACTATGATAACCAAGTGTGGAACTTTGGTGATCATGTACTCGGTCGAAAGACAGTGGGTTGTAAATGGATCTTCAAGAAGAAGACTAGAATAGATGGGAATGTACACATGTTCAAAGCTAAGTTGGTTGCAAAAGGATTTACTCAAACCGAAGGGGTTGACTATGATGAGACCTTCTCACCAGTAGCAAAGATCAAATCAAGGAGGATAATGCTTGCTATAGCAACCTTTTATGATTACATGGTAATGCAAATGAATGTTAAAACTGCTTTTCTAAATGGGAATCTTAGTGAGGACGTATATATGAATCAACCAGAAGGTTTTGAACATGCCATGTAACAACCCAAAACTACTTGTAAAAATTTTAGTTTCAAAACACCAAAGGTGATACAACCATTTGTTCCAAAACTAGCCAACGTATTAATATTCTCAACATCAGAGTTAATCAAATAAGTGCAAAATAAAAGTCTATGGGATGTTGTGTGATCATGTCAGGCCCTTCGCATTGGAACTAGAAGAACCTGGAACATTTAAAACCTCAAACCGTAAGCATAAAGCTTAATGTGTTCCCCAAAATACCATATACCGTATATAACATCGGATCTCGCCCACATAACGGGCCTCACCCAATATAATGGGCCCTGCCCAGCATAACGGGTCCCACCCAACATAACGGGCCCTGACCTGACATACGTGCAAGAGACACAAAGACATCTAGCATCTTCCATAGTATAGCGAAAAGACTTACATCACTCTCAAATAGGATCAACCACAACCCGAACTAATTAAAGAACCGGTACTACAACGCACCAATCGAAATATACAAGATTAGTCCTTATTTTATCCTTTACACTAGCCATCTGACCAAAAGTTAACCAAGTCAAAAGTCAATGGTCTAAGTCACCTCGAACGATCTCCACGTCGTGACTACCCATTGGTCACATCGTGGGAACCTTATGATAAAGCAGTCATGACCAGGCCAACCACTACATCGTGGTAACTGGGAAAAAAAACTTAATGGATTAATCTGTTATCCATTTACGGAAAGAGCTCTAAAGCTCATATTTTAATCTCCTTAAGGTTTTGATGGGTAAAGTTTCCAAATTTATCCATTAATATACTCCAATAAGTCAAAATCTCTAATCCTAAGCTCTTAATGGTTGCACCAATTGCATGGACACCACCCCAGGTCATGCAAGACCACTTTCCAACCAATACCATGGTTTAGAAGATAAATAGTGCACTCATATACTTTGGAGTTACCTAAACTCCAATGACAAGAAGATTTGGACTAAAAATCTCATAAAATTACTTAATACAAGATCTAAAGCTAGAATGAACAAGGTGGAGACTTTATACCTCGACAAGGTCAGAAATGAAGTGAAGATGCTAGATCACACTCATAAAATTCACACACAGAAGCAAGGGTTTGGGTGGGGAATATTTTCAGAGCATGGAGGCTGCCAAATGAGGCAGCCCTACGAGTTAGTGCCTTTAAATAGGGCACTAGTCCAGAAATCTAGGGTTTTGAACCCTAGCAGTCGCCACGCTGTGGCCTAGACCTTGCCACATCATGGTGGTTCACGAATACACGTTTCCTAAACCGAGATGCCACATCGTGTTCATTCCATCACCATTTCATGGCCTAGATAAAAATTCCAAAACTTAATTAAGGAAATTAAACTCAGAAGAACCATGCTAGGAAATGGGTGTTACATGCCAGATTTCCTAATAAGGTGTGCAAGCTTGAGAAGTCCATATATGGACTAAAACAAGCATCGTGTAGATGGAATCTTTGCTTACATGATAAGTTCAAAGGGTTTGGATTCTCTAGAAGTGAAGATGAGTCTTGCAGGTATGTCAAAGCTAGTGGGAGAGTCGTAACCTTTCTAGTTTTGTATGTTGATGAGATACTCCTTATAGGAAACGATATTCAAATTTTGAAAGAAGTAAACTCTTGTCTTGGAAAATGTTTCACTATGAAGGATCTAGGAGAGGCATTTTGGGTGTCAAACCAACAAATTAAATGGATAAAATAACATAAGTAATAACAAGTCATTAATATAATATACTAAAAAATATTATAGAGTAAGCATGGTCGAACAACTGAGATACAAGACTAATTTTTTAACCATATTTCCACATGACACATAATAAATTATTAAAATGTGAGGTTTTGCTAACATAAATCGAGAATTCATGAATGAAAAAAATAAACACTAAAATTTAAAATTTAAAAATACATTTCCGATTCCAAATCCCATTCAAGTATTATGTTGTAAGATGTAATGTGATCTCAATTTATGTTTAATCTAGGTTGTTAATTAAGATATTAATATGCTCTAATATCATAAAGTTGGCAAAAGTGTTTTACTTAAAATTTGATCTTCAAGTAAAACTTCACCTAATTGATTCAATACAATTAGACTCTTTGATTAAATCATTAAATGACATTATATTCTTGCAACAATTACCAACAATGCTCAATACTCCTCATATGATCGGGAATGTAAAATCATCTAATCTTTGATTATATTTATTATGATTAATTTGAAATCGATTAAATGTTTGTTACCAATTTCAATACATAAAACATATACAAATTTCACAGTTTGATTAACAATAATGATATGAACCCTAGCTTCGTTATTCAAGTGAAAAGAGTACAAATCAAACATATAGTGAAGACTAAATCAGAGATTAATAGATAATAAACATGAAATCAATTTCATATCATAATTTAACAATAAGTATTTAGAATCTAGAATCGACAATGATTGGAAAATCAGCCACACATGACTAACTTGAAGTATAAATTCAACAGGTTTTAATCTTAAAACAACTTACAAATTCAAAGAAGTAATGTTTCCAAAATGAAAATTGATGATAAGAAAATCGTCTCTTCGAAGCCTTTGGTCGAAGTCCCCTTCAAAATGACAAGAATTCTCTTTTTAATTAAAAGTTGAATATCTATGAAACTGTCAAAATACGTTACACGGTCGTGCAAGCATATGGCTTGCCAAAGCATGAACGTGTAACAAATTAGCTATGCTGAAAAACTCCAAAACACAGTTATGTAATGATAAGAGTAATCAAAACACAACCCGTGTAATAATCTGAGAAACATCCATTTTTCGATTTTGCAATTTCTTTTTTCAGGCTTCAAAAATTCCGAAACTTTACCGAGAGCTTCCCTAAACCATCCTAAACATGCTCGAACCTTCAATTGCACCTTAAATATCCACAAAACCCTTCAAAAGTAGATAGATCCTCGATCTATCCCGAAAATGAAAAATACATGTAAAATTACACTAAAATGCCATGCAATGCTATCAATAAACATGAAATGAGTATGTAAAAAGGTGCAATTTATGAACCTAACAAGGCGACACACATTCTTGGGATAAAGATTTATAGTGATAGAAAGAAACATCTAACTGGAATTAGCTAGAGTATATACTTGGATAAAATATTGAAATGTTTCAGTATGAAGAATTCCAATAAAGGGGATTTTCCCAGTTATTATACTTTTAAAATGGGTAAGACTCAATGTCCTTGTAGTTTTAAAGAAATAGATGATAGGGTCGTGTCTCATATGCTTCGACTATAGGATCGATCATGCATGGTATAACTTGTACTCAACCTGATGTATCTCATGCCTTGAGCATGGCAAGTCGATTTTAGGTTAATCTTAACAGAGCCTAATGGAAAACAATAAATAATACCTTAACGTATCTATAGAGAACCAAATAAATGTTCTTGGTTCTCGGTAGAAAAGATGAGTTAGAGTGAGGGGTTATAGTGATGTTAATTTTCAAACGGATAGAGAAAGTTTTTTCTCATAATATAGATGTGTATTCTTATTGAATGGCGGAGCAGTGACTTGGAAGAGTTCCAAGCAGAAAATGATGGTTGATTCTACTTGTGCGTCAGAGTGCATTGCAACAAGCGAAATGACAAAGGAAGCGACATGGCTGAAGAATTTCATTGGTGATCTTGGAGTTGTTCCATCAATCCAAGAACGTATAGAATTTTTAGTGATAATGAAGATTCGAATTTGTTAGGTAGAAAGTTTTTGTGAGCAGTTGAACTGGTAGTTGTCTTTAGTCGAAGGCATCTGTATATTGCAAATGTCTATGAGACTTCCTTTTCTTTATGTAATTACTAGGCATCTGTATGTTTTGTATTGTCACGTATAGTACTAGTATTTTTTTTATGAGTACCCTATAAATAGGGTAAACACTTAGTAGAGTAACTTTTGAACTTGGCATTTTCACTCTTGTACGCTCATACTTTCTATGTTCATTCTAGAAATATAAGTTGAAAACCAAAGCTTATTTAGATCTTCTTGTTATGTTCACTTAGTTTATACATTGATTGATAAAAACACACTTAAAACAACTTCATAATTGGTATCAGAGTAGGAATCATTCATCATTTAAAGAATCTATTTATGTTTTTTTATCTTTTTGAGTCGATCTTTTTGATTTAGTATTTCCGTAAGATAGAAACGTAATTATTGTATTAATTGATTCTACATCTATTTTTGTCAGTCGATCTAGCATTCAATTCATTTCTCTTCAAGAAATTCCTCTTTTATCAAAATCTAATGGCAAATCTGAATGTTAACACGATGATGAACTTTGCGAACCTTCTTGGATATGCAAATAAGATTCCAATGCTGATTCCAAAGTACTACGATCAGTGGGTGAAGTGTATGGAGGATTATCTAAATGGTATCGATGAGGATCTATTGAGATCGATTGAGACTGGACCCTATCGAGCAGATTTGGTTCAAGCCATTGGAAACACTGCAGCAGCTGAAGACATGATTGCACATGGAAATAAGAAGAAAGCAAATGATAAAAGGTGTCTGCGAGAAACTTTTGAGGTGCTCTTTTATCAACTGTATACAATTACGTACGAGGATGTAAGACGTTAGAAGATATTTGGGATTCCTTGAAAGAAAAAGTATCATGGAATGAAAGAACGAAGAAAAGCTCAGTGGCGAAGTGCTTGTCTGAACTAGCAGATTTTAAACAAAAGGAAAATGTGAGCATTGAAGCTTACTACGATAGGCTGAACGAATTGATTTTCAAGTGCAATTGATATGGTGTGATTCTTATAACTTTGGAGTTCAACATCACCTTTGTTTTTGGATTCAAAAAGGAATGGAGAAACATCTGTTTGATGATAAAGACACAAGATAATTTCGACACATATTCCTTGTCGAATCTCTACAATATTCTAAAAGCGCATGAATCAGAGGTGATGGAGATTGTTGAAGAAAACATGATAAACTTTGGAGGTATGATGGTGTTGGCGTGTAATACAAATGTGAAGGAAGATGAGTCTGAAGAAGAATCAAAAGAAGTTGAAGAAGGTTTTATTCTTAACTCTGACGATGAAGTTGTTTCCGTTTTTCGAATAATAGGGTCAAAAAGTTTTACAAGAAACCAATGAGTGGAAATTTCAAAAACATCTATGAGAAGAAGCCAATGTCGAACATTGGTGCGGGTTAGAAAGTGCTTGGAAAATCAGAGAAGAAAGAAGAAAAGAAGAAGTTTGAGAAGAATTGAAGGGTGATTTAGGGTATGAATGCAACTGCTGCAATGGTAAAAATCGTCTGGCAAAATATTGTATGTTGGGAAAGAAAGAGGATACTGTATTTTTCATAACAGTTGAATATAAATGAAACATACCAACCAAGCAGCATACAATGAGAATACGAACTTACATTGTTTACATACTGTATTTTTCATAAGTTACACAAAAGTGACATAAAAGTAAAAGTTCCAAAACGCAGCAATCCAGTTCTCAAGACTTAGGTACATGCTTACTGGTTCCCTGAGAATACAAGTGATTTTGAAAAACATCAACATTGAATGTTGGTGAGTTCATAAGCATATTTGTATGAAAAGATTTGTAACTACTTTGTTTAAAATTGGTTTGTATATCTCCAGAAAATCCAAGATTTTCTATAAAAAAATGAGTTGTGAGTCTTACACCAAAGACTAAAAATGTATGTATGCATGTCCTTTGTTTCTTTTCCTTGTAATTGTAAAATGTATGTTCCCAGAAAATACAATATTTTCTAATGTATAAAAACTGTAGTCTTAAATCCTAAGACTAAAAATGTAAGCAATAGTGTATTGAAATGTAGTATTCAGTTTTATATTTAATAAAACTGGTAAAGTGTAAGCTTCCCGTAAATCAAGATAGTATCGTTAATCCCTATGTAAGTTATTATAACCATGCTAATGTGACTGTTATGCCTGTACGGCGTTCTTCAGGCGTCGGAATCGGTAAGATGTTTGTCACCCTAGACTGGCCCATCTAGCTGTAGCGAACAACTCAGGTGTGGGGTTGTCAATCCCTGTATAGATCTATACACAACTATCTCGCTCTCCCTCCAGGAGACTCTATTTATAATGCATGACTTAAAGTGTACGCTAGGTAGGTACGGTGAAGTGAATATGTCTCACTAGAGCATTAACAAACTTACGTGAACTACAACTCCCTTTTTCTTGTATAATGAAATATTTATACCATCAAAATGTTATAAAGTATGGTTTTGCGTAAGCTATTTATATAACTTTATATAAATATTAAGTTGTAAACTTATCTCATGTTGATGTTTGTTACCAAAACATAAACCCTTGGGTTTTAACCCACTAAATATAATAGTGGCTAAAATATAACTATTTTTACTAGAAGAACTATTTTTAGTAATAACCACCAAAATCTTATGGTTTGTACTCACAAAATGACACATATTTTTGGTTATCTTTGTACATAAAACCCATAAAACATGATTTTTGTGTAAATAAAAATGGTGTTAACCACATCTTATGCAAATATTTCTTCACATTCAAATAATAAGTCTAAACATGCAAATATTCATAAGACAAACATATTTTGACTTGTATCCCCCCCCTAAAAGCATATAAAACTCTAAAAATGGGGGTATCAAGCTCACCTTGAGTGATTTTGTGTGGGTTGATTTGAAGTAGTGAAGTGAAGATCTCGAGCCTAAACATTTGAAGAGTTTGACAAACTCTTTGAAGCTTATGATACCCTAAGGACGTCATCACATAATATTATGTGTAAATAGGGTGAAATCAACAAAATAATGTGTAGAATCACTAGAAAAACTCGAAAATACTTACAAGGATCTAGGGATGATACTTGGAAAATGTTGAGCTTGAAAGATCCTAAGTTTGTTCTTGAGAAGGTTTTGAATTGTTTGCTAAGTGAAGTGAGGGAGGGATTCTTGAGAGAGTATGAATGAATCAGAGAACAAGATGAAGAAATGGTGAGGTTTAGTGAGGATGATCTCGTTCAAATAAGAGGAGTAAGGTTGATGTGAAGTTTAATTTGAGAACTGTTGGTCGCTTCCTGGGTATATGTTGGATAATACGTAGAAAACTGTGAATTGCATGGGAAAATAGAAATGTATATCACATCCTAAAGTCAACCTTATCCGCTAAAGCCTTCTAGGATGGATGACTTGAGTTTCCGAACTTAAAAGGAGGTGATTTTGGTTTAGGCTTGACCGAAATCCCTTGGTACATTTTCTAATTTGATGTTTTCGGCCAACCATGATCCATTAAGGTAGTTTTCGGCCAAGGTTCTTGGTTTTGGGGATGATTTTGGTCTTGAGGTCCCCCATAGAATGATTTTTTGGTTCTAACTTGTCCCCACAAAGTTTCCTCGGCCATAGTAGATTGTTAGGCTATAAATCCTAAGAAATTATTTAATGTGTGCTCTCTTGTTGAAATGTAAATGCTAATTACAATATGGTTCCTCAAGACTTACATATATATATATATATATATATATATATATATATATATATATATATATATACATATTTATATATGATAGCTAATAAATCAATGCCCTTATGGGTTTCAAATGTTTTATTGCAATATGGTTACATCATACATTGTGGATACCCTTATACACGAGACACCCTTAGACTTGGCTTAACCCTAAACTTTCTCGTTGGTAAATCATCCCCCCGTTAGAGGGAATTTCGTCCCGAAATTAGTTCTAGACTAGGGCCTCATGAACTAGGAAAGAGATGTGGATACTACTGCTTCATCTGGTCTTCGCGTTCCCAGGTGAACTCAGGTCCTCGTTTGGTGTTCCATCGGACCTTCACAATATGGATGCGACTCTATTTCGTTCGTTTCACCTCCCTGTCCATTATCTCTATGGATTCTACGATGAAATGGAGGTTCTCGTTTATTTCAATCTCGTCAAGCGGGACGACGAGAGTCTTCTCGGATAGTCATATCTTCAAATTGGACACATGAAAGACCGGGTGTACGTTGCTGAGTTCAGGTGGTAGCTGAAGCTTGTAGGCTACCAGACCGATCCTGGCAAGGATCTCGAATGGTCCGATGTATCTCGGGTTCAATTTTCCATGCTTCCCAAAGCGTATCATCCCTTTCCAAGGAGAGACCTTTAGCAGTACGCGATCACCGACTTGAAATTCCAAGGGCTTCCGTCATTTATGTGCGTAGCTCTTTTGTCGGTCTCTGGACGCCTTTAGTCGTTCCCTAACCTGAACGATCTTTTCATTTGTTTCTCTAATGATCTCAAGACTTGTGAGAGTGCTGTTGGGTACCAGTCGCTTCGCCAGTTGTGTGTCTCCCACTTCAGTCCAACGGAGAGGTGATATGCATTTACGTCCATATAGAGCCTCAAAGGGAGCGAGCTTGATGCTTGTGTGATAGCTATTGTTGTATGAGAATTCGATCAGTGCAAGTGGGTATCCCATGCCTTGCGAAAGTCTATCACACAGGCTCTTAGGATATCTTCCAATGGTTGGATGTCGAGCCGAGCTCCTAATGACCTCTGAAGTGACTGCCAAAACCGAGAGATAAATCTACTATCTCGGTCGGAGATAATAGATTTTGGCACGTCGTGTAATCTCACGATCTCTCTTATATAGGTCCTGGTTAGCTTCCCAGTTTTATCAGTTTCCTTTATTGGCAGGAAGTGGGTGGATTTGGTTAATCTATCGACAATTACCCAAATAGTATCAATTCCATCCTTCGTCTTGGGCAATTTGGTGGTGCAATCCATGGTTATCTTTTCCCACTTCCACTCGGGTATGTCTGGTTGTTGTAGTAGACCCGAGGGCTTCTGATACTCTACCTTAACTTTAGCACAAGTCAGACACTTGCTCACGTAAGTAGCAATTTTAGCTTTCATATTTGGCCACCAATAATGTTGCTTGAGATCCAGGTACATTTTATCCGAACCTGGATAGACGAAGTACTTTGTTTTGTGGGCTTCATTCATGACCACGTCTCTGAACCCACCAAATTTTAGGGTCCAAATTTGGTTCATGAGGTAGTAGGCTCTGTCTTCTTTGATTATAAGGTTCTTGTCCATCCCACGCAAGGCTTCGCTTGCGATGTTTTCTGGTTTCAAGGCTTCCAGTTGAGCCTCTTTGATTTGCAAAGACAAGTAGGAATGGATGGTTACTGTCAGTGTTCTTACTCGTCGACCCGAGTATTCTTTCCGGCTTAGGGCATCTGCCACCATATTGGCTTTTCCCGGATGCTAACGGACTCGTACTTGTAATCGTTCAGCAACTCCACCCATCGCCGCTGCCTCATATTTAACTCTTTCTGGCTTAGGATATGTTGGAGACTTTTGTGGTCCGTAAATATGCTTCACTTTGTACCATACAGGTAGTGCCTCCAAATCTTTAGTGCAAACACGACTGCACCCAACTCCAAGTCATGTTTGGTGTAGTTCACCTCATGGTTCTTTAGTTGTCTTGACGCATAAGCTATGACTTTTCCTCGCTACATAAGTACACAGCTTAAACCTTGATTGGAAGTGTCACAATAAACCACGAAGTCTCCTGTCCCTTCTGGAAGAGACTAGACAGGGGCGCTGCATAGAGCTTGTTTCAAGGTTTGGAAAGCAGCCTCTTGTTTCTTCTCCAATATAAAGGGTACACCCTTTTGAGTTAAGGCGGTGAGCGGCTTGGCGATCTTAGATAAATTTTGTATGAACCTCCTGTAGTAACCAGCAAGGCCTAAGAATTTCCTGATTTCCGTTGGGGTTCTTGGATTTGCCCAGCCTTCGATTGCTTTGACATTGGATGGGTCCACATGTATTCCCTCCTCACTGACCACATGGCCCAGAAAATCCACCCTTCGAATCCAAAACTCTCATTTGGAGAACTTTGCATACAACTTCTCTGCTCTTAATGTTTCCAGAACCTGCCGTAGATGTTGAATGTTTTCTTCTTTACTTCGTGAATAGATGAGTATATCATCGATAAAAAACAATCACGAAGTTGTCGAGGTAGGGTCGGCAGACTCGGGTCATCAGGTCCATAAATGTCGCAGACACATTTGTCAGACCGAAGGGCATCACTACGAAATCATAGTGACCATAGCGGGTTCGGAATGCAGTCTTGGGGATGTCTTCTTCTCGGAACCGTAGTTGGTGATATCCGGACCTTAAATCTATCTTTGAAATGTAACTTGCTCCTTGAAGCTGGTCAAATCAATCGGTGATCCGGGGAAGAGGGTATCGATTCTTGACGGTGAGCTTGTTGAGTTCGCGGTAGTCGATGCACATACGAAACGAACCATCCATTTTATTGACGAATAAGACCGGATCTCCCCAGGGTGAGAAGGTTGGCCTTATTGTTGAGAGAAAAACTTGAGACACACTTGAACAAACATTAGAACAAGTATAGTTGCGGAATAGTTTATCTCGAAGGATCTAAAAGCTCAACAATAATATTAAGAAGTTAGAGTTAGATAGTTAGAGAGTTAGTTGCGGAAAAGTAAGGAAATGTAAATGACAACAATTGTTATATCAAGTATACACATAAGTTGATTCATAACGAGGAATGCATTCAGACCAAGTTAGTAAGTGAGATCAAACTTAATGATTAAGTCACAAATGACTTGCTCCGAAGAGAAATAATATTCAGTTATGTTCTAGTGAACTTTGAGAGTAAGGAGAGATTTAAGATGCGTAATCAGATTGAGGTGAGAGATGTAATTGATAGCATCAGAAGTTATATAGAATAAGTAAGTTTGAGCTCTATATATAGAGACTCAGGAATTACATCGGATCAAATATTTAAGAGTAGCCATGCAAGGCATACTGGACAATAGAGAGTATTACAATAAAAGTAGATAAAGTAAAGTAATCTAGTAAGCAAGAGTGACTGCGGTTGATGATGACTTCAGGTGAGGTTGCTGAGGAAGGTCTGACTGCGGATGCTTGAGGGCTGCGGTAGCTGAAGTTCAAGAGTATTACTTTTATGATTCTACAATTTCCCCATAAGTGACCTCTTTAACTTTTCTTCAGTTATCAAGTTTTAGAAACTTGATCAGTATCCACCAAAATTTCCTGACATTTTCCAACCAAGTGATTCTTCTCAAAATTTCGAACTTGACTTCGGTAGTTGTGTGTTTTGATTTTTCAACTGCGGTTCGACAAACTTCAATCTGCTTTCTTGTGAGACGATTCATGGCAGTCATTGGAATGAAGTATTTGGTATCATTAAGTTTCCGTTTAAAGATGACTCCATGATCTGGGAAGTTTGTGGCACCTAGGGATCTTTCTTGAAATCCTTCAGTAATCATTAGTGCGGGGTCAAGTGGTGGAAGATCAAACTTTGTGGCTAGGACAGGGTGAATGTCTGCATCAATTTTCGCGAAGTCACAGACAGTTTCCCTTAAGAAAATGTTGGCCCTTTCAAGTGCTATCTTCATCTTCGGATGCTTTTCGGATTTGTTTTGGAACACCTTTGCTATCAGAAAGACTTCTTCAGGGTTCATACATGGGAAGTCAGCTTGGGTGCGGACATAGTCCTGATTCCTTCTTGTAAGAGTGTATTGGATGACGTCAGCTTTCATGAATTTCTGGGGCTTATAGTTCTTGACTGCGGATGGTCTATCATTAGACCAGATTTTCTCTATGGAAGAAGCATGTTTGGAATAGAATCGATTTAGTCTTTCGAATTCCATGGGCAGTCTCTTGTGGTCAGGCAGGTTGCGGTCAAATGGCTCAAATACATTAAAGTATTTAGCATTTGGGGAGATTGGAACATCCCAGTAACCATCAGAAGGGGGTTCATCATAGGTAAGGTAAGGTTTGTAGTCATCATCCAACAATCTTCGGTGGGGATTGATCCAGGAATTGACTAAGGATTCATCCATAGTAATGTCGAATCTGTTTTCTCTCCAGATGAGCTCCGCAAATTTGCCTACTTTCTAGTCTTTTTTCTTTTGTTGCGTTGTGGGGGAGTCATTTGAATGTTCGGATGACATGTTTGAAGCTAGATTTTTGAAGTGGGGAGGGGTCTCTGGTCGCTCAGGAGAATGAGGTTTTTGAGTGATTTCCTTTTGCGGTGGAGACTGATGCGGTGGTGGCGTCTGATGAGATGGTTGCGGTGAATGATCTTTTTCAGTTATGATGGGGGGACTTTGATGATGAGAAATGTTGTTGGAATGATGGTCTTCATCACTTCCCCTCTTGAGGAATGCAACACCGGGGCATCCTCAAGCCATTGTTTGAGACCATCGACTTTGGCACACACTTCCTGGAATTGAGCTTTAAGAGCATCAGCCAGTTGCTGATTGTTTGGGATGGCGGTGTTGAAGAGTAGTCGATGAATCTCCTTTGTAAGTTGAAGAATTTCGGGGCCATGAAAATTTGACGATAAATATCGTTGAAGTCTGTTGATGGTAGATTGAAGGACTGAGATAGTGGACTCATAAGCTGTGTGAGTCTCAACTATCAGCTTTTGTTAGTGAGTTGACTGGTCCGCAATTGTTGTTTGTAAGTCTGCCTTGATTGCGGATACCTCAGAGATGAGGCGCTCCGCAGCAGCCATGAATTGCTTATGATCAGCTTGGCGACTTGTATCTAGGGATCGGATTCCCATTTCAACTTTCAGAGAGATTCGCTCAGCAGCCAGTCGTTCACGGGTTTCCAGTCTTTCTATTCTTTCAATTAAGGACTGCGGTCCTGGAATGTCTTCAGGTTGCGGTTGAGTGGGCTTTACCGCAGCAAGGATTTGGTCGACTTTAGCTTGCAGACTTAGAAATTCCTTTCTGGTCATAGCATTCTTCTTCTTCTTCTTCGTTTTTGGTTTGGAGGTGGAGTGTTGAGAACCACTTGATTCTTCTTCTTCATCAAAATCGTCAGAAGGAGTAGGTTGATTTACCTCATTAAGATCAAAATCGTCGAAGCCGAATGTGGGAGCTGAGCTGACTTCGATTGCGGTTCCCTCGTCTTGAGAATCTCTAGTAGTTGGAGTTGGAGCTGGAGGGACCTTGGATGTACCTTCACCACCAAGAGTGACTGAGCATTGCGGATTGTCTCAGCCATTGCGGTCATCCACTCTTGTACTTTTAGAATGGTGGCTACGGTATTGGCATTGTTGATTGCGTCCGCCCAATACTTGGCTACGGATTGAATCTCCTGTTGTTTTTGTTGAAGTTGCTTGATTTGCTGATATTTCCTTGCTTGAAATGCCCTACGGAAAGCGGCATACTTCTTGATATCGGATTCAGAAACCGGAGTGTAATGTAACCATGAATCATTCGATTCATCACCGTCAAATCCTTGGAATCGCACCGAGGTGTCCCTCGGGTCCACGGATCCTTGCACATTGGTGCTCACCGTGCCTAAACCACCTGTAAAAGATGTAAGCAGAGTAGGATTTCCTGAGCTTCCTCGGTCTCCTTGACCAGTGGTCAAGTCTGGCCTCGGCTCAGTTCTGGCAAAGGTGGAAGAATTGCCCTGCGGTTGGGAAGGTGTTTGTAGTGTTTGGGTTACAGACAAAAGGATGGAGTTCAACTCCTCGGGGGAAAATAAGTGTAGACGGGAAGCCCTAGAGACCTTAGGGCGAGAACCAGTTTCATCCTCTTGGGAGTGAACTGGGGGTGAGTCTCCACGTTGAGTTGAAACAGACACACTTTCTGTGTCTGAGTGGAATTCGATTGTGGTATTGAATGGGTCTGTGGCCACCCCAAGGACTACCTGAGCCTTTTGAGAGGCTGAGGTATCAGTCCGGTCATGCATTTGGCAAGTGGGATCAGTTTTTCTTTTCTTTAGGATAAAGATGGGTTGTGCATCCTCATCAGAATCACTCATAGAGGGAGAGTGAGATTGATTTTCAGTTGATTCGTCATCTGAGGGCACAGTTTGTATGATTTTTCGTTTCTTTGAGGGTTCAGCTTGTTTGGGAGCATCTTTCTTTGGGGTTCTTTGTTTCTTGGAGACGTTGCGGGGGCCCTGATGGGCTGAGGCTAACTTCTTGCGTCTTTGTGATAAAGACAAGTTGGATAGAGTGGTGGAGGATGGGACTGTTGTACTACCAGGGATGGTGAGTGCGGATGTGGCTTGTAGAGGCGGGGTAGAAAGGTATGGGCTAATACCTTTCGTAGCCTCTATATGATCTGTGACATCAGCAGTTTCAAGACCAAGGGAAGATAGAATGTGGACTGATAGTCGTCTGATGGGTCCAAAAACAGATTGATCAGTAGAAGGATTGTACCTTTTAAGATCTTTAGTGATGAAGAGGTTGGTATCGTTTCCCATGCTAAGTCCTGCATCCGCATGAAGATCTGAGATGCATAGAGACCAGAACCTAGCAAATGTGAGTTCGGTAGGGTTTTCTCTTGGACTTTCTTTGGGAATGTACTGCAAGAAGTCATCCCACAAAATCTGACCGTAGTTGACATCGTGGCCTGTGAAGATACTCCATACCAACTTCAATAGCTTGAGACCCATATTATCAATGCCTCCGGTTCGGCCTGACAGGCTGCGGATCACAAAGTAACAAACGAATTGCCACACCGCAGGCAGCTGATTTTTCTTGAATTCGCCTATGCCTTTGATCTTTTTCTGGTAACCCATTTGGTAGAGTGCAGAAAGAATGTCCGCCATGCTTGGAGTGAAAACCTTGGTTGAAGGATGAACTAGCAGATTGATGGCAGTGAGGAATTTTTCTTTGTTCAGAATGACCAAAGAATCGTTCACCAGATTCAGATGCACCTCTTGAAGATTTTCGAGGGGTCTATAAGCAGAGAAGGCACATTTGAACAAAGTTGAAAGAGGAACCACATCTGTGAATGAATCGAAGGGACCAAACAGGGGGTGATTTGTCAGGAACTTGATCATTAGCTTGATCGGATCATTGTAGGAGGAATGCTCTTCGAACACAGCCCTAAAATTGCTTGAAGCAATCGTAGGCATTTGGTTTCTTGTTGCAGAATCAGAACCAGTTGGGTTTGCAGAGGCAGAAGCCTTGGAGAGTTTCTTCGAAATGCCGGATTTCACCATTTTTGAGAGTTGAAGAAGGTTGCAGAAACAGAGTGCAAGAAGAAGGAGAATAAGTTCGATGTTCAGAAAGCGTAAACCTTTCTTGGGGAAGAAGAAGGGGTTTTATAGTGATGGATTTGAAATGGTAATCGATTTTACCCTAAAAAACGTTTGGGTATTTTTCTTTGATTAGAAGGGGAAATCTTAGCCACAGATTAAGAAAAGGTTTAAATTATTTTTCGAGATTTACCAAAAAAAAGGTTGGCATTTAATGAAGTGTCAGACTAAAACATCACGTCTGAAGAACGTGTGGTGAGGGTGGATTTAATCCGTTGTGTAAAAAGGGAAGTTGTAGCGGATTGGACGTGTTGGGGAAATAGGAAGGGACAGGTTAAAAGGGATTTGTTTATGGGAAAACGTTCTTTTTGTCATCATATCTAAAATAGGTCTGACACAAGGTTTATTCAAAAAGGGAAATAGGACAGTTACTCAAGGAATGTTTTTTTTAATGATTTTCTTATTTAATGAAGGATCATTAAATAGCACACCATGGTTGAAGAATTAATGAAACAGTTGAGAAAACTATCAATGTGGTTGCGGATTGAGACTTCATTGCGGATGGATCATTTGTCATTGCGGATGGACGGTTGGATGACTGCAGTAGAAGAACTGAGGAAAACACTTGAACAAAAATTAGTAACAACAAACAATAAGGACCATTGAAGGATAAATATGATATATGGTTGCGGTACATATACTGCAGTACACAGGATATACCAAAACCATCTATCATAAGTAACTTCAGTTAGGACCGCAACTGAGACCAAGGATGGTCTGCGGTACCTATCAATTCAAGAAAAATTGTGGGTCCGGATTCATCATTCCTAACATTTGTAAGAAACTGTTGAGTTTTGTAGAGTCAAGTGCCTTTCTGAACACATCAGCAATCTCTTCATGAGTATGGACAAAAATTAGTTCAATGTTACCTTTCAGGATGTGGTCTTTGATGAAGTGATACCGTAGTTCAATATGCTTTGTCTTGGAGTGCTGAATATTGTGAGAAATCGCTATAGCACTTTCAGAGTCACAATAAATTGGTATCTGCAGCATTCTGTATCCGTAGTCCATAAGTTGTGTTTTCATCCATAAGACTTGTGAACAACAACTGACTACGGCCATATATTCAGCTTCTGCGGTAGATAGTGATACACAACCTTGTTTTCTTGATGACCAGCTGACGAGTCTTTCCTCCCAGAAATTGACATCCACCTGAGGTGCTTTTTCGATCTAGTCTGCATCTGGCGTGATCCGCATCTGTGAATGCTTGTAGGCTGAATTCATTCCCTGCGGGGTACCATAAACCAAGTGTCTTGCTTCCTTTCAGGTATCTTAGAATCTGTTTGGCTGCGGTCATGTGTGACACTTTTGGGTCAGCCTGGTACCTTGCACATACACCTGTTGCAAAGACGATGTCTGGTCGGCTTGCGATGAGGTACATCAAAGATCCAATGATACCTCTATAAGTCTTGTGATCCACTGATTCGCCTGAGGGATCAGCAGATATCTTATATCCGAAGGCCATGGGGACCTTAGCCGAAGAACAGTTGTCCATTGAATATTTCTTTAATAGTTCAGTGGTGTATTTCTCCTGATGAATGAATATCCCTTGAGGAACTTGTTTCACTTGAAGTCCTAGAAAGAAGTTAATCTCTCTATTTATGCTCATTTGGAACTTGTTGGTCATGAGCTTAGCGAATTCATTCACCATTTTTTGATCAGTTGATCCGAAGATGATATCATCCACATATATTTGTACAAGCATAAGGTGATCACCATTTGCTTTTCTAAATAAAGTGGGATCAATCACTCCTATTTTGTATCCGGACGAGACAAGAAATTCAGAGAGAGTCTCGTACCACGCTCTTGGGGCTTGCTTTAGACCGTAGACTGCTTTTTCAAGTTTGTAGCAGTGGTCTGGGAATTCAAGACTTTCAAAGCCCGGAGGTTGCTGAAGATAGACCTCCTCTTTTTAATTCACCATTAAGAAAGGCACTTTTCACATCCATTTGATTAACCTTGATGTTCTTGTGAGCTGCGTATGCTAAGAAGGTTCGGATAGCTTCCATTCGTGCTACCGGAGCATACGTTTCATCATAGTCAATACCTTCAAGTTGATTATATCCCTTGGCAACTAACCTTGCCTTGTTTCTGACGACCGCACCGGATTCATCCAACTTATTCTTGTACACCCATCTAGTACCAACAATGGTGTGACCTTGCGGCTTCGGGACGAGCTGCCATACTTTGTTTCTTTTGAATTCTTCTAGCTCTTCTTGCATTGCGGATATCCAGTCTGGTTCTAGTAATGCTTCTTTGATTGTTCGGGGCTCGACCGAGGACATAAATGCTGCGTAGTGATAATGATCAGATAAATCCTTGGAAGATCGAGTTTGGATACCTGCGGATGGGTTGCCGATGATTTGACCTGGTGGGTGGTCCTTCGTCCATACGTGTAGACGGGGTTGCAGATGATCAGCAGCTGCGGTGGAGGGAATGTCTTCAATATCTGAAGATTCTGTGGTTGGAGATGGTAGTTCCCCCTGGACTTGAGAACATCCTGCGGAATCATCTTGGACTGTTGGAGCGAGAATTGAGTTTTCTTGTGCAGTTGGAAGAGGTTCCCCCTGGATTGCTGATGGAGGATGCTCTTGAGCTTGAGAATGTTCCCCCTGGATTGTTGGAATTGAGAAAATTCTCGAGTCTGTTCTTGTGTCAATGTTCTCTATATCTTCACCATCTGAGTCAGATGAGACATTTGATGGTAATGATTCTCTGCGGATGGGAACTTGAGCTACATCAAGTACTGGAACCTCGATGGTTGTTACTTGATCCGGAGTGGAGCTTTCCCCCTCAACCGGCGAGGTGGAAGTATTGAGAGATGCTACTTCGGATAGAGATGGGCTAGATACATCAGCATGCTACTGTAGAGCTTCCTGAGACACAAGAACTTCGGATAACTTAGCTGTTTCGACAGGGTCGAAGAGATCGCCATAGTTTACTTCAACTAGGTTTAATGGACCCGAAGAGGCTGGAATATCAGTTTCTAGGATTGTTGTGGTTTCAATGGATGGAGCGGTGTTGCGGATGTGATAATCATCAAATTTCACATCGAAGCTTTCAATGATTAGCCTTGTACGTCTAATGAGAACTGTTAGAACAAAGTTCTAGTAGGATCGATAGATTCTAAGCAGATAAACAATTAAAGACGTAATTAAGAACACATGAATGGCTTTAAAGATGTCGAATGATTAAACTTTAACACCTCAGAAGAGCTCGATTAAGAACTTCGACTGTAGAGGTGTTTAGGGTTACAAAAGCAATAATCACTATAATCACGTTAGTTTATAAGGCATACATGCATGCACTATTTATAGCTAAACCCTATAATAATCACGGATGGACAGGCCCAATCTGGAAATACAAAATAAGCCCATGACGCAACATACAATACCCAACAATCTCCCCCTTTGCGTCAATGGAGCCGAAAGCTCAGTTTGGTTGAGCTATAGAAGACTTCTTGATTGTCTTGAACACCTTCGGTATGATGGCCAAAAGAGTATGTCGAAAAGTGATGTACCACCGAAGCATGTCCGTGAAGTTCTTCTTGTTTGCATCAGAGTTCTGCTTGCACCGATGAATGATACTGATAATGTGCTCTAAGCAGTCCGTTGAGAACAGATGCTTGTCAACAAGAGCGAAAAGAAAACGATTGGCTTCGCCTCTTGTGAACATTACTGTAAGATGTGTAGAATCGATTTGGCCCGTCCTCATTTTATTCACATCTCCAGGTTTTTCTGTTGGCTTAACTATCGGTTTCTTCTTCATAACTTTAGCTATCTCCTGATCCATTGCAGCTACTTCATGGATATAGGAGGCCAACATCCTCTTCAAATGATCCAGGATCGACTCATATTCTTTTGCATTGGTGAGCAGAATGTTAAATAATAGGATCCAATCATGAGGATTCAAATTTGGAAGATCTGACAGGGATATAACCGAAACCGAGTTAGCTGATCCTCGGGTGATTTTGAAACTAACATTTATAAATTTCCCAGCAGGCGAAGGTTTCAGTACCTTGACAGTAACAATCTTCTGTGCACTCCATGTCAAGTACTGAGGCTGACCGAACTTCAAATAGAAATCAATAAGTTCGCGATCAACTTTAGGATGAGGGAAAGGAACTTCAACAGTCGAATCAAAGCAATGGAATGTAAATTCCTTTCGTGTCATAGGTATATCGAACTGTGAATCCTTTGAATTTTCACAATCAAAAGAAGCGACAGGTTCCAGCCAGTAGACGCTAGGAAACTCTATTGCCTCTTTGATGAGTGTTTCTCTTGTCCAGAGAGGAAACAAGACCTTTTTGCAGTTTAAGGCATCTTGTTCTTCCTTGTTCCTTCTTTCCCTTTCTTCAGCTTCCTTCGCAACCCGAAGGGTTTCATCCAATTCTCTGTCCCTTTTCTTTCTTTTCAGGGCCTCAACAATTGTCTCTTCTTCTTCATCACTATCATCATCAATTCCCTTCTTCTTATCTTCGTTCCCGGAACCCGAAGCTTCATTATCCTTCGGTTCGGTTTTGACTGTGACTTTCGGTTGAGCACCTTCTCCCCCTTGTTTTGGAGGTACGAATATCTCCGAAACACCCTTCATTTCATGTAACATTGCAAGGGCAGGAAGAAGTTTGGAAGTCAAATGATTCCTGATGGTCAGAGTAAGTATAGGATCATGTGCACCAAGAAGGTTGGTAAGCATATCCTTGACATCCCCAGCACAGATCCTGAATACAGCTCGCTCAGTCTTTAATAGTGAGATTTCCTTTTCAGCTTGAGCCAACTGCACTTTCTGAACTTTAATAGTCGAGGCTTGACGTGCAAGATCTTCCTTTAAGGCACTCTCTTTGCTAAATCAGCTTGGAGTGTTGAAAGATGAGAAGTCACTTAACTAAGCAGAGAAGTATTCTCAGCTTGAATAGACGAACGAACAGCTTCAAATTTAGTTTGCTCCTCTTGAAGTGACTTGGATAAGGAATCCACGGAAGCGTTCACTTTGGCTGCATTGGAATCAACATGCCCTTTGACTGATTCAAGAAAAATCTGTGAACTATGAACAAGTTCTGAAACGTCAGTAATGGCCTTCTTGCAAGAAGAAGTAGAAGCGTCAACTGCTTGTGTGGACTTGTCAATAGCTCCCGTATATTACTCAAGAGCTGTGTCAAGAAAAGCTTTAAGCACCACATCGTTATATGACTTGGAAGAGGTAAGCAATTGATCAAGCTAATCTTCAATGCTCTGTAATTGTTGGCGAGTGATAGGAGCCTCTTCATCATCGTCTGTAGGAAGCCGATAGGGACTGTAATAAGTCGAGTCAAACTCAAGATTATCACCACCGAGAGTTGCACCAGAATCGGTTGAAGGTGAGGGTGAAAGAGGTTTAGAAGTAACAGGAGGTTCGGTTTCAGTATTCGCCCCCGTATCAGATACGTTGACGTTTACTGTCGGTTTTATGGTAGTGGTGGTAGTTGCTTGGGAAATGATAGGAGGTGGTAAAGGAGTGGTAGAAATTGGGATGGTACTAACTGGTGGTGGGGGTGGAATAGAAGTTGTTGTTTGAGATGTGGTAGGTGGTGGAATAGGAGCAACCGAAACAGGAACAGTTGTTTTCGGTGATGGAGGAGGTGTTGGAATTTTGTCATTAAGAGGTTTGGTTGGAGTTGGTGATCGAGGAGGTGTGTTACCTCTCGGTGATTCATGATGTTGAATTTCCTCTTCATCATCCTCCTCATCATTGTCTGAGCTCGAAGGAGAAGGACTCTTGGATTTCTTCGCCATCTTCTTAATCTTCGTTGGCTTAGAAGAATCACCCTTTTCAGCCTTTCGCTTCCTAGACTTGGCAGGCTTAGATGAAGCATCTTCGGTTGTCCCTTTCGTGGTAGTAGCCCTTTTTCCTCGGTTTGCAGGCTTCTCCACAACATCCAAAGCAGCTTGCTGTTCAGGAGTCAATATTCTCGGTCCGTTGGGAGGAAGCTTGCGATAATCAGCCATCACCTTACTTTCGGCTGAGACACACCTGTACATCGTCTCAGGTATGGAACCATTGTGAGGGAACTTTGTGGGATCAGAGAAGATGATTTTCTTGGTGTGAAAAGTAGCCACAGACGAGACCAGGGCATCCTTCATGACCGTAATTTGCAAAGAATCAATGGCCCTTCGCGTGATAATGGTCCATAAGCGACCACAAGAAATTTCAGAATGTCTCGTTGAAGTGTTGAGACTTTGCACCACCTGTGACCAAATAATCGACCCATAGTTGAGATTAACTCCATTGTAAAGACCATATAGAATGGTCAGAAAACCCTTACTGGTACCATCAGACCCAACACTCCTCTCCGCCAAACTCTTGTTGAGAATAGTAAGCAATCCATTCCATTGGGGCGGCAAACACAATTTCTTAACCTTCATGACGGTGGTAAGAACATCAGTGTAGCCCATCTCGTAGAGCATCGAAAATAGTTGGGTTGTGGTTATAAAATCAGGTGAGATTACAGAAGCATCCACAGCCAGTTGTAACAACGAACAGAATCGTCCTTTCGAAATCGAAGCCTTGTGAGAGAAGATTTGGAAGTAGATCCTCTCCTTGTTCTTGTCATATGATGCAGTAGTGTAGACTTGTGATAGGAGTGACATCGGGACGGATTCCACCTGTGTGAGTGCGAGAACAAGAGGAGAGTACTTCAAGCATTCAACAACTTGTAGCATGTATGAATCATACAGAAAAGGGTTGAGTTGAATGATCATGTTCTGGTTTGGTTTGATTGAGAGCAATGAGGACGAAGCAGTTTGATCTTGAACAGATGAGGAATTCGCCATTGTTGAGGTAAGGAAGAAGATGAACAATTGCAAATCGCCTTGTGTATTGAGAGAATTTGATGCTGGTAAAAGAGACAAATGTAATTAGAAACCCTTTATATACCGTTGCTAGGAGAGAGAAAGAATCGTCACGATAATGATGTGGTCACAGAAACGTCGCCTGAAAAAGCGCGATGTGACAGGTTAGTTTCTCCTAGGTATACGTCAGCACGCGTGGGATTAGGAACCGTTCAAATTCACGCGCCCAAAATCTTATCCACAATTCGTCGTTTGAAATTCATCTTCGCTCCAAAAATTAGGATAACCATTGTTGAACCAAAATTTAAACAAACGAACCAATAGGAACAGCAATCAGAATGTTGGAAAATCACAAAGAATTTTCGTGCAATAGTGTGACAAACGATAAAGAAATAAAGCAAAAAGTGTATAGGATGTGAGTGATGTCTGTTAGAAGACATAAAGCAGATGATTCCGGGCAAGAATCGCTTCCTTCAAAGTCAAGAGAGACTTGAAGTGCTTGCTTGGTTTCCCGAGAAAATACGATCGAGTGCTTGTAAAGAAACACCGAAAGGCTTCTTTTAAATTATAGGCTAAGGGTGGCTTATCTTCAACCGAACGTCGATTCTTAACATAAGACCGAATGTTGGAAGAAGTACTTGTGAGACCGATGTGATCTGTTGAACAAGTAGGTTGGATATAATTTGTTGTGACTTAAGATGTTATATAAATCTCAAAAACAAAAACAAACTGGACCTTTTTGGGTAGAAATGCCTTGGTGTTAGACAATATCATAAAAGACCACTCAAAAATAAAATGAGATTTCGTTAGGTAACAAGTAAAATCTTGAATATAAAGATTCACCGTCAATTCATTGTTGGTGTAGGATTGTGGGTTTCACTCAGCACGTGGTGTACGTATCTAAGATCATAAACACAGATTTTATGCAACCATAAACCTCAGTGGTAAAAGCTGAGAGTCTCAAGGGTTACAGTGGTGAACCGAAAGTTGATGGAGAATATAAGAAGGTGGTTAAGGAACCGAAAGTACCTCTGCTATATAAACGTGACAAAGCAGAAAACTCTTAACTCATTTGAGAAGAGTAAGGTAGCTCTTGACTTGAGTGGATTTTAACAACCTGTTTGGGAAGAAACGATAGGTATAGATCGAATCATTAAGGCCTTGCTCTTAGTCGTAGAGGCTTCGGTCGACATGCATCAACATGCTTCTAGGGACTCTTAACTGGTTCAGATGAAAAGAATCATACCTGCCTTAGCTCCAAATTATGTTGCACTGAAGAAGTACTTGAGACCTAATTAAAAGAACAAGCAAACAAACAAACCACACAAACAAAACAAACAAAAAACGTTTAGAAAAAAAAATTGGAGTTTTGAAATTTTCTGAAAAATAATAAAAACAGAAATATAAAAAAAAATATTTTTGGATTTTTGAATTTTTCTGAAAAATAATAAAAACAGAAAAAAAAAAACAAAAAGAAATTAGCACAAAACACTCTTAAAAAATAATAATATAAAAAAATGAAAGAGAAAATAGAGTAAGAAAATAGACTTAAAAGAATAAACAAAATGTACAACCGAAACCAAACCTTAAAAGAATGAAGCGAAATAAGCCGAGCGTTCGGTTCATTTTGGTTCCCTAAAATTCCGGAGCCGAAATAGACCGAGCGTTCGGTTCATTTCGGTTCCCGAAAATTATGGAGCCAAAATAGACCGAGCGTTCGGTTCATTTCGGTTCCCGAAAAATCCGGAACCGAAATAGACCGAGCGTTCGCTCTATTTCGCTTGTCTAATTTTTAGAGAGAGATTTGAGGATTCGGTACCGACTCTGCTTCCATCATTCCCAAACCTTGTAAAATTTTATTGAAGCTTGCTTCTGGTAAGGCTTTAGTGAATATGTCAGTCAGTTGATCAGAGGACCGAACGAAATGTACTTCCACGTTCCCATCTTCTACATGGTCCTTGATGAAATGGTATCTCAGTGCAATATGCTTTGTCTTTGAGTGTCGCACTGGATTGTGGCATATTCTTATCGCACTTTCTGAGTCACAATAGAGAGGTATTTTCTTCATACTTAGCCCATAGTCTCTTAGCTGGCTTTGTATCCATATTACTTGAGAGGTACAGGATGCTGCAACTATGTACTCAGCTTCGGCTGTTGAAAGTGACACACATGTTTGCTTCTTGGACTGCCAGCTAACAAGTTTACCGTCAAGGAATTGGCATCCACCAGTTGTGCTCTTTCGATCCAGACCACATCCTCCAAGATCGGCGTCAGAAAAGGCTTGAACAAAAAATCCAGATCTAGCAGGGTACCAAAGACCGAGAGAAGAGGTTCGCTTCAGATAACGGAAAATATTTTTCACTGCCACCATGTGAGGTTCTCTTGGATTTGCTTGAAACCTAGCACAATAACAAACAGAAAACATAATATCTGGTCTACTAGCCGTTAGATACATAAGAGACCCTATCATTTGATGATAGAGCGTTACGTCAACAGCCGGTTTTTCCAGAGATGGTGTTAACTTAGTGCCAAATGCCATAGGAACCTTCACTTTCGAATCTCCTATCATACTGAACTTTGCCAGCAAGTTCTTTGTGTAGGCCTCCTGGTTGATAAAAATACCTTCTGGTCCCTGTCTACTATTCAAACCAAGGAAAAAATTAATCGGACCCATTGCGCTCATTTCAAATTTAGTCTCCATCAACTTCCTGAATTCAGCTGTTAAGCTAGGATTCGTGGAGCCGAAGATGATGTCATCGACATAAATCTGAACTATCATTAGATGTTCGCCTTCTTTCTTTCGGAAGAAGGTTGGGTCAACCGAACCTTGCTTGAATTTTGACATTTTAAGAAAGCGAGTTAAAGTTTCATACCAGGCCCTCGGTGCTTGCTTTAAACCATATACAGCTTTATCTAACACATAGCAGTGATCAGGGAATTTCTCATTCACAAACCCAGGTGGTTGCTCAACATACACCGTTTCTTCTAGTTCTCCATTTAAGAAAGCACATTTTACATCCATTTGGAAAACTTCGAAGTTTTTATGAGCAGCATATGCTAGAAAGATTCTAACTGATTCCAACCTTGCTACAGGAGCGAAGGTCTCCTCATAATCTATTCCTTCTTCTTGGCAATATCCTTTCACCACCAACCGAGCCTTATTGCGTATGACGTTCCCTTCTTTGTCCAACTTATTTCTGAAGACCCATTTTAAGCCGACCACCGACGCATCCTTTGGAGTGGGAATTAACCTCCAAACTCGATTACGTTCAAACTCATGGAGTTCATCGTGCATAGCTTGTACCCAATCAGCGTGATCAAGTGCAACATTGACTGTTTTCGGTTCGACTTTGGAGACAAACGAATTAAACATACAGAATTCAACATTAGAGAATAATGC
Source organism: Lactuca virosa (assembly GCF_052849685.1). Lineage (NCBI taxonomy): Eukaryota > Viridiplantae > Streptophyta > Magnoliopsida > Asterales > Asteraceae > Lactuca > Lactuca virosa. Next base: position 127,356,608 of record NC_136430.1, read on the forward strand.
AATTTGTTTCGCTTTCAATTGAGAACGTGTCAGAACTCGCTCAGATGATTCACCAATTATTTGTGCTTTGGGATGATCCTTGGTCCATTTCGTTAGAGGTGGGTAATTTGGGTCATAGGCTGGATCCAACTCTGCATTTACCTCTTCTTCAAGTTCTGATTGATCACCTTTGTCAGTTGTATTCTCTTTCTCCCCCTCAAATGGCGAAGTGTATCCCTTGTCAGGTTAGAGTTTTCCTCCTCTGTGGGAGTTGGATTCTCCCCCTCGAAAGACATATCGGTTGTCTTTGGTGCAGATCCCCCTTGAACTTTGAGCTGTTGTTTGGAGGGTCAGTAGAGGGTTGACCACCAGTCAGTTTAGGAGGATCATTTTCCATTTCTTTGGCAGCTTCATCTATGATCTTTTTGAGATTGTCGATTTTGTTGTCTGCTGCTTTCGCCTCTGAGCGCACAGCCTTCTCTGGTTCATCAAATAGCCTAATGTATTCTTCAAACAGGTTGGAAATTGGAATCGAGACTTGTCCTGATTCAGGAAATATTTCCCCCAAGGCACTTTTGCTTCTTTGAACTTTCTTCATGTAGTTATCATCAAAGGTCACATAGTATGTTTCTTCGATTCGTTTAGAGCGTTTGTTCAAAACTCTGTATGCCTTTGAAGTGAGTGAATAACCAAGAAAAATTCCCTCATCAGCTTTGACGTCAAACTTGTTTCGGTTCTCTTTGGAATTAAAGATGAAACACCTTGAACCGAACACGTGGAAAAATTTGACGTTGGGCTTTCGATTGTTCAGAATCTCATATGGAGTGATGGAGAATCGTTTGTTAAGCAATGATCGATTCTGAGTATAGCACACGGTTGCAACTGCATCAGCCCAGAAATATAGTGGAAGAGAAGCGAAGCTTAGCATGGTTCGGGCTGCCTCACATAAAGAACGGTTTCGTCTTTCAACAATTCCATTCTGCTGTGGTGTATAGGGGGCCGAAAAGTTGTGAGAAATCCCCTTTTTAGCCAAAAAATCCTCGAAATCTTTATTCTTGAATTCAAGCCCATTGTCGCTTCTAATATTCCTCACCAGCTTTCGCAGCTGCACTTCCACTTGCTTGATGAACGTCTTCAAATTGGGAGTTACGTCTGATTTCTGTTTAAGAAACAAAACCCAGGTGAAGCGTGAAAAATCATCTACTATGACAATAATGAACTTACTACCACTGAAGCTTTCGATAGCCGAAGGTCCACATAAGTCAATGTGCAGAAGTTCAAGAGCTTCAACAATCTTTGTATTGATACGTGTAGGATGGCTCTTTCTACTTTGTTTGCCCATCTCACACGCTGCACACAGATGTTCCTTATCAAACTTGAGAAGAGGAAGGCCTCGAACATGATCACCAAGCACCAATTTATTAATGTCTTTGAAGTTCAGGTGCGATAGGCGTCGATGCCACAGCCAGCTTTCATCAGTGTTCGCCTTTGATAGTAGACATATTGCTGGTTTTCCTCGAATTGGATTGAGATTTAAAGGATACATCTCTCCCTTGCGTTCAGACTTCAACATAACCTTTTTAGATTGCTTCTCAATTATTTCTAAGCCCTCATCATCAAATGAAACCTTCAATCCTGTTCCCACAACTAATTGTGATACACTGATGAGGTTATGCTGCAACCCTTCCACATAAGCTACTTTTCGAATTGAGAAATCTCCGTTGGTTATCATTCCATATCCTTTGATTGTGCCATACGAGTTATTTCCATACTTCACACATCCACCATCCTTTAGGGACCGAAACTCCCTCAACTCTTCCTTCCTTCCTGTCATGTGACGCGAGCAGCCACTGTCTATATACCATTCGTCATCGAACTGCTCGTCACTTCTAACCTGCAAATTCAAGCAAATTTAGGAACCCAAAGTTTCTTGGGCCCTGGTGAGTCTTTCAAAGAAAAAGGAATTGCAGTAGAAATATCAACCAAATAAGTTCTTTTTATTAGAGTGGATTGATCTTTTCTTTTGATGGTATACACCTTGATTTTGGTTTTATCTTGTTTAAATTTTGGTGTATAATATGGTGTATTGTTAGATGGTTTTGGAATTTTCTTTTGAATCCTAGGGTTAGCTGACGTTTTCTTGTTATTGAAATCAGAATCTGAATCAAGCTTTCCCTTTCCTTTGATGTCCTTCACTGATTTCGGTTTTCTCTGGGAGTAGGAAGGACCGAAACTTGACTTGGGACCGAAACTAGACGTTCGGTTGTTAGCCTTGACGTTGGGACCGAAACTAGACGTTCGGTTCTGAGCGCTATTTTTGGAACCGAAAGTAGATGTTCGGTTCTAAGCTTTGGAATAGTAGGAGCTTGGACTAAAACTTTCTTTTCCTTTTAGCTTTTCCTTTTCTTTGGCAATTGACTCTTTCTTGGAAGGAACGTAGTTGGGGATTTGAGATTGCCAATAACGTTTTCGCTCATTCAGATTTTTCATGTATCTTTGATTTCTTTGGCGTTTCTGTTCAGCTAACTCCTTCTGAGATTTGTGAATATTGAAGCTTGATTTTGGCTTCTCCTTTTGAGTTTCGATTGTCTTAGTTGGAACATTCGGTTTTCTCTTTGGTTCTTCAGGGATCTCTTTTGTTCCACTTGTGCTTGGTTTGTCGAAACTCGAAGGTTTGTTGATGGGTTCAGCAACATATCTTCCTTTTACCCTCCATGAGGTTTGCTCAGATAAGCCGATGGTTTCGTCTGCGTTATCAATAGGGGCTGACCAGAAGTAATCGTCGCACCCTTCAGCATTGTCTTTGTCGACCAAGATTTTCAATTCTGCTGTTTGTTTTGCAGTGACTCCTGTAACAGCATATACCTGATTCGGCACAGTTTGAACCTTTTGATAAACCATTGCTTTCTCTTTGAGTTTCTGTGGCTTGTCCTTTGACAGGCGAGCGTATTCAACCGAATTTTCAGATATGAGGGGTTTCTCATTCTCGGTTTCGCTCTTCATAAACTCAGAGCAATCAACCACGTCTTCTACTGAGATTTCGCTCATCTCACTTTCCTCATCAAATTCAGACGTACTTTCTATGTTCATTTTATGTTCTGAAATTAATTTGGCGTTAGACGAGTCAAATGATTGAATTGTTTCGGACTTAATTTTTAACCTATCATTTTCATCTAAAAGATTTTTGAGCATACATTTATGTTCCTTAGAGTCAATGAAGGCTTCTATCTTGTCCAGTCCGATTTTGTAAGCGATGGATGTCTCTTCTGAGGACATTATTGATTCACATTCAGCGATGACTTCATCCTCCTTAAATTCAAGGAAGGGTAAAATCATCTTATAAATCTTTTTCCCTATTTCACAACTTTAATGCAATTAAGCAATATTAGTATATAAGCGTTTAGCAATTAAACAAAAAACATTCCTTTGTTTCAAAAACTTTAAATTGTCTCGTTGCAAATAAATACTTTCATCCCTAGCCCTATTTAACTCCGTCTCCTTCAGCTCAATCCACATCCTTCTCTCCTCACTCTTTGAAGACACCCTACTGAGTTGGTCAGTTAGGTTAGAGTTCGCTAAGCGAGTTTGCATGAGACTACCACTTAAGTTAGAAAATTTAAATTTTAATTCATTTAATTCTTCTTCATAATTTGTTACTGGAACTTTAAGTGATTCAAGGATGGATTGTACCTTTTTGATCAGTCGATCACAATCGTTGATCTTCTTAGTTACGGGCTTGGCTGCAAAGCACTTGTCCTCAGTTAGGTTTGGCTCCTTACTTGCACTTTCAGTTGGTCTACCAGCTGTAACCATCAAACATTTTCCAGCCGAACCTGTATCCTTCGCCACATAAGCTCTTCCATGAGTGGGCTTTCTCACCTCTTCATCCTCAGAATCGGTTGACCAGACTTCAACGCCACCAAATTCATCTTCATCTGCATTTTCCTGCACAATCAAGGCATCCATTGAACTGTTAGTTGCCTTCTTTTTCTTGATCTCTTCCAACTTTCGCATGTAGTACGCCTCATCATCTTCACCATCTCTTTTCTCAGCCATCTTCCTCAGCATGCAATCTTTGGCAAAGTGGTTCTTGCCGTGACAGTAATTGCAGTCGAATCCAGAGTCTCCTGCAAGCTTGCTCTCCTTCTTGTCTTCATCCTTTTGAGAAGTATTCTTCGCTTCATCTTTCACCTTCTCAGAACTGTAACTTCCCTGCCAGTTTCGGTTCTTATTGACAGGAAATTTCCTTCGAGCAAACTTCTTTGGATTGGTGACCATCATAGCATATTCTTCGCTTGTAAGGTCACACTCAGACATATCTGACTCCTCCTCTTCTTCTGCAACACTTTTTCCTTTTGAAACAAGGGACAACGATCCCACACACGAAACTACCTTCGCCTCCTTGGTTACCACACTCTCATGGGACTTAAGTATTCCCACAAGTTTCGCTAGTGAGTAAGATTTAAACTGTTCATGAGCTTTAACTGTTGAAACCACTGCCATCCATTCTGGTCTCAAACCATTCATGAAGGTTACCTTTTGCTCGATCAACTTTCTTTCTATACCATGGTTGATCATCTTGCTTAGGATATGATTGAAGCGATCGAAGGTTTGTATCAGTTTTTCTTCTGGTTTCTGTTCGAAAACTCCAAATTCTGAGAGCAGCAAGGTTTGAATAGAGTGTTCTAGATCTTCATCGGTTGAGTAAAGTTCCTTCAACCTATCCCAGATTTCTTTAGCCGTCGTGTATGAACCAACTAACCGAAAAGTGTCAGATTGCAAAGCGAATCTGAGCATTCTCATGGCCTTCACATTACATAGCAACTTGTCCTTCTCATCCTGCGGCATCTTATCTACGTCCGCCACCAGCTTGTTATATTCTTTTTGAGTCTTAACAGTCGTGTTTGTTCCAGAGTGAACAAACGGCCCAAGCGTGATAGCTTCCCAGATGAGATAGCCATTATCTTCAGATCCAACCACGTAATCTTCAAAGTGATGTGCCCATACTTCATAGTCTTGAGTGTAAAGAATGGGAACCCTTGTAGTGAATCCAATGCTGTTAGAGATGTTGATGGGATTAGTTTGAGAATCTTCGTGAGACATGCTGAGCCTTTTCTTAGAACCACTAGAATCTTACCTGTAAACTTGATATTAGGGTTTTATCAAACACAAGAGTTACTGTCGACAGGAAGAAGACGGCTTCTTTATATTCGATAAAAGCGGAAACCCTAAAGAATTCTTAATACAGAAGGAATGTGTATAGATCACACAGTCTCCTGCTCTGATACCAATTGTTAGAACAAAGTTCTAGTAGGATCGATAGATTCTAAGCAGATAAACAATTAAAGACGTAATTAAGAACACAAGAATGGCTTTAAAGATGTCGAATGATTAAACTTTAACACCTCAGAAGAGCTCGATTAAGAACTTCGACTGTAGAGGTGTTTAGGGTTACAAAAGCAATAATCACTATAATCACGTTAGTTTATAAGGCATACATGCATGCATTATTTATAGCTAAACCCTATAATAATCACGGATGGACAGGCCCAATGCGGAAATACAAAATAAGCCCATGACGCAACATACAATACCCAACAAGAACCCTGTAAGCAACTTTGTTAGTGGAATAGCGAAGATGCCTTCATCAGACTTCGGTGCAAACTTGTTAAGATGATCTATGTTGTTGATCACAAAACATCTACACCCAAAGATATGAAAGAAGTGGACATTTGGCTTGCGTTTGTTAAGGCCCTCATACGGTGTTTTGCTGAGACGTTTGCACACAATGCTTTGGTTCTGTACAAAACATGAAGTGGTCACTGCTTCGGCCCAGAAGTAGAGAGGAAGGTGTGCGAAGTTGAGCATGGATCTGGCTGCTTCTACTAGAGTCCGGTTCCTTCGCTCTACTACCCCATTTTGTTGCGGTGTGTAGGGAGCGGAGAAGTTGTGAGTGATGCCCTTTGAAACCAAGAAACTATTTAGGAGATGATTAGTAAACTCGGTGCCATTGTCACTTCGGATACGTCGTACTGGTAACTTGATCTGAAGTTCTATCTCCTTGATGAAATTGATGAGAACCTGCGGTGTCTCTGACTTGAGTCTAAGAAAGAAGACCCATGTGAAGCGTGTGAAGTCATCTACTATAACCAGTATGTATTTCTTGTGATGGAGACTGGCTACGGTGGATGGACCACAGAGATCAATGTGTAAAAGTTCCAGTGGTTCAGAAATTGAGGAGTCAATTACCATCGGGTGACATGCTTTGGATTGCTTTCCACATTCACATGCAGGACAGAGAGTATCATTGCTGAACTTGAGAATTGGGAGACCTCTGACTAGTTCTCCGGTGACCAAATTGTTGATGTATCTGAAGTTGAGATGAGCTAGCTTGCGGTGCCATAGCCAGCTGACTTCGGATATTGCTTTGGATATGAAGAATAACTGCAGTTTGCCTATGATCAGAGAGACGTCCAGAGGATACATAGTACCTTCGGATTTGGATTTGATCAGACATGTGTTCCTATCACTTGTCGTTACATAGCAAAATTGATCATCAAATTCAACTCGATGGCCTGCCTTACATAGTTGGCCAACACTGATGAGATTGTGTTTAAGGCTTTCTACATAAGCAACCTTTTGAATAGAGAAGTTTCCCGTAGTAAGAACACCATAACCTCGGATTATCCCATTCGCATTGTTGCCGAATGTGACATTTCCACCGTTGCAAATTGGCCTGAAATCCAGAAGGTATTCTAACCTTCCGGTCATGTGCAAGGAACATGCACTGTAAATTAACCATTATTCTTCTTGTTCCTCTTTGCACAAAGCCTGAGAATTACACGGTTAGTTTAGGCATCCAAACTAGTTTGGAGCCTGGGACAAAAGGTGAATTTCTGATTGATGCATGAACCGAGGTTGCAGGGACGGGTTTCGTGTCAACTTTTAAGCCTAGTCCTGGGTGTTTGTGAGATTTTGGAGTGTTGTGTTTTTTGGAAAAGTTACGAGGTTTCTGAAAAGGATCAGATTGGACATGAGATGAACCATTTTGACAATTACATTGACATTGACAAGTTGAAATTTTGTCTTTTGTTCTGACACTTTGTTTGGTCAACGGTCTAAAAGATGAGTTAGGCTTGTGACCGGTCCGAGGTTGGTAATATCTGACACTGGTGCTGTTGGACTTTGAAAAAGTTTGTTTTGAAAAAAATTTAGCACGTGTAGATTTTCTGAACCTTTTTATTGGATTTGGTAAGATGCCCTTCCACTTGTTAAAATTCTGATGTGATTTCAAAAGTGTTGGAGTAGGTAAGACACCCTTCCATTTTGGATCATCTGAGGAATAGATTTGAAAACCATTGCTACGAAAAGACCTTTCTTTCTTTTGGGTTGTGTCAGATGACTTTGGAATGACTGATGAAACTGTACATTCCTTTTTGCATGTTTTCTTGATGGGAGAGTTTTTTGCAAAATAGTGTGAGAAAACAAATTTTTCTGTACTCTTGGATTTTGGAAATCTGATATGCCTTTAGTTTTTCGAAAAGTTTTGTCGATTTGTGCCTCGGGGTCGAATTTCCTCTTTGAAAGCCTTTTTTGCTAAGGTTTTTGGAGAACCGCAGTCATTAGTGTTCAGATGCGGTTTCCTGGAAGCCTTAGAAAATTTTTGAAAACAAGGGCTTGATTCATCCGAACTTGAAGATTCAGGGTTTTGAGAACATTGACCCACTTCAAAGTTCTCTATGGGTAATTCATGATGAATTAGCTGAAGAGTCACAGAGCCTTTGTTTGAGGATTGCGGTAGGGATGATTTGACTACCGCAGAGAAAGTCTGAGTTGGGACTTTAGTGGGACTTTTGTGGGACTTCTGTGGCTCATGACTATAATGAGAGACACTGCGGTCTGAGGCCAGAGATGGGAAGTCTTGCGAGACTTCGGGGCCCTCAATGACAATTTCCTCATCAACTACGGATGAAGTTTGAGAATTTGGGTAGATTGTGCCACAGATAGGGATTTGATTACTTATGTGACCCGAAACCTCAGGCACAATTTCCTCAATGACACAGTTATTACTTAGATTATGAAGTCTACCGAAGTGTGTTCTGATGTCTTCGGGAAAAGTCTTGTCATTGACTGGGAAATGAAATTCTCGGTCCGGAGGAACATACAGTCGATCTTTGTTAAACCGGGGTGAGGTATCCTTTGCGGTAGGATATCCATTGGACCAACCCCAATTGTATGTATTGTCCACGGTTCCATTATTTACCAAATTTTCAATAGCTTCACTTTCATTGAACAGTTTTTCTATTAAAAGATTTAAGCGTACAATCTCACTCTGAGCTAAATCTCTTTGGTTCAAAGCTATCTCTAGTTTTGTTTCACTCAACATTCTTGCATCTTTTTCTAACTCTAAGTCCTTTTGTAACATAGCCATTTTGAGTCTTTTGTTATCCAGTCGTCCTCTTACATGGAACATCTCTTGGGACGCAATATTCTTCTCATCTAAGGCTTTGGTATAGTCTGTAAGGACGGCAGCACATGTGTCATTAAGATTATCTATGAAAGGTTGACACTCATGCATGCTATAGTTTAGAGTTTGAATCATGAGTTTTACCTGTTCGACGATGCTTAGAGTTCAATCCTTTGCCAGGTAGCAGTAGTTCTTTTCCAATTCTGTAGACCCATCATCATCCGCAGTTGCCAGCATGCAGATAGAGGTGAGAGATGTAATTGATAGCATCAGAAGTTATATAGAATAAGTAAGTTTGAGCTCTATATATAGAGACTCAGGAATTACATCGGATCAAATCTCTAAGAGTAGCCATGCAAGGCATACTGGACAATAGATAGTATTACAATAAAAGTAGATAAAGTAAAGTAATCTAGTATGCAAGAGTGACTGCAGTTGATGATGACTTCGGGTGAGGTTGCTGAGGAAGGTCTGACTGCGGATGCTTGAGGGCTGCGGTAGCTGAAGTTCAAGAGTGTCACTTTTATGATTCTACACTTATAAACCCCTTGTCTAGTAATTCACTCAATTGACTGGAAAGCTCTTGCATCTCTGTAGGAGCTAATCTATATGGCGACTTGGCGATTGGTGTGGCTCCGGGTATTAAGTCGATCCGAAATTTGACTTGTTGTTCGAGAGGAATACCCGGAAGGTCTTTGGGAAACCCATCGGGATAATCGCACACCTCCGAAATGTCTTTAATGTTCTTTTCTTCTTTCTTTTTATCGACCACATGAGCTAAAAAGGCGTATTTCATCTTGTTTAAACACTTATGTGCCTTAATACACGAGATGAGACGAAGGTTCGTACTGGGTTTGTCGCCATATATAACCAGGGTTTCATTGTCGGGTAGGTGAAGGCGAACGACCTTCTCGTAGCACATAATATCGGCATGGTGGGGGCTTAACCAGTGCATGCCGATGATCACATCAAAACTTCTAATCGTAACCGACATTAAGTCAATTCGAAAGGAGTGGTTATTTAAAGTTAGTGTGCACCCTATGAATACATCATTTGTTGTTTCTGTTTTTCCGTTAGCCATTTCAATGGTAAATGTTTCGTTTAATGCCTGAGGATTTTGGTTGAGTAGGTGCTTAGACCTACGACTCACAAAGCTTCTTTCTGCCCCACTATCAATTAAAACGAATGCATAAATGTTGTTGAGGAGGAACGTACCAGCGACCACCACGGGATCCTTCACTGCCTCTTCATGTCCTATTACTAGGAATCTTCCCGTTCCCCCTGTGTTCTTGTTGTTGGCCTTTGGACAGCTTCTTTTGTAGTGACAAGTTTCTCCACACCCATAACATGTTTGACTCACACCAACATTGGTAGTTTGATTGGTCTGTTGTGTTGGCGTTCTGCAATATCGGGCGGTGTGCTCTTTCCTATTGCAGTTGGTGCAGTGCATCTCCTGGCATGAACCATTGTGGTGAAAGTTGCATTTATCACACTTCGGGAGATTACCCGCATATGGCTTGGTGGGTGTTGGCGCGACAGGAGTGGTAGCGACATGAACTGCCACGATCTGTTGCTTCTTTGCAGAGGCGCTTGGGGTGGTCGAACGTGGTCAATAAGCTTTTGAGCAAGGCGCTTGGCGTGGTCGAACGTTGTTGGGTTTGCAGCAATCACATTCCCTTGAACCGGGGGAGTTAGTCCCCAAATGAAAAGTTCGACCTTCTTGATTTCAGAAGTGATCATTCTCGGACACAGGATCGCCAGGTCGCTGAATCTGGCAGTGTAAGCTTCAATGTCAGAGTCCTTCATAGTGAGATTCCATAATTCATGTTCGAGTTTCTGTACTTCACCTCTAGGGCAGTACTCTTCAAGCATCATGGTTTTGAGGTCCTCCAAAGTCATTGAGTTCGCCATTGGGAGTGTTAGAGCCTTGATGTGGCCATTCCACCATGTAAGGGCTCTATCAACAAAAGTACAGGATGTGAATTTAACTTTTCTTTCCTCCGGGTAGCCACAGATCTCACAGACTGACTCTGTCTTTTCAAACCATCGAGTTAGAGCTATAACACATCCACTTTCATTGAATGGCCTTGGCTTTCCTTTTGTAAAGTCTTTATATGTGCATGCTCGCTAAAGCCCTTGATTAACCCCATGGTTGGAACTACCTGTTCTGTTTCCGCTTCCACCTCCATTTTCACCATTGTTTCTAATATGTGCAAGAACAGCAGTGACTGCGGCTGTAACTGCCACCTGGAATATGGCTGAATGCATTTGTGGTGGAGGCGGTGGTGGTGGTGGTGCTGTCGCATTGTTCTAGCGTCGATTGTATCTTTGTGGCGACATTTTACTGCCACAAGTGGATTTTGGTTAGTTTTTGATAAAGGTTATGATGTCGATAATGAAACATCACATTTAGATATGTCAAGTCTAGTGATTCTCGAGCGTTATTTTGTACATACAAATAAAATCTTGTTTTACCAAATAAAAATGAATAGATAAGACATAGCAGATAACAACGTCCATAAATAAAAACAAATGTTTTTTTCATTAATGATAAAGTAGAGGTACATAACTTTTTGGAAAATTGACCTTTATAAGGTCTACAATACATCAAGGTAACAATCTGGCAGCATAACGACCCTCTGAATAGTGTAATCACTTAGACGTAGGGTCGGTCCTATATACAAAATAAAAGAAAGGGGTAGCACTAACGCATACCCAAACATCTAGTCTATCATGGCTGGTGAGTAGGATAGATTCTACTCATGTCGAGTAGTCCCCTGCGGTGCCTGGGATGATGTAGAGGTGCCCTGCAGCTTAGCCAATCGACGCTCGGCTACCATCACGCTCTCCTCAAGAGCAGCATGTCTCTCCTGATATTCCCTTACCTCCGCTCGTGCGGTAGTAAGGTCCTCGACGAGTCGGTCCATAGGGTAGTAATCCCTATCGATGTCTCGAGTGCATGTGGCCGTGACCTCTATAGCAGCTCTCACCTCCATAACTCGGTTGGCTGTCATTTGAGCCTGATCTCCAATGTCTGAAATCCTCTGGACCATGACGGGAAGGGCTCGGTCAGTGGGTCCTCCATGGAGAAGGTCATAAAATCCTCGCTCCATCCTAAAAGGTGGGCGTTTCCCTTGATGTCGGCTCCATCTCTCAAGGCCATATGCCTAGGGGGCGTAGGGTCATTATAGCCCCATCGGTGTGCTGGTACCCTAGCATGGTAGGGAGGATCGATGACTTCGGACTCCACGTCCGACTCATCCTCCTCTTCTTCCTCTACTTCCTCTTCAACTTCTTCCTCCGACTCATCCTCCCAGATCTCCTCGGCTTCCGGTGACCCAAATACATGCCTAATGGACCCTTAATAGCTTTTACATGCTATTGGGCCTTAGTGGCCCATTTGCATTGCTAATACGGTCCAAATAACTTATCATATGCTCGATGGGCTATAACGTGTCCGTAGCATACTCGAAAGCCTATAATAACATACAAAGTTAGTGGGCCTCCGTCGTCCTCTTTCTTGTCTGTTAGGCTTACTTCATATTCACATAAACATCAAACGGGAAGTAATCAATGTTATTCAAATTCATGGGGTAATAATTGGGATTTAGTGAGAATTATCGGTTGGCACCAACGAGTGTCGGTCGTAGCCTGTAGTTATAATCAGAGTCTCCTGGAGGGAGAGCGAGAGTTTGTGTATAGATCTATACGGGGGTGACTCCGCCACACCTGAGCTGTTCGCTACAGTTAGACTCGGCCAGTCTAGGGTGACAAAATCTTAATTCAAAATCGGCATTTGGTAAAATGCCAAGACAGGCGAAATAGTCATTATTATGCATGGTTATAACGACTCACATAGAGATCCATTACCATATCATCATTCATGAGAAATCACATTCATACACTGTGAAGATGCAAAGTGATTCATACAATAATGCAATACTATCATACTATTTGAATTGGAAAACATCGGTTTTTCCGGGGAACGACAGTATTCACTTTTACATATAACAGCTACAATACAAAGAACAATTATGATGAACATTTACTTTTACATGTTTTGAAATCTGTAACATCCGGATTCCCAGGTATCTTATTTTAGTTATTTATTTTGGGTTTTATGGAGGGACTCGGCGAGTAGACGCTCAGACTCGCCGAGTAGGATCGCGAGTTCTTGACTGGATTAATGACCGGACTCGACGAGTAGATACGTGGACTCGGCGAGTCCGCGCTGTAAAGTGAAACCCTAAATCCCCGGGCCTGTGCCCTATTTAAAGGCCTTTATGGCCTCCATTTGCGGCCTATGCACCCCAGAGAAACCCTAGAGAGAGCAGTGAGGGAGTTGAGAGCAAGAAGAGGCTAATACATCACTTTTGGTGTAGTTTTGCTAGAAGGAAGAAGGAAACACCCATCTAGAGCGTGAAGGGAGCTTGGATCTGGGGTAATCATCTTGAGAGTTCATCTCTGGAGGTATAATCCCTTCTATTTCGTGTTGATATGATAGATTTCATGATTTTAGGGTTTTTACCTCCATTTTATGTAAGATCTAGTGAGTATGAGGCCCCCTTTGTGTTAATAGCATCAGATCTGGACCATGAGAGGCCCATAGAGTCACTATCCCTCAGCTTTATGCAAGCAAATGAAAGATTGGGGACTAGGTTGCCATTTTTAGAGTTATTTCCCCATTTATGACTTGTTGTGGGTTGCATGCACGTAAATGTTGCACCTTTACGTGACATTTGAACATTTGAAGGGTAGATCTGATAGTTAGGGAAGCAGATCTGACCTTAGGAGGTCATTTGAGGATGAACATGGAGGCAACTCGCCGAGTCCATAAGTGGACTCAACGAGTCGAGTCGGGGTTGCCCCGCGATTCGTGACAGGTGTAACCCGTCGAGTGGAAGGATGACTCGACGAGCCAAGAGAGGCTGAAAGGATTCAGAGGACCCGCATGGACTCGCCGAGTCGCCCTTGTGCACTCGACGAGTCGGGTCAAAGTTGACCGTTGACTTTAGGATTCTGGTCAAGACTGATTCAGGAGAGTTCAGGGAAGGGTAGAATATCCTTCTACCCAATCTGTAGAGATGAGATCATGAGTGAATATTGATCGGGGATGTTATCTGAATAATAGGAGGAGGCTAAGTCGGGACGTTGAGCACGAGAGTTTATCCAAATTCATTGAGGTGAGTCTTCTCACTATACATTACCTAGAGTGGTATTTATGTGTAGACCAGATGGTCTTGTATGCTATGTGTATATATATGAGTTATGTGCATTGTGTTGTATGTATGCTATGTGTTGAACAGACCGGGCTGGAGGGCCCAACGATATAGACCGGACCGAAGGCTCCAACGACACAGACTGGACCGAAGGGTCCGACGAGCTATGACCGGACCAGAGGGTCCAACGAGCTACGAGACTGGAGGGTCCCGCTGAGACACATCGACCGGAGGGTCGTATTGTAGCCTCGAGTGGCGTATGTGTTGCATGTGGTATTTTGGGGGAACTCACTAAGCATTTATGCTTACAGTTGTTGTGTTATGTGTTTCAGGTACTAGCGAGGATCGCGGGAAGGCGCCGGCATGATCCGTACACACTGAGAGGATTTATGTATTTGAGGATCTTGGGATTTGTTTATTGAGATAACATGTGTTACATTGGATTACTATGATATTTTATGAATGAGAGTATGTTTTTAAAATGAAAACTTGTTTTGGAAATTTACGTCGTTACAAGTTGGTATCAGAGCCTTGGTTTGAGAGACTCAGATACACCTCCGGGCGTATCTGAACTCAAACTGAGGATTTGAGAGAATTTTTCATAAAAGAAACAATTTTTCCAAAAGAGTAAAGCACTTTTGAGAAAAGCGGAACGGAGCAGTGTGTACGATCAGCCAGCGCCGAACGGTGATTTCCCAAAATACCCTTACATTATGTGTTATGAGATATTATGTGATATGTTATGCATGCTAGAGTAGGCTAGGTATTCATGGTTAGGACTAGAGTGGGCCTGATTTGTGATGCCTTAGCCTAGGAGTTACTGCTACTATGAGATACTTCGAGAGTAAGTAGGTAGCAACGAGGAACTTATGAGTGGTCTACCAGAGAGTAGCCTGAGTTTAGTGAGATATAGAGTACTTGTGATCTGGGACCCTAGGAGGAGGACTTGTGGTGAATACCGATGCATTGTGGAAGGTAGTATAAGGGCCCGTACTACTGGAAACACCGGATCGGTGAGCAGTCCATGTAAGAATCCTCAGGGTACTAAAGAACAAGTAGGGTTGAGTATCGAGTGCGAGTATACTCGAACGAGTCTCTGATTCTTTTGTGTTGTATTTCAGAGACATCATGGTTGGGACGCGCCACCACCCAGGAGGCAGTGGTACCAGTGGTACCAGTGATGAGGAGATTCGTAGATTGATTCACGAGGAGGTGGCTGCGGCCATTCGAGCTGAGATACCAGAGATGTTCGGGTCTATCAAGACCATGCTGATCGAGACTTTTGATGAGCGGTACGCTGCTCTTACTGAGGCTGTTGTTGCTGCGGCCACCGCAGCTGTCGCTGCTGCCAGTCCCCAGGGAGGTGACTCGTTGCTGTACCGAGAGTTCAGCAACACGAAGCCACCAGAGTTTGATGGGATGCAGGACCTGATTTCTGCGATGAGGTGGATTTCTGACATCGAGGGATGCTTCTACACCTGCTCGTA
Organism: Lactuca virosa; assembly: GCF_052849685.1. NCBI lineage: Eukaryota > Viridiplantae > Streptophyta > Magnoliopsida > Asterales > Asteraceae > Lactuca > Lactuca virosa. The sequence goes on from NC_136430.1 coordinate 127,371,760, forward strand.
TCCGGAGCATCTGAGGGTTAGGTTTGCGCTTAACCAGCTTCGCTTGGGAGCGAAGGATTGGTGGAAGTTTGTGACGGCAGACTTCACTACGGCAGAGCTTACTGCGGTGACCTGGGAGAGGTTCACCACGATGTTTCGAGATGAGTATGTTCCCCCCTGTGGAGAGGGAACGTCTAGCCCAGGAGTTCTTATCCCTCAAGCAGGGAACTGAGTCTGTGACGGTGATTACGAGGATGTTTCACGACAGGGCGTTGTTTTGCTCTGAGCACGTGTCGACTGAGTAGGCACGTATGAGCCGGTATTTGAGCATACTGAGGAGGGATATCCGTGAGTTCGTGGCGAACTCGTCATACCGGACATTTTCCGAGCTTCAGGCAAATGCCCGGAAGAGAGAGATTGAGCTGGAGACTCAGGTCAGGGAGGAGGTCGAGTCTCAGAGGAGGGACAGGCGACCGACACAGGCCCAGCCAGCAGCCAAGCGGGCAAAGCCTGCTGATTCGAGATCTGGGGGTCCGAAGGGCCGCACTTGTGGGAAGTGCGGCAAGAGTCACGAGGGGGTGTGCAGAGGTGGGGTATGTTACAAGTGTGGGAAGGAGGGGCATTTCGCGAGGGATTGCCCCAAAGGATTCTCGGTTTGCTTTCATTGCAACCAGACCGGCCATCGGAAGGCCGAGTGCCCTCATCTACTACAGGGATCAACACAGGGGTCTACACCTGCTGCTAGAGTTATCGAGGTCCGACCAGCGAAGGCCGAGGCACCGAAGGCTCGCGGGAGAGCCTTCCAGTTGACAGCGGAGGAGGTCCGCGCAGCGCCCGATGTCGTGGCCGGTATGTATTCTTTTACTTACCTATTTTGAGTTTGAGATTTTATGCTTATATTGTGTTATACTTAGGTACTTTTCTTGTGAGTTCTGTACATGCGTTGGTGTTATTCGACTCGGGTGCGATTCGATCTTTCGTGTCATTAGCATTTAGTCAGCACATCAGTGTTCAGCGAGAGGCGTTGAGTCGACCTCTACGAGTTTCTATAGCCGACGAGCGAGCGGTGTATGCTACTGATGTGATATGAGGATACGTACTCGAGATCTTCGGCGTTGAGTTTCCGATTGATTTGGTCCCGATTGCGATGAGAGATGTCTGTGTCATCGTGGGCATGGACTGGTTGAGCAGGTTTGGAGCAGTTATCGATTGCGAGCGACAGTTGGTGACCATACGAGACCCTAGCGGGGGGAGTTCTTACGGTGTACGGCGAGGGTACCCGTTCAGGGTCAGCATTCTGTTCGGCTGCTAGAGCGAGGCAGAGTCTACAGCAGGGCTGTAGTGGGTTTTTGGCCTACGTGACGGACACACGAGTAGCAGCGGAGAGGCCTAGTTTTGTTGATGATGTGCCGATAATGCGTGAGTTCCCGGACGTTTTCCCTGAGCAGTTGCCGGGTGTGCCTCCCGAGAGGCAGGTGGAGTTTCGCATCGATTTGGTTCCGGGAGCGGCGCATATCGCCAAGGCACCCTATCGCCTTGCGCCACCAGAGATGCAGGAGTTATCCTCACAGCTTCAGGAGTTGTTGGGGAAGGGATTTATCAGATCGAGTAGCTCGCCGTGGGGAGCGCTGATCCTTTTTGTCAAGAAAAAGGATGGTTCACACCGGATGTGCATTGATTACCGGGAGTTGAACAAGTTAACGGTCAAGAACCGTTACCCACTGCCGAGGATTGATGATCTGTTTGATCAGTTGCAGGGAGCGTCTTGGTTCTCCAAGATTGATCTGAGGTCTGGATATCATCAGATGAGAGTGCGTGATGAGGATGTCCAGAAGACGGCGTTCAGGACTCGTTACGGGCATTACGAGTTCGTGGTGATGCCTTTCGGGCTCACCAATGCACCGACAGCATTCATGGATCTCATGAACAGGGTGTGTAGGCCGATGTTGGATCGATCGGTGATCGTGTTCATCGATGACATATTGGTGTATTCGAGATCCAGAGAGCAGCATGAGGAGCATTTGAGGAAGATCCTCGGAGTTCTGATATCAGAGAGGCTTTACGCCAAATTCTCCAAGTGTGATTTCTGGTTACGAGAGGTGCAGTTCCTGGGACATATCGTTAATCAGAATGGGATATTGGTCGATCCGGCCAAGATTGAGGTGGTGATGATTTGGGAGGTGCCGAGATCCCCCACCGAGATCAGGAGTTTTCTGGGGTTGGCCGGCTATTATAGGAGATTTATTAAAGATTTCTCCAAGATCGCCGTGCCTCTCACCAGGTTGACCCGGAAGGGCGTTACTTTTTCGTGGGGTCCTGAGCAGCAGGCCTCGTTTGAGACTCTTCGCCAGAGGTTGTGCGAAGCCCCGGTGTTATCCCTTCCAGAGGGAATGGAGGATTTTGTGGTGTACTGCGACGCATCAATATCAGGGTTGGGTGCGGCGCTTATGCAGAGAGGGCATGTGATAGCGTATGCATCGAGGCAGCTGAAGCCTCATGAGACGAGGTATCCCACCCACGATCTGGAGTTGGGGGCAGTGATGTTCGCCCTCAAGATCTGGCGCCATTACCTGTATGGGGTTCAGTGTACCATATACACGGACCACAAGAGTTTGAAGTATCTGATGGATCAGCCCAACCTAAATATGCGCCAGAGGAGATGGTTGGATGTGGTAAAGGATTATGATTGTGATATCCTGTACCACCCGGGCAAAGCTAATGTTGTAGCTGATGCGCCGAGTCGTAGGACGGAGAGTGCCCCGATTCGAGACACTTGTATGCGATTGACAGTGATGACTCCGGTGTTGGACACCATTCGGGAGGCCCAGGCAGAGGCCGTGAGACCGGAGAACCGCAAGAGAGAGCGGGTGATTGGGCAGGTACCTGAGTTTTTTACCGATAGTCGTGGGCTGATGACCTTTCAGGGTCGGATTTGGGTGCCGTATGCAGGTGGGACGCGTACCACTTTGATGGAGGAGGCATACCGATCGAGGTTCTTGATCCATCCCGGGGCCACTAAGATGTATTTGGACCTGAAGAGGGATTATTGGTGGCCCTGTATGAAGAGGGATGTAGCATGGTTTGTTGAGAGGTGCTTGACCTGTCGCAGGGTTAAGGCCGAGCACCAGCGTCCACATGGCAAGTTGCAGCCACTTGAGGTTCCCCAATGGAAGTGGGAACAGATTTCTATGGATTTCATCACCAAATTGCCGAGGACCGCACGGGGTGTCGATGCAATTTGTGTGATCGTCGACCGGCTGACGAAGAGCGCACATTTTCTTGCTATCAGTGAGAGCTCTTCTGCTGAGAGGCTGGCAGAGTTGTATGTGAGGGAGGTGGTATCGCGGCATGGGGTGCCGATCTCGATTGTGTCAGATCGAGATGTACGTTTCACTTCCAGGTTCTGGAAGAAGTTCCACGAGTTGTTGTATGGGAGGAAGTGTCGGACTCCCATTTGCTGGGGAGAGGTAGGGCAGCGTGTGATGGGTAGCACCGAGATAGTGCTTCAGACAACAGAGCAGATACAACAGGTTAGACAGAGGTTATTGACGGTTCAGAGTCGTCAGAAGAGTTATGCGGATAGGCGACGATCCGAGCTTGAGTTCCAGGTGGGAGACTTCGTACTCCAGAAGGTGTCTCCTTGGAAAGGAGTGATTCGGTTCAGGAAGAGGGGCAAGCTGGGGCCCCGGTACATCGGTCCGTTCAGAGTGACCGCGAGAGTGGGCAGGGTAGCGTATCGTTTGGAGCTACCTGCGGAGTTGAGCCAGATTCATGATACCTTCCATGTGTCTCAGTTGAGGAAGTGTGTAGCCGATGAGTCAGCGGTAGTGCCGCTGGAGGACATTCTGGTAGATGCGAGGTTGAATTATGTTGAGAAACCGATCACGATTTTGGACCGGAAGATCAAGGTTCTGAGGAACAAGGAGGTGCCCCTGGTTCAGGTCCAGTGGCAACATCGGAGAGGGTCTGAGCTGACTTGGGAGCCGGAGTTGGAGATGCGGGAGCAGCATCCAGAGTTGTTTGCGGGGTAAGACTTCGAGGGCGAAATCTGATTCTAGTGGGGGGGAATTGTAACATCCGGATTCCTAGGTATCTTATTTTAGTTATTTATTTTGGGTTTTATGGAGGGACTCGGCGAGTAGACGCTCAGACTCGCCGAGTAGGATCGCGAGTTCTTGACTGGATTAATGACCGGACTCGACGAGTAGATACGTGGACTCGGCGAGTCCGCGATGTAAAGTGAAACCCTAAATCCCCGGGCCTGTGCCCTATTTAAAGGCCTTTATGGCCTCCATTTGCGGCCTATGCACCCCAGAGAAACCCTAGAGAGAGCAGTGAGGGAGTTGAGAGCAAGAAGAGGCTAATACATCACTTTTGGTGTAGTTTTGCTAGAAGGAAGAAGGAAACACCCATCTAGAGCGTGAAGGGAGCTTGGATATGGGGTAATCATCTTGAGAGTTCATCTCTGGAGGTATAATCCCTTCTATTTCGTGTTGATATGATAGATTTCATGATTTTAGGGTTTTTACCTCCATTTTATGTAAGATCTAGTGAGTATGAGGCCCCCTTTGTGTTAATAGCATCAGATCTGGACCATGAGAGGCCCATAGAGTCACTATCCCTCAGCTTTATGCAAGCAAATGAAAGATTGGGGACTAGGTTGCCATTTTTTGAGTTATTTCCCCATTTATGACTTGTTGTGGGTTGCATGCACGTAAATGTTGCATCTTTACGTGACATTTGAACATTTGAAGGGTAGATCTGATAGTTAGGGAATCAGATCTGACCTGAGGAGGTCATTTGAGGATGAACATGGAGGCAACTCGCCGAGTCCATAAGTGGACTCGACGAGTCGAGTCGGGGTTTCCCCGCGATTCGTGACAGGTGTAACCCCTCGAGTGGAAGGATGACTCGACGAGCCAAGAGAGGCTGAAAGGATTCAGAGGACCCTTATGGACTCGCCGAGTCGCCCTTGTGCACTCGACGAGTCGGGTCAAAGTTGACCGTTGACTTTCGTTGACTTTAGGGTTCTGGTCAAGACTGATTCAGGAGAGTTCAGGGAAGGGTAGAATGGCCTTCTACCCAATCTGTAGAGATGAGATCATGAGTGAATATTGATCGGGGATGTTATCTGAATAATAGGAGGAGGCTAAGTCGGGACGTTGAGCACGAGAGTTTATCCGACTTCATTGAGGTGAGTCTTCTCACTATACATTACCTAGAGTGGTATTTATATGTAGACTAGAGGGTCTTGTATGCTATGTGTATATATATGAGTTATGTGCATTGTGTTGTATGTATGCTATGTGTTGAACAGACCGGGCCGGAGGGCCCAACGATATAGACCGGACCGAAGGCTCCAACGACACAGACTGGACCGAAGGGTCCGACGAGCTATGACCGGACCAGAGGGTCCAACGAGCTACGGGACTGGAGGGTCCCGCTGAGACACATCGACCGGAGGGTCGTATTGTAGCCTCGAGTGGCGTATGTGTTGCATGTTGTATTTTGGGGAACTCACTAAGCATTTATGCTTACAGTTGTTGTGTTATGTGTTTCAGGTACTAGCGAGGATCGCGGGAAGGCGCCGACATGATCCGTACACACTGAGAGGATTTATGTATTTAAGGATCTTGGGATTTGTTTATTGAGATAACATGTGTTACATTGGATTACTATGATATTTTATGAATGAGAGTATGTTTTTAAAATGAAAAATTGTTTTGGAAATTTACGTCGTTACAAAATCACATACATATACACTTATGGGATCATCACATCTTTTTTTGTAAACAGTTTTTGTTTCAGAAAATATCGGATTTTCTGGGTTTTACAAACGATACAAAACATTTTCATATCAAACCTGCTTATGAACTCACCAACATTATATATGTTGACCGTTTTCAAAATAACTTGTATTCTCAGGTAACCGTTAGAATGAAGAATTATCAAGCATGTTTCTGAGCGTCTTTTGTGTGATGTCAATCGATAAATAAATTGTGTTTCAGATTATGTAATGTAAACAATATACTTGATGTGAACAATGACGGTTGTAATGTATTAATGGATGGTGATGTTTATGTTATGTTTCATGTATATTCATTGTGATGATATTTCAATTTAAGTCACACGAGCCCTCGGACGTTTCCGCCGTCTGGTTCGGGGGTGTGACAAGCAGTGTGTACGATCAGCCAGCGCCCGAATGGTGATTTCCCAAAATACTCTTACATTATGTGTTATGAGATATTATGTGATGTGTTATGCATGCTAGAGTAGGCTAGGTATTCATATTTAGGACTAGAGTGGCCTGATTTGTGATGCCTTAGCCTAGGAGATTATTGCTGCTATGAGTTACTTCTAGAGTGAGTAGGTAGCAGCGAGGAGCATATGAGAGGTCTACTTGAGGGTAGCCTGTGATTAGCGATATATGGAGTACTTGGGATCTGGAATCCTAGGAGGAGGACTTGGGGCGAATACTGATGTGGTGTGGAAGGTAGTATAGGGCCCGTACTACTGGAAACACCGGATCAGTGAGCAGTCCACGTAAGAATCCTTAGGGTACTAAGGAACAAGTAGGGTTGAGTATCGAGTGCGAGTATACTCGAGCGAGTCTCTGATTTCTTTTGTGTTGTGTTTCAGAGACATCACGGTTGGGACGCGCCACCACCCAGGAGGCGGTGGTACCAGTGGTACCAGTGATGAGGAGATTTGTAGGTTGATTCAGGAGGAGGTGGCAGCAGCCATCCGACCTGAGATTCCAGAGATGTTTGGTTCTATCAAGACCACGTTGATTGAGACATTTGACGAGCGATATGCCGCTCTTACTGATGCTGTTGTTGCTGTCACCACCGCAACCATTGTTGCTGCTAGGCCACAGGGGGGTGACTCATTAATGTACCGAGAGTTCAGTGACACGAAGCCACCAGAGTTTGACGGGACTCAGGATCCGATAGCCGCGATGAGGTGGATCTCTGACATCGAGGGATGCTTCTACACATGTTCGTGTCCAGAGCATCTGAGGGTTCGGTTCGCGCTGAACCAGCTTCGCATGGGAGCTAAGGATTGGTGGAAGTTTGTGACGACAGACTTCACTCCTACAGAGATTACAGCGGTGACTTGGGAGAGGTTCACCACCATGTTCCGAGATGAGTATGTTCCCCCGGTGGAGAGGGAACGGTTGGCGCAGGAGTTCTTGTCCCTCAAGAAGGAGATGGAGTCCGTAACTGTGATTGCACGGATGTTTCATGAGAGGGCGTTGTTTTGCCCTGAGCACGTGTCTACCGAGCAGGCACGTATGAGCCGATATCTGAGCATACTGAGGAGAGACATTCGTGAGTCCGTGGCGAACTCGACATACCAGTCATTTGCCGAGCTCCAGGCAAATTCCCGAAAGAGGGAGATCGAGCTAGAGACTCAGGCCAGGGAGGAGGCCGAGTCTCAGAGGAGGGATAGGCGGCCGTCACAGTCTCAGCCGGCAGCCAAGCGGGAAAGGCCCGCTGACTCGAGATCCGGAGGTTAGAGGGGCCGCACTTGTGGGAAGTGCGGCAAGAGCCACGAGGGAGTGTGCAGAGCAGGTGCTTGCTACAAATGTGGCAAGGAGGGGCATATAGCCAAGGATTGCCCCCAAGGGATTCATGGTTTGCTTTCACTGCAACTAGACGGGCCATCGGAAGGCCGAGTGCCCACAGCTACTTCAGGGATCTGCCCCTGCTGTTGCACGAGCTACTGAGGGTCGGCCAGCGAAGGCCGAGGTACCGAAGGCTCACGGGAGAGCTTTCCAGTTGACAGCGGAGGAGGTCCGCGCAACTCCCGATGTCGTGGCTGGTATGTATTCTTTTATTTACTTATTCTGAGTATGAGATATTGTGCTTATATTATGGTATGCATAGGTACTTTTCTTGTGAGTTCTGTACCTGCTTTGGTGTTGTTTGACTCGGGTGTGAGTCGATCTTTTGTGTCATTAGCGTTTAGCCGTCACATCAGTATCCGACGAGAGGCGTTGAGTCGACCTCTACGAGTTTCTATAGCTGACGAGCGAGCGGTTTATGCGACTGATGTGATTCGAGGATGCGTACTCGAGATTTTCGGTGTTGAGTTCCCGATAGATCTGGTACCGATTGCGATGGGGGATGTCTGTGTCATCGTGGGCATGGACTGTTTGAGCCGATTTGGAGCTGTTATCGACTACGAGCGTCAGTTGGTGACCATACGAGACCCTAGTGGGGGAGTGCTTACGGTGTATAGCGAGGGTATCCGATCCGGGTCGGCATTTTGCTCGGCTGACAGGGCGAGGCAGAGTCTACAGCAGGGCTGTAGAGGGTTTGTAGCCTATGTGATGGATACACGAGTTGCTGTAGAAAGGCCGAGTTCTGTCGATGAGGTTCCGATAGTGCGTGAATTTTCGGATGCCTTCCCCGAGGAATTGCCGGGTGTGCCTCCAGAGAGGCAGGTGGAGTTCCATATTGATTTGGTTCCAGGAGCGGCGCCTATTGCCAAGGCACTCTATCGCCTTGCGCCACCAGAGATGCATGAGTTATCCTCGCAGCTTCAGGAGCTGCTGGGGAAGGGATTCATCCGACCGAGTAGCTCGCCGTGGGGAGCACCGATCCTTTTTGTCAAGAAAAAGGATGGTTCACACCGGATGTGCATTGATTACCGGGGAGTTGAACAAGTTGACGGTCAAGAACCGCTATCCATTACCGAGGATCGACGATCTGTTCGATCAGTTGTAGGGTGCATCTTGGTTCTCCAAGATAGACTTGAGGTCTGGATATCATCAGATGAGAGTGCGTGATGAGGATGTCCAGAAGACGGCGTTCAGGACTCGTTACGGGCATTACGAGTTCGTGGTGATGCCTTTCGGGCTCACCAATGCACCGACAGCATTCATGGATCTCATGAACAGGGTGTGTAGGCCGATGTTGGATCGATCGGTGATCGTGTTCATCGATGACATATTGGTGCGTGATGAGGATATCCTGAAGACGGCGTTTAGGACTCGTTATGGGCATTACGAGTTCGTGGTGATGCCTTTTGGGCTCACCAATGCACCAGCAGTGTTCATGGATCTCATGAACCGAGTGTGCAGACCGATGTTGGATCGATCGGTGATTGTGTTCATTGACGATATTCTAGTATATTCGAGATCCAGAGAGCAGCATGAGGAGCATCTGAGAGAGATCCTTGGAGTATTGAGATCGGAGAGGCTTTATGCCAAATTCTCCAAGTGTGATTTCTGGTTACGAGAGGTCCAGTTCTTGGGGCACCTCGTTAATCAGAATGGGATATTGGTCGATCCGGGCAAGATTGAGGCTGTTATGAGTTGGGAGGTGCCGAGATCCCCCACCGAGATCAGGAGTTTTCTGGGGTTGGCCGGCTATTATTGGAGATTTATTAGGGATTTCTCCAAGATTGTCGTTCCCCTCACCAGATTGACCTAGAAGGGCGTTGCTTTTACTTGGGGTCCTGAGCAGCAGACCTCGTTTGAGACTCTTCGCCAGAAATTATGCGAAGCCCCAGTATTAGCCCTTCCGGAGGGAATGGAGGATTTTGTGGTGTACTGTGACGCGTCTATATCGGGGTTGGGTGCGGTGCTTATGCAGAGAGGGCATGTGATAGCATACGCATCGTGGCAGCTGAAACCTCATGAGACGAGGTATCCCACCCACGATTTGGAGTTGGGGGCAGTGGTGTTCACCCTCAAGATATGGCGCCATTATTTGTATGGGGCACGGTGTACCATATACACGGACCACAAGAGTTTGAAGTATCTGATGGATCAGCCCAACTTAAACATGCGCCAGAGGAGATAGTTGGATGTGGTAAAGGATTATGACTGCGAGATCTTGTACCACCCGAGCAAGGCTAACGTGGTAGCCGATGCTCTGAGCCGCAGGGCGGAGAGTGCCCCGATTCGAGATATATGCATGAGGATGACGGTGATGACTCCGGTATTGGATACCATCCGAGAGGCCCATGCAGAGGCTGTGAGACCGGAGAACCGCAAGAGAGAGCGGGTGATTGGGCAGGTATCCTAGTTTGTTACCGATAGCCGAGGGCCTATGACCTTTCAAGGTCGGATTTGGGAGCCTTATACGGGCGGGGCACATAGCACTCTGATGGAGGAGGCGCATAGATCGAGATTCTCGATCCATCTCGGGGCCACTAAGATGTATTTGGACCTGAAGAGAGACTACTGGTGGCCCTGTATGAAGAGGGATGTTGCATGGGTAGTAGAGAGGTGCTTGACCTGTCGCCGGGTTAAGGCCGAGCACCAGCGTCCGCATGGCAAGTTGCAGCCATTGGAGGTTCCCCAGTGGAAGTGGGAACAAATTTCTATGGATTTTATCACCAAGTTGTCGAGGACCGCGAGAGGTGTTGATGCAATTTGGGTGATTGCGGACCGACTGACGAAGAGCGCTCATTTTCTTGCTATCAGTGAGAGCTCTTCTGAATAGAGGCTTGCAGAGATATATGTGAGGGAGGTGGTGTCGTAGCATGGAGTGTCGATCTCGATTGTGTTAGACCGAGATGTACGTTTCACTTCCAGGTTCTAGAAGAAGTTCCATGAGGAGTTGGGAACGAGATTGCACTTCAGTACTTCTTACCACCCACAGACGGATGGACAGAGTGAGCGGACGATACAGACGCTCGAGGACATGCTTCGAGCATGTGTTATGGACTTCGGGGGAAGTTGGGACACATACCTACCTTTGGCTGAGTTTTCTTACAACAACAGCCACCATTCGAGTATAGGTATGCCTCCCTTTGAGCTTTTATACGGGAGGAGGTGTCGAACTCCCATCTGTTGGGGAGAGGTGGGGCAGAGAGTTATGGGCAGCACTGAGATAGTGCTGAAGAGGACCGAGCAGATTCAGCAGGTCAGACAGAGGTTACTGACAGCCCAGATCCGTCAGAAGAGTTATGCGGATAGGCGGCGATCCGAGCTCGAGTTCCAGGTTAGAGATTTCCTACTCCTGAAGGTATCTCCTTGGAAAGGAGTGATCCGATTCAGGAAGAGGGGCAAGCTGGGGCCCCGATACATTGGTCCGTTCAGGGTGACCGCGAGAGTGGGTAAGGTAGCGTACCTTTTAGAGCTAACTGCGGAGTTGAGCCAAATTCATGATACCTTCCACGTATCCCAGTTGAGGAAGTGTATAGCCGATGAGACGGTAGTAGTACCGCTAGAAGATATTCAGGTGGATACGATCCTGAATTACATTGAGAGGCTGATCGCGATCTTGGATCGGAAGATCAAGGTTCTGAGGAACAAGGAAGTGCCTCTGGTTTAGGTCCAGTGTCAACATCGGAGAGGGTTCGAGCTGACTTGGGAGCCGGAGACGGAAATGCGGGAGCAGCATCCAGAGTTGTTTGCAGAGTGAGACTTCGAGGGCGAAGTCTAATTCTAGTGGGGGAGATTTGTAACATCCGGATTTCCAGGTATCATAATTTAAGTATTTATTTTGAGTTAAGAGGAGGGACTCGAAGAGTTGAAGCCTAAACTCGTCGAGTAACGTCGCGACTGATGACTCGGATTAATGAATGGACTCGACGAGTCGGTGAGTCGACTCGACTAGTCCGCGCTGTGGACAGAAACCCTAAATCTTTGGGCCTGAGCCCTATTTAAAGGCACTTAGGGCCTTCATTTGCAGCTACCTTTCCAGAAGAGAGAACCCTAGCGAGCTTGAGAGTGTGGAGTGAGGGAAAGTGCTATCTTGAGCTATTTGGTGTGATTTTGCAAAGGAAGAGAAGAGTTCTAGCAAGAAGGACCAGAGGAGGTTGTTGTTCTGGGATATTCAAGCAAAGAACTTCATTCTAAGGTACCAAATCGAACCCATCTTCTTCCCTATTGTGTTGATTCCATTTATTGGGGATTAGGGCTTGAACCACATCATTTTTGGGGTCTTGAACGCATCAAAACCCTCTTTCAAGTTGTGTGGTAGATCTGGACCTTCCTAGGTCCAGAGAACCAGAAAGTAGGAAGCTTTGAGTGAGTAACTTTGGAACCTTGAAGCTATGAAGCTTCAATAGAGTCATAATGGTGTATAGAGCAAAATACACCATACATGAGCCTCAATTTCAGACCTTTACGCCGTTTTTGGGTGTTAGAAGGTCAGATCTATAAGTTAGAGAAACAGATCTGACCTCAGAAGGTCTAATGAATATTGCCATGGAGGAAACTCGCCGAGTCCATGAGAGAACTCGACGAGTCGGATCGTGTTGCCCCGCGATTCATGACCAGTGGTAACCCGTCGAGTTGGGAGGTTAACTCGACGATTCGAGTGAGGCCTTAGAAGGGTTCAAAGGATGCATATGAACTCGCTGAGTCACACGAGTGCACTCGGCGAGTCTGATCAAAGTTGGACCGTTGACTAGAGTTGACTTCAGTTGACCTTGGGGGTTGGTCAAACTGATTCAAGAGAGAGACCATGGAAGGGTAGAATGGTCTTCTACCCATTCCTTAGAGATAAGAACATGAGGAGAGTATTGATTAGAGATATTATCACTTTGATGGGCAGAGGCTAGATCGGGGATATCGAGCACGTGAGTTACTAGACATCATACGAGGTGAGTCTGCTCATTATACCTTACCTACAGTGGTAATTATGTGTGACCGGAAGGTCTTATGTGTTATGACGAGTATGTGATATATGTTTCTATGTGATATGTATATGTTATGTATGTTATGAGTAGCAAAGTATGGACCGGAAGGTCAGTATGATATGGACCGGAAGGTCAACAGGGTATGGACCGGAAGGTCAGCAGTGTATGGACCGGAAGGTCAATATGGTATGGACCGGAAGGTTGACAGAGTAGGACCGGAAGGTCTACTCAGATTGTGGGACCGGAAGGCCCCTGAGACACATTGACCGGAAGGTCTCGTAGAGCTATAGCCTCGAGTGGCTAGTTGTATGTACGTGGTATTTTGGGGAACTCACTAAGCATTTATGCTTACTGTGTTATGTGATATGTGTTTCAGGTACTAGCGAGGATCGCGGGAAGGTACCGGCATGATTTGTACACACTGATAGAGGATTTTGTATTTGAGATTCTGGGATAGGTTTTACCGTGATAACATTGATACACTTGAGTTTGAAATGATTTATATGAGATATGTTATGTTTGAAAAATGAAAAATTGTTTTGAAAATTTACGTCGTTACATGATAGTAAGAATCAATTGTGAGTACAATGAGAGTGATCCATGGACTAACTCTCTATAGCCTAACAACACAAATGAGAGTATGATTGAAATAGAGATCTAACAGCAGAATAATGAAAGCATTTGGATAAAGATTTCCCAGAGACTAGATGTCTGTCAATAATATTGGCATTAATGATGTAACAAATTCGGGAAAAATGACCTAGAAGTAGGTCTTACATCAAACCAAAATAAGAAAATTTTGACAGCAGATAGACCTAGCAGACTGAAAGTCCAAGGTCTTCAGAATAAGCAGGAAATTAATACTAGTGTCAATACATAGACCTAAATATATCCAAAAGACAAAGTAGAGTAGACTCTACTTGCGACGAGAACCACTCGGATGAGCCTTTGATTCTGCCTGATGACGTTCCATGTCCAGCATACGCCTTTCGAACGATGCCTGACGTGCTCGAAGTTCTCTGACTTCAGCTTGGGTTGCAGTAAGCTCTCTTTGAAGGGACGCATTGTGGTCCAGAGCTCTTCCATGAGTAGCTTGCATATGACGAATGGAGAGTGTATTTACTCCCGCATCGGCATCAACTTCCATGATTTTGTTGATGGCTGCCCTACCTTGTTCGCCGTTTCTATCAACCCTATGAACCATAATAGGCAGGACTCTGTCTGCTGAACCTCCCTGGCTCAGATTGTAAAAGCTTCTGTCTCTGTTGTATGGTATGGGTTGACCCTGTTCTTGGCTCTATCTGCCCAAGTTCTCAGCCCACAGAGGCGTCGGGCCTTGAAAAGTCGGACGAGGGTTAGGATTCGGGATTGGAGCTACCCGGGGTAGATCATTAACTTCTGGCTCGGAGTCAGAATCCTCCGGAAAGTTCTCTACGAAGTCATCATCTAATGGAATTGCATGATTCTCTTCAGGCTCCGCATCGAGCCATCCTCCATTGCCTTGGTTGGGAAAGTACGAGTCGTCGGGGATATGGAATCCAACCATGTTATCTACGCGAGAATAGGGGTAAAAGAAATAGTTAATAGACGTACTAATTAAGATAATTATAAGATGATCCTTACCAGTTACTCCAACATTTGCTTAGTGCATACCAGTCATATGAATGCAGATATGTATACTTCAGTTAAATATTTTATTATTTAAAAGTATAGACTCTTGGTCAGAGTATTTTAATCCCGATGTGTTTATAGTTGTATATCTTTTATGGGTTGATATACTCGATCCACTATAAACTAGGGATGAGCTTTAGAACCGGACCGGTTCGGAACCGGACCGGTTCGGAACCGGAACCGGTTTTCCTATATTATAAGAACCGGGAACCGGACCGCCGGTTCTAACGCCGGTTCCGATTCCGGTCCCGGTTTTTCGGTTATTTTTCAAAGTAGAACCGGTTGAAATACTATAGATTATATGCTATCTTCCGGAGCTTGTAAATGACTCAATATTTAACCAAATTATGACTTTTTACATTCTAAATTGAAGTACAAACACTAAATTACATGATGAAAAAAGAATCAAGTAATTCCGACTTCATATGAGTAAGTTATGCGCATTTTAAAAGCGGGGACAGATTCCAAAAAAATAAAAAATGCTGAAACAGAAAAAACGCAGCATTGATATGTTGTCTTCCGGGGTCTATAACTGATTCAATATCTAACCAAAATATGTGGTTTTATAGTCTAAAATGAACTATAAACACCAAATTACATGCTGGAAAAAAAATTAAGTAATTCCGACGTTATATGAATGAGTTATACACATTTAAAAAATGGGACAGATTCAAAAAAACAAAAAAATAATGCTGAAATACAAAAAACCCAGCATCGATATGCTTTCTTTCGGGGCATGTGTTTGATTCAATATCTAACCAAAACATATGTTTGTACCATCAAAATTGAGTTACAAACTCCAAATTACATGTTGGAAAAAAATCAAATAATTGCGACTTCATATGAGCGAGTTATACGCATTTTAAAAAATGAAAAAAATGTCAAACCGGTTCCGGTTTTTAGAACCGGGACCGGTTTTCATAAAAATGGAGAACCGGTAACCGGACCTATTACCAATTCCAGTTCCGGTTTCGGTCCGGTTCCGGTTCGGTTCCGGTCCGGTTCCGGTTCCGGCGGCTCTAATGCTCATCCCTACTATAAACAAAGCTCTGATACCAATCTGTCGCACCCCCAAACCAGAACGGCAGAAACGTTCGGGGGGCGGAGGACGTCATGTACAGTATCATATCAATGCATAATAGTAAACAAGCAACAACATCATCCATTGCATTAATAATATAATTTAATAGAAGTGTGTTCTATGTATAGTTTGAAAGACACCAAAATATGAATCAAAATAAAAGACGAATCTTGAATGTGCTCCGTCTTCTCAAAACCTGGTCCGGTGTACCTGTCTACAGATGACCTGAGAATACAAATTATTTTGAAAGAGTAGATCAGCATTTAAGCTGGTGAGTTCATAAGTATTTAGTATCAGTTGTTGTATATGTTTGATGAAAGTGTTTGTTTGTGTTTGTTTGTAAATGTTTGTTTGCAAATGTTTGTATCTCCTAGAAAATCCTATATTTTTTACTTTAACTTGAAATGTATTATTCTACCAAGACACGACTGTTCTGTATGTTTGTTCCTTTGTAAAAAGTGAGTGTTTTTCCCAAAGACTGACTATCATTTACCAAAAATATAGTTTACATTACCGTTTATGTGAGAAGATCACAATTTGAATATAATGGGAAAATAATAAAGAAGTACTTGTAGTATTTGTGTATAGTAACTACCGTTGTACTAACTACCTTAAAACAATTGTTTTAATTAAGGTAAATGTGATATAGTTGTAACCATACTTGACTGACAAATAAAACACGATGTTCGAAGACATCGAAATGGTATGACATTCATCACCCGTAGACCTGCAGGTCCCACTTTAGCTAGCAACAAGGTGTAGGAAGGTCAATCCCGTATAGATCTATACACAAATTCACGCTCTCCCTCCAGGAGACTCTGGTTACAAAACGTAACACAACATTATATTGCCATGCCATGAAGTAGTGGCTCACATTAATGTTATAGTGTTCTTGTATTTGTATAGTGTGTTCTCTTTGTTCTAGTGTATTGTATGTTCTCTTTTTTCTAGTGTATTGTATGTTCTCTTTGTATAGTGTAGTGTATGTTCTCTTTGTTTCTCATTATAGTATGTTCTTTCTGTTTCTCATCATAGTATGTTCTTTCTGTTTCTCATTATAGTAAGTTTGAACTGACTCATGTATGTATCATTGTACTAGAAATAGTGAGTAGTGATCCTCTAAACTATACCTATTATAGTTTACTAGTAATGTTGTTTGAGTGACTGAGTATGTTTGTACACCTTTGCTACCCAAAGGTGTTGAACTGATGTAAGAACTTTTATATCTATACACATATACATAATATATAACTAAGATTCAAACGACACTCGGACAAAAAAAACCAGATACCCTAAGTCCACAACCAAACAAGGAACAGGAAATAAAGTGAGTTATCAGTCCTAAGCCCTTTCAATCTTACTTATATAACTATATCTATATAGACATGATTTTGACAATATATAAGTTTAAAAGAGTTTGATAAAGAGTTTAGCATATAAAAGGGTTTTAAACATAAATTGGAATTTTAACCATTTGAATGGTTACAGATGACTTGATGTCAGTTTATAAAGGTTTTGAAATCGTTTGTTTGATAACACAGTTTTGAAGTATAAGAAATTCACTTGTTTTATAGTTATTAATCACATGTGATTGATATAATAACTATAATGTTCTACTTGTATTCCCCCCCCTCCCCATAAAAGCATTTAAAATCATTTAAAAGATAAGTTAAGGGTATGAACTCACCTGTAGTGAGTGACTCGAATGTAAGATCGATATAGGATGCTAAGTGTCAAGTGAAGCCTCGAGCACAAACGGATCCTATTAAGCATATAATGACACATATATGTATATAATTAATGTATATAACAACTAATCATTATAGGGAAACACCTTAGGGACTAAGGAACACTTGGGATGAAGTGTTACAATCACATGTGATTGACTAAAGGGAGTTTATGGACAAAGGAAAGTGTGTTCACGGCCACACTTGAGTTTACGACCATTGAAGATGTGTTTACGGCCCATGGAGATTAGTTTACGGCCATGGGAGATTGCATGGCCATAAACACTCCAAAATGATGCACATTGGGTCTTGTTTCAAGCTTAAAGGGTATTAGTCTTATGAGGATACAAGAGCTTCTAGTAAATATCAAGATGACAGAAGAAATACTCACCCTTGGAAGGCTTTAGGGTGTTCACGGCCCAAGAACAAGTGTGTGTTCTTGGTGTTCTTGAAGATCTAACCCAAAAGAGGTGATTTCACGGATGAAATCAAGGGACTTTACTAGATTATGAAAGGTATCAACTAATAAACGGAAGAATCAGTTACAATTTTTTCTTGAAATCGAAGTGATCTTGATGATACTTGAGAGAGAAATGAGAGTTCTTGAGTTGAAAGTGTAAGAAATGAAGAATAATGAAGGAATATCTATCTTAAGGAAGGAGTTCATGGCCAACATAGAGATTACGGCCGTAATCTCTAGTTTATGGCCGTAAACTCCATGTGTTGGAGTTTTCCGGCTTGAATGTTCTACACTGAACTCTAGAAGATACTTCCTAACACCCAATCCTTGAATGTGCTAGGATTAGAACACTCAAACAGACCCTAAACAATGCTAAAAGATAGCAGAAACAAGTCTGACTTTGATTGAATTGAATGACTGTACAAGATAGAAATTTCGGGTTGTCACATGTTGGCCCCTCGATAGAGAAACAAAAGGCTTGAGCTTCTTATATGAGCCCTCTAATACCTAAGCCTGAACCAGATTCCTCCTCCTCACAGTCTCCAGATCAATCTCCCGTTCACAAGCCTGACCTATCATTTCCTCCAAAGTCTTGCAGTTGGACATGCTCAGAAAGTCCCATATATTATCCTTCAACATATCATGGTATCTGACCTTCTTTATCTCCTCGTCCGCCACATACTGTGGAACCAGCAAAGCCCTCTCATGGAACATGGTGATGATCTCCGTTACAGACTCAGTAATCTGGAAAAGATCCTGAAACTCCCTCGCTAGCTGCTGAACCTCGATCGCTGGTGCAAACTCAACCGTGAACTTCATCACTAAGTCATCCCAAGTCATCGTGTTGGGTCAAAACCCTAAGAATGATTTGATGAACATAATGCAGAAAATAAGACCGAACATAATTATGAAGATATGTCGAATGATCAAACGATTTATTCAAGAATATAAGGAATAAATTACACTATAAGAACAGATTAAAGTAAATCTACTTTACCTAAGAAACCTAATTATGTTTGGTGGCTACATTTTGCCTCACTTTTAACCCTAATTATGAATAATACATGACAATATATAGGGAATAAAACAAGTCTTGGGCCTAATATCTACACTTCATCAAGGGGGTCCATTTCCATAATCCACGGAGTATTTTTACCCTACAATCTCCCCCTCAAAGTATGGAATGGATGACAAGGCTTTAACTTCCAAAACAAGCATCTAGCAAATAAGAAAGGATCTCGTGACGAGGAATATCAGAAGCAATCCATGAATATTGACTCTTCAATAGTCTTCAAAATGGGTTCTAGGATATATAAATGTGAAACCAAGCACTGAAGTAATTTTTTTAAACTTCATTTTCTAATGTAATCCCAAAGATCTTCAAGAAAGCCAAACCCGCCATAAAAATCCATTTCGGAATTAAGAAACAAAATCACTTCTTGTCTTTGAAGAACTCCCCCTCCAAGTCACAAAGACCATTAAATATGCTAATTGTAACGCCCGTGTTTCGGGGCTAAGCAGTAGCAGATGATGTAATAGTCTAGGTCAACTATTGTAACTCTTTTTGAAGTAATAAAAATGAATTATTTGAGTATTATTTGAGCAATATGTGAATTATGTGCCTTTATACGCTTATTTATGTGTAATAAATAAAGAATAAAAAAATAAGCGTCAAAATTAAAGTGTGAGATAAACCCGATATCTCTACATAAAGTTGTAGTGGTCGAAACAAGGATCTCGAGGATATAAAGAACGCCGAAATCCAAGTTATAACGAAGAAGTTATGACCCGTCGAAGTTTCGCAACGGAACCGGCACGACACCGGGAAGTGTAAATAGTGAATTTACGATAGAGCGACTTTTAGCCTTAGGGATCTAAACTAAATTCGTAGAATATTTTAAACCGAGAGCGTCCATAAAAAGAATGCTCAAATCTGACTTCGTATGAGGAAGTTATGATTTTTCGAAGTTTCGGCTTAGCAGTGTACAGCCCGAAGTTCGAATATTAGATCGAGCGGTTTTTTAGCCGACACAACCTAAACGAGAATCGAAGATCTTGTTAATAGTAGCGTAACGATAAAAAGACAGACGAAAACGGACGTCGGATGAAGAAGTTATGAGATTTTAACGGACCAATCCTATCCCGGTCTGTTAATAATATAACTTTTAAAATTAAGGCAAAATTAGCCGACGGAGTCTAATCGAAAGTTGTAGAGTACGTTCCCGCCTACGCGTGGATATAAAGAACATCGAAAACGGAGCCCGTTTGAGGAAGATACGAATTTTTGAAAGTTGGAACTCAAATTTGCGAAGCTGGTGCGAATAGTGATGACGTGGCTCGATCTGGGCCGTCCATTGCTGATCAGAGGATCGCTTCGGACGAACGACACGTCGCCTCGCATTAAGCCCCGCGTCCGGAACCGGGCACGCCCAACGTACTTCGGTCTTGTGTGGTCCGAGAAGTGAACACGTAGCCCCATCCGAAGAGCACCACCTGGCACCCTTATCCGAACTACGCCCAGCGTAGGGCTCGGTACGCCCAACGTACGTCCGAGCTTCGCTGCTATAAAAGGGGGCCGAGGCTGCCATCATTTTCACACCAAAATTCATTCTCTCTTTAGTTTCTTTCTCTCTCTAAAGCTCCCTAACCCCCCCCCCCCCCTAAAGTCTAGGTAAACCCCCTAGCACCCGAAGGAAGCCCCGAGGCTCCCGGAGTCCCGAGAAAAAGGGTCTTTTGGTTCGGAAACGCTGCTCCAAGCGAAGCCCGATTTTCTATAAAACCCGCTGTAAGTGAGCTACGCCTATGCAATTTTTAATATAGCTTTTAAATAATTATAGTAACATTATTAGGGCCTTAAAATAATTATTTGGGCTATTATTATGAGTTATATAAGAGTGTTGTTTAACGCTTATATAATAGTAATAATAGCTAGACTATTAATTAGTCGCGGTTAACGTTAGACTAAACCCTAGTGGTATTGATACTAGGTTTTGTCAAGGGAAAGTTGTTTTGAGAAAACGAAGTGCTGTCCGAGTACCGAGTCACCACCTTTTCAAGTGAGTGCATAGTTACTTTCATCTTACACATAGATATGAAGTATTTTATATAAATTACGTGCTATGTGTGTATATTGTCTGAATACTTGCTGTCTATGCTGGGTGAAAGATTTTTATACATGTTTGAAATGATTTAAACTGTATATGTATTTTATATCTACAAAATGTGTTGGGTAAAACATGGGTAGATGTAATAGTTGATGTGTGACCAAATAAAATAATGAGAGGCCTCGATATTGATGTTATTGATGATCCAGTCATCTAGCGGAGTATAGATGACGACCACGGACTATTCTAGACAGTCCAGTGGAATGCTAGCAGGCTCGCAACCTGTAGGTGTTTATTTGAACTGTGTGCTCACCAGCAGTACTCCATCCGCCACATGGTTGCATTATTTGACATGAATTGCTGAGGAACCCCCAAAGCATGTGTTGTTACACCGATGAAAGTCCTTAGACTAGGTCCCTTGTGTTAGATGTTTTAGGGACGTAAAGTGAGGATAACGGGAATGGGTAATCAGTTTTGATTTGTTTGATAAAGTTAATAAACTTATTTGCTGTAGGTTGAAAACCCTATGTGCTCACCAGGCTCCCAAGCCTGACCCACTCAGTTTCTTGTATTACAGGTAGTGGCGTATGAGCATAGATGTTTGGATGAGAGATAAGGGATTGTAGGCCTGTAAATATGAAATAATGTAGTAAGGCTTATGTAACATACACGTTTTGAAATCGTGTTATGTAATTTGAAAAGTTAATAATATTATGAAATATTATGTGAAATTGAGTGTTGAGCTCTAACAGATAGTTTTTACTAGAAATGAAGTAAAACTATGTTTAGAATCACTCATAAAATATTGGAAGTCTTATGAGATTCCAATTATTTAAAGTTGTAAAGAATCTCGTTAGAAACATTTAGGCGAAAACCTCATCGAAATCCGAGTTATAACGAAGAAGTAGTAAGGCTTATGTAACATACACGTTTTGAAATCGTGTTATGTAATTTGAAAAGTTAATAATATTATGAAATATTATGTGAAATTGAGTGTTGAGCTCTAACAGATAGTTTTTACTAGAAATGAAGTAAAACTATGTTTAGAATCACTCATAAAATATTGGAAGTCTTATGAGATTCCAATTATTTAAAGTTGTAAAGAATCTCGTTAGAAACATTTAGGCGAAAACCTCATCGAAATCCGAGTTATAACGAAGAAGTTATGACCAGTCGAAGATCCGCGACAAAACCGGCACGGCGCCGAATGACGTAAAACGTGAGTTTTTGATAAACTACTTTTTAGCCTTAGTGATCTAAATAAAAGTAGTAGTATTCGTTAAACTGAGAATTTTGATAAAAAGAACGCCAAAATCTGACTTCGTATGAGGAAGTTATGATTTTTCTAAGTTTCAGCTTAGTAGTAAACAGCTAAAAAACTCGAATTTTAGATCGAGTGATTTTTAGCCGACACAACCTAAAGGAGAATTGAAGGTCTCGTCATTAGCAGTACAATGGTAAAAAGTCTGACGAAAACGGACGTCGGATGAAAAAGTTATGAATTTTTAACGGATTTACCAGTCCCGGTCTGTTAAAAATAATAATATTAAAATAAAGTCAAAGTTTTCCGACGAAGTCTAAACGAAAGTTGTAGAGCATAATTTTCCCTACGCGTGCATATAAAGAACGTCAAAAACGGAGCCCGTATGAGAAAGTTATGGATTTTACAAGATTGGGCACAATTTTCGAGAAATTTCGCATGAATAGTGCCAGCCACGTCATCCCTCGCATGCAGCCTCCACGTGTCACCTCCTGATAGGACCGAGGTTCGATGTGTCGCTTTCTGATTGGACCAAGTCCGTGGTCCACTAAGCCTCGGACACCTTCGCATGAGACACACCGCACACACTCCTCGGATGACCCTCGGACCTTCATGGAGCCTGCCCATTGGACTGAAGTTGGGTCCAATCCGAAGCTGCCATCTGCGAGCCAGCTGTCTGAACCGAAGCCCCGCCTCGCCACCTGTCCGAACCGAAGTCTCGCTGTCCGGAGCGTGCCTGCTTGCGAGCCGAGCCACCTAGGCCTCGCATCTGCTACCGCGTGCAGCCTTCTCAGCCCTCGGATTCGAGCCCTCTCACACTATAAATAGCATGCGAACCCTCCCGGGTATTTTTGGATTTTTGTCACTTTTTCACCCCAAATTTCATATTTTGGCTACTTTCACTTCCCTCGAAGCCCCGATATTATTTTTAACACCCGAAACACGCCCCCAAATTCCCGAGAAGCCCGAAAAATTTATCTTTTCGGTTTTGAAGCACAACCTTCGCAAGGCCCGATTTTTCAATAAATCTCCCGGTTTTCAACGAATAAA
Source organism: Lactuca virosa (assembly GCF_052849685.1). Classification (NCBI taxonomy): domain Eukaryota; kingdom Viridiplantae; phylum Streptophyta; class Magnoliopsida; order Asterales; family Asteraceae; genus Lactuca; species Lactuca virosa. The sequence goes on from NC_136430.1 coordinate 127,394,696, forward strand.
GTCATATATAGAGCCGAAATGCTGCACAAATTATTATTTTGACCCCCGGTTATTTCAAGGTGAGTTTAATATATAGGTGTTATGTGTTATATGTGCTATGTGCTTTTCCATGTTATCATCTCGTGTTATTATTTCTGCTATTTTTATAGCAAGGTTGTACCTCTGACCACGAAGTGTATGACATAGGCATCACTTGGGTATTGGTATGAGCCGTTGACCATGAAGTGTATGACATAGGCATCACTTTGGCTTCGACAGTATGCTAAGATAAGGCTGAAAGCCTGAATATTCTAGCAAAATGATATTCCTGAGTATTTTCTGTTATTTTTATTCGTTATTTTTAATGTGATCAGTGATCAGTGAAAGGACTTAGATTCATATTGGTACTGGTATGTAGCCTCTGGCCATGTAGAACATGTCTCCGTAAGAGAATGATTTCTATTCTATGGTATTGGCAAAAGGTTAGCCATGGCTATAAGCCTGAAATCTACCAAAAGGTTAATCCGAAGTTATATGTCTTCTGTGCCATTTGGGCCAAAGCTTTATTGATTGTATATCAAGTATGGAAATTATTACGTCTCATTGATTGATATGGAAAGCTTTTCGCATTATGCCTTTGTTGTTCCTTGTTCCTCCTTGCTTCTGCCATATTAAAGTATATATATGGCATAACATTATATTGTATCTATTATTGAACTCACTAAGCGTTACCGCTTACCCTCTCCATGTTTAACAAATTTGTAGGGAATAAGTAACCAGTATAGTCATATACTGTTGGAAGGTTTAGAATAGCTGTAATATTACTTTTGTATTTCGGTTTATGTTTGTATAAATTTACAATATCCTGGGTAGTTATGTAAAATATTGAAACATAGTCGGTTTGTATCCAATCTTTTGTAATCACTTTATAAATGTAAAATAATGTTTTATAAATATGCATGTAGCATGTTTTGGAGTAACAATTGTTAAGTATGAAAGTTTGGGTCTTTCAGAAATATGAAAGTTTAGAAAGGGATTCTTTCAGTCATGGTATCAGAGCAGTGGTTTAAGTGAACTAAATTCCATGGATTGGTATTTAGACTTAAACTATTGGAAGTTCAATATACGAACTGAATCATTGTAAATATATGGATACAAACCATAGGAAATACTTAAGTGGGGTATTGGGTAGTGATAAACCCTAGTATTCTAATATATTAAGTTACTTCAAATTTTTTAGAGAATTAGTTTATATGAACTAGGAATTTTGAGAATTTCTAGATTTAAACATGGATTGTTAAGTAAAGATGATACGAAATGTATCTAGTATACTTTAGGTTGAATACCTAATGGGGCAAGCACTAGAATATTAAGAGGAGATATGCCTTATATTCTATTAAGTGCTAAATGATAAGTAAATATAGCATGCTTTAGGTTTCATACCTATATTGCTATTATTTGAGAAAGTTTAAGGTCTGTTGTCGACCTTGGTTTAGAAAATTTTATGTTCAAAATTCTAAGAATTTTCGTAATAGAATTTACATGAAACTTTTCAAAGTGATAGAGAGACTTATGATAGTTGACATCGATAAGTTTATAAATAAACGATCGCGGGATATCGTAAAATAATAAATATGAAGTGTTATCGTAAATAGTGTATTAATACCAATAGAGTGGTATTATACATTTAAAGTATGTTTGATATATAATAACATCTTTGGAAGAAAGATGTGCGTTTGAAACACGTTTGGGTGAGATAAATGTGTTGGTACAAATCAATGAAGTTGTTCCATCGTTGTCCAGATTGAAGCAGTGATTGTTTATAGAGTCGGAAGAACCGAAGTTGGTGATAAATACTTCGACAGTATTGAAATTTATGTGGTACAAGATTTAGAAGAATTAAATGAAGATCAAAGGAAAGGCTAATGAAGTTTTCAGACTCAATAGGCCAAGGCCTTGTGATGTAGTATGTAGTTCAAGTAGCAACATTATACAGGATGCTCAGACTTAGTATTTAATAATACTGAGTGATGATTCACTTCTATCACATCCTTATGAAAGTTCCATTGTGTGTTAAGCCGACCTTAACATACATGATTAGAATGGTGAATTAAGTCATTTAGTAATAAAAGGTTAAGTAACTTACTTGTTTAAGTAAGATAGAATGCTTAGTTGAAGAAGCAATACAACCATAGTATCGTATGAGAAGAGATATTGTAGTCAGGAATGACAGAGAACCAAGTTGAAGCTAGTAGAGCTTGCTGAGATACAACTATAATGTGGACTTCTTAGGATAGACTCATATGAAGTAGACTTAGACTTACTTATATACAGGAATAACGATGTCATGGAAGGATAATGAAATGAACAAATGTGCATGGTGCATTACATGAGTTAGAAGATGATGCAAGTATTTGAAAACCGTTTGTCTCCACGATACTAGAGTAAATTCTGGTATAGTGTGTCTTGCAAAGTAGACATTACCCGAGAAAGAATTTATATGAAGAAATGGAAGTAAAATTTCTATCGACCTATGGAAAAGTATTAGGATATATTAAATCAAGCATATGCATGAGAAGAATCTTAGAAGGTGAGTATAGGTAATCCAATATATGTTTGATAGAAACGTGAAAACCCTAGTTGAGTCTAGGATAAATTGTTGTATGTACTTGTTTGAACACACTCAGGTGTGAAAAGTTGCTTTGTGAAAACTTTTGAATGGTAACTTGGAAACTACAAGACAATACTTGGGACGAGTATGAGTAGGTGTGAATAGTAGTAGAGGTCTATACTACTGGAAGCACAGGACTCACGCTTGGATCAGGAAAGGTCACAAGGTTACCAAGAAGCTAGTAAACGATTCCGTTTTATTCATGGGTGTCGTTACCTTCGTTTCGGTAATGGCTAAGAAGATAATTATCGTTCAAATCTTAATGTCATAAAGAGTGGAGTCCGATTAATATAAATCTACAAAGATAAAGTTGATTGGTTTAGAAAGTCATGTATTGAGTAATGACGAAACTTCAGTCAAGAAGGAGACAGTCAAGATGGTCGATAGAAATATAACGATCTTCATTAAAGAATTGAGCAACCATTAACTCGAGATGTTACCTGTTATGAAGGCGATGAAGAATTTAGTTATTCATGGAAGGATTACAGTATGAAATCCGTGATTTAGTAATCAATCGAAATATTATGTCATTTGACAAAATTGATGTGTATGTCCGAAAGCACGAATTAGAGATACGTGGTGCTATTCTTTCTGTTCCGAAGCATCCACGTGTTGATCAAACTCTTTTTGTTTTCTTTATTCCATCAGCTTGATTTATTCGATCTGATTCTAATACAAGAGTTTGGTTCATTATGTGTCTTGTGCGTTATAAAATCAAAGGTCATTAGAATAAGACCATTCAAGTTGTTGTTATAGCAAAAGTAAAGACCTTATCTTGGGTTTAGTCTATAAACCAAGAAGGAGCAGGAGTCTGCAATGAGAATTGAGTTTTAACTCAAAGATTAGGATCGAAGGCCCAATAGAGAATGATGAGCGGGTGCAGGTTTGAGCACCGCTAGTAATTAAGAAGTTTGAAGAGTTTGACAATCGTTTGGCAAACCAAAAGTTAAATATCATACATTTTAGATTACCACAGAGGAAGTAAGTTAGGACTCGAATGTTGTAACTAGTAATTTTCTCGTAAACTTTAGATCTGCTCACATTTGATTGTGATGCCTCAGATTCTTTCGTGCCTTATAAATTCGCACATTCTTTTCAAATTGCTTGTTATGCAATTGTCCAATCATTTCATATAGATAACATAGGAAATATATCATTACTTGCTGATAAAGTCTATAGAAATAGTGTCATAGGAATTGAAAGCTATAATCTTCCTGCTAACCTAATTCCTATCTTCTTTCCCAACTTTGATATTATTCTCGACATGAATCGATTGTCAAAGAACTACGCAGAACTCTTGTGCTACGAAGAGATGATATGCATCCTTATCGAAAGGAAGGATTCTATTTATGTCTACGGTGAAAATAATAAATTTCTTTCTTAAAAACTCGTAAATTTATATCAAAGGGATATTCTACTTATCCGACTTATACAGTTAATACCTTGAAAGAGGAAAAGAAAACTGTGAATGATAGCATTTGGATAATTATTGACCGACTGATTAAGAGTGCATATTTTCTCGCCATACGTACAACGGTTCTATTGTAGAAATACGCACAAGTTTACGTAGACGGAATTGTGGCGAGACATGGTGTGCCACTAAAGATTATTTCCGATCGTGATACTCGCTTCACTTCTCACTTTTGGGCGAGTATGAAAAGTGAATTGGGATCTCGAGTTGCTCCCAACGCAGCTTATCATCCCCAGACAGATGGTTAGATGGAGAGAATAATCCAAACAGTAGAAGATATGCTTCGTGCATGTGTCTCAGAGTTCGGTAGTAACTGTGAACACCATTATTTTGGCATAATGTAGGACAGAAAATCCTTGGTGGTCCTGAAATGATTCAAGACACCACTGATAAGATTCCAATTATACTTAGGGAAAATAAGAATGAGATAAGAGCGAAATATCCTCATTTGTCTAAATCGTTGTGATTTTGGGGACGAAATCCTCAAAAGGAGGAGGTATTTGTAACATACACGTTTTGAAATCGTGTTATGTAATTTGAAAAGTTAATAATATTATGAAATATTATGTGAAATTGAGTGTTGAGCTCTAACAGATAGTTTTTACTAGAAATGAAGTAAAACAATGTTTAGAATCACTCATAAAATATTGGAAGTCTTATGAGATTCCAATTAAAAGCCAAATAGTGAAATTTAGCGAAAATATAAAATTTGAAATAAGTAAAATTTTATTATTTAAATTTGTAAAGAATCTCGTTAGAAACATTTAGGCGAAAACCTCATCGAAATCCGAGTTATAACGAAGAAGTTATGACCAGTCGAAGATCCGCGACAAAACCGGCACGGCGCCGAATGACGTAAAAAGTGAGTTTTTGATAAACTAATTTTTAGCCTTAGTGATCTAAATGAAAGTCGTAGTATTCGTTAAACCGAGAATTTTGATAAAAAGAACGCCAAAATCTGACTTCGCAGTAGACAGCTAAAAAACTCGAATTTTAGATCGAGCGAATTTTAGCCGACACAACCTAAACGAGAATTAAAGGTCTCGTCATTAGCAGTACAACGGTAAAAAGTCTGACGAAAACGGACGTCGGATGAAGAAGTTATGAATTTTTAACGGATTTACTAGTCCCGGTCTGTTAAAAATAATAATATTAAAATAAAGTCAAAAGTTTCCGACGAAGTCTAAACGAAAGTTGTAGAGCATAATTTTCCCTACGCGTGCATATAAAGAACGTCAAAAACGGAGCCCGTATGAGAAAGTTATGGATTTTACAAGATTGGGCACAATTTTCGAGAAATTTCGCATGAATAGTGCCAGCCACGTCATCCCTTGCATGCAGCCTCCACATGTCACCTCCTGATAGGATCGAGGTTCGCTGTGTCGCCTTCTGATTGGACCAAGTCCGCGGTCCACTAAGCCTCGGGCACCTTCGCATGAGACACACCGCACACACTCCTCGGGTGACCCTCGGACCTTCGTGGAGCCTGCCCATTGGACCGAAGTTGGGTCCAATCTGAAGCTGCCATCTGCGAGCCAGCTGTCCAAACCGAAGCTCCGCCTCGCCACCTGTCCGAACCGAAGTCTCGCTGTCCGGCGTGTGCCTGCTTGCGAGCCGAGCCACCTGGGCCTCGCATCTGCTGCCGCGTGTAACCTTCTCAGCCCTCGGATCCGAGCCCTCTCACACTATAAATAGCATGCGAACCCTCCCAGGTATTTTTGGATTTTTGTCACTTTTTCACCCCAAATTTCATATTTTGGCTACTTTCACTTCCCCCGAAGCCCCGATATTATTTTTAATACCCGAAACACGCCCCGAAATTCCCGAGAAGCCCGAAAAATTTATCTTTTCGGTTTTGAAGCTCAACCTTTGCAAGGCCCGGTTTTTCAATAAATCTCCCGGTTTTCAACGAATAAAGTCATATATAGAGCCGAAATGTTGCACAAATTATTATTTTGACCCCCGGTTATTTCAAGGTGAGTTTAATATATAGGAATAATTGTATGTTATGTGTTATATGTGCTATATGCTTTTCCATGTTATCATCTCGTGTTATTATTTCCGCTATATTTATAGCAAGGCTATACCTCTGACCACGAAGTGTATGACATAGGCATCACTTGGGTATTGGTATGAACCGTTGACCATGAAGTGTATGACATAGGCATCACTTTGGCTTCGGCAATATGCTAAGATAAGGCTGAAATCCTGAATATTCTAGCAAAATGATATTCCTGACTATTTTTCGTGTTATTTTTATTCGTTATTTTTAATAGCAAAAGAAATACCTTTGACCATGTGATCAGTGAAAGGACTTAGATTCATATTGGTACTGGTATGTAGCCTCTGGCCATATAGAACATGTCTCCGTAAGAAAATGATTTCTATTCTATGGTATTGGCAAAAGGTTAGACAGGGTTATAAGCCTGAAATCTACCAAAAGGTTAATTCGAAGTTATATGTCTTCTGTGCCATTTGGGCCAAAGCTTTATTGATTGTATATCAAGTATGGAAATTATTACGTCTCATTGATTGATATGGAAAGCTCTTCGCATTATGCCTTTGTTGTTCCTTGTTCCTCCTTGCTTCTGCCATATTAAAGTATATATATGGCATAACGTTATATTGTATCTATTATTGAACTCACTAAGCGTCACCGCTTACCCTCTCCATGTTTAACAAATTTGCAGGGAATAAGTAACCAGTATAGTAATATACTGTTGGAAGGTTTAGAATAGCTGTAATATTACTTTTGTATTTCGGTTTATGTTTGTATAAATTTACAATATCCTGGGTAGTTATGTAAAATATTAAAACATAGTCGGTTTGTATCCAATCTTTTGTAATCACTTTATCAATGTCAAATAATGTTTTATAAATATGCATGTAGCATGTTTTGGAGTAACAATTGTCAAGTATGAAAGTTTGGGTCTTTCAGAAATATGAAAGTTTAGAAAGGAATTCTTTCAGCTTAGATTGTACTGTTTATGCTTTTGATCTATATCGAACATGACATCCCGAGGTTTTTAATGAAATACATTTCTACGGAAATGCTTTGATAAATCTTTATCATATTTTATTTTGGGAACAAATTCCGCAACACTTTTATTTAAAATGTTACTCTGATTTTTAAACAAAGCATAAACAAAATTGGTCTTTTCTGGCCGTGAAAATGGGGATGTCACACTAATGATATAAGCCACCAAAAAATATCATGTAACAAACCAAATTTAAGATTTGTAACGTCACTTAAATCGAGAAAACACTAGAAGTCGGAGATATACCAAGGCTTTAGAAGAGCTCGATGTGAACTTCTCTGTAAAAGCTTTAGAAGAGCTCGATGAGAACTTCTCTCTAAAAGCTACCTTCATATCGCTACCCCAAGCTTCATAAAAAATCTCTAAATTTGAAAAGTCACAATCCAATTTTGAATGGCCATATCAAATTCTCCCCATTTTTATAATAAAAAACGTGATTATAAAACTTTCAAATGGTCATGAGAATGATCTTGAATGGATAAACAAATACTATGCTCCCCCGCGACAAAATGAAATAAACATTGAAGTTTAAAATCCGAAATAGTCGAAAAAATTTGATGATATCGCGAAAAACGACCTTCCGAACCGCCAAGACTTGTTGGAATCCATAATTTTCTGTTCACGAAAAAATATGTGCATTAAAAACCCAAGTATGTTCATCAACCCTTAAATTTGCAAACAAATCTTAATATTGGGCAGAATCTGTCCTTTGCTGAAAGTCAGGGGACATAAATGGAAATTCTGCATCATCTTCCTTTTAACTTGTAATAACTTCAGAAATGGGACGAAAACTATCACTTTGTCAAATTTCTGGGGACCAAGTGTATAAATTTGTAGTCTTCTTCCCCATTTGCCCCTGATAAACGAACACAGCTCACTCCAATCGACTGAAAACCAATTCTAAACATCAAATAACCCCGATCAATCCTTCGTTTCCGAGCAACAGTTCGTTTCCGATTTAGATGTGAGTTACGAATCCGAGCCCAGTCATAATTCCAATTGCGAGGCCGTTCGTTCCGAATGAATGGATAACACATCCGATTGCGAGCCAGCAGTAACTCCGATTCCAAGCACCAGTGAATTCCGAACAACTTCTGGTTGGTGATGAAAGTTACGATTACGAGACCCCTTTCGTTCCGAACACCAAATTTTTGAATTTTATTTGTGACCAGCAATTGCGAACGGAAATGCACAACCATTCCGATTCCGAGTCATACGTCATTATACTTCTAAAATCCAGTTCCGAGACCAAGTATCAATTTAATTCAGAGATTGATTTTAAGAACAGAGATTGGTTTTGAATTTGACTTTGAATATGACTTTTCTGTTTGACAAATCAGATCGAAAACCCATTTTGTTCATCCGTTCGTCAACTGTTCATCATAAGACTTCAAAGATTGCATTCAGCAAACACCAAGTCGATTCTCCATAGATCGATTTCATTCAGAGATCATCAGAAATTTTCAAGTTAAAAAAGAAACAAGTGAAATCAAATCAATTCGATGAAAATTATGATCTTGGATAAAAACCAACAGAAATCGATTGATTTACATACGTCAACAAGCAATAACCTCAGACTAATCGTCGATTGTTAGTTTGGACAAACAAAGAAAAATCGAACTGGATGAATGAAAACACAGAAGAAGCGACGCAAACGGGTTTTTAAAGAAAAGAAAACTTTAGATAGTGGATCACGAACAGTAATGAGCCAAATCTTTAGGCCAAAACAAAAGAAATAAAAACAATTGATTTTGGACTAAACTAACGAACAGATCCAATCAGAAAATACGAACCAAAAAAAAAAAAAAAACGAATCGGATTGAAATAATACGAGATGAACAGTAGAATATCATAAATCTTCATGAACAGTAGAACGAACAAGAACCTTTATTCCAAAACTCCAAAATACCAAAAATCTTCAATAACTTGTGCAGACATCAAATCAATAACCCATACTTCAAAAATCAATTCATCTTCAAAGACCCGCTCTGATATCACTTGTTGGGTCAAAACCCTAACAACAATTTGATGAACATAATGCGGAAAATAAGAACAAATACAATTATGAAGATATGTCGAATGATCAAACGATTTACTCAAGAATATAAGGAATAAATTACACTATAAGAACAGATTAAAGTGAATCTACACTACCTAAGAAACCTCATTATGTTTGGCGGCTACATTTTGCCTCACTCTTAACCCTAATTAAGAATAACACATGACAATATATAGGGAATAAAACAAGTCTTGGGCCTAATAGCCTACACTTCATCAAGGGGACCCATTGTCATAATTCATGGAGTACTTTGAACCCTACACATCTCCTCAATAGAATCACCTCCAAAGGAATGGCCTTCCTCCCCCCACTAATCACGGGCTCTACCTTTCGGAAGATAGGATGCAAATATGAACTTCGGCTCCTCAGGACATAAGCTAGTCCGAAAAGTGTTCATGTTGCCAGCCAACCATCGCCTACTAACAATGGGAACCTTCTTCCTGAAGAACTCAGGAGCCCCACATGCACGAAACTCTCGAGAGGTAAGAGTGCGCGCTCCCACCATAGCCACTACCTCAACATCAAATACACCCAAGCGCTCATCCATCATCTCCATAATACCCTCCTTGATCGTACCAAAGATCATAGGAGCCTGTTACATAATGTCATGGGTAATCTTTTACGAAATAAACTCCAGCATCTGATTATCCAAGAGTCCGAATCCAAAGCTCGAACCCGATCCCTCACCAGGACCTGAATCGCCTCGAGTGACCACCATTATGAAAATAAACTATACAAACTATTAGAAAACACTCGAAGAATCTCACACCCTACAAGTTCCTTACTATCCTCGTGAATTCCATTGTCTCGAGTATGAATTATGTGCTTTCCGTTGTAGGGGCCCAATACTACGTTCCACACCTATCCATACTTTCCTCAAGAACCATCCCGATTCAACTAAGTGACTCCCCTACTACTAGGCATTCTTCATTCCTGTTAAACAACACATATTCCAATATAGCATGCTTCCTAGGTTCCCCTAGGATTCCCTTCTACCACTCATCGCCACCAGCTACAGAAGAAACCTTCACTAACACCTGCTAAATTCCTTACAAATATAATTACATGCAACAGACAATAGATAATTCTTTAACTACAGGCTCTCACACTACAATGGTTAGACACAAACAAGAGCTGCGTAATAGAGTTAAACCTAACCTTCTAAAATTATCTAATTTCTCTAACATGTAACCTAGCATATTCGCGTTATAGTTAACTGGTATTAACAGTGGTTCCTAAAAGCCCAAAGCAAACAACATTCGAGAATCAAGTTCAAACCAGAGAACTGCCTAAATAGGCCATCCTACCATATCATCTGTAATCTATACTTGCATTGTAACAACGTAAATTTCCAAAACAATTTTTCATTTTTAAAACATACTTTTATTCATCAAAACAATATCAAGCAAACTGTATCTACTGACATAATAACAAACTAAACCCAGAATCTCAAAACATAATCTCTATGAGTGTATACGGATCATGCCGGCGCCTTCCCGCGATCCTCGCTAGTACCTGAAACACATAACACAACAACTGTAAGCATAAATGCTTAGTGAGTTCCCCAAGATACCACATACAACACATACGCCTTTCCAGGCCATAACTCTGTAGGATCTTCCGATCCATGTGTCTCAGGGGACTTCCGTCCCGAATCCCGGTAGACCTTCCGGTCCTACCCGTATCGACCTTCCGGTCCGTAACCTCTTGACCTTCCGGTCCATGTCATCTTGACCTTCCGGTCCATACCATACATAACATACATAGCACATACATATCACATAACCGAATATAGCACATACATCTCATAGCATACAAGACCTTCCGGTCACACATAGGTACCCTTCCAGGTACAATATAGTGAGAAGACTCACCTTAATGAAGTCGGATAAACTCTCGTGCTCAACGTCCCGACCTAGCCTCCTCCTATTATTCAAATAACATTCCTGATAAATATTCTCTCATAGCCTGATCTCTACAGATTGGGTAGAAGGCCATTCTACCCCTCTCTGAACTCTCTTGAATCAGTCTTGGCCAAAACCCTAAAGTCAACGAAAGTCAACGGTCAAACTTTGACCCGACTCGTCGAGTGTACAAGGGCGACTCGGCGAGTCCATGCGGGTTCTCTGAATCCTTCTAGCCTCTCTTGGCTCGTCGAGTCATCGTCCCACTCGACGGGTTACACCTGTCACGAATCGCGGGGCAATCCCGACTCGACTCGTCGAGTCCCATTATGGACTCGGCGAGTTGCATCCATGGCAACACTGAAATGACCTTCTGAGGTCAGATCTACTTCTCTAACCTATAGATCTGGCCTTCCCAACCACTATAATCACGTAAAGGTCCGACCTTTACACTCATGCAATGTCCAATAAGCTCCTTTGGGTGAAATAACCTCTAGAATGGCAACCTAGGGTCATATCTCTAATAGAGTAGCAAAAAGCAAGGTAGATAGGACTCTTTGGACCTCTTAAGGTCCAGATCTAAGAAGAACTCTACCTTGGGACCTCACATACTTCGAATCCAAGCCAAAGAAGGCATAAGAAAATCCTAGATTCAAGTAGATCACCAAATACACGAGATTGAGCACAGATTAGTACCTCTAGCAGTCTCTTCTGATCAAATGGGTGATAGATCTGAGCTCCTCAATCTTCCTTGTTTGTCCTCCTTCCTTCTTTCTTGCAAAATCACACTTAGAATGATGAACTAGCCCTCCTCTTGCACTACAAGCTTTCTCTCTGCTCTCTAGGGTTTCTCAGGGGTGCATTGGCCGCAAATGGAGGCCATAAAGGCCTTTAAATAGGGCACAGACCCCGAGAATTAGGGTTTCACTTAACAGCGCGGACTCGCCGAGTCCACACATCGACTCGTCGAGTCCTTCATTAAATCAGACAAGAAATGCGTGCTCCTACTTGGCGAGTCTGAGCGTCTACTCGCCGAGTCCCTCCATAAAACTCAAGATAAATGAACTTTATAGCATACCTGGAAATCCGGATGTTACAATTCTCCCCCACTTAAATTAGATTTCGCCCTCGAAATCGCTCCTCAACCACATAGATAGAAGCCAAACACTCGAAAAGCACCACTGAGAGGTCCTCACACCAAAACGATATCTTTCTTCTTGAATACCTGCATCCGACCAGGAACTCCAAATTTGGAACAAAACCGACCCCTCTGTCGCTAAAATACCCCTTTCTGACCTTCCCAGAATCTGGAAACTCTAGTGGCCTGGCCTGCCACCAAACCCTCCACTCACGCTATCACCATGATATTCGCTCTTTGAACATCAAACCCTGATAACTCACTATTCCTCTGATTCTCACAAAACAAAATCCGACAATCGGCTAGCGATCGCTCATACCAACGTACCAAAACAGTCCGAATCACGCCCCTAGGAACGAAAGGGTTTACATCCCACCAGGGCTCACCCACTGAACTACTAACAGAATCCATCCGAACAATAAACTTTCAACATCCTGTTCTCTGACACAAGAGAATCATGCTCGCTCAGAAGTCCTCAGACATCTAAAATCATAAGCCTCGGCTGCATCCCTCGTTTCCCTTTTTAACACTGAGTACCAGATCTGATCTCGACCCAACAGTTGAACCTCCAGGGTCATCCGTTGCATTACCCCAACTGTCTCCATGGTTTCCTTCTTACTACAACCACATCGGCCCAAGGTGACAGACGAATAACGAAGTTCGCTTAACCCTAAGCGAATGCCACCTCCCCAACTGGAGATCGACTCAACCCCGACCCCTGTCATCTGTTACTCATCGATCCATGCAACTTGCGGTACCTCCCGTACCCGAGTACTGACCCATACAGGTCTAAGACATCAGATGACAAACAATACTCCTCAACATGGAACCCACCTCAGAGTCCAGAATCTCATCTCACCTATTCAACGCACCACCATAGCCAAACTCAACTCGAGGGTTTGGTCCGTCCCAGAGTTGGAACCACTCGTCCCAACGAAGCACTCAACTCAGAACTCATTTCCCGCAACTCATGCGTACCTCACTTATCCCATTCTTTCGGATTGCAATGACCACACCTTACTCAGAACATAATGATCCCCTAACATTGAGGAGACCCCGATCTCGCCCCTGGTCCGACCACCAGGTTTCCAAAAACTCACCAATCAGGGCCACCCCATGCCTAAAACTCTCTGCGCCATGCTCTGATCAAAGAGTACTTTACCATAGCAACTTCTCGCTAACTAGTGTGTACTACGTCTTCCCGTAGCACCACCTCGACCTCTCACTGACCGGTGAGTACTACGGTTTCCCGCAGTATCACCACAACCTCTAACTGACTGGTGAGTACTACGGCTTCCCGCAGTATCACCACAACCTTTCACTAGTGAGTACTACGGCTTCCCATAGCATCACAACAACCTCTGACTAGTGAGTACTACGGCTTCCCGTAGCATCACAACAACCTCTGACTAGTGAGTACTACGGCTTCCCGTAGCATCACAACAACCTCTGACTAGTGAGTACTACGGCTTCCCGTAGCATCACAACAACCTCTGACTAGTGAGTACTACGGCTTCCCGTAGCATCACAACAACCTCTGACTAGTGAGTACTACGGCTTCCCGTAGCATCACAACAACCTCTGACCAGTGAGTACTACGGCTTCCCGTAGCATCACAACAACCTCTGACTAGTGAGTACTACGGCTTCCCGTAGCATCACAACAACCTCTGACTAGTGAGTACTACGGCTTCCCGTAGCATCACAACAACCTCTGACTAGTGAGTACTACGGCTTACCGTAGCATCACAACAACCTCTGACTAGTGAGTACTACGACTTCCTGTAGCATCACAACAACCTCTGACTAGCTCACAATCCGCGGGTCAAACATAGATAGGTGCATGCACTTACCCAAATTATGCATCACTATGTCTAGCGGCAATCATCATAACAAAACACCCTCCTCTGCTGCAATCCCTATTCTCGGACACTCTCACTTGCTGTCATTAACCGAAAGGGCTCTCACCGGAATCATTGATACTTGACCCACCACTTGCCGTCTCCACTCAAGACTCAAAATTATCCGAAATTCAATGCATTAAATTCGGATACCTCGATACACCACATGGGACCTCACGACGTCTCGTCTCATCCACTGATCTTCCTGTTCCACAACCTGGAATTGGTTGTCTAATCAACTTCTGCCCTTTCCAAGCTGAATAACAGCCCCATCGTTTAACCAGAATTTCTCAACCGCCGAACTCACCCTACGAGCCAACCATCTCGAATTCACCATTATGACCTTGAAGAATTCCCGTTCACCCCAAGGTCTCCGATCAACGGCCACTTGCCGTGGAGCCACTCATCCTTTTCAAACATAACACATGCATCATCTCGCTCTGCACCTCGTCTCAATCACCAACAACCGTGGGCTTATGAGTTCGCACTGCCGATCTCTCCGTATCCAGATCTCTAACCGTTCTCGATCGAATCTCTAATCCCTTCAATAAAATACCCGGTTCTCCCCCACTTAGGGTTCGAACCAACCCCAATCGGTGCACCAGCAATCTATCCCACAGACTATTTCCACCGTTAACATCGCACCGACTCCTGGAAGGTGCTACACAACGCTCAATGATCTCCTGACAGAGATCGAGCAACTCCAATGCCTCGAAACTCAGATGAAATCCTCAGAACTTCCTACCATGACTGCCTTTAGTCATTCAGAATCTCACACCATTCCATCACCGGACCTCCCCAACTGTCCGGTATTAACCCTGACTCTTAGTCTGGAAGTAATGATCTACCGTACTCCTTATCATCGACTCCTCAACCAACGTTCCATCGCGTCACTTATCATAAGAGCAGAACCCATATTTCCACTCTTAATACCTATCAAAGACAATAAGGGCCACCGCCCTGATATACTCTTCTTGATCGTCCGACGTTGCAGCTAACACATGCCCTACTATACTCAATTAGGGTGTATCCTGGTCCTTGACCATCTCAGTCCCCACTGACGACCTGTTCAAGCTATACCTTTACCTGGCGGCAGACCTACTGCCATATACTCTGGTTGGAGATCACCATCCGTGTAATCCCACAGAGCTCACCCCCAAACTCAAAAACCGAAATCTCATCACCTCTTACGTCTCCCATAGGAAACGGAAATAGCACCACTCGGGTCACAAAAAGTGACCTCTCCACTATCGGTCGGTCGCCCAGCCCAGACCATATTCTCCCATAATGCACCATCCCTACTCATCCATGAGTCTTGCGACTCCAACTGGCATATCACCCACAATCCCTCGGAGCTCACTCGATTTCCCTTTTCAAGGGATGCTCGACTAAAACTTGTTCATCAAGGCCTTCTGGCCCCATACTCATTCACCACTGATCTCAGTCTAGACAATCCCCACGGAATAATCGGTAAAAACTCGAAATACTAACCGCCACATGTCATGGTACTCAAACCGCGTGGCCACCTCTCGATCTGCTATGAATCATGGTACCTACACCATGTTATCTCCTCTTTAATTTTCTATGAATCATGGTACTCGAACCATGTTCCCTCTTCTCATTCCACCTCACATCATGGCACTCAAACCATGACATCACCTCTCGACCTGCTACAACTCATGGTACTCGAACCATGACGCCACTTCTCAATCCGTTACTTATCATGGTACTCGAACCATGACATCACTTCTCAATCCGCTACTTATCATGGTACTCGAACCATGTCATCACTTCTCAATCCGCTACTTTATCATGGTACTCGAACCATGACATCACTTCTCAATCCGCTACTTGTAATCCTCCGGATTAGCCTTCCGGATCGCCGCGGTCATCTCGTCATGAATCATACGGCGAATCTCATCATCGCTAACACCGTTGCTCTTCGGTGTGTGTGGTGTACCAACCATGATGTCTCTAAAACACAACACAAAGATACTAGAGACTCGATCGAGTATCTTCGCACTCGATCACCCAACCCTACTTGTTCCTTGGTACCCTAAGGATTTTTACTTGGACTGCTCACTGATCCGGTGTTTTCAGTAGTACGGGCCCAATACTACCTTCCACACCGCATCAGCATTCATTCCAAGTCCTCATCCTAGGATCCCAGATCACAAGTACTCTACATTTCGCTAAGCATAGGCTACCCTTCGGTAGACTTCTCATAAGCTCCTCACTGCTACCAACTCCCTCTCGAAGCATCTCAAAGCAGCAGTAATCTCCTAGGCTAAGGCATCACAAATCAGGCCACTCTAGTCCTAATATGAATACCTAGCCTACTCTAGCATGCATAACATATCATATCATATCTCGTAACACATAATGTAAGGGTATTTTGGGAAATCACCGTTCGGGCGCTGGCTGATCATACACACTGCTTCCTTCTGCCTTTCTCAAAATCTTTTACTCTCTTAGAAAAATTGTTTATCTTATGAAAAACTTTCTCAAATCCTCAGTTTGAGTTCAGATTCATCCGAAGATGCACCCGAATCCCTCAAACCAAGGCTCTGATACCAACTTGTAACAACGTAAATTTCCAAAACAATTTTTCATTTTTAAAACATACTTTTATTCATCAAAACAATATCAAGAAAACTGTATCTACTGACATAATAACAAACTAAACCCAGAATCTCAAAACATAATCTCTATGAGTGTGTACGGATCATGCTGGCGCCTTACCGCGATCCTCGCTAGTACTTGAAACAGATAACACAACAACTGTAAGCATAAATGCTTAGTGAGTTCCCCAAGATACCACATACAACACATACGCCTTTCCAGGCCATAACTCTATAGGATCTTCCGATCCATGTGTCTCAGGGGACTTCCGTCCCGAATCCCGGTAGACCTTCCGGTCCTACCCGTATCGACCTTCCGGTCCGTAACCTCTTGACCTTCCGGTCCATGTCATCTTGACCTTCCGGTCCATATCATCTTGACCTTCCGGTCCATACCATACATAACATACATAGCACATACATATCACATAACCGCATATAGCACATACATCTCATAGCATACAAGACCTTTCGGTCACACATAGGTACCCTTCCAGGTACAATATAGTGAGAAGACTCACCTTAATGAAGTCGGATAAACTCTCGTGCTCAACGTCCCGACCTAGCCTCCTCCTATTATTCAAATAACATTCCTGATAAATATTCTCTCATAGCCTGATCTCTACAGATTGGGTAGAAGGCCATTCTACCCCTCTCTGAACTCTCTTGAATCAGTCTTGGCCAGAACCCTAAAGTCAATGAAAGTCAACGGTCAAACTTTGACCCGACTCGTCGAGTGCACAAGGGCGACTCGGCGAGTCCATGCGGGTTCTCTGAATCCTTCTAGCCTCTCTTGGCTCGTCGAGTCATCGTCCCACTCGACGGGTTACACCTGTCACGAATCGCGGGGCAACCCCGACTCGACTCGTCGAGTCCCATTATGGACTCGGCGAGTTGCATCCATGGCAACACTGAAATGACCTTCTGAGGTCAGATCTACTTCTCTAACCTATAGATATGGCCTTCCCAACCACTATAATCACGTAAAGGTCCGACCTTTACACTCATGCAATGTCCAATAAGCTCCTTTGGGTGAAATAACCTCTAGAATGGCAACCTAGGGTCATATCTCTAATAGAGTAGCAAAAAGCAAGGTAGATAGGACTCTCTGGACCTCTTAAGGTCCAGATCTAAGAAGAACTCCACCTTGGGACCTCACATACTTCGAATCCAAGCCAAAGAAGGCATAAGAAAACCCTAGATTCAAGTAGATCACCAAATACACGAGATTAAGCACAGATTAGTACCTCTAGCAGTCTCTTCTAATCAAATGGGTGATAGATCTGAGCTCCTCAATCTTCCTTGTTTGTCCTCCTTCCTTCTTTCTTGCAAAATCACACTTAGAATGATGAATTAGCCCTCCTCTTGCACTACAAGCTTTCTCTCTGCTCTCTAGGGTTTCTCAGGGGTGCATTGGCCGCAAACGGAGGCCATAAAGGCCTTTAAATAGGGCACAGGCCCCGAGAATTAGGGTTTCACTTAACAGCGCGGACTCGCCGAGTCCACGCATCGACTCGTCGAGTCCTTCATTAAATCAGACAAGAAATGCGTGCTCCTAGTTGGCGAGTCTGAGCGTCTACTCGCCGAGTCCCTCCATAAAACTCAAGATAAATGAACTTTATAGCATACTTGGAAATCCGGATGTTACAAGCATGCAGTTCTAGAGGCTCACATAGTAGGCATAGAGAGGCATCTCTCCTAACATACTATTCTGACCAGATCCTGAGCCCTAATCTAGCATGATATATATATATATTCACATATTGAATCAAATAAACATGTATGGGTATTTTGGGAAACACTAACTTGAGCTCGGCTGATTACACGCATCACACCCATTTTTAAAAAATTCCTTTAGAATATCTTTTTTTTTACCAATTCCTCAGTTTGAGTTCAAACACACCCGGGAGTGTATCCGAATCCCTCAAACCAAGGCTCTAATATCAACTTGACACATCCTAAAATTACTAGGTAAAATTTTTGTTTTTAATTCAACCATACATTTCAAAAACCATCAAAGTATGTCAACATAGAAAAATAGTTATCAGAGTATAATCCAAATCACAAAATGCAGAACATGGGTGGATGTTGTACAATCATGACAGACCCTTCCCTTTAGAACCAGAGGTACCTGAAACCATAAACATAAATTGTAAGCAAAAATCTTAGTGAGTTCCCCAAGATACCACATACCATACATATAATGGGCCCTGCCCAGCACAAATCTATCAATAACATGTGATGGGCCCTGCCCAACACATTCCTCAGGCCCCGCCCGATATACATACAAACACATATAATACATGCAATAGTTACACAAATAGCTAGTATACTATAAACATAAATTAATTGGCTGACAGCGGTGCCTTCAACCTACAAAATATTGTAAGGAGACTCACCTCAATCTGCAGGTAAACAAGTCACACACTCAAGCTGTTGCTACAAAGACTCTTCACACTAAACGCATCCAAAAAGCACCCTAATTAATAATTAGGGTAATAACCCATAACTAAGGTCAAAAACATAATCTCTTTTACTAAGGGTAAAAGACCATTCTACCCTTTCCAAAGTAGACCCAACAAAGCATGGTCTAAAACCCAAAATGGTCTAAGGCCCAAAAATAGCCCCAAATGCATTTCTGCGAGTACACCCTATGTACTCCTGCATTACACCATGCATACTCGGTGTCCACAGAAAGGCATATGGGGCCAAATCATTAATCCATGCGTACATAGAGGTTACCCCCAGCGTAACCCTCTGTTGTCCTAAATCACTTTTAAGCTCTTAATACCTAAAGTCCAAACGTCTAAATCTCAGATCTAAATCTTGGGAAGGTCTTAACTGATATATTTGACAACATTAAGCGTGTGCATGGATTAACAGAGCCCAAAACCAAACCCTAAGTCCATAACACTCTTTAATAATCTCAAACTCTTGTATGAGTGAGAAATAGCAACAAAAACTTCATTTTTTTAAACACGATCCTGAAAAACAACATAAAGTGACAAACTTGAGCTCTGGAGTAGCTTTTACTCATAAGAACCAAACCATGGGACCATAAGTTATGCAAACTAAACCCTAGCCAAGATCTAACCTAAAGATACATAAATATGTGAGCTTTTACCTCCAGACGTTTGTAAATGAAGAGAAAACTTTGGATCTACAAGCTCCAAGCCCACTAATCACCAATAATGAACTCCTTATTCTTCCATTATACACCAAGAACAGTCTAAAGGGCCCAAACAAAGTTACAAGGGGGAGAGTTTGGAAATGACAGAATAAGGGAGTTGTTTTGATATGTCTCCGGCTTAGCTCCGTCTCTTTAGGGGATGGAAATGAAGGGCTTGAGAATCATAGCAAAGGAAACAAGATCGTCAGTCGTCCGAGAGGCGATCCCGGAACGAAGCTCCAACGATCAAGTCAATTCATTTGTTTGGAGAGAAGGTGAAAAGTGTTAGGTAAGAGTATCAGGGTTTTTTCTTGCAATCCATTCTCTTGGAGGAGAAGGGACCTTTTTGTACATGTGGTCGAGGGGACGGATCCCCGATAGTATCTTTTACCTTCTCAGGCTTGGCAGGGATAAACAACTTTTGATTGGTAGATCGTGCTCCGCTAGTGGTCGTTTGCCATTGGTGCAAGTTTGCCAGGTGCCACATTCTGAGCGTTGCACCTATCGCTCTGAGAGGTAATTGGTACTATTTTTTCTTGACACTGGCTTTGGCACTTGGGCGCCAAGGAATTAATATGGAATCATGATAGCGAGGACCCAACCTTAGGCATACGCTGTTCTTTGCCCAAACTATCTATCATACTAACGGTTCCACTATATTTGACGTATTCCTAGTGGGATACGTTAACTTGAGTGGAGGCTGAAGGTAAGGAAGGTTTCAAGGGCATAAGGTCCTTTAAATAAGGTCCAAACTCAAAAATTTTGAATTTGGGATCTACGTGAGTACGCCCTGCGTACCACTTGAGTACGACCTATGTAATCAAAAGAACCTTGCCACCTTTTAATGACTTACGCTAGGTGTACTTATGCAGTACACCCCATGTAAGGACCAAAATTGCCAACATTTTATATTTTAATCCATAATTGAAAAAAATACTTGGGAACACAGTTGTTACACTAGGATCCAATATTTAGTTGAGTATTCAACTGTACAAAGAAGGTAATTTCTTTCAAAACCTGATGCAATATTCATCTCATTCATACTTTTATCCGAGAGGCTTTAGATATTGATTCTTGAATTGACCCTTTTCTTTGTAGTTCAAACAGGTGATTTGTTTCCTATTTCTGGATACATCTCTCTTCCTCAACTTTGATCTTCCTCTACACTACCCCCTCTATTAGACTTCCTTCCTATGTCTTTAATACTTAGCAGAATGTTGGAAGATTCTCCAACACTTTATCTGTACATATCCTAACTAAGAATTAAGTCACAAATGCTTTCAACTGCTAGCTTATCACCACCAACACTTTGTCTGTACATATCCTAACTAAGAATTAAGTCACAAATGCTTTCAACTGCTAGCTTATCACCACCAGCTAAGCTGTTGACTTATGTGACTGAGACAGACCAACTTACAGGCATATATGATAATAGTAATTGTGCTATGACTTCATCCTCAAATCTAATATCAACCAAATTCAACCTTGAGATAATTTAATTAAATTCATTTAAATGATTAGTCACATAGCCACTCTCCTTCATCTTCATATTTACCAACTACCGAATCTCGTGAACAGCGTTTGCTACAGAAGGTTTTTCACACATGTTAGATAGTGCACTGATCAACCCATGAGTGGTTTTGACATTGAAAATAGCATAATATACATTATTTTCCAAGGATAACCTCTCCACACCAAGTACCTACCGATCTAACATATCCTAATCCTTATACTTCATTACTTCAAGTTTCTTTCTGTGCAATGGTTCATGTAACTTCTATTGGTAGAGATAGTTTTAGATTTGCATTGACCAGAAAATGAAATCATGATTATTAAACTTCTTAATCTTAACATGCCAATCTTCATCCATAGCTTTGATACAAGTTTGTTGGGAAAACAACAAAACAATTTAAGCACTTCAGATAAATAATAAATGAACATCGATAAAATTGTAGAGTAAAACTTCTAAAAATGAAATCAAAATTGAAAAGAGTAGTTAATGTGGTTCGATCAAAGTGACTTATGTCCACGGGCGAACAAGATAGAGAAGATTTTATTAAACATTCAAGAACTATTGCAATCACTCAATGTTGCAGCTCACTTGAGCTAGCAAAACAAAAGAATCACTCTTAATGGTGAAACAAGAGAAGATTTTATAAATTGCTCCAAAGGGTCTGCTCTCACAATGATTTCTATCTTGAAAGTACTCACGAAAAATTAGCCACATATAATGGTGAGAATATGAGTTTATTTATAGGTAAGCACGGGAAACTCTAATTTTGATGGGCCATACTCATCTATAATTAGCCTGCAAAGGGGATGCCCTAATTAGTAACCAATCACATGATGCCGTCTAGGTGATTATAAAACCTTCAACCTTGTAAGGTAACACTTGACCACCAAGAGTACATATGCTCACCAAGAGCACCTTTTGGACATCTAGAGCACCTTTTAATCACCAAGTGCACCTTCTGATCACCAAGAGCACCTTTAGACCTCAATAGAACCTTTTGATCACCAGGATCACCTTTAGATCACCAAGAGCACATTTGCTCACTAAGGGCGCCTTTTGATCAAATGGAGCACCTTTATATCACTAACAACACATTTTCTCACCAAGAGAACCTTGTTGAGGTATGATGGATCTAAAAGGCCACAAAGGTGCACAACAAAAGTAATAAAAAAATAACCTCATAAGCCAAAATGGATCCATGTTCAATAAGATCTATTGCAACTAAAAATAAATAGAAATGAACAAAAGTAAACATACCCTTAATGTTATGAGAGATTGCTAAGAGCCCAACATAGAACCCCTCTTTCGTAGTCGTTAGGGTTATGTATGGGGCGATTTGGTTCGATTATTGGTCAAAACCGAACTATAACCATTACAATCGATTAATGTATTTCGATAACAATTATGTAGCAGTTAAAATTGGTTTTGGTTAACGATTTTAGTTAGTTAATAGTTGTGGTTAATGGTCAATATCGGTTAACCAAAATGGTCCAAGATGACATAAAAATAAAAATATTTTTATATAAAATTTGAAAAACACAAAATCTATCGTTATAAAAAGTGAATGCTTATATATATATATATATATATATATATATATATATATATATATATATATATATATATATATAATTGTATTGATAGAACATTACTTATCCTATCTAACTTCAAATAATTACCCTTTAAATTTTTAATTCCTAATATAATTACATACTATATATTTAATAATTAATATTATTGGTTCGGTTCAGTTTATAATGGCTCGGTTTTAGATTAAAATCATAACCAAACCATATGTATTCGGTTAATTAAAATTAGAAACCGAAACATATCTTTTAGTAATGGTTCGATTATATCGGTTAATTTGGTTATGGTTCGGTTTTTCGGTTAATATATTCACCCCTAGTAGTCGCACCAAAGGAACAAATCAGAAACTTCTATCTTCACCCAAACAAGTTAACACAATGATAGTGTGTATCGGATTTTGGACACGTCGCGTCCATCATATCATAAAATCCTAGGGTTCCGATAATGAGGAGAGTTTGTCGAATTTTAGGGTTTGTCTAGTGAAAAACACATTATCAAATTTTGCCAAGGACCCCTCTATTTATAGGGAAGGGTTTTCCAACTCTTAGGGATAATTATTTTGTCAACAAGTAATTATCCTAAGCCTGGTAATTATCCTAAGCTTGGTAATTATCCTAAAAGAGTTTACTTTAAATATTTACACTTTAAACCCCTTAAGTCTACAAGTTTTTTATTAATTAATTAAACCTTTAATTAGTTAAGAAACTGGAGCCTAATAATGTTCCCGTGTCATTAGTTTCTAATATATGTCCTTGCGTGTCACACCCCAAAACCGGAACAGCGGAAATGTTCGGGGGTGGAGGACGTCATGTTTAGAATCACAAGTCATGCATCATAGTAATCAAAGTAATATACAACCATTTCATTAGAAAGAAAGTGTTTAAAAAGTATGTGGTTCACATAACATAGACTAGAAAGTAAATAACAAAAAGACACGAAGCTATTATGCTCTATCTTATGAATCCCAGAGCGTGTACCTGTCTACTGGTCTCCTGAGAATACAAGTTATTTTGAAAGAGTAGATCAGCATTTAAGCTGGTGAGTTCATAAGATTTTAGTGATGTAAGTAAGTTGTAAGAAAGTTGTAAGTTCTTTTAGAAAAGTTCGTTTGTTCCTCCAGAAAATCCTATATTTCCTGCTTTGATGAAAGATAAGTAAAAATGACTCTACAATCCTTTCTATGAGTACTAAATGGATACAAGTTATATAAAACTCAGAGTAAACAAACAATCGGTTGTGATAAGCCCACAACCAAACAAGGAACAAGAAATGAGACGGAAGGCTCACATCCCATTGTTTGTTAGATCATCGTTGTATATAACCCTGGCGTATTCACTTGGTACTCACGGAGTTAACTGTAATAGTTCCTTTATATTTGATGAAAATATTATTTAAGAAAACCCTTATTTCTTTTAGTAAAAATGGTAACCACATCGGTCCTTCTATAATCACTTAGTTTATACTAGCTATATATAATCTAATATCGAACAGATAGTTAATTGTGTGAATCTGCCCTAAGCCCACAACCAAACAAGGAACAGGAAGTGAGGCAGAAAGCACACATCCAACTACCTATCGGGTCTTAATTATATATAACTCTGATGTATAAACTAAGGTATTATAGAATTAACCACCTAAGGTCCTTTAAGTTTATACTGGTTTAATAAAATGGATTAAACCCTTTACTGGTAAGTTTCTAGTTTTGTCTACCAAAAGTTCTATTTAAAAAGTATGTTTTGTACTAGAAAATAGTGCATTGAATTAATGTCCTGTGACCTGGCCCATACCTGGTACCCTTTATGATTACTTGGTGTATACGGAACATATATATAGCTAAGATCGGATAGATAGTAGGCTGGGTGAATCTGCTCTAAGCCCACAACCAAACAAGGAACAGGAAATGAAGCGGAAAGCACACATCCTACTACCTGTCGGATCCGATTAATATATATTCCTGATGTATAAACTAAAGGAATCATAAAGTTAGCATTATAGGCCCCTTTCTACTGAATGTACTAGACTCGACTGTTCTGGTTGTAGTTTGAAAAGATGTAAGTTTTCCCTAGTTTATAACTATCTTAACTCGAAAATAGTTTGCATTAACTTTCAAGTGGAACTGTCACAATATGAAAGTAATGGGAACAATGTAAGTACATAGTTGTCCTTTGAATTGACATCCTGACATACTGATTACCTTAAAACATGTTTGTTTTATTAAGGTCATAACGTGATGGATAGTACCCATACTATACGCTCTCCCTACAAGAGATTCTGGGGACCAAACGCGACTTCCGCAAACATATTGCTTGGCCGTGTAAATTCACATTAAAGTTATATGATCATGTATACCCAATTTACTATCACCTTTTGTTTAGAACAATGAGTTAGTGATTATTGGTATAATTAGATCCTGTATTGTTCTTCTGCTATAGCATTTAGTATGTTCTTTCTGTTATAGTATCTTAGTATGTTCCTCCCTGTTTCTCTTTATAGTATGTTCTCTATGTTATCGTACATTGTATCTACCTCCCTGTTTCTCTTTATAGTATGTTCTAGCATCTAGTATGAACTGAAACCCTAAACTATACCTATTATAGTTTACTAGTATGTTTACTTGAACTGTTATTGAAAAGACTCATTTATCTACTAAGTTATGATTGTACTTTAAAAACGGAGTTTTATAAACTGTAAAGTAACATAACTTAAAAAGAGTTTTTGAAATGTTTTGATCACTTATAAAAGACATAAGTAATCTTTTGAAAGATGTTTATAACAAACATTTACACAATTATCATTGTGTTCAACTTGTATTCCCCCCCCCCCCTTAAAAGCATTTAAAAAAGTTTAAAAGATTGATTACAGGGGTATGAACTCACCTTATGTGGGTGATTCATTCGAATATGCGCGTAATGATGAGAAGTTCCACGAATGAAGTCCCTGTTGGATTAGTGTCTAAGTCCATAACTATTTTGGTATGTACTTGACCCGATTGTGAGCATGGTCCTTTTGGGTTGCCTTCACACGGGTGACTAGACAGGATGACAGTTGAGGAGAGAGGTTGATTAGGGCATAAATATGATTTATTTATTATATTATATGATTAATATAATAATTTGGAATCATATTATTAATTAGTATTTAATCAGAAATTAATTAGGAATTAATTTCGGGATTAAAGGAATTAATTAAAAGTACAGGGGTTGTTTTGTAATTATTTGATAGTTGAGACTTTGGGCTATTGGATCACCTTATTAAGGCTTGAACGAAAATCCTAGAAGGATCTAGGAGTTTTCGTCCAAGGGCTTAAGGAAAGGAGTCCATGGACTTGCTTAGGCCCTAAGCTAAGGGATTAGGGTTTCCACCTTGAAACCCTAGCTAGCCTCAAGTATAAATAGCACCCTAAGGCACTAGAATTCGACGACTCCTTGGGAAAACCCTAAAAGGGACGAATTTTAGAGCAAGATACCCTTCTCTTCTCTCTCCCATATTCATCCTTTCACCTAGTGTGTTTGTGAGCCATTAGAGGTACTACACTTGTGGTACTTGCTTTCAAGAGCTAAGGAAACTCAAGGAACTAGTTGTTATTACTACATAACAACAAAAGGTATGTATTTTATTCTCCTATGTCAATTTCGAAAATAGTAGATGCATGCTAGGGTTTTTTTTGTGTTCATAAAGTTTTATAACTAATAGTGATAACATAGATCCAACTCTAGGGTTGCATGCACACATAGGATTGTTTGTATAAAACCTATCAGTGGTATCAGAGCCTTAGGTTTTTGTTTTCAATTAGATTTGATACAAATGTATGAATATGACAATTAGGGTTTATGGCTAATAAACCCTGGAGGCTTGATTTTCGAAATTAGGGTTTCTAAACCCTAGATTTCAAAATTTTGGTAAGGTTTCCTAAACGCTTTTCTTTGGCCCCAAGATTTCGATTTTAGGGTTGTCTAACCCTAGAATTTCGAAATTTGCCTTGTCCCCTAGATAGGATTCCCAAATTTTAGGGATTTGGATAATGTCATATCTTGTAATTATCCTTGATTCCTTAAATAGATAATTAAAGATCTTATGGATTATCTCATTCCATAAATTTTCAAATCTTAGGGGATATGAGATTAGATTAAATTAATTGTCTAATTTAATAGATAATCCTACAAGATTTAATAATTTTAAATTAATTGTTTAATTTTGGATAATGATTAAATCAATATTTTTTAATATTTAAGAGTTTAAAATTAAAAAGTTTTAATTTTTCGAAAAAGTTAAATATGATTAAAACCCTAGTATTTTGAAAAGTTCAAATTACACCCTTATGGTTTTATTAATTAATTAAAGTGTATAATTAAAAGAGAGTTAATAATTCCATAAAGTTTTGGTTTAAATTTAATTAAATTAAAAGTATAATTTATTAAATTAGACCACCTAGTATTTTAAAAATATAAAATACACCCTATACTATATATAACATTAAAAGTCTAATATTATATATATGTATGAGTAAACAGTCAGTCTTACCGTTAGTAGGCCTCATTCACGAAGCTGGTCTATAAGGGGTGTTTAAGGAAATTGCCTATAAAATGGCGATTGAATGGGTATCCACTCTTACCCACCGCACTCTTGACTAGTGGAGGGTCGTTAGCCGAACGGGTAGGATAGGACGAAACCTTGCATTATAAGTATAATGAAGTACAAAGTAACTACATGCTTTTACAAATTCCCAAATTCTAGTTACTTTAGGCAAAATGTGAAATTGTATGCTAATCCATGGAATTACACTTCGTACCCTTGTCAAACGTTAGTGGAGCGTGTGTGGTTAACTGACACACTAATTTGGGGTTGACATTGGTGGCGAAGGGTGGCTCGATGTTTATCATAGATCAATGGAGCGTGTGTGGCTAACCGGCACATTGATTAGGTGATAGTAGCATTGAGTGCACCACGTGATTCGTATGGTTATTCACACCTTGTTTGTGATCCTCGGCATCCCAGTCACAAATATGAAGGGCATAATCGAGATTAAACATGCCATTGAAAGGTTCAATGAATCTCAAAAAGATCTAGGAGTTTCAATTCATTTAAAACTTAAACTTCATTTTTCGTTTTTCATGGTGGAAATTGGTAAATCGTCATTTACCTACCATCAAATATTCTGCAACTAGATTACGGCATCCCTCTTCTAGGTTGTAGAGTATTGTGTTGGATCCTAGCCTTAATATCTTATTTGGGTGTTTTATTAAGGACTCAATCAACTTAACTTGAATTTTCTCCCGTTTTGTAGATGTCTAGTTCTGACAATCATGGTCTTCCCAAATCTCATGGAACAAGCTTTCCAAATGAAGATGATGTTCCACGATATGATCGAGGAACAAGAGATCATGCTTCACTTCCTCCACCTCCTCCAATTATTCTCCCTAACCCACAAGTTCGAAGGCTTGAAAAGTTCAAGCTCACTCAAGCCCTTTTGGCAAGTAAACACGAAGATGGGA
Organism: Lactuca virosa; assembly: GCF_052849685.1. Lineage (NCBI taxonomy): Eukaryota > Viridiplantae > Streptophyta > Magnoliopsida > Asterales > Asteraceae > Lactuca > Lactuca virosa. The sequence continues at coordinate 127,423,238 of NC_136430.1, forward strand.
AACCTATGTGTGCACACGTCTTAGAGATAAAGTCGCACATTGACAGGTTAAGAATGTTGGGTGTCGAGATTTCAGGTGAGTTGACTGTTGACTGGGTTCTTCAGTCACTTCCTGAATCGTATAGTGAGTTCGTTAGAGAGTACTATATGATGTAACACGACGTGACCCTAATTGATCTCACATATTTGCTTATAGCTGCTGAATCAGCAATGATTTGGAGTGCTGGTCAAGCGAATTTGTCTGATGAATCAAACTCCCAAGCTTCAATGGACACTGGCAACATTGGAAGTCCAGAAAGGACTAAGTATGAGATTGTCCCATGTAATGTGCCAAAGGAGTCCATTTGCTTTTATTGCCAAGAGAAGGGGCATTGGAGACGAAGTTGCCCTATTTACCTGAGAGATCTAAGAGATGGGAGAGTCAAGACGTATGGCTCTACTTCAGGTAAACTCCACTATCTAACTCTTTTAAGTTCCTATTCTAGATTCTTAATACATGATGTGATAAGATTACATTTTGATGTTTTGTAGGATCGAAGAAAAGAAAGAAAGGTTAAGGAAGAAGCATGCTAAATCTGATCATGAAGAAATGGATTTGGATCGCATGGATTCGAGGATCGGATTTTTGATCTGCTACTTTAGAGTTAGGAAAGATTGCTAAGAAATATGTAATAGCATAGTTTTCAGTTGAATTGCATTGTAAGGACAAATTTTTCCGCAATAAAATAAAATTTGATTTTATCTTATTTATTTATCCTTGCAATGGCGTGTATGAAAAATTGATGTTTGAATGTTTCTATTATTAGCAATGATGGATTTGATTCTTAATTATGTTATTTGTGGAAATGTCGAGAATTTACCAAATAGGGAGAGTTTCTCATCGCCCAAGTTCCAATTGGACAGAAACTTGGAATCATACAACTTGGTTGCGTGATGAATGAGAAACTTCATATTTGGAAATTAGACTAATTCTTTGGAAAAGTGTCAAGTGAAGGACTAGAAGATCGAGTACACTAGGTTGTGCGTTGATCGAGTCCACCACAAGAGTGATAAAGATATTCGTCATGACTTACTAAAGTTTAGTAAATATGGTTATACTTATAAGATTAAGTATAATTCTGAGTTGATTGAAAGAGTTTAAATCAATAGCAGAACGAATAAGAAGAATCAAGCAGGCAGAAAGATAAAAGTTTCTCTATTCTAAGAAGAAGGGAGAGTACCTTTTATTGTGTTTTATGATAAGTCTTAATGATTAAGAACCATATCTCAATTGATCCTCTAAGTGAGTCTTAGTGCATTTGTATGGCTAAGAAGAGGAATCGAGAATTGGAAAAATTGGTTAAATCAAGAAGTCAATCATACTTCGTTCCAAAATCAAGTCTTAGAGTCACACTCCAAGACTGTGACTTGAGTGACAAGTCTTAAGTAGGTTTATAACACTCATCAAATGTGGAGTTTGGAAAAGGTTTTCTCATTCTTGCACATTTGAAATTGGTAAGTTGTGATGTCTTGGGTAAGACAAAGACCAACTAGAACCAATTGTGTGAAGTGTTAAACTTGATGAAAAGCTACACTAACTCTTGAATATTTGTTTGTCAAGAAATGTTTCTTGGCAAAAGAAGCTTATATGTCAAGAAGTCAGTGGGAGTCTTAATGGTCTTGAAAAGTTTCAAGAACAAATCAAGAATAAACCTAGTTGATCATCACTAGCGCACGACTTGAGGTTTATAACCTATCGTGACTGGCATACTCTTGTTTCTGTGCCATTCTAGTTGAGTTGATTATGCATATGAGTTCTATGAGTTCTCAATTGATTGCATAAAGGCAAGGCACCCTGATCAATGGAAAGTACGTTGATAGGTAAGGGTGAGCTTCTTGACAACCTGGAAGCAATGGTGGGCATTCGTTCTACCATAAGGCGAGAAATCAAGATTGAACAAGTTCAGTCCATATGAGTTTGGATTTGTCGCAAACCTTGGTTTTGGCAGATTCACATGGATAGGAACACATACACCATAAAATCTAAGTGTCATAAAGTTTCTCTCCATTTCATGAAAATGATTGTGAGGAAACGTTTTCACTAAGAGAGATTTTAAGAAGATAGCAATTGTGAAAATTGTATTCTCAAATTCGATTATGATTACGGCATCCCTTTTCATAGTTCGAATTGTGAGATTTGGCAATTAGTCTGAACATTTAGGACTTAGTAACATAAGTTCTGAATTTGTCTGAGATACACATGTGAGCTTTCTAAGGCAAAGGTGTATGAGTTTAAGAAGCTTAGATAAAGGCTTATCAAAGCATCAAGTATTAGAAATATGAACTTAAGGAATTCAATAAGCATTGTTTTCTGGAAGTTCAGCTGTTTTCTGAATACATATCGAAGCTAGTGGGAGCATCAGTGTTATGCTGATAAGGAAATAATCATCATATTAGTAGGAGCATGATTATTATCGTAAATATTGCAAGTTAGCGATATTAATTATAGAAAACAAGAGTTATACTTTGCAAAGTCGCAAGGGTTGAAAAGTTGTTTTGCTATAATTAAGGGAGAGAATATTATACTTCGTTTCAAAATCTAAAGCTTAGATTGAGAAATTTTAATATTTTAGTCAAAGGATACATAGTGTGTTCTCAAATTTCGATTATGATTACGGCATCCCTCTTCATAGTTCGAATTGTGAGAACGTGACACATAAAATATTATGGCAGAAGATTGATAAAGTATCATATCTTTATGTAAGACATTATGCATTGTGTCCCATACGCTTCGGGTATAGGATCGATTGCAAATGCTATAATATTTGACTATTCTAAAATTTTCCAAATGCCTAGGGCATTAAGAGGGAAAAAGGACTAGAACTGGATTTGACTAAAAAATTAAACAACTATCAAAGGACGATCTAAGGTTCGCCAATGATTTGTTGCTTGTGAATAGTTGGAAGTATAGTATTGGATGGACCATATCGACATTATTATGAATAGATAAGATTCTATTTAGAATAAGTTGTCATATGGCAAATATGGAAATGTTTCCATATTGGGAGTTGGAAATTGAGAATTTATGTCTAGATTAGAAAATTTTATGCAAAAAGGATGTTCAAAGGAATGTACTTTGAGTGAGAGACATCACATCTATAGAATTGTTTTGTAACAATTTCTGATAGAGAACCTTGTAATTTCATTGGTCAAGTCTTGATGACTTTTGTGCTATGACTTTACGAAAGGATCGTTGCATAAAATGTTAGAATCTAACATATTCTAATAGTGGCAAGAACCTTGTATTCTTACACTAACGATGAGGATTAGGAATTGTGAAATGAGCATCATTGGAAAGGTTTTCAGTTGATCTATTTCACAAAGCATGGACCATAGGAAACATAGTGTGCATGCTCGGAGCATGGGACAGCTATTGTTGTAATTCAAGAAATAAGTTGGTTATCTGAAACATTAAACAAATGAATAATGAGTAATCAATATGGCGTTTAAATAAAAGTGTTTTATTTACACTCAAAAGTTTTGGGGCCATAAAGGATTAAGTATTATTATTGTGTTTCAGTTTGCATGTTTTGAATTCCAGAATAACTGGGTTATTCGAACCTCCACAGTCGGTCATACGTTGGAAGTAGGTATGAAGGAAGACTGTCATGAATCTGTCTGCAGATTGTCTAAAGTGTTTAGACATAGCACAAGTTTGCTGCAGAGTTCATGAGTGCTTTGGTAAGATTAAAGTATTGGATTAAACCCACGCTCACTTGAATCACTTCATGGATTTATCACGGGTGATTAGTGAGACAATAACATTGTATATTCTTGAAACCGAGACGTGTGAGTTGTTATTTGCTGGTCGGTTGCACATTGATGATAAGTTAACGCACTAGTAACTTGGTGTTATAAAACTTATTATTGTGTGTGATTCGATTAATAGGTGCAAGCCAGCATTTGAGTCAAAGTTTATCCATTCCTTTTACCCAAAGTGGGATAAAAGCGATATCTGTGGGCCCCTAGATGATTTAGTGATGACACCTAAGCGCTTGGCCAAGCCGGGACTAAGTTAATGTGTTCAATTGTAGTCTGTTGTCAGTCGTCATGAATCAGAAGTCGGGAAACAATACATAGACAGAGAGAATGATTTAAATCCATGTCTCGTGTCTATACGATATCTTGAGAATGGAGGAATATACGATCCCTTATCTAAAGGACAAGTTACTGATCAGAGTTGACAACGGCTTTTGAAAGCTACGATTGCTGATCAAGTTTTGAAGTCATACGCAGAATAGTTATTAGACTTATCCAAGTGGGAGACTGTTGGATTAGTGTCTAAGTCCATAACTATTTTGGTATGTACTTGACCCGATTGTGAGCATGGTCCTTTTGGGTTGCCTTCACACGGGTGACTAGACAGGATGACAGTTGAGGAGAGAGGTTGATTAGGGCATAAATATGATTTATTTATTATATTATATGATTAATATAATAATTTGGAATCATATTATTAATTAGTATTTAATCAGAAATTAATTAGGAATTAATTTCGGGATTAAAGGAATTAATTAAAAGTACAGGGGTTGTTTTGTAATTATTTGATAGTTGAGACTTTGGGCTATTGGATCACCTTATTAAGGCTTGAACGAAAATCCTAGAAGGATCTAGGAGTTTTCGTCCAAGGGATTAAGGAAAGGAGTCCATGGACTTGCTTAGGCCCTAAGCTAAGGGATTAGGGTTTCCACTTTGAAACCCTAGCTAGCCTCAAGTATAAATAGCACCCTAAGGCACTAGAATTCGATGACTCCTTGGGAAAACCCTAAAAGGGACGAATTTTAGAGCAAGATACCCTTCTCTTCTCTCTCCCATATTCATCCTTTCACCTAGTGTGTTTGTGAGCCATTAGAGGTACTACACTTGTGGTACTTGCTTTCAAGAGCTAAGGAAACTCAAGGAACTAGTTGTTATTACTACATAACAACAAAAGGTATGTATTCTATTCTCCTATGTCAATTTCGAAAATAGTAGATGCATGCTAGGGTTTTTTTTTGTGTTCATAAAGTTGTATAACTAATAGTGATATAACATAGATCCAACTCTAGGGTTGCATGTACACATAGGATTGTTTGTATAAAACCTATCAGTCCCGAGACACAAACGAGTCCTAAATGACATATATTGGCATGAATATAGTGTTTAGAAGCAACCACATGCAAGGAAACACCTTTAGGGACTAGGAAACACCTGGACCAAGTGTTAGAATCACATGTGATTCATCTAAGGGGAGTGTGCGACCACTAATTGGAGTATGCGGCCATGGGTTTACGGTCTAGGGAGTTTACAGCCAAGGGGTTCACTGCCAATGGTGTTTACGGCCAAGGGAGTTTACGGTCGTAAACTCCTGGAGATCATCCTCAAATCGCTTGTTCCAAGCGTTTAGGCTAGTGATTCTACTAGGTAGCAAGTGTATGAAAGGAATACTCCCGATTTTGAAGCCTTAAAAGGAGTTTTCGGCCACCAAGAACGAGTATGTGTTCTTGGTGTTCTTGGTGAAAGATGAAGATCTTGAAGATCTACTCAAAAAGACGATTTACATGGATGGAATCAAAGGGTGATTCATGAATAAGAAGGATAACAACAACTAGATGGAAGAATCACTTACTTTTTGAAGATCGGGAATGAAAATCTCGATGATACTTGAGAGAGAAATCAAGTGTTCTTGAGGTGAGAGTGTAAGAAATGAAGAAAAGTGAAGGAATATGATACTTAGAGGCACGAGTTTACGGCTGGCAAGAGTTTACGGCCGTAAACTCCTTGTTTGCGGCCGTAAACTCCTTGAGATGGAGTTTATGGCTTGAATGATGCACAGTGAACTCAAACATATACTTCCTAACACTTTAACCCTTAAGGTACTCGGCTTAAAACACCCAAACAGACTCTTAACAGGGCTAAAAGATAGCAGAAATGAGTCTGACACATGGTTGAATTGAATGGCTGGACTTACGAGGCAAAAATTTTGGGTTCTCACATTGCGTATAACCCAAAAGGAACTTGCTATTAATAGTAATATTACCAAATGTTGTGAATATTGGCACTATCTTTCAACATATCCCACTTACACAACTCAATAACACTATATTATTCAGTAGTAATAAGTAGATAGTGTGCCATCCAATGCACCTATCATACTTACAACAAAAAGTTATGATATAAATCTTAGATAAGTGATCAAATATTCATTTTCTATTCATGTTATCTATGCCAATGTCAGACATGTAGATATCTCAATCTTAAATGTGTAACATATGTTTCCCAACAGAGACTTGTACCAACCATAACAAACCGCACAAGTGATGCGTTATCAATTCAGTCTGAGCATGACTATGCATTTTGATGCCTAAACCAAATCATCGATGAGACCAAAGATATCGATTTCTTCTGTTAAGGTAGAAGGACCAAATAAACTTTGACTATATAGATATCGCCTATTCCTTATGGCATATCTGGTTAATCCATGTATTGTAAGGACACAAAATATTATAGCACATAACACTAAAGTTGCTTCTCATTTGGATGACATTGTTATAGTTGGGTAGATCTTTAGAAGTAAAATGTTATAATAGAAGGAAATAAAAGTAGGTTCTCATAATAAACGAATAAATGAAATGTAAGTTGCAATTCATTGCAATTAACTCATGACTTTGAGTGATTTTTTCAGGAAGCATAGGTTGGCGGTCTTATTAATATTTGTTGGGTCAGATAACTACATGTCCATTAATGCAAAATGTTTAAGAAAACCATTTAATGAACCCGTTAAATACTATCCATCATATGGATTACTCATCTTAAATGCTCCATTTCAAGGAGGTTTGATTTTAAGCTTATAATAATGGAAGTTATCAAACTAATTTATAAAATATGATAAAATGCAAATAGTGGAATTGTTATAAATATAATTTATAAAATATCATAAAAAATGTTACTAGTGAAAGTTATCTTGCACATTTTGGTAATTTTGACATTATTATATATATATATATATATATATATATATATATATATATATATATTATCTTTTTCCCCTTTTTAATTTTCTTTTTATTTTCTGTTGTGGGAAGTTTATTTGGTGTTATATATTTCTTTTTGATGTAATATTAGGTTAACAATATAAAAAGAGAGTTGCACGATGTCTTCATCAAAAAGTTGTACATGTAATAAAGGAAAGGAGAAATCGTTTCGGATAATTGAATATGGGAATAAATAGTACACTCACTTCCATGGGAATGACCGAATACATAGTACAGTCCTAATATTCGACCATTTCCTTTTTCTATATTGTTAATCACTTTTGTTTGAGACTCATGTATTACGTGAGTTTATTTAAAAGAAAAATTATATATGAAATTTTAAACATTTGAGAAGTTTGAATATATAAGAAAAATGAGAAAAATATTGAATTATTAAAATTAAAGTGTTTTTTTTCTTTTAAAATTTATAAAATAATTTAGATAAATAAACAAAGGAAACTAATGTGATTTTAATATGACAATTTAGAAATTAAAAATATAGTCACTTAATGAAATTGATATATATTTCTTTTTACATTTAAATTAAATACTTAGTATAATTTAATAAAACAGAAATACATAAAATGGCATATGGAAAAAAATAAAAAAAAAATAAAAAAAAAATCATATATCATAATGCATTAGAAGATGACAAGTGACAAAATCATTTTTATTTATTAGGGATGATTGTTAAACAAGGGATGTTCATTCCGTCATGGAATGAAACATAAAATGCATTATAATCCATATTTATTTATGTATATTTTATTGATACATACATTTTTAAACGTTTCTATTATTTTTATTAAAATGTTTTTTAAATAACAAAAAAAATCATTTCATTGGTCCCTGTGAAATGTCATTATATTCTTACCATTTAATATATTGTTGTGATAGGATGAAACAAAAATACAACGTTAATTTCTTTCTTTATTCTCCAACATTATTCCCACTGAAGTTAGATTATAAATATTAATAAATTATATACAAATGTAAACAATAACAATCCTTCGAACTATAAATCTAAAATCAGTACCAATAGTTTTAACTTAGAATTTTAAAGTTTTTGTATTTATAGTGTTATGATTCTCGATTTAAAAAATAGTATCACCTGACAAATGAAAAGCTTACAAATAATTGAATTTGATAGGCGTACCTTTGGTGGGGAATGCTTGGAAGATTAAATGTGGTCATGCACAAAGTCAAGGTAAAATTTTATATACTCCAAATAAATTTGATTTTTGTTGCATCTGATGGAATAGAAATGATGAATCTATGTCAATTCTTGCATTTCACCAAGCATAGTTTCATTTTTATATCCTGATGCATTGCGTCCCTACATGATTTTCTGTCCTTTTCATATTTTATTTTTATATCATATCATCATACATTCATTTTTTCCTATTAGTGTGTTTGTAATTTCAGTCTTTTCCCAAATAAAGCATTATATTTTCTAAAATCTATGAAGGTTGTACCTAAAAAAGGTAGATTTTTGAAGTACAATGTTGTATTAAGTAGAGAGGAAAGTAGAACGCCATGATAAGCAAATCACTCAAAGTATGTTGCCATTACATGCATTTAACCAAACATACTTTCAAAGCAAATTCAGTTTCTTTTTGAAGTAGTAAAATATTGGAGTAAACAATATAAAACATTTTTAATTTTACAATGTATTTTTTCATTTAAAGATAACATTATGAAATAATTTTATTAAAATCATTTTGGTGTTAGTTTAACTAAACCAAATCGAGATTTAAGTGGCGGAAGAACCTTGAATGTAAAATAGGTTTGCTAGGTGTTCGATGAAATGTTCTGTCACTTGGTATTCTACAAGAACCCCATATTTGTTGCTGGTGTAGTGAATTCCATGTACTCATTTATGATATTTTCATATAGTTACGATTTGGTTTTAATATGATCTTTGGTAGTTGAATGGTTTAATGAAATTTAATTGATGGTTACAGGAAATTATGTTTGGAATGCAGTCAATTACCAATCTAAAAAAAAAACAAATTAAGGTTTACCATGTATGTAATTTATGTATTTTGCTATTTATTTCGAATTGCATACTTTTCTTTTGATATATTACACATAATAAATTTAAAACAGAGTTTGATTATCATGGATATGCTATTTAATATGCACCAATCTTGCTTGTGGCGAAGCGTGTAAATTCTACTAGTTTATAATTAAATACGTATCAATGTTATTAAACGAGATACACGGTAAGTTGCATGTGTAGCACAACTAGTATGTAGCAAGGTTGTAGAAATCGCTAATCGGCCCTTAATCAGTGGACTAGCGATTAGAGATTAATCGGCTAGGCGGGGATTAATCGGGAGATTAATCGGGGACCATTAATTATTAAGAAAATTATTCAAAATTTTATTAATCTAACTTTAATCCTCCAAAAAAAGTGATTAATCGGCAATTAGGTCCGATTTTGACCAGCATTGACCAAACCTGATTAGGTCCGATTAAATCCGATTAGGTCCGATTAATTCCGACTTTGACCTGCATTGACCAAGCCCGATTATAGTGACCGATTAGCAATAAATCTCATCGACGGAGGTCCGATTAGCGATTAATCGGCCGATTAGGCCGATTTCTGCAACACTGGTATGTAGAAAATGAATCACCGAGGATACGAAAATTTAAAAGGCCATACTTAAAGTACCTTTACATAAATTCTTGAGATTAGTAATCTAGTGAAAGATAGTGATTGTTATTAAGTTAATAGTGAAGGCTGATAGTATCCTTTATAAGTTGTACCAACCGATTATGTTGAAGACCATTATTATGACGATTGATAGGAAATACTCAGATTTCCTACCAAGCCTCCATTGGGAATAATATCCAGTTTTCTATAGATTTGAGTGTGGTTGCCTGTAATACGGTTCAATTGTAGTACAAACCCTATTTAATAGTGCCATAGGTATTTTTTTTAATGCGGTGATAGCATAAAACCGCATCATTAAACTGTTTTCATATTAATAAACTATGAAATCGCACAATCATATATATTTGTTATGCGGTTTCTATAAAAATGCATTAAAAACCACTCATTAGTGCGGTTTACTTCAAAAGCTCATTATTAAAGATTCAATTCCCTCCTAATATTTTGTTCATGGCGGTGTTTCCCCCTTCCAATTTTTTCATTTCCCGCGCCATGTCTTTCCTTCCAATATTTTGTTCTTCATCTCTCACTCAAAGGGCAGACAACAAAGACACAACAGATCCCGGTGACCTCCTGCCTCTGGCAACTTCCTCCTCGTGCTCCTGTACAAAAATTGAAAACCAGAGCGTCGATTTTTCTGATTTTCTATTCTTAAATAGTTAAATGTTTTGATTTTTCGTTTCTTCGCTGATTCCTCCTTGGTTCGTCGTATATACACCTCAAAGACCCTTCCATTGTAGGCTTTCTTCTCTTTACAGCGTATTACATGGGTGATCTCATCGATTTCTACACATCGACACGGTAAGGTAGCCTCCACTCCGGTGCAACAACCCTTTCTAACGACGTAATTTCATCACGTCTAAAATTCTTGTGGTTAAGTGGTTCAAAGAATGGTATGTAATAAAAAGCATCTCCTTCTGTCCTTTAATAATCTGTACCGTATGTAGTGTATGATTGTGTGGATGTGATTGATTCGCAAGATCTAACTGATTAGTTTTTGTGGATATTGAAACATGTAAAAATGAGATATGGTGTTAGGATTTATACATTGTACTCTACCTTTTTGTTTAAATGCCTAAGTCATCTCTGAACAACAAGCATGTAACCGTTGTTAGCTTTGGCCTTCTACATATCTGGATGCCTTTTTCCAGTAAAACAACTCCCTTTTTTATATAAGGTACCACAAGATGTGTAAATAGGTGGGCAAATGCTTTTTTTGGGTTACAGGTTAGTAGTTATATCTTTATGTTAATCTTTCATTCTAACATCATTAAATCGATTTAATATCAAAATTCTCATCTTTGTACAATCTGAGGTTCAATTAAACACCATGAATGAAGAAAACTCAAAAGAGATGGAGGCTGTGACAACATAATCCTTAAGGTTTGCATTTGAGTTACTTTCTTAGGTTCTATTCATCTATCATCCATAAAGTTAAAATCTAGTTTGCAAATACTAGTGAAATCAAGGTTTTGGAAATCTAGCAAATGGTTCTTTTTTTATGATTTAACTGTGTGTTGTGTAGTTACTAAATCCAATTGAAAATAGATACAAGGATTGGAGAATAATTTGTGTCCAAGCTCACTACCTTCGGTTTATGTCCAATCTCTCTGTCTTCAGTGTTATACCTTTGATAATATAAATTAATTCCATGAATTTTCGTGCATCGTTTTGTGTTCTTTTTACAGGCTTAAAGTTCAGCATCTAGAATCAAGGTAAATTAAACTAACCCCATTGGAACAAGACTACAAGAGTTGCAAGGAGCTAGAGCTCAAATGATTATATCATTCTTTTTCTTCTAGAACTAAATGCAACTTATTTGTTAAATACATTGAATCTCGCTCACTACATGTATTATGACATTATATCTTTTAAGATGATATGAGCGGATTTTTGTTTTGTTTCTATACTCTAATTTAAAGGGGTTTATATTGTTAATGGTGGAAAAAACTTTTAGATCTTGCAATAGTTTATCTTGGTAATGTTGCATTACTTTTTAGGTTGGAGTTTTTTTTTATTATTTAAAGATGCGGTTCTTTTTATTATTTAAAGGAGCGGTTCTAAGATTTAATGATGCGGTTGTAATCTACTTTTATAGAAGAAACAATTTGTTTTTTAGGGCGGTTCTCATCAGTTTTTGGTGCGGTTTTAGAACCATACCATTAAATAAGGGTATTTTTTGAGGCGATATTTGTTGGTGCAGTTCAATACCCGAATCTATTAATTATTTTAACCTCATCAACAAACTTTTTGTATTAGTCATAATTGTCACATGCAGATGTGGGTTAATTTTAATATCGAAAAGAGATATTTTTTGGTGTGAAATTAATTGTAATTGTCATAATTCTTTATTGTAAAGATGTTTGATAATGGCCTTGTGGCGAACATAGTACTGAGCTTCAGAGTTGTTTCTATTCCACATCAGGCTATTATACACTTTTATGTATACGAACTGTGAGCAGTTTGTGTTGTAGCTGATGCAACTGTCCTTAACGACATTCACCTTTGAGATTCTGCCTTAGAGTCTGAACAATTGCTTTAACAATCAATATGTTTTTCAATTGCAAAATGATATTTGGTAGTAACAGTTTGGATGTCGATGAATTTGTTGATTCCAACCATATTAATATGGGTTGTGATAGTTATAGCCTTCTGTAGTGCAAATGATATGAATGTGTAACGTTGGGTGTTGATACTACTGTTAGGCAAGGATTGATATTCTTTTTTGGTATTGATAATTCACAAATTTCACCATCATGTTTTGATGTAGTTCAATAATTATTATGTATCAGAATAATTGTAGACCATAGATAGGAAATGTGTCAGATTTATAACTTGAAATTGATTGTTTTAGTGTTAAAGATAATTAAAAATAGAAATAGCGACCAGTTCCAGACCATAGTTTCATGCCATAGCTGATGACGGTTCATGATATAGCTTAATATAGTTGTATGTTGTATGATGTATAACATTCAAACTTGAAAGGTGTGTTCATGGTGTGAATTATGGTATCACGATATCCATGACATAAATAATTATGGAATTTGTAATGACTGGTAAAGAAGGTGTAGTTTGTTTTTAAGTGAAGGATAGCTTAAGAGCACTATGTGTACAATGTTGATAATTATTGTTTCGGTAGAGATGACCGAATTACTTCCAATTCCAAGAAGCTTTTGGAGAAAAATGAGATTTATGATATTTATAGGTATCGAGTAGCATGAATAGTAGTATTTCATGTAGGGTATATGTTTGTTTAACTAAGCGGGACAAAAGCAAATTCGAGATTTGGAAGTCGATAATAAGAATGAAGTAGAGAACTGAGAAAGTCATGAGAACATAAGAGACACTTAAGAGTTTAAGAGAGAATGGTCCTTCGTTTGAGATGATTCCAAGGACGAAATCCCTTAAAGGAGGGAAGATATTGTAACGCCTGTTAAAACATGGCCGGTATTATGATTAAGGATGTATGTAAGTCCTAAATTTTCATTTTTAAAACAAGTGAAACCATACCAATTTCATTTTCAAAGAATAAATGTCCAAATGTTTCAACGTCATAAATTTAGATTCATAATAAAATATAAATGTGGAAATCTCAAAAACACAAAATCAGATGCAATGCAATAACCTCGTGCCCTTCCCTTTTGCTGCTAAAAGCACCCGAAACGTTTAAACTAAAAACTGCAAGCACAAATCTTAGTGAATTCCCAAAAATACCACATATAATACAAGAACAAGAGTAGCCCACCAGGTTCTTTTCAATTATGCAAGCCTAACCTAAAAGACCCAGACCAACAACCATGTAAGCATACAAGCAACAAACATACAGTAACACCCAATGTCCTACTTAGTATAGTAAGAACACTCAACTGAGCAAAGAGTTGTAGTGACAATACTAAAGGTCACGCATAATCAGCTACCCGTACCACCTGTACCAATAAGATGTCAAACCTCAGTCTACAACCTAAAACATCCAAGTTTGACTAAAAGTCAAACCTGTCGAAAGTCAAGGGTCAACCACCACCGACCTTTGCATCACGAACAACTCCTTAGTCATGATGTGATCACTAAAAGAACAAACTGTCACGACTAGATCTTGAAACTTTTGTTGCGACCTACAATCCACTGTGTCATGGTTAATTTCTGAAAAAGCTCGTAATCCTCAAATCTAGAGCTCCAAAGCTTAGATTTTGAAGCCTAACTTCATTAAGGGATCAACATGACTAAAATTTGAGCATGACATCGAGGTGGTACATGAAGTCTCAACTTTCAATGTCAAGAATGGTCTATAAGGAAACTAAATCGGACACTAAGCTCTGGAGTTCTTTCAAACTCCAAAGACAACAATAAAAGGGACAAATCAACCATCCTAAGTCTAGATAAATGCATGAAATGCTACAAAGAAAGGGTATTTAGTACCCACAAAGGTCCTGAACTTAAGGAGAAGATTGAGCAACTAATGATCTTCGCCTTGCTTCACATACACAATCTTCTCTTCCAAGAATCCCACCAAGGAGGTCAAAACACACAAATAAACCAAGAACACACATAGTGAGGGGCTAGGGTTTGCTTCTGGATAGTGGGTGGTTGAAATGAGACGAAACTATAATCACTTATTGCTTAAATAGGACCCAATGCTCGAGACCTAAGATTTTAATCCCCAATCGCCTCCGCATCATCGTCCAGATCCTAATCGCGCTGCTACATACAATGACATGGCCACATTGAGATAAATCTCAAACACTGCAGCACGACCAAACAAAACCCCAAGATTAAATAAAATAACCTTAACTAACTAATATTTGAAACCATATTTAACAACTCTCCGCCACTTCGAAAAGATTTCATACTCGAAATCCGATGTTGCAAATAGCCTGGGCTAATGACCACACATGTCATCTTCTAATTCCTACGTCCTTTCTAAACCCTTATTGTTTTGCCACTACACCTTTAACAACTCAATCACCTTGATGCACAAAGTCATTGTCTTCCTCTCTAAAACTGCAGTTGGTTCTCCATATAATTCTAATGCTCATCGATATGGATATCATCCAATGGAACCACCGAAGTCTCGTCTGCAATAAACTTCCTTAATTGTGAGAAATGAAAAATAATGTGGATCTTACTGACCTCCTCGGGCAAATCCAAATGGTTGGCAACTTTCCTACAAAGGTAATTCCCAATAAACCTAGGGCCCAACTTACCCTTTTTCCGAAAATGGATAACGCCCTTCCATGGAAACACCCTCCACAAAACCATATTTCCCACCTGAAACTCTAACTCTGAATGGTGCGTATAAGCATAAATTTTCTATCAGTTATGCACTATCCGAAGCCTCTAACTTACTGAATAAGTTTGGTAGTCTTGAGTACCACCTCCATACCCCCCATGACCCTCTGACCAACTTCACCCCAATAGATCACAATACAACATTTCCTCCTATAAAGAAGCTCAAAGGGAAGCACAACAATGCTAGAATGGAAATTGTTGTCGTAAGAAAACTTTGCCAAAGGAAGATAAGAATCCTACTCCTACCAAAATTAATAATACAAGCCCATAACATATGCTCAAGTGTATGAATGGTCCTCTCACTTTGGTTTTTGGTTTGAGGACGATAAGTAGTACTGAAGTGAAGTCGTGTGCCTAAATCCTTATAAAATCCCTTTCAAAACCTGGAAATAAACCTTACGTATCTATCTGAAACCACATAAACCAACACAGCGTGGAGAGAAACACTCTCACGAACATAAATATTCGTCAAAATTCTCTGCAGAGGAAATCTCATGGATAGCAATACACTGAGCAATCTTGCCTAATTGATCAACGACAATCCAAATCGCGTCTGAACCAGGAGCAGTCCTATGCAGCTTGATAATAAAATCCATGGTAATCTCCTCCCACTTCCACAACGGGATATCCAAATCTTTCAATTTGTGGTGAGGACTTTGATGCTTAGCCTTAACTTTCCTACAGGTCGAACATCTCTCTACGTATGAAGGCACGCCCCAAGGATGTCGAATACCTCTACAGTTAGTTGAAAAGTTGGATTCTTCACCATAAGGGCCTCTGCGTTACCCAGGCAGCCATTAGTAATTCTCAAGGTGGTGGAGAAGTTTCCTTTACCTCTCCACCGGATATACTCAAAAAATCGAACTAATATTTACTAATATGATACATATCAATGCTCCCTGCTTTCATTCCCTACTAAAGTGTCCTGTCTAGCCACACTTGAAGTAACTCGACCCAGTCACACTACAAGTTTCCTTATGCGAGCAACCACACTTGCTATATCGGTCTTCGTTCTGCTGGCCCCCAAAACATGTATCAGAAGTCTTGAACTTCTTGGCTGGAACAACTGTAATCTGAACATACAATTGTTTCTTCTTCTTCTGAAGCTCCAACTCAATATCTAGTTTCCGGCCACCTCAATCATCTGCTAAATATGGCCTTATTTAAATATATATTTTAGGCCATTTCTTAATATATTGGATAAAAATATTATATTTTTAGATATATGATACTGAATATGCTTGAAATTGTTTAACTAGCGTTAAAATGGGAGTTGGGATGCAAAAGGAGGTGAACGGAGCTGAAAAAAGACACAAAAAGGTTTTTGTTGGATAACTTGAACTATCTTTTGTATTTTGGTCGTATCTAATGATTCATAACTCCATTTGAGGAGATTCAAGATGTTCAGAAAGTTAGACAAGATTTCAGATGACTTTCGTGTTTGTGCCAAATTTGGATTCTGTAATGTCCCAAAAACTCATAGTAAAATTTTCATTTTAAAATCACATAAACTATGCAAATAAGTTGTTCCAAACTAATCAAAGTGATTATATTATTTAAACATCAGAGTAAAAGTCATAGAGAGCGAATATGGAAAACGTTGGGGGATGGTGTGCAGTCATGTTGGGCCCTTCCCTTTCATACCGGAAGTAACCGAAACCATAAACATAAAACCGTAAGCACAAAGCTTAGTGAGTTCCCCAAAATAACACATACCACACATATGAGGGGTTTTAGGCATAACAAAACTAAACTTAAAACTCTTAAGTGTGCATGCAACCTACAACAAGATCTATGTTTTCTCTATTGAACCTATAACTATGAACATCAAAATAAGAACCCTAGAAACCCTAGGTAATTTTCGAAAAACACATAAAAGGGTTTAGGATTACATACCTTGTTATTATAGCAAATAAAAACGATCGTTGACTTGTAAAAGCTTTGGAAGCAAGCACCACAAATGTCGTGTCTCTAGTGGTTCACACCCAAGCTAGCAAGAAGGAGATTAAGGAGAGAGGAGAGCAAAATTTTGCCAACCCTTGGGAAAGAAGTGATGATCAAAAATCAAAGCCTAAGGCCCTTTATATAGTGCAAGAAGGAAACCCTAGATAAGCCCAAAACCAATATAATAATATTATATTGAATTGGTAATTATCTAGCTTCCTAATTATCTTCCGACGATAATTCCAAAAACCCTAAAGGCCTGTAGACACCGTCCACCCCATGTATGGAAGGTTTTGGAGCCTTTTGCTCAACTATTGAACAAATTCACTTTAGACCTTGCACTCTTAATTAGTTCCATTAATCCTGAAATTAATTCCAATTAATTTCTGATTAATTATTAATAAAATATTACAAATTCTAATTAATATATTATTCTCATAATATTAATAAATTATTTATTTCAATTTATTAATCAAATAATAAATCAACCTCTCTCTCCAAAAACCATCCTTTCCAATTGCTAGGTTTGAGGGCAACCCAAAAGGACTGTGTTATCATCAATTCAAGTTCATACCAATTATAGTTATGGGCTTAGACACCAAATCCACCAACATACAATAGAGATTTCTATGAGCCAACCATAGTCTTTCCATTGTGTCATGAGCCGTATCATGGGCTTTCCATTCCACACCGGGGGCCAAAACCCTAGGTCTTACAGACAAGTGCCATGAACCACTTTCTGGGCTTCCATGCAAGTATCACAAAGATAACTAGTATACTATATATAACTGCCAAGGTTCGGTCCTTAGTCTTGCATACAATTTTTTGGGAGCCGACTACAATTATTTCACAAAAATATAGGAACCACCCCTAGTCTTCCTACATAGTATAATCCAGTGGGCCGAAATTAGTGCCTTCGACCCCCCGAGTATAGTGAGGAGACTCACCCGAGTCATAATGTTGACAATAAACCTCGCGCAACTCCGCACCGATCACAACCAACAACTCTCACCTCCGAAATATGGGTGCTAAACACCTCCTAACAATACACACAAGGGAAACCCTAAGTCTACCTTCAAAAAATAGAGATTGACCAAAAGTCAACCCCTGCCAAAAGTCTACGACAAGAGTTGACTTTAGCCAACCGCCATGTTATGGCCTTCCTTGGCCATGTCGTGGCCTTCACCCAGCCAAATATATAGGAAATTCCCAGTCGCCACATCGTGGCGACTTATGGCCATGCTGTGGTGTAACATACCGGGTTCCAGGTATTTTCAAATCCCTCCATTGGTTTTAAATTATGTCATTTTGGTCCTTGGATTGTTAAGATGTAGCCCTAAGAAGCCCTAATAGAAAAATGGTAATTTTAGGAGCAGGGACTGTACGCTGAGCGTACATGTGAGTACGCTAAGCGTATAATGCGAAACTTGTGTACACTGCGCGTTCCTCTGGAGTAATCCCCGCGTAATCGCATGGTTAAGCCATTTTCGAGTTAACTTGGCTGGGTTGAATCGGCTGGGTTGACTTAGTGGGTTTATGGATTTTGACCAATTAACTTTGAGTTGACCATGTTTGACCAAGTTTGACAAAGTTTGACTTTTAAGGGTATTTTGAGTATTATTGGGTTTTGATGGAATTGGTTACTTGGTGGTTGTAGGCATTTTAGTTGAAAGCTGAGGTTCAGAGTCGGGCCTTATCACTTATGTGCTGCTTGTGAGGTGAGTTTTCCTCACTATACTTACAGGTCGATGGCACCATGGCTAGCTCATTGGTTTGATAACCTGATATTGTTGATATGCTGAGTATGGAATAAATATGCATGCTAGTTTTGATATGCTAGTTTGGTAGATCTGTAGGACTACCTGTGATACTGTCTGTTTATCTGTATTTGATATTATATGTTATATGTCGACATATTGTGTGGTTTGGGTTGAGGTTGTACTGCTCCGTGCTATAGCCAACAAACCCTGGAGCATACCATATATGAGTTGAGGGCTAGGGAGGGCATGCCAGACTCATAATGAGAGCTCATGAGCATTCCATATACGAGATGAGGGCTGGGAAGGGCATGCCAGACTCGTACTGAGGGCTTAGCGGTATTCAGTGCGAGGACTGATCAGGTCGGGGAGCAAGCTAGACATAAGTTGTGGGCCAAAGGCAAGCCAGACTTATGCTGTGGGCTCAGGGGTAATCCAGTCTGTTTAGCTGTAGACCTGTTGCATGCTGTTATTATGCTATGTACTATTTTCTTGTGTATTGGTATTTTGGGGGAACTCACTAAGCTTTGGGCTTACAGTTTTAGATTATGTTTCAGGTACCTCAGAGGATCGTGGGAAGGTGAAGGCGTGATTGTGCACCTCCTCATGTTTTGTTTCATGATTTTGGGATTACTATGATATTGACATGTTTTGGAAAACTATCTGTAAACAATGATGATCTTTGGGTTTTTATAAAAGTTTAAAATTTTTCATAAATTTTATGGATGTTACATGTGGGCACTGGGTTTCTAAGAACTTATTACATTAATATGCTTTTCCTCAATTCAAAGAGCTCCAAATCTCATATCTGGTCCACACTATGGTTTAAATGGATAAAGTTTCCAACTTTACCCATTAAGACATCCAAAGAGATCTAGATCTCAAACCCTAGGTCCAAAATCCAAAATGTCTTAACCATTAAGTCCTCAATCTAAAAAAGTCCTTAACAGAACCACCCAAGAAAGGTTTATAACATCATATCTATCATAAATATGGAAGCTTTATAGACATATATATCAAATACATGTCTACGATCCATCTTAGGTCAAATATGAGCTCTAAAGGCAAAAGCATAGGCAAATGATTAGAACTTCCATCAAATACTAGATCCATAACATATAATACTCTTGGGACTCAGGAGAGTCATAAAGTTGCCAACTTTATGAGTTCCTTCCCTCCAAACTTGCTAAAAAATGAGGACATGGAATAATATTCAAGATCTAACCACGAAATGACATAAAGCAATGATCTTGGACACTTACAAAGGTCCAGAGATAATATGAGGTGATGATATTGTTGAGTCCTTGCAAGCTCCACCAAAATATCACCTTCTTCCTCTTCTTTTTTTCTTCTTCTTCAAGCCAAGAATGCTCCAAAAAGACCAATAATCAAGAACTGGATGAAGGCTCGAGTTTTATAAGGTGAAGGGGGGGGGGGGGGTTGGTGGCTGGTAATGAACCCTAAAATGGGTTTACAAGGGTTTAAATACGAAGGGAACCCTAAGAGAGTCATGGGATTGGGCCTGATCAGTTGTCATATCGTGGCCTTCTTGGCCATGTCGTGGTGGTCCAAAAAGATCCTGCGATCAAATAATCATTTCCTCGTCGTGGTCTTCCTTGGCCATGTCGTGGCATAGAGTTTCCTCGAAAACTTTTTCTTCGGTCATTGATATAAATAATCTTAACCAATCTTGAACATGGGTGTACAACTCTCTCCCACTTAAATTAGATTTCGTCCTCGAAATCACTTCTCACTACATTCCAGGTATCCCATACGATTTGGTCAATTCTTCCAAAACCTTGATAAAAGTCAAATGTAATATATGATGTCCTTCTAATAATAATAATCAAACCCAACCTTAGAAGGACTCACATACTGATAACGAACGAATCATTTCCCTGCTAACCTTAAACAATGAATAATAACCATCATTACTCAGCTCAAAAGCCAGAAATCCAATGCCTTGTCTGACTTCCCGACATACAAAACCATTCTGAATCACTGGAAACACAACTCCATTTTGCAACCCAAACCGAACATAAACCATTCCGACCCTTAATTATCTTGTTAATTCCACTAGGAAACAAATTTCCTGACCATTCTTCACTGCCGAAAACCTTTCACTTCATAACAAGGGCAACTCTCAACACGAGTCTCAATCATTGGTACCATCTTAGGATCAACTTCCTTCCCCATAATCACATTTCTGATCTAACTTAGACCTCCTTGTCCTCGAACTTACCTTCCAATTAACCGAAGTACCAGATATCCAAATGGTTGCTGAGGCTGATAACTTCACACATAATTAAACCCACACACAATTAAACCATGCGACTTCGAACGAGGGTCTATCTAGAAAGAGCTATCCTTGCCTGCTTACAATAATAGCTCCAATGGCCCTCCTGATCAAACCTGAGATAACTTAACCAACCATTACACCGATGCAACATAATCTGCTTTGTTCTAAATAAATGCTACACACTTGGATGTAGTCTTACATCACAATCTACCCAAAATGGCCCACAACCTTCCTCAATCCCACGAATGTTGTGTCCTTCCCACAATCTCAAGACCCATTAATCCAGGGTCTAACTCTACCTAGAGAAAACTACGAGCCAAATCATAGATTCATAACACTCTCATAGCTACTCATTAACCACGTGAATGCTATGGGCCACCTCGCAATCTTACAACACCTTTACCACTACCTGCTAACCTAGTGAATGCTACGACCAACCCGCTGTCCTACAACACTTTTACCGCTACATACCAACCTCGTGAATGCTACGGCCACCCCACAGTGTTACCACACTTCTAACACTACCTACCAACCTAGTGAATGCTACCGCCACCGCATAGTCTTACACCACTTCTACCACTGTCATGGTCCCGAGCCATAGTCTTGCCAACTAACCATGAGGAAACTTAGCGAAGAAGAAATACATGCGAAAAATCCAATATGTCGAATCCAATCATGCATTCAGGTCATGTTTCAAACCTCAAGGTCTTCATTAGACAAGAAAATGTAGAGAGGTCCTAACACAACCCTCAGCCTAAGACTATACACAAATCCAATATGAATTACCACTGATACTTTATGCTTTCGGACAAGATAAACTGAGTTTCCATCATATGCTTCCCTGATAACAACAGACCACTTTCACATAACCACTTGAATAAACCTCATCTCAAACAACAATCATAACTGGCTATCCACTTACCTAGGGCATGGGACCCTTACGTGTTTCACACCTAGAATCATTCCCATTAATCCAAACGGTTCTCCCTCACTCGGACTAAAATGCATTCCCCCAATCCCATAATTGCTAGATTTCTGAACCATCTCACAACCCTAACTGACGACAAGCATAACTAAACTCTTTATCAAAATGGACAAATCACCAATTCAACAACTTTCTTTCCAAAAGATCGATGCACTCAAAAGTTCGCCAATAGATACCATTCGATTCCTGCTCACAATCCCAATGGTTAAAACAACCCATGAAAATAGTATTTCATCCTCACCTAGGAGTGATATGTCACCACCGCTCATACCATACTGATGATAGCGGTTGAAACCTGGGCTTACAAGAACTAGCATTCCTTGACCAACCAACCCTAGTGTACACATATATTCAAAAATCAGATGAATACACCAAAAAATCTTAACGAACTTAAGATCCTCAAGCACCTTCCACTGACTCCACTTCAACATTCTTGGCAGCTTTATCGGATGATGAAGAACAAAATCTAGACTATCAAAACGAGAATCCAACCATTTCAATGACCCACTTGCTCTAGAGAAATTCCTATGTGAACCTAAAACTTGACCACACTTGAAGGTATTAACTTGAAAACTACCAATCTTACACCCACGATCATATTAATGCTTCATTTTATCACAACCATGAAAGATTCCTACCAGCCTTGCATTCGATTTTCGGCACGCCCACGATGCGGATTCCTTGGACTCCTTGTTGAAACCACTAAAATCTGACCGACTGCTGGTCTCCCAAGTGGAATACTCAATCTTCCTCTAAGCACGACCCTTGGTATGCAAAATGGCATATGAAGATTCTCAAATTAAAATTTCTAGACCATCATTAGGGAAATTTTTTGATTTCTAAGTGGAGACTTAGAGAAACCACAGATAGCGTCTCACATACAATCATAGAATCATAATCACAAATAGTAATAAGAGCATAAAAGAAGTGAATACATCACAAAACTACGACATCAACAGATGGAAATCGGATCCCCTCGCCCTATGACTACAATGATCGGCTCATCACCATGGGAACTTCTACTTTGCCCTCACAAAGATTAGTAATCCTCAGAGCGGATGGAGAAGGTTCCATTACTGCTCTTCTTATTAACTCTGGACAGTCGACCTTCTTGTGGCCCACTTGCTTGCAGTGGAAACATAATAGACTTGTTCCATAGGGACAATCTCTGCTGACATGACCAATAATACCACACTTGTAGCAACCCATACCCCTAGATCAACAAACCCCATCGTGCTGCTTCCCCCACATGTTGCACCGACCTCGGCCCTGCTAGCCTCTCATCGGTTGCTCAGAAGTCTTAGGTCTCTTCATAGTACCCCCAGCTATCTGAACCTGCGCTGCCTTCCTATTCTCGAGGTGCTCCAAATCAATCTCTCACTCTCGGGCTCTAGCTATCATGGCTTCCAAAGTCCGACAAGCTGATAAGCTAACAAACTCACTGATATCTTCTTGTATCGTATCATGGTACCTTGTCTTCTTCATCAAGTCATCCACATTGTACTATGGAACCAATAAGGACCTCTCCCTGAACTTGGCGGTAATCTCCACCACAGTCTCAGTCGTCTGGTGAAGGTCCTAAAAATCTCTTGCCAACTGATGCACCTCGATGGCTGGTGCAAACTCCACCCTAAATCACGTCATAAACTCAACCCAAGTCATCCTCTCAATGGCCTCACCTCCCAAAGCCAAGTGTACCTCCTCCCACTAATCTCGAGCTCTGTCTTTTAGAAGAAAGGATGCAAATTTGACCTTCGATCCCTTTGGGCAGAAGCGCATCCGAAAAGCGTTCACCATGTTGGCTAACCACCTCATACAAGCAATAGGGTGCTTCTCCCAAAATAACTCGGGAGCTCCACATACACGGAACTAGCAGAAGGAAAGAGTGTGAGATCCAACCATAGTCTCCATGCAGAACGTTCCTAAACTCTCATCCAAAAGCAACATAATCCCCTCCTTGACCGAACCGAATATCACCAGAATTTGCTCCAAAATACTGCGGGTGATCTCCGAGAGATGAAATCCCGCATCTGTGCATCAATTGCCTTAACACCTGCACCTGAGCCTGAACTAGAACTTGAACCTCCTACACCTGTGCTCATCACCATTTTGAAAAGCAATCATACACATGAACAGAACATAGCCAATGATCCCTCATCCCATAAGTATCTCAGATTCTCCATGACTCTCCTCGAGTCAAGTATGGATCCTGTGCTTTCAGTAGTATATGCCCAATACTACCTTCCACACCTATCCATAATTTACTCAAGAATCATCCCCAATCCTCTAAGTCACCTTCTCAAACTGGTACTCCAAATACTTGCTAAACAACGTATCCAAACCCACTAAACACTTCCTAGGATCTCCTAGGTTTCTCACCCCTACCCTGCCATCACCTACTGAAGATCCCCTACTAAAGTTGTGACAACCCGAAATTTCTATCTTTTACAGTTATTCAATTCAATCAAAATCTATCTCATTTCTGCTAACTTTTAGCATTGTTTAGAGTCAATTTGAGTGTTCTAAGCCTAGTACCTTCAAAGTTAGGGTTTAGAAATGGGTTCCATAAGTTAACCACTTTTGAAAATGGCCAAACACTCCAACATGAGGAGTGTACGGCCGTATACTTGAGTGTGCGGCCGCACACCCCCCCCCCCTCCTGGCAGCACACACTCATGTGTAAATAAGAGACTTAGCGTTCATTTAACTCTTTTCACCCTCCCAAGCCAAGAACTCATTCTCTCTCAACTATCATCCGATTTTCTTCTTAGATATTCAAGTTGTAAGTATTTCTTTCCATGATTTGTTGATTCCTTTCACTATTTAGTAAGGATCATTGGTTTCATCCATGAAATCACCTCTTTTGATAGATCTTCAAGTGTTCTT
Source organism: Lactuca virosa (assembly GCF_052849685.1). NCBI lineage: Eukaryota > Viridiplantae > Streptophyta > Magnoliopsida > Asterales > Asteraceae > Lactuca > Lactuca virosa. The sequence continues at coordinate 127,448,123 of NC_136430.1, forward strand.
CAGTTTCACAAAGAACACCAAGAACACCTACTAAGTTTTTAGACCTCAAACACCCCTAAAAGCTTCTATATCGTAAGTACCTTCTCCTATGCTTGTTACTTACTGGATATACTCCCTGGAAATCGTCCAAACCATGATCATCAAGGAGTGTGCGACCGCACACACCTCATGTGGCCGTACACCCCTTTGTTTAGTGCTTAATGGCCTCAAACTCATGTTGTATGCTAGCACATGATCAAGGACACTTAGGGGATGCAAGTTAGGACCTTGGAATACACTTTTTGACCATTTCTTGAAGGAGTGTACGGTCGTAGACTCCAAGGCTGTACACACCAGGCCGTACACCCAAGTGGCCGTACACCTGGTGGCCGTACACACCCAAGTGTGGCCGTACACCCATTATATGCAACCTTATGAGCTTTTAACACTTCAATCTAAGTGTTTCCTAAGTCCTAGGGTGTTTTCCTTACATGATTAGTTGTATAAACACTAATTATATACATATATGTGTCATTATATGCTTATTAGGATCCGTTGTGCTCAAGTCTTCACTTGACTCTTAGCATCCTTCAAACCGAACTTTCATTCATATCACTCACTGCAGGTGAGTTCATACCCCTTTAACTTATCTTTTAAATGATTTTAAATGCTTTTATAGGGGGGGGGGAATACAAGTAGAACTATTATTGTTATTATACCAATCACATGTGATTAATAACTATCAAACCAGTGGATTTCTTACATTTCAAACTGTGTTATCAAACAAACTGTTTCAAATCGTTTTATAAACTCTTTTACATGATAAATACTTTCTACTAAACTCTTTTAAACTTATACTTTGTCAAAAATCATGTCTATATAGATATAGTTATATATGTAGGATTGAAAGGACTTAGGACTGATAACTCGCCTTATTTCCTATTCCTTGTTTGGTTGTGGACTTAGGGTATCAGTTATTTGTCCGAAGGTCGTTTGAATCTTAGTTATATATTATGTGTATGTATATAGATATTAAAGTTCTTCATTCAGTTCAATACCTTTGGGTAGCAAAGGTTTCCAAACATGTTCATTCATACAAACAACATTGCTAGTAAACTATAATAGGTATAGTTTAGGAAGTCACTATTACTATTACTAGAACAATGAAACACACAAAGAGTCGGTTCATACATGAGTCAGTACATACTATAACGAGAGTCAATACTCACTATAAAGAGAAACACATAGAGAATACTATCACGAGAATCAATACATACTACACACTATACACTAGAAAACATACTACATACTAGACAGAGAGAACATACACTACACTAGTACATACTATACAAATACAAGAATACTATAACATTATGTGAGATACTACTTCATGGCTCGGGAAGATACTGCTGCGTCACGTTTTGTATCCAGAGTCTCCTGGAGGGAGAGCGTGAAAAAAGTGTATAGATCTATACGGGACTGACCCTCCTACACCTTGCTGCTAGCTACAGTGTGACCTGCAGGTCGACGGGTGACGAATGTCATATCATTTCGACGTCTCGAACGTCGTGTTTTACTGGTCGATCAAGTATGGTTACAATCATATCACATTTTACCTTAATTAACTAACAAGTTTAAAGGTAGTTAGTACATTAGTAGTTACCTAGATAAAGCTACAGTACATCTTTATTTTTCCCATTTCATTCACATTGTGATCTTCTCACATAAACGGTAATGAAAAACTATATTTTGGTAATGATAGTCATACTTTGGGAAAACTCACACTTGTACAAAAGAACAAACATAGAGAACAATTGAGTCTTGGTAGAAGACTACTTTAAGTAGAAAATATAGGATTTTCTAGGAAGTTTACATCAAATACTTACAAACTTTTACATCAAACATTTACGAGTACATTCTTCAAACTTATACAAACAATGATACTAAAATACTTATGAACTCACCAGCTTTAATGCTGATCTACGCTTTCAAAATAACTTGTATTCTCAGGTCACCAGTAGACAGTTACCGATGACTAGGTTTTGAGAAAATGGAGCACGTTCAAGACTCATCTCTTATTTTGATTTACATTTTGGTGTCTTATAAACTTCAGAACACATTTGTATTAAAATTATTACTATTAATGCAATGGATGATGTTGTTTCTTGTTTACTATTATGCATTGTTGTGATACTGTACATGACGTCCTCCGCCCCCGAACGTTTCCGTCGTTCCGGTTTTGGGGTGTGACAGATTGGTATCAGAGCATTGTTTATAGTGAATTGAGTATATCAACCCATAAAAGATATACAACTATAAACACAACGGGATTAAAATACTCTGACCAAGAGTTTATACTTTTAAATAATAAAATATTTAACCAAAGTATACATACCTGCATTCATACAAAAATCAGTGTCACTAAGACAGAACAAAAGTATTACGATTGTTGGACAACACAATTGGGCTTGGGAACATATGATCAACTCCTGGAGTGATATAGCCTGATCAACTATATCTTTCCGAGAAGTGATTAGCATGTGCCCAGGAATGGTTGTGGTGTTGCAACAAGTCTAAAAACCTACCAACACTACTATAATGAAAACATTAGAGCATAACATAAACTTAAAATACTATAGGAGTATATTGTGTTACTATAATTACTTATGTGCAAACTAAAAAAAAGGTCTTTATTAGTATGTCAACAGTTGCGGAGTGGATACGCTAAGGTTATATGTGACTAGGGTGTTATAGACTTAGAATTTGTGATCTTTGCTTTACTTCCTGTTCCTTGTTTGGTTGTGGGCTTAGAGTTAGGGTCACCTATTCGAAGGTCTATCCTGTTTTGGTCACATATGACTGGTATGTGCTACGCAAATGTTGGAGTAACTGGTAAGGGTCATCTTATAATTATCTTAATTAGTACGTCTATTAATTATCTCTTTTACCCCTTTTCTCGTGTAGATAACATGGTTGTATTCCATATCCCCGGAGATCCGTACTATCCAAATCAAGGCAACGGAGGATGGCTCGATGTAGAGCCAGAAGAGAATCATCCAATCCCTTTGGATGATGACTTTGTAGAGAACTTCCCAGAGGATTCTGACTCCGAGCTAGAAGTCAATAACCTACCTCTGGAAGCTCCAATCCCCAATCCTAACCCTCGTACGGCTTTTCAAGGCCCGACGCCTCTGTGGGCGGAATACTTGGATGGATGGAGTCAAGAACAGGGTCAACCAATGCCATACAATGGAGACCGAAGCTTCTACAACCTGAGCGAGGGAGGCTCAGCGGACAGAATCCTTCCTATTCTGGTCCGCAGGGTTGCTCGTAATGAGGAGCAGGGTAGGGTAGCCATCAACCAGGTCATGCAGGTTGATGCCAATGTTGGACTCAATATAGTCCACATTCGTCGACTGGAGGATGCTCGTGAGAGAACTACGAGAGACAACGAGTCTCTACTGCAGGAACTGGCTGCAACTCGGGCTGAAGTCATAGAGCTCCGAGTACATCAAAGGGTTTTCGAACGACACCTTCTCGATGTAGAGCGTCAGCTGGCTGACTTGAGGGTTCGCCCAAGGGGTGCCCGTTGCCAATAGGAGATGCTCTGCTCATCCTTTCTTTTGGTTTAAGGAATAGCCTTCATAGCTATGCTCTAAGTAGAACTTTTCCCTGTAAGTTCTTGTTTATCTTAAGACCTTGAACTTTTGGTCAATAGGTCTTTATTCTGTCAAAATTTTCTTATCTTGGTATGATGTAAGACCTACTCCTAGGTCATTTTTCCCGAACTTGTTACATCTATAATTCCAGTATTATTGGCAGATATCTAATCTAATAGGAAATCTTTAATTCAATCATACTTTCGTCTATTTTGTTGGGCTGTGGAGAATTAGTCCATGTTTCACTCTCATCATTCTCTCTATTTAAATGCTTACCTATATCTTCATCTTTTAAACTTATAGCTACAAGATGCCTCCACGTCGATCAGCGAGGTGCAATCCTCCGATAACTCCGAATCAAACTCCACCTCCTCCTCCTCAATATAACCCAGTAGCTATTCAAGCTGCTATGAATGCGGCTGTTACGGCAGCCCTAACGCAATTCACCTCGACCGGTACTAGTGGGAGTGGGACTAACGTGCCTCCCACTATAGTTGAAGCTCCAATGCGCTCTAGAGAGTGCTCGTATAAGGACTTCACCAACTGCAAGCCTAGGTCCTTCAATGGGACTGGTGGAATCATTGCCCTGTCGCAATGGTTCGAGAAGACGGAATCGATCTTCGAGATTTGTTCCTGTCCGGAAGGAAGCAAGGTTAAATTTGCTGCTTTCACCTTCACAGACTGAGCCCTGACCTGGTGGAATAGCCATGTCAAGTCACTATCTCTTATAGTGGCAAATGCCATGGGCTGGGAAGCTCTCAAGGAGCTTATGATCGAGGAATACTGCCCGAGGGGCGAAGTTCAAAAGTTGGAGCAAGAGCTCTGTAGCCTAACCATAAAGGGATCCGACATAGTCTCCTACACTGTCAGATTCATCGATCTGGTGGCACTATGTCCATACATGATCCCTACTGAGGGGAAGAAGATAGAGATATATATCTGGGGGCTGGTGCCTCCATTTCAAGGGAACGTACTAGCTTCTCACCCCACTACCTTCGACAGTGCCAAGTGATTGGCACAGCGGCTCATTGATCATGGAGTCCGAACTCTGTCAACCACAACAACCCTAGCCATCCCAGAACCCTCCAAAGTCGCTGATAACAAGCGAAAGTTCTAGGATGACAAGAAAAAGCAGAAGGCTGCCAAAAAGCAGCAAGTCGTGGCGGTTCATACTGCGATAGCACCTGCCGCTGCTGCACCGGTAAAGCAGTACGCGAGAAGCTTGCCAAAGTGCAACAAATGCAACTTCCACCACAATGGACTTTGCCGGGAAATGTAGTGCTCTAACTGCAACAGGAAGGAGCACACTTCCCGTTTCTGCAAGGCTCCGGCAAGGCCAATCACCCAAGTCCCCGACGCTGGTGGGGGCCAGGCTTGCTACGGTTGTGGCGAGGTGGGCCGCTACAAAAGGAACTGCCCTAAGGCAGGGAATGCCGATGGAGTGGGAAGAGTGTTGGCTATAGGCCACGAGGAAGCGATTGCCGACCCCACAGTGGTCACTGGTACATTTCTCCTCGATAACTCTTATGCATGCATACTGTTTGATAGTGGAGCGGAGAGAAGTTTCGTGAACCAGAAATTTGCTTACTTGCTTAAGCAAAAATCACGTGCACTTAAAGAACCGTTCACTGTTGAAATGGCTAACGGAAAGACAGAGAGCACTAGCTGCATATTCATAGGTTGTACACTAACACTAGATAGCCATTCATTTCCAATCGACCTCATGCCGGTCTCAATTAAAAGTTTCGACGTCATAATCGGGATGGATTGGTTGAGTTCTCATCGTGCCGACATCATGTGTTATGAAAAGGCTGTTCGCCTTAATCTGCCGTCTAACGAAACTCTAGTAATTTAAGGCGACAAACCCGACACGAACCTTCGTATCATCTCGAGCATACAAGCCCAGAAGTATTTGCGAAAGGAATGTCGCGCATTCCTTGCTCATGTTGTCGATGTGAGCCAAGAGACAAAGGACATAAAGAACATCCAAGTGGTAAGCAACTTTCCCGACATCTTTCCAGAAGAACTCCCAGGATTACCCCGCAACGTCAAGTCGAGTTCAGAATCGACTTAGTCCCAGGGGCTACCCCAGTAGCCAAATCGCGCTATCGTCTATCACCAGCTGAGATGCAGGAGCTATCCGGTTAACTAAACGAATTGCTCAGTAAGGGCTTTATTAGACCAAGCTTCTCACCCTGGGGAGCACCGGTCTTATTCGTCAAGAAGAAAGATGGATCGTTCCGTATGTGCATCGACTATAGAGAACTAAGCAAGCTAACCGTCAAAAATCGTTACCCTCTGCCTCGCATTGACGATTTGTTCGACCAACTTCAAGGGGCGAATTTCTTTTCAAAGATTGACCTGAGATCCGGGTATCACCAGTTACGAGTGCGAGGGGAGGATGTTTCGAAGACGGCCTTCCGAACTCGTTATGGACACTACGAATTTGTAGTGATGCCATTCGGATTGACCAATACGCTTGCAGTATTCATGGATTTAATGAATAGGGTTTGCCGTCCTTACTTGGATCAGTTCGTCATTGTCTTCATCGATGACATACTTATCTACTTTCGAAGTAAGGAGGAGCATAGTCAACATCTACAACAGGTCTTAGAATCGCTGCGATCAGAGAAGCTCTATGCGAAGTTCTCGAAATGCGAATTTTGGATCCAAAGAGTCAAATTCTTAGGTCACGTCGTTAGCGAAGAGGGAATACACGTGGACCCTTACAAGATCAAAGCCATTGAGAACTGGTCAGCACCAAAGACGCGTACAAAAATTCGTCAATTTCTAGGCCTCGCTGGCTACTATCGCAGGTTCATTCAGAACTTCTCTCGAATTGCGAAACCGCTTACAACATTGACCCAGAAGGGCGTAGCCTTTGACTAGGAAGAGAAGCAAGAGAAAGCGTTCCAAACGCTGAAACGAGCCTTATGCACCGCATCGATACTATCCCTCCCCGAAGGGATAGAAGACTTCGTGGTTTATTGCGATGCATCCAATCAGGGGCTCGGCTGTGTTCTAGTGCAACGAGGTAAGGTCATCGCCTATGCCTCAAGACAGCTGAAGACACACGAGGTCAAATACACCACACATGATCTTGAGTTAGGAGCAATAGTGTTTGATCTGAAGATCTAGAGACACTACCTGTACGGTACGAAAAGCACTATCTTCACAGACCACAAAAGCCTTCAACACATATTCGACCAGAAGGGGCTGAACATGAGACAATGACGGTGGGTCGAGCTACTCAGTGATTACGAATGCGAAATTCGTTATCATCCCGACAAGGCTAACGTAGTAGCTGACGCCCTAAGTCGAAAGGAATACTCTGGTCGTAGAGTCAAATCTCTGACTATACTATCCATTCGCACTTGCCCACACAAATTAAGGAGGCTCAGCTCGAAGCTTTGAAACATGAAAATGTGACAAGTGAATCCCTAAGAGGGATGGATAAGAACTTGGAAGTCAAGGGTGGCGGAGCCTTATATCTCATGGATCGGATCAGGACACCGAAACACGGTGGTTTTAGAGACTTGGTCATGACCGAAGCTCACAACACTCGATAATCCATCCACCCAAGTTCAGATAAGATGTATCTGGATCTTAAAAAGTTATACTGGTGGCCTAACATGAAAGCAGAGATTGCTACCTTCGTGAGTAAATTCCTTACTTGCGCCAAGGTTAAGGTCGAATACCAGAAACCCTCAGGTTTACTTCAGCAACCGGAGATACCTGAATGGAAGTGGGAGCGGATCACAATGGACTTCATAACCAAGTTGCCCAAGACAACTGGTGGTCTCGATACCATATGGGTGATCGTAGACAGGTTAACAAAGTCCGCACACTTCTTGCCTATCAAACAGACTGACAAGATGGAGAAACTCACTAGAACATACATGAGAGAAATTGTACGACCGCATGGTGTTCCCATATCCATTATCTCAGATAGAGATAGTAGATTCACTTCGAGGTTCTGGCAGTCGCTACAAAGTTCCCTAGGAACTAGGCTGGACATGAGTACAGCTTACCATCCGCAAACCGACGGACAAAGTGAGAGGACTATTCAAACTTTGGAAGATATGCTGCGAGCCTGCGTGATAGACTTTGGGAAGGCATGGGATACTCATTTACCCCTTGTCGAGTTTTCCTACAAAAATAGTTATCACACGAGAATAAAGGCTGCTCCATTTGAAGCCCTCTATGGCCGTAAGCGTAGATCCCCTCTGTGCTGGGCTGAGGTGGGCGACACTCAGTTAGCTAAAGGACGAGTTCCTGACAGCACTCTCACAGGTCTGGAGATCATTCGGGAAACGACGGAGAAAATCGTTCAGATTCGTGAACGATTGAAAGCCTCTAGAGACCGACAGAAAATCTACGCAGACAAGAGAAGGAAACCGTTGGAATTCCAGGTGGGCGACCGTGTTCTATTGAAGGTCTCACCCTGGAAGGGCTTGATACACTTCGGAAAGCGTGGGAAGCTAAATCCAAGATACGTAGGGCCTTTCGAGATTATCGCTAGAATCAGCCCTATAGCTTACAAACTCAAACTACCTCGCGAACTCAGTAACGTACATTCTACTTTCCACGTCTCGAACTTGAAAAAGTGTCTATCCGACGAGACTCTAGTAATCCCACTCGACGAGATCGAGATCAACGAGAGCCTCAACTTCATGGAAGAACCCGTAGAGATTATGGACCATGAGGTCAAGCAAACAAAGCAAAGCCGTATCCTGATAGTAAAGGTTCGCTGGAATGCCAAGCGGGGACCTGAATTCACTTGGGAGCGCGAGGATCAAATGAAATTGAAATATCCTCATCTTTTCGTTTAGTTATTTGTAATAGCTTAATTGTTTAAACTCTAATTTCGGGACGAAATTCTCTCTAACGGGGGGATGATGTGACAACCCGAAATTTCTATCTTGTACAGTTATTCAATTCAATCTAAATCAGTCTCGTTTCTGCTAACTTTTAGCATTGTTTAGAGTCAATTTGAGTGTTCTAAGCCTAGTACCTTCAAAGTTAGGGTTTAGAAATGGGTTCCATAAGTTAACCACTTTTGAAAATGGCCAAACACTCAAACAGGAGGAGTGTACGGCCGTACACTTGAGTGTGCGGCCGCACACCCCCCCTCCTGGAAGCACACTCTCATGTATAAATGGATGACTTAGCCTTCATTTAACTCTTTTCACGCTCCCAAGCCAAGAACTCATTCTCTCTCAACTATCATCTGATTTTCTTCTTAGATCTTTAAGTTGTAAGTATTTCTTTCCTTGATTTGTTGATTCCTTTCACTATTTAGTAAGGATCATTGGTTTCATCCATGAAATCACCTTTTTTGATAGATCTTCAAGTGTTCTTCAATTTCACAAAGAACACCAAGAACACCTACTAAGTTTTTGGACCTCAAACACCCCTAAAAGCTTCTATATCGTAAGTACCTTCTCCTATGCTTGTTACTTACTGGATATACTCCCTGGAAATCATCCAAACCATGATCATCAAGGAGTGTGCGGTTGCACACACCGCATGTGGCCGTACACCCCTTTGTTTAGTGGTTAATGGCCTCAAACTCATGTTGTATGCTAGCACATGATCAAGGACACTTAGGGGATGCAAGTTAGGACCTTGGAATACACTTTTTGACCATTTCTTCAAGGAGTGTACGGCCGTACACTCCATGGCCGTACGCACCAGGCCGTACACCCAAGTGACCGTACACCTGGTCGCCGTACACACCCAAGTGTGGCCGTACACCCATTATATGCAACCTTTTGAGCTTTTAACTCTTCAATCTAAGTGTTTCCTAAGTCCTAGGGTGTTTTCCTTACATGATTAGTTGTATAAACACTAATTATATACATATATGTGTCATTATATGCTTATTAGGATCCGTTGTGCTCAAGTCTTCACTTGACACTTAGCATCCTTCAAACCGAACTTTCATTCATATCACTCACTGCAGGTGAGTTCATACCCCTTTAACTTATCTTTTCAATGATTTTAAATGATTTTATAGGAGGGGGGGGAATACAAGTAGAACTATTATAGTTATTATACCAATCACATGATAAATACTTTCTATTATACTCTTTTAAACTTATACTTTGTCAGAAATCATGTCTATATAGATATAGTTATATAAGTAGGATTGAAAGGACTTAGGACTGATAACTCGCCTTATTTCCTGTTCCTTGTTTGGTTGTGGACTTAGGGTATCGGTTATTTGTCCGAAGGTCGTTTGAATCTTAGTTATATATTATGTGTATGTATATAGATATTAAAGTTCTTCATTCAGTTCAATACCTTTAGGTAGCAAAGGTGTCCAAACATGTTCATTAATACAAACAACATTGCTAGTAAACTATAATAGGTATAGTTTAGGAAGTCACTATTACTATTACTAGAACAATGAAACACACAAAGAGTCGGTTCATACATGAGTCAGTACATACTATAACGAGAGTCAATACTCACTATAAAGAGAAACAGATAGAGAATACTATCACGAGAATCAATACATACTACACACTATACACTAGAAAACATACTACATACTAGACAGAGAGAACATACACTACACTAGTACATACTATACAAATACAAGAATACTATAACATTATGTGAGATACTACTTCATGGCTCGGCAAGATACTGCTGCGTCACTTTTTGTACCCAAAGTCTCCTGGAGGGAGAGCGTGAATTTATGTATAGATCTATATGGGACTGACCCTCCTACACCTTACTGCTAGCTACAGTGGGACTGACCCTCCTACACATTGCTGCTAGCTACAAACAATGACACTAAAATACATATGAACTCACCAGCTTTAATGCTGATCTACGCTTTCAAAATAACTTGTATTCTCAGGTCACCAGTAGACAGTTACCGATGACTAGGTTTTGAGAAGATGAAGCACGTTCAAGACTCATCTCTTATTTTGATTTACATTTTTTGTGTCTTATAAACTTCAAGACACATTTGTATTAAAATTATTACTATTAATGCAATGGATGATGTTGTTGCTTGTTTACTATTATGCATTGTTGTGATACTGTACATGACGTCCTCCGCCCCCGAACGTTTCCGCCATTCCGGTTTTGGGGTGTGACAAAAGTCAGCTAGCTACTTCATGAATATAATTGCATGCAACAAAGCACAAAGCATAAAGTAATGAAATAAGTAACTCACATATATATGATTCCTACAAAGCACAAAGTAAGCAACATTCGGGCATCGGGAAAAAAATCTAACTAGTGCATCACCTAATCAGAACATTCTATCCAATCATCTAAAATTAATAGTTGCATAAAATTTTAAAAGATCAAACAATCATGCATATAAAGGCATCTCTCCCAGCATTCTATCATACATTCGTATTATGGGAATCACTTACTTGAACACGGTTAATTGCACGCATCACACCCTTTTCCTCTTTAAAAATCTTTTTAGTAAATTCATTATTTTAAAAAATTTACCAATTCCTCAGTTTGAGTTCAGACACACCCGAGAGTGTGCCTGAATCCCTCAAACCAAGGCCCTAATACCACTTATAACAACCCCTTCCAGCACGTATCACAATATTGTCCGTTGTGGTCTCTCGATACGAAAAATTCCCAGGGGGTCACCCGTATGTGAATTGCTCTCGCCCGGGCATGCTTAACTACAAAGTTCTTATGGGATCTGGTACCATCACGGCTTTAAAATGCCTTATGAGAAAGAAGGTATCAACACCGTTTTTATAAGGAAATGTTTTGTTCTCCTTTTAAGCTTATGGGATCCTGTGCAACCTACCTTCACCCCACATTACACGGTTCGACGTCCCTGTCGAACACATCGACTCGTTCCCTAGCTCTGATACTGTCACACCCCCAAACCAGATGGCGGAAACGTTCGGGGGTGGAGGACTTTAATTGTAGTATCACAACACATGCATCATAGTAATCAAAGTACAAACAACCATTGTATTTAAAAAGTATAAGTATTTACATGTGTTCAATCATTGTATATTGAAACCAAAATTGTTATACAAAAGAAGAAGATATGATTCAAAGTAGCTCCATCTTCTCAAAAAGCTCGTGAAGTACCTGTTTATTGTTTCCTTGAGAATACAAGTAATTTGAAAAGAGAGTATCAACATAAAGTTGAGTGAGTGCATATGTATTTATGTTTAAAAGAATGTTTCGGTATCTCGAATATGTAAACTGTTCCAGAAAATCCTATATTTTTTGTTGTATATGAAAAGTAGTTTTATTCCCATAAAACCGTTCCATTTGTAAACCATTGTTCTGTATTTGTAAAACTTGTGAATGGGAGTGTGCGTGGTTCCACCAGCGGTTATTGAAAACTGTAATTGTATTTTGTATTTTGTAAACTGGTACTTTGAAGATGTACTTACGTTTAGTTTATTATACACTAACATATTGTTAATATCTTTTTAATGAGTTCTTATAACCATACTATGACTGGATGGCCTGAAACAAACGCTTGTAGGTGTTTAAACTATTGATAACAATTGTCACTCATTGGCGTGTATGCCTGACTGTAGCTAGCAGTCTGAGTGTGGGGTTGTCAATCCCAACATAGATCTACACACAACTTGTTTCGATCCCCTGGCTGGAGATTCTGGTTATAATGTCAGGACTTTACCGGTGTCTCATAAAAAGCATATAAACGTTACATGTATAATGGTTAAGAAAACCCAATCATCCTGAATTAATGATTGATTGTATGTTCATGGATTAGTATTCCGAACATGTATTTGACAATTGTAAACCCTCGATATGTTCTGAATCAAAACCCTTGTTTCTTGTAAAACAGTGTATTCTAGTATACTTGAATCATAAATTATTGTTATGTGTATCATAAATTATACCTATTATAATTTATATGTACTTGCTGAATCGGTATTTAACTATTTTTGCATGTAATCCCTTGCTCAACATGTTACAAAGGGTATTTAAACTGATAAAATAACTTTTATATTCATATACATATACAATTATATATAAGTAAAATTTAAATGACACTCGGACAAATAACCGGTACTATAAGCCCACATCCAAACAAGGAAAAGGACCCAGAATGAGTTATCAGTCCTAAGCCTTTTGAATCTTATTTATATATATATATATATATATATATATATATATATATATATATATATATATATATATATATATATATATATATAAACATGAATTTTGGGGAAAAATATAAGTTTATTAAAGAGTTTAATATTTTGAGTATTTTTAATGACTTAATGTCATTTTATCACGATTTGAGTGTTCTAATATTATTATTTTTAACAGACCGGGACAGGAAATCCGTTAAAAATTCATAACTTCTTCATCCAACGTCTGTTTTTGTCTGTCTTTTTACCGTTGTACTGCTATTGACGAGACCTTCAATTCTTGTTTAGGCTGTGTCGGCTAAAAATCACTCGATCTTTATTTCGAGTTTTTAGCTGTATACTGCTATACTGAAACTTAGAAAAATCATAACTTCCTCATACGAAGTCAGATTTTCACGTTCCTTTTATGAAAGTTCTCGGTTTAACATAATCTACAACTTTCATTTAGATTGTTAAGGCTAAAAATCCTTTTATTGAAATTTCACTTTTTACACTGAATAGTGTTTTGCCGGTTTCGACGCGGATCTTCGATTGGTCATAACTTTTTCGTTATAACTCGGATTTTAGTGTTCTTTATATTTTTGGAAACCTTGTTACAATCTCTACCACTTGGCTCATCCCAATCAATAATTGTTTAATACTTTATTTTTGAGGGTCAATTATGTAAATATACACAGTATGCTAAAATTTCTCTTTATTACTTTAAAAAGAACTACAAATTGACCTACATTATTATTTAGGTTTGAAATAATGGTTTGTTACAGATACTAACTTGTAACGTCCCAAAAATTCATAGTAAAAACTTTCATTTTAAAAGCAGATAAACCATGCAAATAAGTTGTTCCAAACTAATCAAAGTGATTATATAATTTAAACATCAGAGTAAAAGTCATAGATAGCCAATGCGAAAAAATGATGGGGGATGTTGTGCAGTCATGTCGGGCCCTTCCCTTTCGTACCGGAAGTACCTAAAACCATAAACATAAAACCGTAAGCACAAAGCTTAGTGAATTACCTAAAATACCACATACTATACATGGTCTTTCCTTGCCAGGCCGGGGGACAAAACCCCGGGTCTTATAGACAAGTGCCAAGAGGTACTTCCTGGCCTTCCATGCAAATATCACAAAGACAACTAGCATAGTACATATAACTACTAGAGTCTGGTCTCTAGGCTTGCATACATTTTGCCAGAAGCTACCTCCAGGTCTTTCATACAAATGCCATGGGTCACCCCTGGTCTTCCTATATAACATAATCCAGTAGGCCAACATTGGTGCCTTTAACCCCCGAGTATAGTGAGGAGACTCACCTGAATCACAATGCTGACTAAAAACCTCGCGTAACGGCGTACCGATCACAGTCAACAAATCTCGCCACCAAAAGATCGGTGCTAATAACCTCCTAACAATCCATACAAGGCATACCCTAAGTATACCATCTAAAAATAGAGATTGACCAAAATTCAAACCATGCCAAAAGTCAACAGTCACAGTTAACGGACATAGTTGACTTTAGCGAACTGCCGCGTCATGGCCATCGTTGGCCACGTCATGGCCTTCACCCATCAAAATATATATGGGAAATTCCCAGTCCTCATGCCATGGCGACCTATGACCACTAGGTTTCAAGCATCTTAATGCATTAAGCTACTTTCTTCCATTGCAAGAGCTCGAAATTTCAGATCTAGTCCATACTATGGTCTATTTGGATAAAGTTTCCAACTTTATCTATTAAGACACCCAAAGAGATCAAGATCTCAAACCTTAGGACCAAAATCCATAATGTCTTAACCATTAAGTCCTCAATCTGAAAAAGTCCTTAACCCAACCACTCCAGAAGGGTTTATAACACCAGATCAATCATAAAGGTAGAAGTATTATAGACATGTATGTCCAATACATGTCTAAGATCCATCTTAGGTCAAATATGAGATCTAAATGCCAAAACATAGGCAAATGATAAGAACTTCCATCAAAGACTTAATCCATAACAAATAATACTCTTGGAACTCAAAAGAGTCACAAAGTTGCCAATTTTATGAGTTCCTTTCCTCCAAAATTGCTCAAACATGAGGAAAATGGGATAATATTGAAGATCTAACCACCAAACGACATAAAGCAAGGAACTTGGACACTTACAAAGGTCCAGAGATAATATGAGGTGATGATAACGTTGACTCCTTGCAAGCTCAAAGCTCCAAAAAGATGAAGAATCAAGCAATGGATTAAGGATATGGTTTTCTTAGGTGAAAGGGGGTTTGGAGGCTGGCAATGAACCCTAAAATGGGTGTAGAGGGGTTTAAATATGAAGGGAACCCTAAAAGAGTCATGGGCTTGGGTCAGACCTGTTGCCACGTCGTGCCCTTCTTTGGCCACACCGTGGTGGTCCAAAAAGGTCTTGCAATCAAATAAACATTACCACATTCTTGTCTTCCTTGGCCATGTCGTGGCATAGAGTTTTCTCCAAAACTCCATCTTTGGTCCTTGATACAGATAATCTTAACCAATGTGGAACACGCGTGTTACAGATTCCTAGTTCCTACGGCGTGCAAACGGAATTCCCACGAAATGGCATATAAAAAAAATCACTCAAAAAGCATGTGTCAGTCTATGATTGTACGTCAAGGATTCCACTTTCCAACGCGTGGCATGTCTTTTTCCATATCGAAGCGACACAGAAACCTATAAATTAAGTCGAAAATTAACCTTATTGATATATCTTTAATCCTAATTCGGGTTTTGCGAAATTAAACCCCCAAGTTGTGATCTTGAGATTCTAAAACGCAGCCGAGGGTCGTTAAGCTGATATGGAGCGAAGATTTGAAGGATTCAAGAGAGGATTCATGACAAGAATCATTCAGTTTGCTTTTAGGTATTAAAACCTTTTGCTTTGTGTTCAGGATTAGAGGAATCATGAGATTTTGTATTAAATTGCATCTTTTTTTTGTTTATTCTCATTTAATTTATCATGTCAAGTTTGATTGAAGATCCATATATGTTCAAGATCATTACTTTATTACCTATTGTTGAGTTTATATGATAAGAAGAACAATCTAGTTATATATTCTTTAATCATAGTTGTTTTATTACCATAAAATAATTGTGACAAGTGTTGAATCAAAACCTAGGGTTAGGTTAATAAAACTATGAACTTTAATGTGTGATATATGTTCAAGATCGTTACTTTATTACCTATTGTTGAGTTTATATGATAAGAAGAACAATCTAGTTATATATTCATTAATAATAGTTGTTTTATTACCATAAATTAATTGTGACAAGTGTTGGATCAAAACCTAGGGTTAGGTTAATAAAACTATGAACTTTGATGTGTGTGCACGTTTTTAATCACCATTCTTAGCATGATTTAATTGCAATAACCTTTAGGATTAATAAAAATTGAATCTTTCATGATACGAACTAAAAAATGAATTTAGGGATAACTAATCACATGACGGTGGAGTTCAAAGTCTTTAGATTCATTAGTATTCGTGTATGCACGAAATACATGAATCAATTTGGGAATCAATGAATAATGTATGAAGGAAATTTGCACTAAATTAATTATCTATTATTTTGAGATGTAATCTAATTTGAACCAAAATACTTGAAGTGATTCATTTCTAGTCACTTTGTCGAGTTAGTTATTTAGTATAACCCATAATAAAATCTAATATTAATTCACTATCGTTCCCCTTGAGTTCGATACCTTTGGTTATCAAAACTATAATATATTCGATCAGCTTCAGTGCATGTAAGGTGTGGTTTAGATGTGATAGACTAGGAATTATAAATAAAAGGGTAAGCTACACGAATGGTCCCTATGACTTGGGGTAATCTACGCGCTTGGTCCCAATTTTATTTTTTAACTCAGACGGACCATATTACAGAATTTTGTTACGTACCTGGTCCTTAACAAATTTAAAAGGACTATTTTGCCCTTTATCTATTTTTTGTAATTTTCTGTTGTCTATTAAACATTTTTTATATCTAAAAAAGAAAAAAGAAATAAACCCCCCACCAAAACAAACCCTTTCTCCCGTTCCATTATGGTTTTGCTTTTTCCGAGTTTAATATTTAACTTTATTTTAGAACCGACTCGGATTACCACAAGTACCGATTGAAACCTACTACATGTTAACTCACTAGGTCAATTTCTAGGCGAGAATGAAAATCAAATTGCGAGATTCAATCTGGGTTTCGATATCATTTTTGAGGCGGAGGGGAATCAAGTTGCAGGATTCATACAGTTCTTCCATTTAATCATTATTTCCAGTCAAACCATAGAATGGCCTGATGAACCCAAAACCAGAAAAAATAGATTGAGATCTAGATGTTGTACTACAAATACATAAGCAGCAAATCGCAAAATTTATTGATGTTGTACCACTCGGTATAAACTGATTAAAAGGAAATTTAATATAACATCACAATATTTTTGAATATGGTTAAAAAACGAACATATATCTTCTATTTTCTTCATTCATATTGATTGGTATCTAAGAACATAAGAACTTACTTATGGCTACCACCATCATAGCCTTTGAGAGAAAACAAATCCTCCCTATTTCCCAGACAAACACCCAACACTAGATTCAAAACCCCTTTGTTCCATGAGTTGTGATAGACGAGGGGAGAAAGTAAGAGAGAGAGAGAGAGAGAGAGAGAGAGAGAGAGAGAGAGAGAGAGAGAGAGTAGGGGCCTGAAAATTGGATGAATATGGTTTTTCTAGTGACTGATGTTACATGTCGGATACGTAGAATTAGCTGGTAACCTCTTTCCAAGTTGTAGGGTTGATGGATGGATAGTTTTGATATTAGAGGGTTGCCGGTGAGAATAGAGAAAAGCAGGAGATAGCAGGAGATTGGAGGTTTCGTTGGGCTTAATAAAAAGAGGTGAACAAGGGAAGTAGATAATATGGGAGTGGGCCAAAAAACTTAATTAAGGAATGGGACCCATCTTATTATTAACCATTGTTTTAATAATAAAAATATGATGGAAAAATTTAAAAACAATTAAATCAAATAAAAAGGGTAATATGATATTTTTGTGTATGGAAAGTACCAAACACGCAAGAAAAATATATGATAAGGACCTTCCTAGTTAAAAAAGAATGTTAGGGATCAAGTTTACTGATTACCCAAAACCATAGGGACCATTCATGTAATTTACCCTAAATAAAAACTAGTGTATTAAAAAAATATCACTGATTAACCATCATACATGTCGCATACTAACAATGGGCTCCTATTCCCGAAAAACTCGAGAACCTCACTAGTAGAACACTCTCGGAAAGTGAGCTAGCATGCCCTCGGCTGACCGCAACACAAGTCAAACCGAATGGTATGAAATCACTAATTTATCATGGCTACCAACTCATCCTTGATCTGGCCAAATACACTTGGTCTAAAATGATTCTCAAAAGCTCTACGATGATCAAGTTGCACAACTCTACATCACCTGATCTAGAACCGAAGCCTGAACCAGAACCACCTCCCCGACGATTCATCGCCATAATGATAATACAACACAAGGGTTAAAACATAAAGGACTTGTTCTCTAGGGAAACTGTCACACCCTCGGCCGAGGCGGCGGAAGACGCAGTGCTGTACAAAAGTTCATGGATCACAAGTAAACTGAGTATATAGCACAAGTACAACAAAAAGAAAAATAACATTCGCGTTCTATCTTGATATTTGAATACAAGGTTTTTACAAATAATAATAGTACATGAATTTCCTTAGCAGATATGCATATAATAAATCAACAAGTAAACTAGGTCACATGTAATCCAATCCGTATAGAATGTCTGCTTAATGATTTCCTAAGAGCACATGTAGTTTTGAGGTTCAACACAAGGTTGGTGAGAGCTACATGTTTTCTACAAACAACAGTCCTACTTTTAGTAAGTATAGAAAGTATTTTATTTATATGTACACCAATAGTTAAAACAATGTTTGCAATGAGTCTTTAAAAGCCAAAATGTTTTTTTATAAGTAAATCCATACTTTAAAATGTGTTTGTAATGAATCTTTGAATGCCAAAATATATCTATTGTATAAGTAAATCCATACTTTAAATTGTGTTTGTAATGAAACTTTGAATATCCTTGAAAACAAAACAGTACTGTTACATAAGTAATTCCATACTTCAAATAGTTTATAAAGAAACCAAGCCAATGGTCTCTAGTGAGAGAGAGAGAGAGAGTGAGGGATTCCAGTTAATGTTTATAGTGAGTCCTATAACCGAGCTATGTGACTGCATGTACCTCCCTACAACACTTCATCGGACGTTGTAGTAACAATTGTAGACACTTATCACCCGCTTTTATTGATTGGTCGAGGTTGTAGCTAGAAACCGCAGGTGGGGATGTTAACCCCGTATAGATCTATACATATGTATCTCGCTCCGAAGATTAACGGTTATAGTAATGTGGGTATGCTAAGTGTTTAGACTCAACTAATGAATATAGTCTAACTAAAAATCCCTTAACCAAAGTATGTGAATAGCTTTCGACCTAACTTATTTGTGATTAAGCCACTAGGCATAATGAATTTCATTGTAAAAAGTATATAAAGTCGAGTGTATGTAAAAGTGTAATGTACTTGATTTTATAAAGATGCATGTTTCAAAGTAATGAACATATATACAAATATGAACTTTATGTATTTAAATATATAAATATACATGAATAGTAATAGCTTGAATCCTTGAAATACTACAAAGTATTATAATGTGCTTGTTATAATATACGATGTTACATAAAAATTATATATTGTTGTATCATGTAGCATTTGTTGTGTAGACTAGTTATTTCACGATAAAATAACCATAATACATATACAAAAAGTTTATACTAGTTTATTTGTAACGATATGTTACATTGTTAAATCACATTTTTATAAATTAGGATTATTGTATTTTCACATAAAGGATAATTTGTTTGTATAAACAAAGTGTATAGGAACATGTATTCTCCCCCCCCCCTCGCAGAAATAATTACAAATATTAAAAAGGGGAGGTAAGCACTCACCCTTGAAGTGTGAGTTCCATTTGTTCAAATTCAGTTTCTTTTGAGAAACTTGTCGTGAGAAACCGCAAATCCACAATTCATGAATTTTAAAATACTCACGGGACCGTTTTGTAACGAATTTACACTATAAGGGTTGTTTTGTAACAAAATAAAATAATGGGTTTGTTGTGTTCAATTTATAGAAACAGTAGGGAATGTTTATGATCAAAATTTTCAATAGATGGGGTTGATTTGATATTGAACACAAGTGGGGGCTGATTTGATTAAATAATACAAGTGGGGGCTGTTTTGATATAAAGCTACAACTGGAGGGAACAACTTTTGTAAAAAATCACTAAATATACAAAGAGGGGTGAAGACTTCATATTCTTCACATCGAGAAAGGAACGGATGAAGGAAATTCTACTGACGGGAGCTTCATCGTGGCTGAGAAATCTCGAGGAGGGGCTGATCTGGTCCAACACACAAACGAGAGGGGAAAGGTCCTTGTTTTCATGGTTGATTGAAGAAGCAGAAAAAAATCACGAATGGAAGCTGCGATTAGGAAAATTCATTGGTTCGGTGGTGGTAGATCTGGCGAGGGGTGTAGGTGGTGGTGTTTTGAAGCTAAAAACGGTCGTGAAAAGGGCGAACAGATGGATCTTCCGACTTGTTTTTCTCTTGGCAGTTTGCTCGCCAGTGGATTTGTTGTGGGGTGTCGATGGCAACAACAATCTCAGCAAACAAGTGGGGGTGGTTTGTGGATTGTGATCGACGAAAAAAAGAGGGAGTAAGGACTGGAATAGGCTGAGAACGATGCTGGAGAGGCTGACAATCGATTTTCCGGCATGGCTCTTCTTGACTGCTGTGACATCCTCATTTTCACGGCCATAAAAGACAGATTTGTTTGTGCTTTGTTTGAAATTCAGAGTAAACTTTTATAGAAAAATGTTGCGGAATTTTTTCCAAAAAGAAAATATGATAAAGATTTTATCAAAGCATTTCCGAAGAAACTTGTTTCAATATATTAAAACTCGGGATGTCATGTTCGATACAGATCAAAAGAATAAATAGAACAACATAGGCCTTACAACATTTATTTATATCTACTGACCTATAATACATAATCCCTCATCAAGTCATCCAATTATGCTCTTGTGCCACTACCTGTAATACAGAAACTGAGTGGGTCAAGCTTGGGAGCCTGATGAGCACATAGGGTTTTCAAAACACAATATATAGTTTATTAGTTTCATCACATCGATCAACCCGATTACCTGTTCCCGTTATCCTCACTTTACGTCCCTAAAACATCTATCATAAGGGACATATCCTAAGGATTTTCATCGAGATGGACACTACTGCTAAGGGGGTTCCTCAACAATAATTATCCGTAAGGAAACCATGAGAAGGATGGAGTACACCGGTGAACACATCGTTCACAAACACCTACAGGTTGCGAGCCTGCTAGCGTTCCACTAGACTGTCTACAATAGTCTGTGGTCATCATCTATAATATGCTAGATGACTGAATCATCATCAACATCGAGGCCTGTCGTTATTTTATCACACATCGTTTAATTCATCTACCCATGTTTTACCCCAACATTTTTGTAGATATAAAATAAATATACATTTTAAATCATTTAAAACATGTATAAAACGTTAATCTAGCATAGATATCAAGTAAACAAATAATATGCACACATAGCACGTAATTTATATAAAATACTTCATATCTGTGAGTAAGATCAAAGTAACTATGCACTCACCTGTTAAGCTGGTGATTCCGAACTCAGACAACGCTTCGCTTCTATTAATTTACTATCCTTCGACGAAACCTAGTATTATTACCACTAGATTTTAGTCTAATATCTACCATGACTAATTATTAGTCTTAGTATTATTATTATTATATAAACGTTTAAATAATACTTCTCAACCACTATGTACAGCCAGGGGCTAGACTTGAAACACTAGAGGGAAGGACAATTTTGGCATTAAAGCACTTCTGAAATCTAACAACCGAGGCGGCCCTTCAAACCGGATTCCCCGTACCGCGAGTAGTTAAAAAGATATTATAACGAAACTTATATAAGTCATAATAATAGCCCAAATATTTATTATAATTTCATAATAACAATACTTAAATTAAATATAATCTATACTTAAAGTAGGGTAAGCGTATCTCACTTACAACGGGTTTTCTTAAAAACCAGGCTCCGCTGGAGCAGAGCTTCTGAGCCGAAAAGCTCATTTTCTCGGAGCCTTCGGGCGCTCCGGGGCTTTCTCCTGGTTGTAGGGAAGTTTCCTAGACTTCGGGGGGTTTGGGAGGGTTAGAGAGAGAAAGAATGAGTGGAAGGTGTGAATAATTATAACTGCCTCGCACCCCATTTGATAGGGCCGAGGCTTCAGATTACGCTGGGCGTACCCTCGGTGGTACGCTGCGCGTAGTGCGCAGGTGACGGCCTTAGCATGGAGCATCGTGACTTATTAACGACCGAGGAACGTGAGACTGCAGGGCGTATAGGCTTTGTACACGGGGGGTACTTCGGTACGCGAGGCGTTCAATCGTTACGTTGGGCGTAGCCTCGGATCCAGCTCACAAATTCCAATCCCGACTTCTAAAATTCGTAACTTTCGCATACGAGCTCTGTTTTTGATGTTCTTTATATTCACACGTAGGTGAGACTGTACTCTACAACTTTCATTTAGACTCTGTAGGCAAATTTTGAATTTATTTTTAAAGTTATATTTTTAACAGGTTGGGACAGGATAAGTCCGTTAAAAATTCATAACTTCTTCATCCGACGTCCGTTTTCGTCTGTCTTTTTATCGTTGAGCTCCTATTAACGAGACCTTCTATTCTCGTTTAGGTTGTGTCGGCTAAAAATCGGTCGATCTAATATTCGAAGTCCGGGCTGCATACTGCTATGCCGAAATGTAGAAAAAGCATAACTTCCTCATACAGAGTCAGATTTGAACGTTCTTTTTATGCACGCTCTCGGTCTAACGTATGCTACGACTTTTGTTTAGATCGCTAAGGCTAAAAAGCACTTTATCGTAAACTCACTTTTCACGTCACGCAGTGTCGTGCCGGTTTTGTCGCGAAACTTCGACATGTCATAACTTCTTTGTTATAACTCGGATTTCAGCGTTCTATATATGTCTGGAACCCTTGTCACGATCACTACAACTTTCTTCATAGATATCGGGTTTATCTAACAGTTTATTTTTTTGACGCTTATTTTCATTCTTAATTTATTATATCTTTATAAACAAGCATAAAACACATAAATTCACAGAATTCACATAATACTCAAATAATTCATCTTTATTACTTCAAAATGAGTTACAATAGTTGACCTTGGCTATTAAATCATTATACAAAGGCCTAGCCTAGAAACACGGGCGCTATAATTCTCTCCCCTTAGGATTATTCCGTCCCGGAATCATGCATCAAAAAACAGATGTAGATAGAGACTCATCATGTCACTTTCTATTTCCTAGGTGAGATTCGGCCCATTCGTATGTTTCCAACGCACAAGCACTAAGTTGACCATCTTTTGTCGCAACTTCTTAGTCTTACGGTCGACAATCACCTCAGGCTCTTTGATTAGCCTCTTATTTTCATCAATCCTTAACTCCGAAATTGGAATTATATCGAGAACTTCTCCCGTGAACTTCCTTAAATAACACACATGGAAAGTGTTATGAATACCATTTAGTTCTTCTGGTAGTTCTAGCTTGTAAGCTTGGTTCCCAGTCCTCTGAAGAACTTTGAACGGTCCAATAAACCTTGGACTCAACTTTCCCCTCTTTCCAAATTGTATAAGTCCCTTCCATGGTGAGACTTTAAGCAAAACCGAATCTCCAACTTCAAATGTCATCAATCATCTTTTCTTGTCAGCATAGCTCTTTTGACGATCCTGAGCTGCTAACATCCTTTCCCTAATCACATTTAGCTTTTCAACAGTCTGATGGACTATCTCAGGTCCCACAAACTGCTTTTCTCCAGCTTCAAGCCAACAAGACGGCGTACGACACTTCTACCCGTACAAAGCTTGATAGGGTGCCATCTTGATGCTCGAATGGAAACTATTATTGTAGGAAAACTCTACCAAGGTTACCTTGGAATTCTAGTGTACATGCTCTTAGCATATCTTCAAGTGTTTCAATCGTTCTTTCACTCTGACCATCAGTCTACGGATGGTAAGTTGTACTTAAACACAACTTCGTACCCATTTCCTCTTGTAGACTTCTCCAAAACCTTGACATGAAACTACTATCACGATCTGATACAATATTTAGAGGAACTCCATGAAGTCTTACTACTTCCTTGACATAAGCATTTGTAAGCTTATCCATAGACTATTTCTCATTGGCTGCTATAAAGTGTGCACTCTTAATGAAACGATCCACGACCACCCAAATCATGTCGTGACCGTTCTTCGTTCTGGATAGTTTAGTCACAAAGTCCATGGTGATGTCTTCCCATTTACCTATGGGTACAAGTAAAGGTTCTAAACTCCCATATGGTTTCTGATGTTGTGCCCTAACTCTTGCACACGTTACACACTCGACCACATACTTTGCAACATCGAGCTTCATCGTCGGCCACCAGTAGTAGGGTTTTAGATCCCTATACATTTTAGTCCTACCGGGATGAATCGAGTACATGGTCTTGTGAGCTCCTGCATCAGAAGATCTCTTACTCCTCCCGTCTTAGGTACCCAAATCTTATCTTGGAATACCTTCAATCCTTGATTATTCGTACCGAACACTAATTTTTTGCCCAAACGTTCTTCCTTTCGGTCATTTTTCTCTGAAGCTTCTTCCTGAGCTTTCTTATTGCTTTCCACAATCGTTGAGACAACTTCTATTCTCAACGCTCTTGGCCTCTTTCTTTCAAGGTTTACTTTTCGACGTAGAGAATCAGCTACAACATTTGCTTTACCAGGGTGGTAAAGTATCTCACAGTCGTAATCCTTCAGTAACTCTAGCCACCGTCGTTGCCTCATTTTTAATTCCTTCTGATTAAAGAGATACTGGAGACTCTTATGATCAATGAAAATTTTGCACTTAGTTCCATAGACATAATGCCTCCATATCTTTAGGGCAAATACTACTGCTTGCAACTCCAAATCATGAGTGGGGTTGTTCTTTTCATGCTCCTTCAATTGTCGAGATGCATATCCTATCACCTTTTCTCTTTGGGCCAAAACACAACCTAACCCAACTCTAGATGCATCGCTATAAACTGCGAAGTCTTCAACTCTGTCGGGTAGAGAAAGAATCGGTGCTTCACATAACTTCTTATTTAGTTTCTCAAATGCTTCTTCGTGTTTCTCACTCCAAGTATATGTAGCTCCTTTATGGGTCAAAGATGTCAATGGAGCAGCTATCGAAGAAAAGCCTTGGATAAACCATCGGTAATATCTAGCTAATCCCAGAAAGCTTCGAATCTCCGTGGGACTTTTTGGTCGTTCCCACTTCATCACAACTTCAATCTTTGCTGGGTCAACCAGTATTCCCTCTTGGTTAACCACATGACCCAAGAATTGGACTTCTCGAATCCAAAAATCACATTTGGAGAACTTTGCATACAGCTTCTCCTTCTTCAACACTTCTAATACTTATCGTAGATGCTTGCCATGCTCCTACTGGCTCTTTGAGTAAATTAGAATGTCATCTATGAACACTATCACAGATTTATCGAGGAATGGTTTACAAACCCTATTCATCAAATCCATAAATGCTGCTGGAGCATTGGTTAGTCCAAACGAGATAACCAAGAACCCTTGGTGTCCATATCTTGTTCTGAACACAGTTTTCTCAATATCCTGCTCTTTCACCTTCAGCTGATGATAACCTGACCTAAGATCGATCTTTGAGAAATAGCTCGAACCTTGCAGCTGATCGAACATGTCATCAATCCTTGGCAATGGGTACTTGTTCTTTACTGTTGCCTTGTTCAGCTCTCTGTAGTCTATGTACATCCTCATGCTTCCATCTTTCTTCTTCACGGATAACACCGGAGCTCCCCAGGGTGATGAAATAGGTTTAATGAAACCCTTTTCCAACAACTCCTGAAGTTGCGTCATTAGCTCATTCATCTCCGTCGGTGCTAATCGGTATGGTGCTTTTGCTATTGGTGTCGATCCTGGCAACAAGTCTATTCAAAACTCTACTAGTCTATCAGGGGCAATCCAGGAAGATCTTCAGGAAAGTCTTCCGGATAATCACACACCACTGGTATTCTTTGTAGATATTTCTTCTCTTTCTTAGCATCGATCACAAATGCCAAGTATGATGTGCATCCTTTGGACAAACATTTTTTTGGCTTTCATCAGGGAAATGATTTCAGAATTTACTCTGCCTTTGTCCCCGTACACCATAAATGACTTTTTTCCAGGGGGGTTTACTCTTACTATCTTCTTCCTACATAGCATTTCGGCATCATTGGCACTAAGCCAATCCATTCCCAGCACAATATCGAAACCATTCAAATTTATGGGTAACAGCTCCTTGTGGAATTATTTTCCGTTCAAGTCGATGACACTGTTCTTAATGCAATCACTAACAGGTATGAATTTGCCACTAGCAACTTCTACAACTAGAGCATTATCAAGTTTATCTACTGACAATGCTAGTCTTCCACCAAATTTGTGCGATATAAAGGAGTAATTCGCTCCAGAATCAAACAATATATTGGAAGGCAATCCATTTACAAGAAAGGTACCTGAAGCGACATCCGCTGTATCCTTCGCGACTTCTAGCGTTATTTGGAAGGCTCTTGCCTTCGGCTTTGGTAGAAAAATCATAACTTCCTCATACGAAGTCAGATTTGGGCGTTCTTTTGATGCACGCTCTCGGTTTAACGTATGATACGTCTTTCGTTTAGATCGCTAAAGCTAAAAAGCACTTTATCGTAAACTCACTTTTCACGTCATGCAGTGTCATGCCGGTTTTGTCGCGAAACTTTGACAGGTCATAACTTCTTCGTTATAACTCGGATTTATGCGTTCTTTATATGTCTGGAACCCTTGTCACGAGCACTACAACTTTCTTCATAAATATTGGGTTTCTCTAACATTTTATTTTTTTGACGCTTATTTTCATTCTTAATTTATTATATCTTTATAAACAAGCATAAATCACAAAAATTCAGATAATTCACATAATAATCAAATAATTCATTTTTATTACTTCAAAATGAGTTGCAATGGTTGACCTTGGCTATTACATCATTATACTAATGCCTAGCCTATAAACATGGGCGTTACACTTAAGGTAGGTTGTACCTGATCCTACATCGTCTTGGAAGGAAAACAAAACATTTACTTAAAAGGGGTGTGGATACCTTCCTTGTCACAACGCGTTTTAAAGCCATGAGGGCAGCATATCCCTTAAGAACTCTTCAGTTAAGGTTGCTCGTTCGGGAGTAGTACCAGGATGGTTGAACCCCTGGGAAGTCCTCGTGCAGAGTAGCCCAAAACGGACAATATTGTGATACATGCTAGAGGGGGATGTTACAAATGGTATCAGAGCTGGGGCACGGGTCGATGTGTTTGACAGGGACGCCAAACCCTATAATGGGGGGTGAAGGTAGGTTGTACCTGATCCTACATCGTCTTGGTAGGAGAACGAAACATTTCCTTAAAATGGGTGTGGATACCTTCCTTTTCACAACGCATTTTAAAACCGTGAGGGCAGCAGATCCCATAAAACTCTGCAGTTAAGCGTGCTCGGGCTGGAGTAGTACCGGGATGTGTGACCCCCTGGGAAGTCCTCGTGTCGAGTAGCCCAAAGCGGACAATATGTTGATACGTGCTAGAGGGGGATGTTACAATTGCTCAGCCTCCGATGGTCCCATGGTCGACGATTAGGGTAGAAGTGCAATATAGGAGGGGATGAGGTGGTTGCGTGAGGTGGTTGAAGGATGGACGAAGGGTTGTTGTGCTTTTCCGGCAACCGGTTTCCACCTCCGGCAATGGTTCAATAGGAGGGAGAGTGAACGATATGAAGAGATACTAGAGAGAGGATCGAACATGGACAAGGAAGACGTATCTTTTGTGTCAAAATGAAGCTATTCTACACACTTTAAAGTCTTCATTGACTTTTAAGAAAAGATATAATATTTAATAGATAAATAAAATACACTTTTGTGAAGTAATTTTTGTTTCTCGATCCTCGTGCCATCATATATAGACTAATGAAAATTTTATCAAAATTCCAACTTACTGTCCCAATCGTGGTGATTACAAAAATGCAAACGAAATTGAATTTCGGTATACGAAACTCCACGAAATGACGATTAAAGTTTCGCGTTTAATTAAGCTGAAAACGTCTTATTTTTCAACTTCTATAAATATTTTATTAAAAATATTTTGAGTATGAAATTAAATATTAGACTGTAGCCTGAGTCTAAAAACGTTCTCGAAATTTCTATCTGAGGTATACAAGTTCCTCAACGGATAGAAACGGTTTTGACAGTTTTAAGAAAAACTGTATTATACTGATTTTATATTTTTAAAACAGTCATATCCTTTGCATACGAACTCCATTTTGTACGGCTTTATATTTTTTGAAACAGGGAAACATGTACTACGAGACTACAATGTTTTCTTTGCTCACAACTGCTTAATATGAAACATCAGTTTTTCAGACGTATTCTTATGGTTGTAGTTTGACCTGTTTGATTTGTTTTCCAGCTTACATATTTAAAAGTGTTAGGTCATACTTTATTGGTTTGGGCTAGGCATCAATCTATATAGGTCTGAGTAGGGTTTTGGTCATGTAAGTGTAAGGGTCAAAATGTTGTAATTAGTTGAAGTGTATTTTGCACTCTTCGAATGTTTTGTAATCTATTTTACTAAGGCGCTTTTATTCAAAGCTTAAGTATCTATGCCTTAGTATATTTTTTGTATGCTTTCTGTTCCCTATAAATAGGGTTATTTACTAGAGTTAGATAAGAGTTTTTACAGACCTGTCTTTGTACTCTGTAAACATTCGAAAGCGTAATAAAGCTGAAACAAGATCATATTTACATCCGTTGTTCAATCTCACATTCTTACTTGATTTTATACTCTGATTCATTTTATACTCGATTCATTGTTTCATCAATTGGTATCAGAGCAGGAATTACATCTGCGATCTGATTTTCACCTATTCAAAAAGTTTTTGAATCAACTTTTTGATTCAAAAGTTTCCGCACTTTTTGATAGTGAAAAATTTGTCTAGATTTTAATTTGTGATTCGATTATGCATTTGAATTGTTGAATCGAGTGTTCTTCTTGTAATTCCGATTTGATTCAACCAGTTTGTTTTCAAATTTCCAAATTTTCTTCAAAGTTTTCAAAATCATCTTCCGTACAACAATGGTGAGCTTCAATCTCAATTCGATGACCTCGTTTTCTCATCTGTTAGGATCATCGACCAAAATTCCAATGCTAATCCCTGAATATTATGATCAGTGGGCTGATCGTATGCAGGATTATATTAATGGTCTTGATGAAGAATTATGGTCATGTATCACTGGAAATGTCAATGTTCCAGTGAATGTTTAAGCAATTGGATCATCTTCTGTAAGTTCTGGTGTTGAAAATCAAACTGATCGTATGAAGAATTTGGAGAAGAGATGTATGAGGGAATTGCGAGGAGCTTTACCTCCAGTTGTGTACAATTACATAAGGAGTTGTACAACTGCTAAGGAGATCTGGAACAATCTGAAAGATAAGTTTCAAGGAAGTGAGAAGACGAAAATCAATTCGGTCAAACAGTGTTTGGTCGAGCTGAAAGATTTCAGACAAAAAGAAGGTGAAACAATTGAAGTTTACTATGATCGTCTGAACGAGTTAATCTATCGTTGCAATCGCTATGGAATTACCAGGACTTCAATGGAATTCAATCTCATCTTTGTGATGGGTCTTCGAAAAGAATGGAGAAGCGTGAGTATGATGGTGAAGAATCAGCAAAGTTTTGATACATCAACTCTCAATGATTTGTACAATCAGTTGAAGACACACGAAACTGAGGTAAATAAAATTGATGAGGAATCGAAGCTGAATTTGGGAGGTCCATTGGCACTTGTGTCCAAGATATCTGAGAAAGAAGTTGAAAATGGTGATTCAGAGGAAGAAAAGGGATTCATCATGAATTCGGATGATGAGGCAATAGCATTTTACTCGAATAATCGTGTTAAGAAGTTTTCAAAAAGCCGTTCAATCCGAAGGCTAAGCTTGATGAGGTAAAAGGAAGTGCTATGAGTAAAACTGTTGTTGAGGAGAAAAAGAAGGTTGAGAAGAAAGATTCGAAGGTGTCTGAAGGAAAAAGTGAGAAGAAGCTGAAAAGTGATGCTGGAATAGATTGTCATTAATGCAATGGAGCCAATCATCTTGCGAATGATTGTATGCTTCGGAAGAAGGATGAGAGGAAGAATAAAGTAAAATATGAGGCTTATTATGCAGAGAGGCTTGAGGAGGTTCGTGCGAAAGCTAAGAATTTGTCACTGGTCGCAAAGGGTGAACAGGAGGAGGATGGAACTTATCAAATCTGGTCATCCGGATCAGACGATGAAGAAATGAGGAATCCAACACATGGAGCAATGTATGCGAAGATGGAGGAGGACTCAGATGAAGAGGAATTCGAAGTGCAAGGAAGATGCTTCGTATCCAAGGCAGCAGACAAATCTCCAATGACAACAAAGGTACGTAATATTCTCGAATCTTTTAATATTCCTACACATGCTTATGACTCTGAACTAATATCTTTTGATGAGACTGTTACTTATTTTGATTCAATTGTTGTGTCTGCTAGCAATGAGGCCAACAAGTTGTCCATGGAGTTATTAGAGACCAAAAAGCGATTAGACATGAAAATAAGTAAAGTTGATTGTTTGGAATTACAAATAACGAATATTATGTGTGATAGGGATACTTTATCAAGTGAAGTCAAACTTTTGCTAGCACAAAGAAACATATATTGTAATTCGGCTAAGAGACTTTATGGAAAATTAACTGATTTACATCATTCATGTGAAATAAGTAAAGGGCAACATCGAAAATTACTACCTTTTCTAGCATACGAAAGAGTTAAGGTAGATAATATTCCGTATGATTGTGAGAAAATAATAGTTGAATTTGACAAAGTTCCTGATGATAGATATAAATATGGAATTGTCAAAATTGATGAATGTATTGATGCGAATGAATTAGTTAACATAGTGAATGATACTTTGACTAAATCTGAACAAATCCAAATTTTGAAAAAGACTGAGAATTCAACATCTGATTCTCAATCTAATTTTGCCGATATTGAAGATAATTCTGACAATATTAGTGAAATTAGTTATCTTGAGGATGTTGATTGTTCCCAGTTGTCTATTGTTAATGTTGCATCAACATTTAAAGGGAAAGAAAAAGTTAAGGACTTGATGGTTAAGAAAGAAACTGATATACCCTCAACTTCGAAAGTTTGTGATTTGGACTTTGTGGATATCAGAGATAGTCAAACTGATGATAGTGATGATGAAACTGAAGAGAAAAGTTCGAAGAAAAAGAAATCTTCAAAGGAAGAAGAAATTCCTCGAATTGTGGTTGATCAAGTGTATGGTGATACACAAAAGTTCAAAAAAGTGATGAATGAACAAGGTGCTCAATATCTTGAAACGAATACTGTGGTTTATCCAAATTTCAGGTGTACAGATGATGCCATTTTTTCAAATCAAGTATTCGTAACTACTGGAAATGTTGAGAATATCAAACCAGAATTAAAGAAGTTAGTTGAAGAAGATAATTTGAAGACAACTGATGAATGTTTCTTCGCAAATCAAAGCACAGTTGAAAACAACCTAACAAAGAATTCGTATGTTTTTCAACGTCAAAAACCACAAAGAAAATGGGTTGAAAAATCAAAAATTGAAAAAGAGAATTCAAAACAAGTTGTAAAGGAAAATGAAAATGTTGTCAAACTAAACTCCAAGGAATTCAAAGATCAAACTGACAAATTTTCGAAGGAAAATAACATTTCAAAAAGACAAGCAAGGAAGAAAATATTTTGGTAGATTATTGAGTCTCAAAAGATGTCAGATGAAATGACAAAAACTGATTCAGCAACTTTTTCAAACAAAAGGAAAAATCCCGCTCAAACAAATAAATACTTGTCTGAATCACAATCACCTATAAATGTTTTCAAAGCTAAAAATTCCTCTTTTTCAACAAATAATCAACCTTCATCACAATCAAGTTATTCAAGGTTTTAAGTGAATAAACAACCAAAGTTTTCGAAAGTTTCAGAAACTAATATTCCAAGAAAATTTTCAAATAAATCAAATCCAACTCAAAAATTCTTTCAACGTCAACATTTTAAATCAACTGTTGATACATCTTATAGTCAATCTTTTCTAACCAATCCAAAAGTTGATTTTGTTCCTCAAAAGCCAAATTTTCCTAATCATACGAAGAAACAAACTTTGAAAATTTTACATGACAAAGGGATAACTTCGAGGAAGAACATTGATCATTAGCTTGAAGGCAAAGGAAAAATGTATCAGTCGAGTACATTTTCAAAGGAGCAAATTCACGAAGCATATGAGAAGTATGTGAATACTTCATCAAACGGCAGTTCATCTTCTAAGGATTCAAACATATCAGTCAAAGCATGGAAACCAGTAATGAAAGCAAAGAATGTACACTCACACTCACAAACTCAGAATACGAACGGTAATGTCAGTGAACATTCGAAACCATCAAAATCTTATGTTTCGGTTCCTATTAATGATGATGTGAACTTAATTGATAGTCTCAAAACCAAAGTTTGTGATTGGGTTAAAATTTCTTCATTACATTCGAAATTGAAATCTAATTTCCAAGGACCCAAAAAGCCTTGGGTACCTAAATTTTTTCACTAATTGTAGGTACTATGTGACGAGCAATATGATAATAAATGGTACATTGATAGTGGTTGCTCTCGTCACATGACTGGGAAGAAGGAGAATTTACGTGATTTTCGAAGCCTAAAGAATGCTGGAGTTGTGAAGTTTGGTAACAATGAAATATGTCAAGTCAAAGGATACAGGAAGATCACGAACGGACAGTTCACAGCGAATCATGTTGCGTATGTTGAAAGTCTTCAACATAACCTGATAAGTGTTTCCTAACTTGTTGTGGGCACTGGCAATCAAGTTCTTTTTAGTGAAGAAGGAAGTTTTATTTCGAATGTCCACACAAAAGAAGTTTTACTTAAATCAAAAAGGAAAAGTGACATGTTCACTTTGGACATCAATCCGATAGTAGGCAAACCTGCTATATGTCTTCTTTCGAAAGCTACATCAGACTTACATTGGCTTTGGCATCGAAGACTTTCTCATCTCAACTTTCGAAACATCAACAAACTTGTGGTACAAGATCTGGTAAGAGGTTTACCTGTACTTAAATTTGATAATGATTCTTTATGTGCAGCTTGTGAAGTTGGCAAGCAACATAAACAAGGTCATCCGATTACGATAGATTCGAAAATTGTCGCACCTCTGGAGCTCTTATATATTGATTTGTGTGGTCCATCAACAGTTTCAACACTCAACAAGAAACGGTACATTTTAGTAATTGTTGATGACTTTTCAAGATTTACGTGGGTTTATTTTCTTAGGCTTAAATCCGAAGTTGCACAAATCATGATTGACTTTATCAAAAAGATGGAAACAACATTGAAGAAGATTGTTCGAAAAATTAAGAGTGATCATGGAACTGAATTTAAGAACAATGTTCTTGATTCATTTTTGGTGGACAAAGGGATTTCGCATGATTTTTCATCTCCATACACACCACAACAAAATGGTGTCGTTGAACGAAGAAATAGATCTCTATGAGAAGCTGCAAGGACTATGTTGGCATATGCGAATCTTCCATAATACCTTTGGGCTGAAGCAGTATCCACCACATGTTTTATCAAAACAGATCTTTCATCCATCGTCGTTTTAACATCACTCCATATGAAATTCTCAATAATCGAAAACCTAACGTTAAATTTTTCCATGTTTTCGGATGCAGGTGCTTTATTATGAATCTTAAGGATAATCTTACAAAAATTTGAAGCTAAAGCAGATGAAGGGATTTTTTTTGGGATATTCACATAATTCAGTAGCATATCGTGTGTTGAACAAAAGAACACGAAAATTTGAAGAAACTTTTAATCTTACATTCGATGATTACTATATTAAACAAACTGAAACGCATTTTGAAAATCATCCTATTCTAAAAGAAATACAAGATGAATCTGAACCTTCACAAACATTGGATATTGATTATGATTTAATTTTTGGTATTTCAGATTATGCTGTTAATCCTGAAATTAATGCAAAAGATAATCATCTCTCTGAATTAACGAAGTTTACTGTTGATTCAACATCAACTTCTCAAGAGAAAGGCGAAAGTATGCAAAATAATCCAGTGGAGGGGGAGCACTTGGATTCGAACACTCTAGTTGAGGGGGAGCATTCTTTCGAGGGGGAAACTAAAAGATTGAATGCTGATGTTGACGGGGAACATGATGTTGAGAGGGTGCATAATGTTGAGGGGAAGCATTTAGAAAATATTGAGAATAATAATGATTTTGATGATGTTTGTTCGATTGCAAGTTCAGAGAATGATGATTTATACGAAGATGCACCTTTGGAATTTGATCCAGCTTATCTGCCAATGGAAAAATGGACAAGCGATCATCCGAAGGATCAAGTAATTGGGAATCCACAAGAGGGTGTTTTAACAAGAGCTCAAATTCGTGCAAAGAATGAGGTATTGAATACTCATCAAGAATTTTGCAAGTTCAATGTTTTCATCTCTAAAATTGAACCAAAAACAGTTAAGGTTGCAATGGAACACTCAGATTGGGTTGTTGCGATGCAATCTGATTTATCTGAATGTGATCGAAACAAGGTTTGGAGATTAATTCCTAAACCTGCAAATGTTTCGATTGTCGGGTTAAAATGGATTTTTAAAAACAAAACCGACAAAGATGGAAATATTTTTCGAAACAAAGCCAGACTTGTTGTTAAAGGATATTCACAATAAGAAGGAATCGACTATGAAGAAACTTTTGCCCCTGTCGCAAGACTCGAGGCTGTTCGTATATTTATGGCTTATGCAGCTCACAAATACTTTGATGTTTATCAAATGGACGTGAAGTGTGCATTTTTAAATGGAGAGCTTGAAGAAACAGTTTACGTGGAACAACCCCCAGGTTTTATTAACGAAGAACATCCTGATCATGTTTATATTCTAGATAAGGTAGTTTATGGTTTAAAACAAGCACCACGAGCATGGTATGCAACTCTTACTTCATTTTTGAAACAATCTAAATTTAAACAAGGATCTGTTGACCCCACATTATTTCGAAAGAAAGTTGGGAATCATCTAATGCTTGTTCAAATTTATGTTGATGATATTATTTTTGGCTCAACTGACCGTGCCTTGTCTAGAGAATTCGAAGATCTGATGAAAAGTAAGTTCGAAATGAGCATGATGGGAAAAATCAATAATTTTCTTGGACTAAATATTCGTCAAAGCAGAGAAGGAATTTTTATTAATCAAGAAAAATATACGAAGAATCTGCTAGAGAAGTTTGGATTGACAAATAACACAAAGTTACGAGTTCCTATGGCAACTGGCATAAAGTTGACACCTTCGTTAGATAAACCTACAGTTGACCTAACTCTTTATAGGAGCATGATTGGTTCATTACTTTATCTTACAGCAAGTAGACCTGATATCATGTTCTCTGTGTGTAATTGTGCTAGGTATCAGTCAAATCCACGAGAACCACATCTCACTGCTGTGAAGAATATCTTTCGTTATCTTAAAGGAACAATTTCGTTAGGATTGTGGTATACTTCGAAAACTGGGTTCTTTGTACAAGCTTATTCAGATGCAGACTTGGGTGGTTGTAATCTTGATAGAAAAAGCACAAGTAGAGGATGCCAATTTCTCGATGGCAAATTGATGAGCTGGCAGTCGAAAAGGCAAACATGTGTATCAATTTCAATAGCTGAAGCAGAATATGTGGCTGCTGCTGCTTGCACATCACAAATTATATGGATTCAAAGTCAATTGCTTGATTATGCAATTAATATGAAAAAGATTCCATTATATTGTGATTCTCAAAGTGCAATAAGAATTTGTCATAATCCTGTGCAGCATTCGAAGACTAAACATATAGCTCTTCGTTATCATTTC
Organism: Lactuca virosa; assembly: GCF_052849685.1. Lineage (NCBI taxonomy): Eukaryota > Viridiplantae > Streptophyta > Magnoliopsida > Asterales > Asteraceae > Lactuca > Lactuca virosa. The sequence continues at coordinate 127,484,138 of NC_136430.1, forward strand.
ATCAAGGATCACATGGAGGATGGAAATATTGAAGTGCATTTCGTGAAAACAACTGATCAGTTAGCTGATATTTTCACGGAACCTTTAGATGAAAAATCCTTTGTAAAAATTTTAGAAGGACTTGGAATGATCGATGTAAATTCTGTTCCATGCGAAAACGGAGAATGATGGTTGACCAGGAATGATTCAGAGGCGCTGAATAAAAGACAATGCAATGTCATTCAGCGTTCAGAGGTTACTGTTCATAGTCAACGCTTCGACCCCTTCAAATTCGTAGATTTATCATTTTTCAAGGGTTGATCAAATTTCGTCTATTTGCAACAAGTACATTTCGTTTGTCATTTTATTTTTGAGAAATTAAAAATCCAAAAAGATTTTCGTTTGTTTTGTCATTTAATTTTCGAAAAATTAAAAATCCAAAAAGATTTTCGTTTGTTTTGTCATTTAGTTTTTGAAAAATTAAAAATACAAAAAGATTTTCGTTTAATTTGTCATTTAATTTTCGAAAAATTAAAAATCCAAAAAGATTTTCGCTATATTTTGTGGTTTACTTTCGAAAAATCAAAACAACAAAAATATTTTGTTGCAGATATTCATGATGGTAAACAGTGGATAATGGTTGTAGTACTGGGGTCAGGTAAATTTATCTTACGAATCTTTAAATTTTTGAACTAGTTAAGTTGTCCCTAGAAGCATGCTGCTGCATGTTGTCCAAAGCCTCCAATGACTCAATGTGTGTGTACGAAAGCCTTAATGAAATATTTCATACGAAAATTTCTTCCAAATCAGGCTTGTATTCACATTAGTCTCCTGAGCTACCTGACTCTTCTCACAATGAGTTAAGAGTTTACTGTTTTGTCCAAATATAACAGAGGTACATTTCGTGTCTTTTATCTATTTTTTTTTCATCCAAAAAGTTCTTACACGATCACACACGAAGACATATGTCCGAGAGGTCTCTGAACACACCAATCAAGACTTAGACATATCAAAAATCTGTGTTCATGATCTGACATCATGAGATCGTGATGAAGGTGAAACCTAATAATCTAAACTTTTAAGGAATTGACGGGGAACTATGTTCCAGATTTTCACAAAACCTTTGTTTCAGTACCCACATTCGAAACTCAAAATCATATTCTGTTCATATGAGTGGTCTTGATCAAACATTCGAAACCCATGATGTTTGTTACCTAACGAGATCCAGCACAATTTTTTCTTGTGAATATGCTTTCCGTGTGAGTTTCATTCGAAATCCAAAGTCACTTAAAATTTTTCAAAGCAAACTTGTCACTGATTACAATGGTCAAACAAGTAATTATTGTTACAATTTATCACCTTATATTTAGGATGATATGTAACGATATTTTTATAGCTACCCATGAAACCTTATAAAAGAAGCCCTTCGATACTTCTCTTCAAGTATTCGATTGTATTTCATGGGAACATACACAAGCTGTTGATCATCTCTCTTGGTGATTAATGAAGAAATCTTTGCCCGGGGTTATATCAGGCCTCGTGTCAAATTGATATTTTGACATCACAGAATCCCAAATTTTTTTTATTGCTTCTCGTCTAAATTTTCTTTGGAACACTGCACTCACGAAATCCTTGAGGTTCTGAGTAATACCAGCTCAAGCTGATGATTTCAAACATCTGGCATATGACTTCGCTTTTCATCCTAAAAGTGAAAGAGCCTTTCCTCCATCCGAAGGATGCTGACGGTTACTATTCCTTGACAAGACACGAACAGACTGTGGGAGGAGCCGTTTCCTTGTTTCAAGGCGATGTGACAGTTACTTTTTTCCACCTGGACATTTTTTTGGCAGACTGATGCGACTTTTAAGGTGCCACGTCGGATATCATTAATTGCACATCCCGCTTCAAATTCAAATTCTAGGGTTACATATAAAAAGGGATTTCAAGGTCTCTTATCAGTTTACGCGTTCAAAATACAACACAAATTCCCAATTCTCTCTGATCATCAAAGCTTTCAAACTATAACAATGGCGACTTCTGTTCATGTCGATGCTGATCCTTCTCACACCACTGACGATGTGACTTCATTACCGATTATGAAGATTCAAGAGACTAATTATCAATTCGATGCTGATGTTTCTCAGTACCCTGAAGAATTGAAGATGTTAATTGTTGCTTTAAAGAGTTCTGTTCTGTCAAAGGCTATGTTCAGTTCGTTTTCAGTTTCGATGTTATGGCTTTCTCAAGCAGGATCAACGGCTACATACAACAAAGCTTTTGATGCTATTACTTTTAATCTGGTTAATGACAAAAAAGGTCAGATTGTCAAAGAAACTCTTTTGCCAAATTCTTGAAATTCCCAATTCACCACCATATGTTGATTTTACTTTCCCTCAAATTGTTCATATGTTCAATGAGATGGGTTATCAACCACCACTAACTAAGATCAGTGATTTTAAGAAATCTAGTCTTCCTAGTATCTGGAATTTTCTATTTGGTATTTTTCTGAGGTGTTTAACTGGTAGAACTGTGGGTCTCGATAAAGGACGAATGGAGGTATATGCCATGGTTGCTGGCCTATACTATGATCTTCAAGTGGACTATTCTACACAGTTACGGAAGGAGTTTCAAAAGAGTGTAGAACACACGAATGCTCTTCATGGAATTTCGTGTGCGCGGTACTGGAGCTTGATTCTTCAATATTTTTACAACAAGGAGGGAATTTTGGTACCCAATGATGAAGAAAAAGTTGTTTTCCAGATCTTTCACAGTCCGAAGGATGTCACAGATAAAGTTGAAGATTTTCCCTTTGTGGCTCGTATTCCTGATGCTATGCTCAAAAGAGTTGATCCTTCGAATTCTGTCTTGGTGGCATATTTGAAAACTATTGATTCTACTGTAGAAACTGGGATACTATTGGAAAGGGAAGATAAGAAATCCAAGAGGTCAAATAAGAATGAAACTACTTCTTCTGAAAACAAAGTCACAGAGTTGAAATCTACGAAATCTCCAAAGAAGAAGCATATTACAGTTGAAGTGTCTGTTGCTGAGACAAAATTGATTGAGCCTGTTGTTGAAGATACTCAAGAGCAAGTGGTCATTCCTTCGAAGACCGGTATGTTTCGAAGAATCAAAATGAAGTCTAAACATACAAGCAAGTCTCCAACACATAAAGTGGTCCGAAAGCCTCAAGTTACTCATCAAGCTGTTTTAATTCGTGAAGTGCCAGCACCTGTTTCTCCATTGTCAAAGAAACGAAGGGCTGAGGATATGGCCAATCATTTGTCAAATAAGAAGAAGAAGAAGACACGAAAGATTATGCTTTCCAATGAGTCTACAGAATATGATGATGAAAGAATTCCTGAAACACCGGAAGTAACTCTTCATGAAGAAAGCTCAACTCCTGAGCAGACAATAGTCATAACACCCGAAGATTCGGTTGCCAAATCAGTTTTTGAGGAGGTACGAACTTCAGACATCCCTGCAAACGTATCTAATACGGATGCAAATGTCAATATGGGTGAAGGAGATTCGAAGAAAGAAGATCAAGGTCATCCTACTTCTACAGCCTTCGAAAATATTGTTTCTTTACCTCCACCAAACACTCCAATTACTTCAACCACTGATTCCCCTACATTCGAAAATATCATCAATCAACCCTTTACTTCCATTTTTTCTTCTCAATCCACTGATACACCTAAACTTAATTCGCCTGTTCAAGGAACTGTTCTTATGGAAACCGACACCGACAATGAAGGTTTTGGAGGCACATTTCACGAATTAAAGTTTGATGACGAAGAAGAAGATTTTCCAGATCATATGTTGATGACGATGAAACAGTTTAAAATTTTGAACAAGAAGTTAAATTCCATAATTCAATCTCAAGCTGATTTGGGGGGTGGTTCGTCAGTCACAAGTTTGGAAGTTGATACTATTTTGCAAATGTTCGAAGCCAAGATAGTGGGTAAAGTCTCTGGGATGGTTAGAGACTCTGAGTCAAGAATTTTGGAGAAGGTTGATCATGTTGATGAAAACAATGAGCTATGGATAAATTCTCAAAATTCAAAGTTTGCTGGAGATTTAAAAGACTTGAAGACAGTTGCAAAGGAACGACATGTTCTCTTTGTTCAAGATGTTAAGAAATTCAGGGAGGATGTTAATTTGCAGATTCGTGAACTTCGCGAAGATATGCAAAAGGAGGTTGCTAGTGTTCAACAGGATTTTGCATCTCCAAGTCAGAAGATTGACATTATTTGTGATGCTGTCACGAAGTTTGTCAAATTATACGAAAGTATGAGTCCTCAACTTACTCAACTTTCTACCGTGGAAAATAACAACTTTGTGGAAGTGCTTACATTGCTGAAGGAGTTAAAAGCTCTATCTGTCAAGCCAGTTTTGTCTTCTTTGATTACTCCAGAATTCTTATCCCAGAAGTTCACCCAATTCGAAGCTATTTTACACAAGCAACTGGCCCCTCTTTCTCGTATATCAAGCCTTCTACCAGCAACCGATGCCCCACCTGTTTTTACAGGGGTGCAAGGGGGAGAAAGAAATGTTGAAAATACGAAGGCTGGAGGTGAAGATGCGAAGGTTGTGGGAAAGGTGTTTTCTTCAAAGATCCCATCAACAAAGCCAATTGTTGCATCTGCTGGGCCGGTTACTTCAACAGTCATAACAACTATGCCAATTACAAGACCAATTTCGAAAGGAATTGTGATTGGTAAATCTGTTGATACTGGTGGGAGTGGTTCAAAAACAAAAGAGGTAATAGATAATTCAGCTTTGAAAGATAAAGGGAAAACGATAGTTGTGGAAAAGTCGAAAGAAGAAAAGAAAGCTGAAGCAGAAGCTGAAATTGAAAAGCTAAGGTTGATTCAAAGCATAATGACTCAACGTGCAAGTGATCTGAAGGGTATGGACAAAGGTGATCCGTCCAAACACTACAATTACGAAACAATTGAAGCCAAGGTAGCTTTTAATCATATGTATTCGTTTGAGAAGAACCCAAAACAAAGTTATGTGATTACGAATACTGATACAAGTCAGCTGGACTTTCCAATGAATGAAATGATGTTCATCATGCCTCAATTTAAAGCAGAAGGAAATTTCAAAGAAAAGGATGATGGTACTCACATGAAAATTAGATTTCATGCTGTTCTTGCTAAAGCCCCTGAGGAAGTTTGGTCTTTGGTAAAGATCAAGAAAGTAATCAGTATGAAAAAGGATGTGGTGTTCGAAAAACAGTCCAAAATATCAAGTATGTGGTTGCCAGGGCAAATGGAAATATTTGCGAATTTACAATTGCAGATTTTCCATTAATGAACTTGTATGATCTTATACAAGTTGCATTGATTCTGAAAGATAAATCATTTTCATATCTTCAAAACACTGAACCTGATGAATTTAAGCTTGGGGTTGCTCACTTCAAGATTTTCATTGAAAATTATTATGAGTGCTTGGCTCTAACAGATGTGGAGTTAGCTACAACTAAAGGTATGGAAATAAAAGCTCCAATGGCACCTACGAAGACTCAAGCAGAACTGAAAAAGTATGCTGATGGTGAAATCTGCTTGAAGCCTTTTGGGATGGTCTTCGTAGGAAAAGACAAGGCTGTCACACCCCCAAACCAAGGATGGCGGAAACGTCCGGGGGTGGAGGACTTCATGTATAGTATCATAACAACAATTGTAATAGTAATTCAAGCAAACACAACCAACATATATATAATTGAAAAAGTTACATCATTGTATGAATTACATGTTTACGAATCAATTACAATATGTTGACAAAATATGAAATAGTAGACGCCTTAGCGTCCCATCCTCAAAAGCACTTGATTACCTGTTTAATGATTTCCTGAGAATACAAGTTGTTTGAAAAAGTGTCAACACAAAGGTTGGTGAGTTCATAAGCTTTTGTTTGGTATTATTAAAAGCCTTTCGTTTGTAAAAGTAGTATTTGTGTTAGAAAATCCAATATTTTCCTTAATGTGTAAATGTAGTCTTAAAAACCCAAAGACCGAAATGTACAAGTAATTTGTCATATTTATAGTAAAACAATGCAAGTTTAAATCGACATAAACTCGTTAAATTTTAATGAAGTTCCCGTAAATTCCAATGTTTATTAATACTTTATGTGAGTTTATTATAACCATACTATGACCAAGGTTGCCTAAAACGACGTTCTTCAGGCGTCGGAAATGTTATGACATTTGTCACCCCAGACCTGCCGGTCTAGCTGTTGCATGCAGCTTAGGTGTGGGTTTGTCAAACCCAATATAGATCTATACACAACTATCACGCTCTCCCTCAAGGAGACTCTGGTTACAATACAGGACTTAATGGTAATTTGAAGTAAATGTCTCACAAAGTCATTAACGGAATTACGTGTTATGAAAACTTGGTACCGTATGGCCGTACCTTGCTTAAAGAAAATATCCTTTGTATAAATGTACCCTTTTTAAATGTATGTGTTATGTAATGTTTCATAAAGTCATTAACGGAATTACGTGTTATGAAAACTTGGTACCGTATGGCCGTACCTTGCTTAAAGAAAATATCCTTTGTATAAATGTACCCTTTTTAAATGTATGTGTTATGTAATGTTTCATAAAGTCATTAACGGAATTACGTGTTATGAAAACTTGGTACCGTATGGCCGTACCTTGCTTAATGAAAATATCCTTTGTATAAATGTACCCTTTTTAAATGTATGTGTTATGTAATGTATCATAAACTATACCTATTATAGTTTATCAACCAAGGGTAGTACATAGTAATGTATGCAAACTATATTCAAAATAGTTTATTAAATGTTTGAATGTATCGATTGTACTTTGATTATAATCACTTGTTATTCTTTATATTTTATATGTCCAAATCCATTTGTAAACTGACGTGTGTCTAAATATTAAGATAAAATGTCATATATTGCAATAACATATATCCACATAAAGATATACACCTTGCTCAACATGTTACAAGGTGATATGAAATTGACAGCAACTTTTTGTTGTATACAGTTTCTGTTACTGTTCTTAGAAAATTTATAGAAAAATCATCAAAGCTCTAAATCCAAATCCGCAAATTCTGAGAGTTTGGAATATGAGTCTAGTTTGTTTGTAAATTTTATCATGATTTTTAGTGATCTCTAACAGAGGTGAAAATGTTCATAATCACAGACTGGTCCGGGTTTGCCTCTGAAATGACAGGCAGTTTTGTAAAAATCACCATAAATTGTAGAAATATCATATGGAGATGTGCAAGTAGCCATTTTAAAGCTAAGAGTTTGAAATACTTGCACCTGGAACAGTTTTGAAAACTAAAATATTTAAGTTGACCAAAACAGTCCGTGATCGAAGTTCATCTTTTCTGATGTAATCTGATAGAAAAAGTTTAATTGTGTTCTTGATGATTGTACTTGTATTCCCCCCTTAAAACTTAAGAAAAACATGTAAATGTAGGGGTATGAACTCACCTTATGTGGTTTCAGTAGATGAAAGTGAGAGAGAGGAAGTGTTCAACCCAAGAACACTAAGAAGATGTCTTGATGATTCGAGAATCTAATACCGAATAAGATGGAACTTGTGTAAGATATCAATGATTTGAGTAGAATGGAGTTTAATAATTATGTGAATGATGAATATACTTACTAATTGAAGAAAGAAATCCTTGGAGAAAGCCTTGAAGTTCTTGAAGTTGAGAGAAAAGATGAGAGAATTTTGGAGAGTGTTCTTGGTTGCTAAGTGTAGAATGAAAGAATTTTATGGAGAATGAGGAGAGAGGATCAATCCTCCAGCTCTTAGAACGTGGGAAGAGCTGGAGATTGGGTGTAAAGGTCCACTAAGGAGACAAGGGGTAGTGGGAAAGAGTGGCTAATCATAGAGTGAGGTGGTGGTGGTTTGCTTTTGCCATAAATTAAGGAAAAGCAAATATTCCCTCAATAATTAGTTCAACCACTAATTCTTTTAATATATTTTATAAAAACCCTGGAGATTTATATATTTTGGGGCCTTAGTTTATAAAATAAAGTTTTGGGTGAAAATCCCACGTTAAAATAATGAAAAACGGAGTTAAAACGAAGTCGTAGTCGAAAACCGGGAAAAAAGGCTGAATCTGCGAAGTTGCTCGGTCCTGGGCCGAGGTTCGGACCTGAGGCTTCGGACCTGAGGCTTCGGTCCTGAGGCTTCGTTCCGAGACTTTGGTCCTGAGGCTTCGGTCCGAGGCTTCGGTCCTGAGCACTTCGGATGCGAGGCTTCGGTCCTGAAGCTTCGGTTTTGGGTCCTTAAGGCTATTTTACCCGTTTTTACCCCGTTTCAAGTGGTTTTTGACCCGGTTAAGGGTCGTGATGACCCGAATGATTACAAAAAGTTAAAGGAACTTTTGAGAGAGATTTGGGAGAGATTTCTAATAGAGAGAGATTGAGTGAAAGAGATTGAGAGAGAGTTCTTTTGAGACCTTTTTGAGTGTTTGGCTTTGAAACGCAAGGTCCGTAAACCCCGTTAAGCCACGATTTAGTGTCCTACACAATCCCGATGATTGTGCAATAGTGTTTTATCGCTTTGGTTCGTTGTTTAGCACTGTTAAGGCTAAGGAAAATCAAACACATGAATTTTCGAAATGATGTTTTCTCATTAAAATAGCGAATTGTACAGTGATTACATAACGTAAACCCTAACATACAAGGGTTATTGGAGTTGACCGGATTGACTTGTTGACTTTGTTTGACTTTGACTTGACCGAAATTTGACGGTTGTCACAAAGGCTGGAAAAGCAAAACGTTTATTATTTCAGGCATGCGAAGTGGAAATATATTCAACATCTCAATATACGAACTTAATTGTTCGTATGAATCATTGTAAGAAGAACAATGAAGGAGATAAGAAAGAGATGAAGAAAATAATTTCCCGGTACACGGAAATTCGAAGAGTGATGCTGTATTCCATCCAGCTTCTTACAAATTAAGAAGGTCGACTATGATTACAAAGGGGGAGATTGTAAGGGTCAAAATGTTGTAATTAGTCGATGTGTATTTTGCACTCTTCGAATGTTTTGTAATCTATTTTACTAAGGCGCTTTTATTCAAAGCTTAAGTGTCTATGCCTTAGTATATTTTTTGTACGCTTTCTGTTCCCTATAAATAGGGTTATTTACTAGAGTTAGATAAGAGTTTTTACAGACCTGTCTTTGTACTCTGTAAACATTCGAAAGCGTAATAGAGCTGAAACAAGATCATATTTACATCCGTTGTTCAATCTCGCATTCTTACTTGATTTTATACTCTGATTCATTTTATAATCGATTCATTGTTTCATCAGTAAGGTTTGGGTGTGCGGTTGTGTGTTTGTGGCTGTATGGGTGTTCACGGCTGTGAACTTGCTTATGGTCGTGAACGTGTTCTCGGTCTTGGTCCCTTATAAATAGCGTGTCAGATGTGTCAGATGTACGACAGTTACATGTGTGTGTTATCCAAGTGTACCAGACGTTTACAGCCCTAATAGAATGTGTGCATTGTTGGATTGATCTTGCTTCTACTCCTTCTTATCCTTATTGATTACAGCTTGATTGTGTGCTTGATCACTAGTTGGTTCCAGATTTGGGGACTTACAATTGGTATCAGAGCCAATCTAGTGTCAAATTTGTTCAAGTGGAGTTTACGGTTGGAGATTTCTTCATTTTCGTGATTATTTCAAGCTTGGTTGCTGGGTTTCTGCATTTGATCGTGAATTCAAGGCCAAAGGAATCAAAATCTGCTCAAAATCATCTATTTTCTTCAAAATCTGGGTGTTTACGGTTTCATCTGTTGAATTGTTTACGGCCGTGAACCACCCATCTCTATTGATTGTGAATCACTCATTTGACCGTGAACCATTCATTTGACCGTGAACCATTCATTGATCATGAACCATTCGTTGACCGTGAACCATCTCCTGTGTACAGTCGTGAACCCTCTACGGTCGTGAACCCCTCTTGGTTTTAGAACCCTTTTCGTTTTCGGTTACATTTTCTTTTAAGTCTTGTTTTTCATTTAAATTAAGATAAATTAAAAAAAATGGATTCACAAAACTTGACCGTTCATCATGAGTTGGACTCAATTATGGGAACAACCACAAGAATCCCACGTATTCTGTCAACTGAGGGTTTCCCAAAATGGAAGTACAGAATGGAGAAGTACATCAAAATGAAGGATTTCAAAATTTGGCGTAGTATTATGAAGGGTCCAGTTAGAATCACTACCACTCTTGCAAATGGAACCATTATCGACAAAGATTTTGCAAATTACACAGATGCAGATTTAGAGAAAAAATAAGAGCAAGAAAAGGCTATCGCAACACTTACAATGGCCTTATCTCCAGAAATTGCACAAGGATTTTGTGAGTATGACTCAGCCAAAGCTTTGTGGGAAGCATTAATTGAAGTGTATGAGGGAAATGAAGATATGAAGCAAACCCGTCAGGTCATGCTCAGACAGAAGTTCAACATGTTCAATCACATTCTTGGAGAATCATTGCAGGCTCAACTACAACGTTTTATTACTCTTACCACTGAGATGAGTTCTGCCGGAATTTTAGTGCCAAGATAAGAAATTAATAAGAAGCTGCTTAACTCTCTCCCAAAGTCATGGGACATGAATGTCTCAGTTATCAAGAAGACAAAGGATCTGAACAGACTCAGTCTTGCGGAAACAATGGCAATCATTAAAGCCTGTGATCTTGATGACAAGAAAAGGGAAATTAACCATGTGAATTCCTATTCGACTGAAAATCTAGGGATTTCTTCAAACAATGCCTTTTCATCCTTTACCACTCCACAAAATCAAGATTTTTCTGTTTCACAACCATCATCCCATGTTGTTCCACCATCCATGCCTTATCCATATGCTGCTTCATCCACAAAGGCTCCTATTACCACCTCTGCTCCCAAAGAAGTCGAAGAGAACATGGCCCTAACAACTGGTCTTATAAACTGCTACAATGCCTTCGTAGCTGGAGATTAGCCTCTCCAAATCTCTTTTACTGACCTTGACCGGATTCATCCTGAAGACGTTGAGGAAATGGATATTACCTGACAGATTGCCATGGCAGTGTTTAGGGCCAAACAATTTTCCAAGAAAACATGAAAGAATTGAAGGATTTTAAGCATTCTAACACTCTTATGGTGTGCATGCAACCCTATGTGCCTTGGATCTATGTTTTCACTATTATACATGCAAATATACAAAATTCCAAAGCATCATCCTAACTAGCATATTATGGAGTAACTATACTACAAGAGTCTAGTTAGATGACATACCTTTTGATGGAGCTTGAAGTCTTGAACCTTTAAGAGCTTAGCCCCAATAGTGTGGAAGCCCCAAACGGAATCACAAATCACCAAAACAACTTGGATAGCTTGAGAGAATAGTATACAATTGTCCAAATCGGCTATGCCCTCTTTGTTCACACACTAGTACCATTTCATGTGCCAAAGACTTCTTTATATAGTATAGAGGATTAGGGTTACATTCATGTAAAACCTAATGCCCATGACCTTTCATTTCCATAGGATCCATGTATTAAAACTCCATGGACTATCCATGCAAGTTTAGCCCAACCTAAATGAACTTGGCCCATTATATATATATATATATATATATATATATATATATATATATATATATAAGAGTCCATATATAATTAGTTCCTTTTGATCACTAAATTAATTCTTGATCAATACTAATTAAAAAATATGATTTCATATTCATATATTATAACTTATAATATATTAATAAACCATAGACATACTATTCTCAAAAGACTATCCATACAAATTGTTCCGGTGAAGTGCAACCCAAATGGATCATGCTACTCTCGGGTCGAGTACATACCAATAATAGTTATGGGCTTAGACATCTAATCCAACAGTCTCCCATTTGGATAAGTCTAAAACTATTATTCAAGTATAACTCCAAGATCCCGACTAGAAATCGTAGCTCTTAAAGCCGCTGCCGAACTCTGACCTAGTAAAATGACGTGTCCATTTGTTAAGGGATAATATATTCCTCCATTCTAGATATCATATGGATTGAGACATGGATTATAATCATTCCCTTTGTCCATTTGTTGTTTCTCGATTTCCGATTTATGACGACTGACTAATTGAATAAATCAAATCTGTCCAGGCTTGGCCAAGCACTTAGGGGTGTCATCACTAAATCATCGAGGGGCCCACAAATATCGCTTTTATACCTCCAAGGGTAAAAGGAATGGATAAACTTCGACTCATATGTTTGTACTAACTACTTTTTGAATCATACACAAAGCACGTTTTATAACATCAAGTTACTGATGCGTTTTCGTACAATCAATGAACAGCCAACTCATAGTCAACAACTCATATCTCTAGGTTTGAAGAATATAAGATATTATCATCTAATGATCACTCGTGATAAAATCGATGAAGTGATTAAAATGAGCGTGGGTTTAATCCAATACTCGAATCTCATTCCAGGAGCACTCATGAATGTTGCAGCAACTTTTGCAATGTATAAACACTTTAGACATCTACAAGCCCAATTCATGACAGTCTTGATTCAAACCTACTTCCAAAGTATGATTGATTGTGGAGGGTTTGAATAACCTAGTTATTCGGGAAGTCAAAACATGCAAAGTGAAACACAAGAATAATCGAATCCAATATGATCTCAGAACTTATTAATATAAATAAAACACCTTTTATTTATCACCATATTGATTACACATTATTCATTGCATAATGTTTCGGTTTATCAACTTAACACTTGAATTAAAAACAATAGTTGTCCCTTGCTCCAATCAGGCACACTATGTTTTCTAAACAATAGTTATGCCATACACCAAGTATGCTCACTATGTTTGTCTATGATCCTTACTTTGTGAAATAGATCAATTGAACATGACTCCAATGATGCTCATTTCACAATCCCAAATCCTTATAGTAAATGTAAGAATATCAAATTCTTGTCATTTACTGTAGTCTGTTAGATTTTAAACTCATATGCATTGGTCCTCTTGTAATGACTATGCACAAAATTCACAAAGACTTGGCAACAAACATTACAAAGTATTCCAATGGAGATTAATTCCATGGAACCGAAGTCTCACATTCAAAGTACATTCCTTTGAACATCCTTCTTGCATTAAGTTTTCTAATCTTACACAGATTGAATAGCTTCCACCTATGGAGACATTTCAATATTCCCATTTTGACTATCACTTCTGAACAAGAGTTGCCTCCTTTCAGAATATGTCAATATGGTCCTTTCCAAAATTTTACATCATACTTCCAACTGTCCATGAGCAACCAATCTTTGGTAAACCTCAGATTGTGCTCGACAATTGCTCAATCATTTTAGTCATATCCAATTCTAGACCTTTTCCATTCTTAATGCCCTAGGCATTTGGAAAATTTAGAAAGCGTTTCCTCACCATCATTTTCATGAATCGAAGAGAAACCTTATGACACTTAGATTTTATGGTGCATGTGTTCCTATCCATGTGAATTTGTCAAGACCATAATCACAAGACAAGGTTAGTGACAAATTCAAACTCAGATGGACTGAAATTGTTCAATCTTAATTTCTTGCCACCTGTCAGCACAAGGGCCTACCATTGCTTCCAGGTTGTTATGCAACCAATTGAGAACTCATAGAACTCACATGCATAGTCAACTTTAACCGGAATGGGCATAAAAACAAGAATTATGTCAGGATGATAGGTTATAAACCTCAAGTCGTGTGCTAGTGATAAACTACGGGTTTTAGTCTTGATTAGTTCTTGAAAATCTTTCAGGATCATTAAGACTCCCACTGTCCTCTTGACATATAAGACTCTCTTGTCAAGAACCATTCCTTGACAAAACAAATATTCAAGAGATAGTGTGGATTCTTATCAAGACAAACACTTCACACAATTGGCCTTAGTTGGTCTTTGTTTTATCCAAAACATCACAACTTACCAATTTTAAATGTACAAGAGTAGAAAACATTTTACTCTACATTTGACAAGTGTTATAAACCTTCTATAAGATATGTCACTAGTTACAATCTTTGAGTATGTCTCTTAGAATTGTTTTCGAACGAAGGATGACACATCTTCTTGATTTAACCATTTAACCATTTCAACAATTCATGATTCCTCTTCTTAGCCATAGGAATGCACTAAGATGTCCTTAGAGGATCAATTGTGATATGGTTTCTTAATCATTAAGATGATCATAAAACATGATACTAAAGTACTGTCCCATCTTTTCAGATTTGAGAAACTTTTATCTTTCTGCCTAATTTGATTCTTCTCATCGTTCTGCCATACATTGAAACTTTTCCAATGTTTCAGAATTATACTTAAACTTATAAGTATAACCATATTTACTAAACTATAGTAAATCATGACGAATAGTCTTATCGATCTTTATGGTGGACTCAACTAGTGCACAAGAATGTGTACTCGATCCCATAGTCCTTCACTTGACTCACATATACATGTGAATGAGGAATTAGTCATTAATTTTCCAAAGATGAAAATTCTCATTCATCATACAATACAACTTGCATGATTCCAAGTTTCGGTCCAATTGAGACTTGGGTGATAAGAATCTTCCTTATTTGGTAAATTTAGACACTACCACAAATGAAAGAATCAAATTCACATTTTCAATATTGCTAGAAACATACAAACATCAATTTTTCATAAATGCCATTGCAAGGAGATATAATAAAATAAAAAAAATTATTTATTTATAAATTACGGAAAAAACTTTTTCCTTACAATGCAACTATAAATGAAAACTATGTTATTACATATTTCCTAGAAATCTATCATAACTCTCAAGCAGTAGCTCAGAAATCCGATCTTCGAACCATGCGATTGAAATCCATCTTCGCGATCAGATTCATCATACTCTTCTTTAAGCTTCCTTCCCTTTTCTTGATCTTACCAAGCATCAAAATGCAACCAAGTCACATCATGTATTAAGAATCAACAATTAGAAACTTAACAGAGTTAGATAGTAGATTTACCTGAAGCGGAACCATACATTCTGATTAAACTTCTCAGGTAATCTGGGCAGCTTCGTTTCCAATGTCCATGTCTTTGGCAATAGAAACACACAGGCTCACATGGAGCAGTCTCAGATTTGGCCTTTCTCTTATGATCAAAACTTTTGACCATGCCCAATTCCTTTCCTTTAGGAGAAAGAATCTTTTCTGGGATGTCCATGTCAACTTGGGATGTAGACCTTCCAATCAGATTTGCTTGACCATTGCGCCAAATCATTGATGATTCGGAAGCTATTAGCAAATAGGTAAGATCAATTAGGGTCATGTCGTGATCTGTCACATAGTAGTCTTTAACGAACTCACTATATGACTCGGGAATTGACTGAAGGACCCAGTCAATAGCCAACTTCCTTGGGAAGACGACGCCCAACATCCTTAGCCTGTCAATATGCAGCTTCATGTACAAGACATGAGCACATATAGGCTTTCCATCTTTGTGTTTACTATCCAATAGGGATTGAGTGATCCTGAACTTTTCAAGTCTTTGAGCTTGTGGGTCAGGGAGAATTATTGGAGGAGGTGGAGGAAGAGAAGTATAATTTCCATGATCCAATCACGGGACATCATCTTCATTAGGAAAGCTTGTTCCAAGGGATTTGGAAAGATCATAGTTGTCTGAACCAGACATCTACAATGGGAGAAATTCAAGTTAGTTGATTTAAGTCCTTAATATAACAACCAATATGAAATATTAAGGCTAGGACCCAACACAATATATTATAACTTGGAAGAGGGATGCCGTAATCCAAGCTATAAAATATTTGAAGGTAAGTGAATGACGATTCACCAATTTCCACCATGATAAACGAAAGGTTTTAATTGGATTGAAACTCCTAGATCTTTTGAGATTAATTGAACTTTTCAATGGCATGTTTAAATATTGATTGTGCCCTCTCAAGTTTGTGACTGGGATGCCGAGGATCACAAACAAGGTGTGAATAACCATGCAAATTAACTTGGTATCCTTAATTTTATCACCTAATCGATGTGCCGGTTACCCACACGCGCTCCACCGATCTATGATAAACATTAAGTCAGCCTTTGCCACTCTTACTAGTCCATGTTGGTGTGCCGGTTACCCACACACGCTCCACCAACGACTTGGTAAGGTACAAAGTGTAATTTCATGGGTTAGCACCAATTTCACATTTTCCTAAGTAACTAAGATTGAGAATTTATAAGTGTTTAGTTACATAGTATTTATCATTATACTTTTAATGAAAATTATAGTCCTTATCCTACCCGTTCGGCTAACGACCCTCCACCAGTAAAGGAAGCGGTGGGAGAGAGTGGACACCCATTAAGCAACCATTTTATAGGCAACAACCTTATACCCCCCTTATAGACCGACTTCATGAATGAGGCCTACTAACGGTAAGATTGACTTTTACTCTTATACATATATATAAATATTAAACCTATAATATTATAATAGTATAAGGGTTGAACTTTAAACTATTTAAAATTCTAGGGTTTGGAACTAAATTATTCAAAAGTGTAACTTTACAAATTCCAAAACTTGAGGGCAAGTTTTGAACAATTCAAAAAAAAACTTTTGAAATCCATAACATATGAGTTTAATATGGCTTTTAATGACAAGACTCTTGAAAATCCATAACTTAAGGACAAGTTATGGATGTCATAAAACAATTTATGGAAAAAGACTCTTCAAGTTTCTATAACATATGGCTTTAAAAACTCTTTTAAAGAAAAACTTTTGATTTTCCATAACTTGAGGACAAGTTATGGAATCCATTAAAGGTCATTTAGATCATCTAATAAACAAACAAACATGCCAAGAAAAACTATGATCTAGATTAAACTCATTTGAAAAAGACAATTCAAATAAAACAATTTTCATGTAATTAGCCTAACCATTAAACTAATATAAAATATGAACATATTGACAATTAACTTTTGAATTGGATTAGAATGATAATTACCACATCAAAAACAAGTTTATAAGATCAAAAACAGCTTAGGGTAATGATTCTAGTCCAATTCCAGCCTTAAAAGTCGAAAATCTGCACTCAGGGCCTCCTACTCGCCGAGTGTATGAACCTACTCAACGAGTAGGATGATTTTAGTCTTGGACTCGGCGAATCCCCCAGTGGACTCGGCGAGTCCACAGTCCAGAAGCCCAGAAATTCGATTTTTACAACATTGCATCAAGTATAACTGAAAACCAAGCCTAGTCTCTGATACCACTTAAGGGTTTTAAGCATTCTAACACTCCTATGGTGTGCATGCAACCCTATGTGCCTTGGATCTATGTTTTCACTATTATACATGCAAATATACAAAATTCCAAAGCATCATCCTAACTAGCATATTATGGAGTAACTATACTACAAGAGTCTAGTTAGATGACATACCTTTTTAATGGAGCTTGAAGTTTTGAACCTTTAAGAGCTTAGCCTCAATAGTATGGAAGCCTCAAATGGAATCACAAATCACCAAAACAACTTGGAAAGCATGAGAGAATAGTATACACTTATCCAAATCGGCTATGCCCTCTTTGTTCACACACTAGTGCCATTTCATGTGCCAAAGACCTCTTTATATAGTATGGAGGATTAGGGTTACATTCATGTAAAACCTAATGCCCATGACCTTTCATTTCCATAGGATCCACGGATTAAAACTCCATGGACTATCCATGCAAGTTTAGCCCAACCTAAATGAACTTGGCCCATTCTATATATATAATAGTCCATATTTAATTAGTTGCTTTTGATCACTAAATTAATTCTAAATTAATTCTTGATCAATACTAATTAAATAATATGATTTCATATTAATATATTATAACTTATAATATATTAATAAACCATAGACATACTATTCTCAAAATACTGTCCATATAAATTGTTCCGGTGCAGTGCAACCCAAATGGGCTATGCTACTCTCGGGTCGAGTACATACCAATAATAGTTATGGGCTTAGACATCTAATCCAACAAGAATAATTGGGGAATAAACGGAGAGAAGAAGGTTGGATTTGACAAAGGAAAGCTGAGATGCTTTAACTGTCACGAGCCTGGTCACTTTGCTCGTGACTGTCCGAAGCCTGATAAAAGAGTAAATCATGAAAGGACAATGGTGTCGGTTGGAAATAACAGGGGAGCTGCTACTAACAACGAGACTGCAAATCTAGCGGTGGTAGCTCAGTCATTTGGCTGTGAGGATTAAATTCAAGCACTGAACCTTTGTGGACCAGAGAATGCTCATTTGGCCCAGATAAGTGAAATCCCTGAGAAGAATGTTGAAGAGGATCCTGAAGAAATGATGATGGAGTTACAGTATGGTATCCACTACCCCTGAGCCTGAGAAAAATGAGGTCAGTCAAATTTCTTGTTCTCAAATATGCATTGATACTGTTAAATTTTTACGTGAACAAATCGAATTATTGCGTAGAGAGAACGAGGACCTTTATGTATGAAGGTTATACCCTTAGGAAGGGCCAAAGACCTCTAAAAGAACAATTAGAGATCAAGACTCAGGACTTTAGGAAACTACAGGAAGATTATAGCAATAAGTGTGAGAACTACAATTTTATCGAGAAACAACTTGCCCTTGTGACTGACGAGCTTGACACATTAAAAATCCGATTTGAAAATGCTGATTTTAATTTCAAAAAGTTTGATGTATCAAGTGAGAGATTTGCAACCATAATAGAAAAACAAATGAAATGGAAAGATAAGAAGTAGGTAGGTCTAGGGTATGAGAGTGTCCCTCCTCCTTTTAATCACAATTACACTGCTATCCCTATGACTCGGGAAGAGATGGACATGGAAGAACATCTTGTGTATGGAAAACCTGCTATTCCTGTGACGGAGAGTAGTGCTAGGGAAAAGGATACTAACATTTCTACTTCCTATGCAGATTCTCCTTTAAGTCAAGGAAAACAGGCGTCAGAAGAGAGTGTGTGTGATAATAATAGTGTTTCAAAATCTGATGTTTTTGTTCAATACAATGATGCTTGTGTATCTAACTCTAAAACTGATGTGTTGATTTCTGATGATTATGATAGGAGTGATGATGGGTTTGATAAGTCTAATGTTTCTGTTACTAGGACACACACTCCACCTACACATGTCACACAGTCTGATTCTTGCACATGCACGTGTGGGAAAAATAAGGGATTCAATAAAACCACTAAACCAGAAAAAGGCGGTACCAACATTTATACTAAGAAGAAGACATGTTTTAGCTCTGGTACTGCTGGTCATATTGCACGAAATTGTCCAAATTGGGCATTTGTACCTTTCTATGCACACAGAAGCGAGAATGAGTCTCGAGGAAGGTCTCTCATTAGAAAATCCTCAAGATCTCGTCCTTGTGATGATGATTGGAATGTAAACAAAGACATAAAACGGGTTGATCTTAAAAAGAATAAATAGGTTTTCAATGAAAATAAAACATGAACTTTTACGAATCCGAACATGGCTAAGCAAGATCGGGTTCGTCAAAGGCTTCGTATGGGTCTTCGACTAATTTTAGTAGGAAACCCAAATGATAAAATTCAAATAAAAACATTTCAAAATCACCTGTAAAAGTTTCTAAACCTAACTACTAATGGGTGCCCAAGAATCTAAATGTCCAATCATCACAATCTTCTGAAAGTGCATCTGGTAATGAAACAAATTCAAAATTTGAAAAAGGAAAATCTGTTGTTAACAACGGAAAACCCAGTGTTGTTATGAGCTGGGTTCCTAAATCTAATTAATCCCGTGCATTGTGCAGGAATAGCTGTGGAGGAATGTCGTCAGACCCTGGTATATCGGCAACGGTTGTTCCACGCACATGATCGGAGACATCTCCCAACTGCACGACATTCAGACTTTTAATGGGGGCTATGTTTCCTTCGCGGGAGGAGATGGAGGGAAGATCACACAGAGAGGAACTGTCATAAATGGAGTGCTGAGCTTTGAGAACGTCAACTATGCTCCCGAGTTAAAGCATAGCTTGTTGAGTGTCTCACAGATCTGCGACAAAGGCTATTCAACACACTTCACTGACAAAGAGTGCCTTATCTTGAAGCCTGGAATCGTTATCCCTGAAGATTGGATATTCGTGAAATCAAAGAGAGATGGAAATGCTTACATCATTGACATGAATCATAATATCCCAGAATAAGTCACTTGTCTCTTCTCTAAAGTCTCCGAACACAATGCGATGCTTTGGCATCGTCGTCTCGGCCATGCGAATGCCAAAAACCTGAATCGTCTTGCCAAGAACGAGATCGTGTGTGGCCTTCCTGTCAAAGACTTTATCACTTTTGAGAAATGCGTGGCTTTTGCTCAGGGAAAACATCATCGCAAGCCCCATTTGCCCAAGACTGTTAATTCAATCAACAAGGTTCTCCAGTTGTTACACATGGGATTATTTGGTCCTGTCAATGTCCTCAGCATCAACAAAAGTTCATACTGCCTGGTTGTGATAGATGACTACTCGCGGTTCACATGGGTTTTCTTCCTATCCAACAAGAGTGGCATCTCTAACTTGATCAAGAAGTTCGAGGTGATGATTGAGAATCCAACAAATGAGAAGGTGAAAGCGCTCAGAACAGATAATGGCACAGAATTCAAGAACGTTGTTCTGGATAATTTTTGCGCAGAAAAGGGGATAGTGCGTTAATATAGTGCCGTTCGGACACCTCAACAAAACGGTATTGTGGAACGGCGGAACCGTACATTGATAGATGCCGCAAGGACGATCCTCTGTGATTCAAAATTACCGGTCTTCTTTTTGGCAGAGGCGATCAACACTGCCTGCTATGTCCAAAATCGTGTCATGATCAACAAAGCCCAGATGAAGACCCCATATGAAATTCTATACAATCACAAGCCATCAGTTGCTCACTTCCGGACATTTGGATGTCCTTGCACTCTTCTTCACTTCGAATCCAATCCCAAATTCAACTCGAAAGCTGATGATTGTTACTTTGTGGGATACGCGGCGCGCACAGCTTATCGGGTATACAACAAGAAAGCCAAGCAGATTGTAGAATCTTTCAATGTGCGCTGGCTGGAGGAGAATGTGACAGATGCCCGAGTCGGTCCTGACTGGTTATTTGATTACGTTTCTTTGTTTAAATCATTTAATGTGTTTTCTGATGATGTGTCAGGTTCTTGCTCAGGTTCGAAGGTTTTGATTGAAGATGAAGAAGAAGATGTTGTATATAGACCACCTTCGGTGCCTCCTACGAATCCTGCGGTGGATGAAGCTGTTCCAAGTACTCCTTTAGATTCTCCAAATCAAATAATCAATCCACATGTTGATGCCACTCCTCTTACTCCTACTGAAAGAGACTTCATGTCCAGAGATACTTCCGCTGCCACTCAATCTTTCATGGAGCTTCTCTTTCCCGAGACAATAGCAAATGAGTATGTGGCAAGTTCCTCTAACGGTACTGGATCGTCTGAGGCGGCTGATTCAGCAAATGATGGACTCATCAATATCAACAACCTTGCTGTCACACTCAAAGATATCAGCCATGAGATCCCAACGAGACTTCAACGAGATCATCAAATAGAAACGTCATTGATCAACTAGGCGACGGAGTCAAAATGAGGAGTCAGAGTGGAGATGTCAATACATGTCTCTACTCTTGCTTCATCTCTTAGATAGAGCCAAAGAACATGGAAATGGCACTGAATGAGCCTAGTTAGGTTGATGCAATGCATGAGGAACTCAATCAATTTGAGAAATTGGGGGTATGGAAACTGGTTGAGCTGCCTAAAGGAAAGAAGTCTTTGAGAAACAAAGGTCGTCTGGTTGTTCCTGGGTTTCGACAAATTAAAGGACTTGACTACACTCAGGTGTATGCTCCTGTAGCGCGCCTTGGAGCTATCCGTGTCTTCCTGGCTTATGCCTCCTACATGGGGTTCACCGTTTATCAAATGGACGTTAAGACTGCCTTTCTATATGGAGCTGTGAAAGAGGAGATTTATGTTGATCAACCTCCTGGTTTTGTCAACTCCAAATTTCCAAATCATGTCTACAAATTAGACAAGGCTCTGTATGGGTTGCATCAGGCTCCTCGAGCTTGGTATGCTACTCTCACAGATCATTTGCTCGAGCATGGTTATACCAGAGGCACGATCGATCAGACGCTCTTCATCAAGCAGGTGGATGGCGATCTAATTCTTGTTCAGATATATGTCGACGACATCATATTCGGGTCGACAAGCTCAAAGTTATGCAAAGAGTTCGAGACGATTATGAAGAAGAGATTCGAGATGAGTTCTTTGGGGGAAATGACAATGTTTTTGGGTTTGCAAGTACATCAACATTCAACCGGAATCCTTCTACATCAAGGAAAATATGTTGAAGACATGCTTGAGAGGTTCGGGTTTAAAGATTCAAAAATTTCCTTGACGCCGATGGCTGAACGACCCATGTTGTCTCCAGATCCTGAATGTTAATCCGTAGATCAGACAGAGTACAGATCGATGATCGGATCCCTGATGTATCTAACGGCGAGCAGACCGGACATCATGTTCGCAGTTTGTCAATGTGCACGATATCAGGCTAATCCTAAACTCTCTCATTAATTGCAGTCAAAAGAATTTTTAGATACCTCAAAGGCAGCCCAAAATTGGGTCTTTGGTATCCTAAAAATTCTGATTTTGATTTATATGCATTCGCTGACAGCAATTATGGAGGTTGTGAACTTAACAGGAAATCAACTTCCGGGGGATGTCAATTCATAGGTGACCGTCTGGTGTTATGGCAATGCAAGAAAGAACAAACAGTCTCAACCTCAACGGTGGAGGCGGAATACATTGTTGCTTCTGCCTGTTGCTGTCAAGTGATTTGGATTCAACATCAGCTTATGGACTACAGTTTGAATTTTCTAGAAACACCAATTTTCTATGATAATGAAGTTGCAATCCAAATAGTCAAAAATCCTGTCCAACACTCCAAAACCAAGCACATCGACATCAAAGTTCATTTTATTAGAGATTGTTATGAGCGTTCGCTCATTCGGTTGGAACATATTCACACTGATAATAATCTGGTGGATCTGTTCACCAAACCATTTAAGAAAGCTCGATTCGATGTGCTTGTGGGATTTCTAAAAATGATATGTTTTGAAGACTAATTTTTGTTTTTATGTAGTTTAAATTTGCGAATTTACTTTCTTTTCTCTCCTATGCACAAATTTAGGGGGAGAAATAAAACAAAACAAAAATTAGAAAATTAAAAAAACCCCAAAAATATGAGAAAATCAAAACAAAACAAAAATTAGAAAATCAAAAATCCAAAAATAGTATTATTTCTCTATAGGTGATGTGTTGGGAAGCGATATCAACAAGTGATAAAAGGTAATTTTCATTTGTGTAAGGTACCAATGCTGAACTGTCTACGCTCGGTGTTCAATGCGCTGGTATGCACGAAGGATTATATGGACTGGACTAGGCATAGTTGGACTAAGAAAAGACTTGACAATCATTGACTTAGATAGTTCCGTTTCGTCTGACAATACGACACTCGGGTGGATTGAGCAGTGAGATATTCATGGCAACCTGCGGGATACACTAAATAATCTGTATCTAGAACTGTGGCTTAACTTTTCCTCGATGTATGGACTCATGTCCTTAATTCCGGTACTGACGTGGCGACTGGATAAATCCGATAAAGTAGATCTGTAGAAGGTTATTTTCTTGCTTCCTTTCTGTCAGTCATATGTTGCCTCCTCTTCGTGATCGAAAGCTCCAACCTGGACTGCAACATATGCAATTCTATCTCTCTGCGTCTTGTTATCTATGCAATTCTTTCTATCTGTTAGCCATATGTTGTCTCCTTTGCGTGATTGGAAGAGATTCGACCTTGTACACAACATACGCACCATTCTACTTCTCAACCCCTCTAAATCTGGTTAGTCGTATGTTAATCCCTCAGCATGATTGGAAGAGATCCGACCTGGGTGTACAACATATGCATTGTAAATCTGACTTCTCCCATAATAATTGTCTGCTCATCTAAAGTAAGGAGTATTTTGGAAGTCCTTGATTATTGAGGTATATGAGGAAGCGGGGAACATGTTCTAGTACATCTAAAATTGAACATTTAATAGGTTGTCTGTAGATCTCGCTGATAAATTTAGGTGGACAACAATATCCTTGGTCGTCGTCAGCTGAATGGTCCTTTAGGAATATTATTTAGGTACATAGGGTAAAATGTCTTGTCACTTGTAGCATGTCCAAATTTGTCACAATTTTTCGTGCTTAAGTGGACCACAATACCAACGATTGACCATATCTATTCATGAAGGTGGAGGTACCAAAAAATAGACTAAGGCTGTCTAAAAAATTTGATCCCAAAATCACAAAAATAATATCAGCAATGATGAAGAAGGAATTAGTGTTATACAATTTTATTTTTGTTTTTATTTTTCTAAAAATCAAAAATTAAAAAAAAAATTAATTTAGTTTAAATTTTTAGAATTTTATTTTATTTTAATTTAATTTTACTTTTAAGTCTTTCAAAATGTTTTATTTTTGAAAATTGAAGTATTCGGATTAGATTTGAAGCTTCTTGGGTTTGCAGCTCATGGGTTTTGGACCGGGTATGGGTCCAGGTATAAAAGCAAGGGTTCTCGGTAGTAAACCTCTTTACCCTTAATTTTTTTGATTACAGCCGTGAACCCCAAACCGTGTTCTCTCTCTAGATTTCTTGATTCATCATCATTTTGTGTTTTTCATCCGAAATTGACCACTGCATCTTGTAGGTAATGCAAAGGCGATCCCATTCATGCTAAATTTACCAAGAATTGACTGCATTTTGAGGGTTTATTAAAGCAAAAATGTTTTTCGGCACTGTTGAAGTGTTCACGGCCGATGAAGCGTTTACGACCGTGAACCTGTTTGCGGCCGTGAACCCTCTTTTGGACATAAACACATTCTTTATTAAATTAAATTCAAAATTAAAGCCTAACTAATTGATAATTGAGAAAACTTAACTTTTAATTGAATAAATCATTTGTTTTCTCACTAGGCTCGGTTGGTGCAGATCAAAATGGTAGAATTGAGATTTTCAGACAATCACAACATTGCAGCCTTCTTGTTGGATCCACCAGCCGCACACAATGATTTCAAGTCCATGATTCATGGACTCAAGAGATGTTGCCTCGCTTATGCCTTCACATCAAGTCCAATCATTTATCAAGATCTTGTGGAGCAATTCTGGAACAAAGCTGTTGTGCACAAAAGAGAAGATAGTGCAGACTCTGTTGAATCAACCGTTAATGGAAAGAAGATCATAGTGAATGAGCAAACCATCCGTGAAGTGTTACAGATCAACGACCAGCCAGGGTTTCCAACAGAAATCTCCATTGAACAAACAAAGGAAATCACTAAATGAATGGGCTATGAGGGAGTGTTTCCTCCTACAATTAAGATGTTGCCACCCTATTGGAGGTTCCTTGTTCATGTGTTCGTGAGCTGCATCTCAGGAAGGAGAGTCGGTGCTAACGAGATCTCACTACACAACACGGGTGCCATTGCTGCTCTCGCTACGAGTCTTGATTTCAACTTCTTAGAATTCATCCTGAACGAAATGATAGGCAATGTGGAAGGGAAGTGGAAGGATAAATATCTCATGTTTCCGAGGTTTCCACAAATGATATCCAACAAAAAATATCCAGAACTTGAAAGAATAGGAGAAACCCTAGATGTGAAGTCCCTTGGTTCTAACACTTTTGGTCTCATGATGCAGAGTCGAAAATGAAAGTTCATGTTCCAAGGGAACTATCCATTGGTGAAATTTGGCCAATTCGCAGAAGTCAGTGATGCATCTGAGACTGAAAGCTCCTCAGCTCATGAAGAAACTGAAGATGAGGTGATTACTGCTTCCGAACATGAAGATGAGCGTGTTCCTCCAGTTCCAATCATTGTTGAGGAACTGTACCAATGTTTAATATAGAAAGGTATGATGATGATGATGATGATGATGATGATGAGGATGACGCTGAAGAGAATAAGGCTCTTGGTGGTAATCTTTCTGGTTATGATAATGATGACTTATTCTTCAGTCTTGAGCAAAGTCATGATATAAGGCTAAGAAGTGAAGACCTCGATGCTTTCTTTGACAATGTCAATGATGTTGCTCAAACTGCAACAAATACAGAGGGAGTTGATGATGTTCTCAAGACAACGCCTCCAACTTCTACTCAGATGGCCGACCCTTCAACTGATATGGATATAATTCCCCCCCTTCCAGTTGCTATTCCAACATCCTTGCCATATGAAAGTGATCCCATTTTGACACAAGTCTCCCAGCCTCCAATCAAACGGAGAAAAGCTGATCCTCGGCCGGGAGTGCTTCTAAGGGAACAAGCGACGCATGTCCAACAAGCTTCAACTTCTGCAGCACCAACCCAACCGACCCTGGAAGAAAGTCAAGTTATGAAAGAAGGTCCAAGTGTTGCTAGATCTTCTTATGAAGCCGGGAGCTCTTCAGCTCCTGGGGGTTCCTCTCCACCATTACCTGCGCATGATGCTGCCTCCGTGAGGCTTGCCAGGTTTTTGGCCCAACAAGATTCAGATCCTTCACCCCGAGGCAAAGGGATATCTATTGGTGAAGGGATTCGGGGGGAGCGGATCCATCAGATTCTGAGCTCAAGTAGGAGATTGCTGTCTTGAATCAAAAACTTATAGAAAAGGAAGTTTTGATTGGAAATCTCGACATTCGAGTTTCTGAGCTTGAGGAAGAAAATTCGCTAAAATCAAAACAAATTTCTGCTCTACAACTCAACCTTGGAGCCGTGACCGCTGGTTACTTCGACCTAAAGAACAAACTGATAGCAAAATTTGGCGAAAAATTCAAAACAACTGTCGAAGAACCAAGTGCAGTCGAGACCTCTCAAAGTGCCCCTGCCAATACATCTCAACCAGATCCACCAGCCAGAACCATAAAAATCGTTGATCGCTTTAAGACCGAACCAGCCCAAGCTCATCCAAGGATAACTCTGAAGCAAGGTCCAAGACATGTTACTGCTCAACGAAAGGGAGGTTTGCTCTTCAAGAAAAACTCCGACAAAAATGTTCGTGGAGATCAACCTCAACTGACTGTAACTGAGATTGGAAAGAAGCGATTCAGAGAAAAATATGGCTACCGATCTGGAATTCTTATGTGGGGTTTTCGTGAAAGAATAAATTTCTGGCTGGTGAAGAGAAAGAGCGGAAATGTGGAATATTACGAGCACAAGAATGATTTTTCCTCTTGGACGAAGGTGGACCTCACTGAGCATTCTGAAGCTCCATTCTCCAACCCAACAAATGATCCTCGCGGAACTGATTTCAAACTTTTCTTGGAGAATCAAGTTAAGAGGAAATTTGATGGGATGAGAACTGCCGAATCCTTCGTGAAGAGTGTCAAAGGTCTTCTTGATCCTAAGAGCAACAAGACCCTCAATTATGTGATGTGGCCTGCTACTAAACAGATGACACAGATTCCTATTGTTAAGAATTTTTGTGATGGATCTCCTAACAATATGGAATACTGGGTTTACGATGAGGTCACAACCTCCGCTGTCATCAAATTTCCAGATGGTGTCTTTCGCATTGTTGATAAGAAGGATTTACTGCAGTTTGGTGAACGGGATATTCACACCTTGGCTCGCCATCAAATTGTATGCAAGCATGAGATCTTTGAAGTTGTTGCGAAAGAATTTACAAGCATGATTGCGGAGATTATCGAGAAGAAGATGTGGCTGGGTGCGATGGGAAGTTTTGATGTGCTGATCGTCGAAAAAGAATGAGTTCATGCTAGCCTCAAAACAAGGGGGAGACTGTTAGGTCATATTTTATTGGATTGGGCTAGGTATCAATCTATATAGGTCTGAATAGGGTTTTGGTCATGTAAGGTTTAGGTGTGCGGTTGTGTGTTTGCGGCTGTATGGGTGTTCACGGCCGTGAACCTATTTATGGCCGTGAACGTGTTCTCGGTCTTGGTCCCTTATAAATAGCGTGTCAGATGTGTCAGATGTACGACAGTTACATGTGTGTGTTATCGAAGTGTACCAGATGTTTACGACCCTAATAGAATGTGTGCATTGTTGGATTGATCTTGCTTCTACTCCTTCTTATCCTTATTGATTATAGCTTGATTGTGTGTTTGATCAGTAGTTGGTTCCAGATTTGGGGACTTACAAAAAGTAAGATACCATCTGGTGTCTTATAATAGTTGAATTAAACTCATTTATTTCATATAATATGCACTAAAACTCAATGAGTCAAATTACAAAGAGATTTATTGTGAACTTGATCGTTCACAGTCTTTGACCTAAATTTCGGGATGTCACATTACGTACCTGTTAAGGGAATTTCGTCCTGAAATTATTTAGTTCTAGAATATTTTGTCCCACTATCATTATTTTCTACTAGTGGAGGGAGCACCACTTAATAGTTGCAGATACTTTTGTTTCATATGGTCCTCACGTTCCCAAGTAAACTCCGGTCCTCTACGAGAGTTTTATCAGACCTTTACTACAGGTACGCGGCTTTGTTTGATGCTTTTGATTTCTTTATCCATGATCTCCATTGGTTCCCTCATGAAGTGATGTTTAGCGTTGACCTAGATCTTATTGAGAGGAATGACAAGGTTCTCATTAGAGAGACACATTTTAAGCTTTAACACATGGGAGGTATCATAAACATCACTGAGCTCTTGATGTAATGGGTTTTAGTTTACCTTGTTTTCCAAATCGAATGACACTTTTGTATACTGCGATCTTTAGTAGGACACGGTCTCTTACTTTGAATTCTAAGGGTCAGCATCTCATGTTAACATAGCTTCTATGCTGACTACATGCGACTCTTAATCGTTCCTTTATCTGAATGATCTTCTTCGTGGTTTCATGAATGACCTCAGGGCCAGTGATTAGAGTATCTCTAGAATGATTTTTTGCTAGTTGGGTATCTCCAACTTCTGCCTAGCATATCGTAGAATGGAATCTACGCCCGCACAATGCCTTGAATCGATTGGCCTTTATGATAGCTTGATAACTATTATTGTATGAAAACTCAACTAGTGGTAAGTGAGTATCCTATGCATTACCGAAGTCTTACACACTAGCGCAGAGCATATCTTCAAGAGTCTGTATGGTTCATTCACTTGGTCCACCCGTTTGAGGATGATATGAAGTAATCATGTAGAGTTTGGTTCCTAGGGACCACTGCAATGATTACCAAAATTTGGAAATGAATCTACTATCTCGATCCGAGATGATAGATATTAGCATACCGTGCAGTCTGAATATTTCTTTTAGATAGGTTCTGGTGAGTTTCTCTATCTTGTCAGTTTCTTTGATGGCTAAGAAGTGGTCAGTCTTGGTCAAACAGTCAAACACTACCCATATGGTGTCAAAATCGCTTGATGTATTTGGAAGATTTGTTATGAATTCCATGGTTATCTGTTCCCACTTCCACTTTGGGATTGAATGTTGTTGTAGTAGACCAGACGGCTTATGGTACTCTGCCTCGATTTTGGAGCAAGTCAAACATTTGCTAACAAGGATGTCAATCTCTGCCTTCATGTTGGGCCACCAATAAAGCTTCTTGAGACCGAGATACATCTTATCTCATCCGGGATGTATCGAATATCTCGACTTATGCACTTTATTTAAGACTAAACTCATGACTTCACCAAACTTTATGGTCCAAATTTGATTCATGAAATATCGTGTTTCGTCCACCTTGAGGTCGAACTGTTTGTTCATACCTCTCATGTTTTCTTATACGATATTATCGGGTTTGATTGCTTCTACCTGAGAATCATGAATTTGGGTGGTAAGGTTCGAGTGGATGGTTAGGGTTAGAGACTTTACATGAAGAGGCTTTGCTCGCTCTTTCTTACTTAAAGCATCTGCCATGACATTCGATTTACCAAGATGATAATGAATTTTTCATTCTTAATCGTTTAGCAATTTGGCATACTTTCGTTGTCTCATGTTGAGCTTTATCTTGTCGAAGATGTGTTGGAGACTTTTGTGGTCGGTGAACATGACATACTTTGTTCCGTAGAGGTAGTGTCCCCAAATCTTTAAGGCAAACACTACAACTCCTAACTCTAAGCCATGGGTAGTGTAGTTGGTCTTGTTTGGCTTGAGTTGTCTGCATGCATATGCAATGAATTTATTCCTTTGGATTAGTATACATCATAAGCCTTGGTGTGAGGCATCGCATAATACTACAAAGTATTTTTTTCCTTCTGGGAGAGAAAAAATTGGTGCACTACACAACAACTATTTCAATTTTTGGAAGGCATACTCTTCGCTGTCTCCCCAATCAAATTTCTCGTCCTTCTGGGTTAGAGTGGTGAGAGGCTTGGCTAATTTGGAAAATTTCTCGATGAATCTCTTATAATATCATGTAAGACCTAGGAGTTGGCATACTTCGGTTGGCGTCGTTAGTGCTTTCCAATCCTCAACCGCTTTGATCTTTGCAAGATTGACATGAATCCCTTTACCGCTGACCACATAGCCGAGGAAATGAACTTCATTAATCAAGATCTTGCATTTAGAAAAACTTTGCATAAAGATTTTGTTTACTTAACAGTTCCAAAATCAAACACAAGTGTTGGCCATGTTCTTCCTTGGTTCGTTAATATATCAATATGTCTTCGATGAAGACGATCACGAATTTATCCAAGTAGGGTTTACACAGCCGATTCATAAGGTCCATGAATGCGGCTGCTGTGTTGGTCAGCTCGAATGGTATAAACAGAAACTCGTAGTGACTGTACCGAGTCCTAAATGTTGTCTTTGGAATTTATGCTTCTTGGACTCTGAGTTGATGATAGCAGGATATTAGATCGATCTTTGAGTAGTAGTAGGATTCTTGTAGCTAGTCGAACAGGTCATCAATCCTTGGTAGTGAATATCTGTGGAGCCACATCATCACCCAAAACCTTACACGACGCGCCCAAAGAAGGTGCACGTCGCACAACTACTTTTTTTTGCATATAAATAGTTCTTTGGCCCTCCTTTAGATCTCCACACACTCCCAAAATTCTCTTTTGAGTTTCTCTCAATCTTAGCCTCATTTTCCATTAGTTTTGAGTCCCTAGTGAAGCACTAAGGCCCCTGGGAGCCAACATCTAGTAGCCATCAGGCCGTAGTTCTACCAACAAAAGTTTTGTACTTTTTTGAAGAAAATGTCAACAATTCAAGCTACACTCGTATTTCTTTCAATGTAACTTATATTTATAGTCATAATTTGTTATTATGAACTTATAAATAATATTTATTAGTCATTCCAAGTCATTATAATGATTGATCTACTTACAAGAGAGGTGTCAAAAAT
This sequence comes from Lactuca virosa, assembly GCF_052849685.1. NCBI lineage: Eukaryota > Viridiplantae > Streptophyta > Magnoliopsida > Asterales > Asteraceae > Lactuca > Lactuca virosa. The sequence continues at coordinate 127,515,501 of NC_136430.1, forward strand.
GGTCACGTTGGCTTGGTTGTCAGATTTTAGAAAAGCTATTATGTTGAAGTGGTCCTGCCTCCCAACTTTCATGCCTGGTGAAAGATCTAGTATGCTCGAGAATCATATTAAAGTGATATTTATATTTAATATATGATACTACTGGGTCACACTAACAACAACTTGATATAATTGATTATTTATTACAAATTGATGTTGATAAATATTCAATAATATCTTATAATTAAATTGGTTATTTCTAGGAAATAATTGTCATTAGCAAGTAATATTGTATAATTCATATGGTATGAATTAGTAAGTCATGCACAACATTTTAGACTAGATAAATTCTTTTTTCTTTTAACAAAAATTTAAAGTTTATATGTTTATAAACTTGTTTTATAAAATATAAAAGGTTTTTTTGTCTTCTTTTTCCTTCATATTTTCGAAATTAAGAGACAAAAGATAGGATGGTCTTTTGAATAATTTATTCAAAAGAAAGGCATGGTCTTATGATTATTTAAAAGAAACGAAACCATGCTTTGAGGAGTATGGGAGACAAGTAGAGTATACGAGACATAATGTTTTTAAAGTGTTAAGGACTAATGGTCCTTGTAATTGCTTTATGAATGACTTTATGGGGCTTCCATTTCCCACTCTCTCTTGCCTCATGAAAACCGTAACATGCTAGTATGCATTTGTTCTCTCTTTTTTCCAAAGTATTGAAGATTACTTGTATCTTTATGCCCTCTTTATGTTCTTATTTTGATAAGAACATAAAGCTTAACTTTCTTAAGAGTTTTATACAAAAGAACTAGCATTCTACATCCATTTGATATATTGTTGGTGTCTCTAAAGTTCATCATTCTTCATCAACTTCCAAGCCTCCCTAGAGGACCCAAAGAACTACAAAGGTTGTTATTTCTTCATCTCTTCTTTGGTTGGTTTTTAATCTTTCTACAAATTGTAAGATGATACTTGGTGGGTTTAACTTTTTTATGTTAATTAAATTTTATATGTCTTCTGTTGCCTAAATTTTATTTTTGAAGGTAATTTTGAATAAAAACCCAACAATTAGTATCAAGCGCCACCCTGCAAGTTTGGTTAGATTTTTTGATTTTTGGAAATCTTAGTTTTTGGAGAATATAGATAACTTGGTATTGTATAAAAAAAGTTCATACATATTTTCTTTGACAACTTTATATTTGTTATTTTTCTTATGTGACAAAAATATCATGCATCTTTTGCCATTTAAAGTTGTCTTAGAAAAACAATGGTTGCTTAATATGTATTGTAACATCTTGGGTTTCAGGTATTTTTAAATCCTTCCTTTGGTTTTAAGTTACATCATTTTGGTCCTTGGACTGTAAAGATGTAGGCCTAAGAAGCCCTAATGGAAAAATGGTAATTTGGGGAGCAGGGGTTGTACGCTGATTGTACATGTGAGTACGCTAAGCGTACTGGGGCGCACCCTAGTACGTTGGGAGTACACATATGTACGTTGGGCGTACTTATGTCCTAGTGAAACCCTAATTTTTAGGGTTTGAGGGGTATTTAAACACCTTTATGGATCATTTAGCCTCATCCTTTCAGTCTCCAAGACCTTGAGTCGTTTTTTGCAAACCCTAACCCCACAAGAGAGTGTTTTTTAGCTAAAAGTGTGTTCTTTGTGTGCTTAAGGAAGAATGAGTTGCATCAAGGAGATTAGAAGTTGAAGCATACTTGTGGATCTTGGATCATCACCTTCTTAGGAAACTCCAGAAGGTAAAAAGTTGCTACCTTTATGCTTCGTTTTCTTGGATTTCATCTTGGTAGCTTTATGAGGTTCTTCTTGTCCTAAAAGTTCCATTGTTATGCATGTTTGGTTTTGGACGTTTTGGGTTGTACTTTCAGAACCTAGGAAAGGTTCTAAGCCATAAAAATGAGGTCCCTTTAGCAAGTTTGGCTCCATGCTTCTTGTAGAAGGTCTTAATGGATTAAGACCATGTATTAAAGACTTTTTGGACATTCAAAGTCATAAAGTTGGAGACTTTATGATTCTGGTGTGCATTTCGACCTTGGATCTGAAGTTTGGGCTTAATTGCTTAAGTCATTAAGCGCTTAATGAAGCTTTAGGCTCTGCGAGGGTATGCCCCACGTAGAAGCGAGTACGCCCCGCGTACTCGGTCAATGACACGTAATTCAGTCAATGTGAAGCTTGCGTACGCTTCGTGTACCTCCGGAGTACGCCCCACGTACTCGTACGGTTCAGCCATTTTTGAGTTAACTCGGTTGGGTTGACTCGGCTAGGTTGAATCAGTGGGTTTATGGATTTTGACCAGTTGACTTTGAGTTGACCATGTTTGACCAAGTTTGACTTTTAAGGGTATTTTGGGTATTATTGGGTTTTAATGGAATTGGTCACTTGGTGGTTGTAGGCATTTGAGTTGAGAGCTAAGATTCGGAGTCGGGCCTTATTAGTTCTGTGCCTCTTGTGAGGTCAGTTTTCCTCACTATACTTATGGGTCGACGGAACCAAGGCCGACCCATTGGTTTGATAACCTGATATTGTTGATATGCTGAGAATGGAATAGATATTGTCAACATATTGTATGGGTTGGGTTGAGGTTGTACTACTCCGTGCTGTAGCCAACAAACCCTGGAGCATACCAGATATGAGCTGAGCGCCAGGGAGAGCATGTCTGACTCATACCGAGGGCTCATGAGCATTCCAGATATGATCTGAGGGCCAGGAAGGGCATGTCAGACTCGTACTGAGGGCTTAGCGTATTCAGTCTGAGGACTGATTAGGTCGGAGAGCAAGCGAGACATAAGTTATGGGCCAAGGGCAAGCCAGACTTATGCTGTGGGATCAGGGGTAATCCAATATGTTACCTGTGGACCCGTTGCATGCGGTTATTATGTTATGTGATATTTTCTTGTGTATTGGTATTTTTGGAGAACTCACGAAGCTTTGGGCTTACAGTTTTGGATTATGTTTCCGGTACCTCAGAGGATCGTGGGAAGGCGAGGGCATGATCGTGCACCTCTGCATGTTTTGTTTCATGATTTTCGGATTACTCTGATATTGACATGTTTTGGAAATATTTTTGTAAACAATGATGATTTTTGGGTTGTTATAAAAGTTTAAAATTTTAATAAATTTTATGGATGTTACAAGTTGGTATCAGAGCCTTGGTTTTAGTGAATTGAAGGAACACTCATGTGAATATCGTCTCAAACTAAGGGAAAATATTTTAAAATTATTTTTCAAATGGTTTTCAAAATAATCAAAGAGGATGCGATGTGTACGATCAGTCAGAGCCAGTAAGTAGACCCCAAAATACCATACTGTTATTTGATATTGTGATATGTTATAATAACATGCTAGAGATAGGCTAGGGTTCTTCATGATTTTGCATGATATAATTGCCTGATTATATGATGCCTGATAGCATAGGGTTCTTCTCTAATGGAATTGACATCATTAGTATAGTTGCTTAGTGTGTGCATCATGGTCATGCATAACTAAGATTTTATAGCCTGAGAATGTTTGGTCTCGCCTTATTCCCAGTTCTCATTCGATGAAGGGCTTAGGGTAGGATCCGATATTCAACTGTCTATAGGGTCCAGTGTTATGTATGGCTACCATACACGAGTGCTGCAGGGTTGGTGGAAGTTTCATGAATGAGGTGTGTGGGGTCAGCCGACCAGTATCTAGATGTTTAGCCTTTCCTCTAGGGAGTGAGGATTGAGTGCATGATTATGCTATCGAGTATTGTTAGGATGTTGTGATGATCCTCTGAGACAAATACCGGTAGGTGTGGAAGGTAGTATGGGCCCGTACTACTGAAAGCACAGGACCCGTATGCGTATCGAGGAAGTCACAACCCTTAGGGCTGTGTTGGAAGTAGGTTCCCCGTTATCATATGCGTGTTATCTGATATCCTCCTGGTTTATTTTCAGTATGGTGACCACACGTCTAGTTGAGGCTGGGTCCGGATTAGGATCAGGAGCTGGCAGTCAGGGTGGGTCGGCTGTGTTGGATGATAGGATTAGGGAGATCCAGCATGAGGAGGTTGATGCGCTCTTCCGGGCTCAGTTGTCGGAGGTGTTTGAGTGTATTAAGACCGCTATGGTTGAGTACTTCGATGAGCGTTATGTTGCTCTGTCTGAGACTGCTGCTGCTGCAGCCACCGCAGCCGTTGCAGCTGCAGGGTTTGGTGCTGGTCAGACTTTTCAGTATCCAGACTTCGACAATAGGAAGTCCCCTACTTTCGACGGGGTGCAGGACCCGGTCACCGCCATTAGATGGAAATCTGATTTGGAGGGATGTTTCTTCACATGTTCTTGTCCAACTGATCAGAAGTTCAGGTGCGCTCTGAACCTTCTCAGGACTGGAGCGAAGGATAGGTGGAGGCTTGCTACTAGTTCATATTCTGCTGAGCAGAGAGTTGTTGTATCTTGGTAGCAGTACTCTTAGATGTTCCGCTCCCGATATGTTCCACTAGTGGAGCGAGAGAGGTTGGCGCAGGAGTACCTCGAGTTCAGAAAGGTTTCTGAGATGGTGACGAATATCACCAAGATGTTTACAGAGAGGGAGATGTTCTATCATGAGTTTTTTGCATCTAAGCATGCTTAGATCACCCGTTACTTGAGCATGCTCAAGACAGAGATAAGACTGTTTGTTTCTACTCAACTCTATGATACATTGATGGAGATGCAGGAGCCCGCCCGACGACGTGAGATTGACATTGATTTGCAGACGAGGGAGAAGAGGTCGGCCCCAGCGCAGTCGCAGCCTGCGCCAAAGCGGTTTAAGACCGCTGACATCCGATCTGGGGCCCGGAGGGGCCGCACTTGTGGGCAGTGTGGCAAGGTGCATGAGGGTTCTTGTCGATCATCATCTGGGTGCCACAATTGTGGTCGACAGGGCCATTTGGCAAGGGATTGCCGCCGATAGGTCTCAACACTTAGTTCCAAGATTTGTTATCATTGCAACCAGGTTGGCTATGTGAAGGCCAACTGCCCATTGCTTGCTGCTAGGCCGGCACAGGCTCCAACGCCGGCTACTTTGAGGATCCTGATGGGAGTCAGGGCCAGGTGGATCCCCTGAGGGCTCGAGGTCGCCCTTTCCAGCTTACTACAGAGGAGGCCAGAGCAGCTCCAGATGTGGTGACTGGTATGTTTCTATCCCTTATTCTGTTGATTATGTTTTGTGTTATGATGATGTTGTACCTCTTTTAGGTACATTCCTAGTGAACTCTTTGCCTACTTTTGTGTTGTTGGACTCGGGTGCGAGTTGGTCCTTTGTGTCTCGATCGTTCAACATAGATTTCAATTTGCATTTTGGAGATTTAGAGTCTCTGTTGCGAGTTTCTATCTCCAACAAGCGTGGGAGTTCTGCATCATCGGTGTATCGTGATTGCGTTCTTAAGATCTTCGGGGTGCCTTATCCGATCGATTTGATCCCTATCCCCATAAGGGATGTCTACGTGATTGTGGGTATGGATTGGCAGAGCCATTTCGGTGCGATGATTGATTGTGAGGGCCGGCACGTGGAATTTCAAACCCCAAATGCTGGAGAACTTTTTATCTATGGAGAGGGCACCAGGATGGGTTCAGGGTTTTGTTCTATAGTTAGAGCTCGTCAGTATATTCAGCACAAGTGTGTGGGTTATTTGGCTTACGTTGTGGATACGCGAGTTGGGGATCAGGTTTCAGTTTTCGAGGTCCCGATCATCAGGGAGTTTGCCGATGTGTTTCCGGAGGAGCTACCCGGTGTACCTCTTGGGAGGCAGGTCGAGTTTAGGATTGACCGCGTTCCAGGTGCGACCCCGATTGCCAAGGTGTCATACTGCTTGGCACCGCCTGAGATGCAGGAGTTGTCATTTTAGCTGCAACAGCTACTAGGCAAGAAGTTCATCAAGCCGAGTACTTCTCCGTAGGGAGCACCGATGTTATTCGTCAAGAAGAAGGATGGTTCATACTAGATGTGTATTAATTACCTGGAATTGAACAAGTTAACGGTGAAGAATCGTTATCCCCTCACGCGGATTGATGATCTCTTTGATCAGTTGCAGGGTGCGTCTTGGTTCTCTAAGATAGATTTCAGGTCTGGATACCATCAGGTCAGGGTGAGAAAAGAGTACGTGGAGAAGACCGCATTCTGGACTTGTTATGGGCATTATGAGTTTGTGGTGATGCCATTCGGGCTCACCAATGCGCCTGTGGTATTTATGGATTTGATGAATCGAGTATGCATGCCGATGCTCGATCGTTCGGTTATCGTATTTAGTAATAATATCTTGGTATATTCCAAGACCAGAGAGCAGCATGAGGAGCAACTTCGTAAGCTTCTAGGGGTCTTAAGACGAGAACGACTTTATGCTAAGTTCTCAAAGTGTGAGTTTTTGTTACGGGATGTTCAGATCCTTAGACACCTAGTTAACCAGGACGGGATATTCATCGATCCGGACAAGCTTGAGGCAGTGATGCAGTGGGAGGTCCCGGAATCTCCCTCAGATATCAAGAGTTTCTTAGGGTTGGTAGGGTACTACCAGAGATTCATTCAGGATTTCTCTAAGATTGCAGTATCGCTTACTCGTCTGATGAGGAAGGGGGTGGATTTCCGCTGGGGCTCTAAGCAGCAGTCAACATTTGAGACCCTTCGACAGAGATTATGTGAGGCCGCGGTTCTGACCCTCCCAGATGGAATTGAGGATTTCGTTGTATTTTTTGATGTTTCCATCACTGGCTTGGGGGTGGTCCTCATGCAAAGAGGACGGGTGATAACATATGCTTCGCGGCAGCTGAAGCCGCACGACACGAGGTATCCCATGCATGATCTGTAGTTGGGGGTAGTGGTTTTTTCCCTCAAGATTTGGAGCCATTATCTTGATGGGGTATGTTGTACCATCTACACGGATCACAAGAGTTTGAGGCACATTATGGATCGGTCGAACCTAAACATGAGGCAGCGCAGGTGGCTGAACGTAGTCAAGGATTATGACTGCGAGATCCTTTCCGATCCGGGTAAAGCGAATGTAGTGGTGGTTTCTTTGAGCCGTAAGTCGGCTGGGTCTTCAGATGGGGTATCATGTGTGAAGATATCATTGGATTCCCCGCTTTTGGGATTGATTAGGGAGGCTCAGGCCGAGGGTTTTCGGGAAGAGAACTGGAAGATTGAGAGAATCAGGGGTGAGATCACCAAATTTTTTCTGGATTGTCATGGATTGTTGACCCGTTGTGGTCAGGTATGGGTTCCTATGTCTGGTGGGGTCAGACATATTGTATTGGTGTGGGCTCATAAGTCTCGCTTTTCTATCCATTCGTGGGCCCCCAAGATGTATCGGGATCTGATATTAAGCTATTTGTGGCCGTGTATGAAGAGGGAGATCGCCTGGTACGTTGAGTGGTGCTTGACCTGTAGGATGGTCAAGGCCGAGCATAAGAGGCTGCATGGCAAGCTGCAGCCTCTGGAGGTTCCCATGTGGAACTGGGAGCAGATTTCAATGGACTTCATCACCAAGTTGTCGAGGAAGGCAAAGGGTTTTGATGCTATTTGGGTCATTGTGGATCGATTGACCAAGAATGCCCATTTCCTCGCGATTCGGGAGAGTTCTTTGGCCGAGAAGTTGGCCGATGTGTATATTTCTGAAATCGTTACTCACCATGGGGTTCCGGTCTCCATTGTTTCAGAACGTGATGTTCGGTTCATCTCCCGTTTTTGGAAGAAGTTCATGAGGAACTGGGCATGAGGTTGCACATCAGCATAACTTATCATCTGCAGACCGATGACCAGAGTGAGCGAACGATACAGACCCTTGAGGATATGTTGCGGGCCTGTCTCATTGATTTTTGTGGGAACTGGGACTCCTACATACCTCTTGCGAGTTCTCCTACAACAACATTTTTTACTCCAGCATTGGTGCTCCGCCCTTTGAGCTTTTGTATGGGTGGAGATGTCGTACCCCGGTCTACTGGGGTGAGGTTGGTCATAGGGTTATGGGGCGGACCGAGGTGGTCCTTCAGACTATAGAGATGATTCAGCAGATCGGGTAGAGATTGCAGATTGCTCAGAGTCAGCAGAAGAGCTATGCCGACCAGCGCCGATGCAAGTTGGAGTTTCAGGTCGGCGACATGGTATTACTGAAGGTATCACCTTGGAAAGGTGTGATTCGCTTCAGGAAGAGGGGGAAATTGGGTCCCCGATATATTGGGCCATTTCGGATTATTGTCAGGGTTAGCAAGGTCACCTACATATTGGATCTTCATGAGAAGCTCAGTCAGATTCATAGCACTTTCCATGTTTCGCAGCTACGAAAATGTGTATTAGATGAGGATGCAATAGTGTCTTTGGATGATATTCAGGTTGATGAGTGTTTGAACTATGTTGAGAGACCAGTGGCTATTCTGGAGAGAGGAAACTAAAGGTTTTACACAACAAGGAAGTAGCTTTGGTAAAGGTATGATGGCAGCATCAGAGAGGCTCTGAGTGGACCTGGGAACTGGAGGCTAAGATGCGGGAGCATTACCCAGATTTTTTCTCTACCGCAGATTTCAAGGACGCAGTCTAGTTCATGTGGGGGAAGAGTTGTAACATCCCGGGTTTCAGGTATTTTCAAATCCTTCCTTTGGTTTTAAATTATGTCATTTTGGTCCTTGGATTGTAAATATGTAGCCCTAAGAAGCCCTAATGGAAAAATGGTAATTTTGGGAGCAAGGATTGTACGCTAAGCGTACATGTGAGTACGCGAAGCATACTAGGGCACACCCTAGTACGCTGGGCGTACACATATATATGCCGGGCCTACTTATGTCTGCCTGAAACCCTAATTTTTAGGGTTTGAGGGGTATTTAAACACCTTTATGGATCATTTAGCCTCATCCTTTAAACCTCCAAGCCCTTGAGTCGTTTTTGGCAAACCCTAACCCCATAAGAGAGTGTCTTGAGCTAAAAGTGTGTTCTTTGTGTGCATAAGGAAGAAGGAGTTGCATCAAAGAGATTAAAAGTTGAAGCAAGCATGCAGATCTTGGATCATCACCTTCTTAGGAAGCTCCATAAGGTAAAAAGTTGCTACCTTTATACATTATTTGCTTGGATCTCATCTTGGTAGCATTATGATGTTCTTCTTGTCCCAAAAGTCCCATTGTTATGCATTTTTGGTTTTGGAGGTTTTGGGTTGTACTTTAAGACCCTAAGAAGGGTTCTAAGCCATAAAAATGAGTCCCCTTTAGCTATTTTGGCTCCATGCTTCTTGTAGAAGGTCTTAAAGGATTAATACCATTTATTAAGGAATTTTTGGACGTTTAAAGTCATAAAGTTGGAGACGTTATGACTCTGGGGTGCATTTGGATGATGTATTTGAAGTTTGGGTTTAAGTACTTAATGAAGTTTTGGGCTCTGCAAGGGTACGCCCCGCGTAGAAGGGAGTACGCCCCGCGTAGAAGGTCAACGTCCCCATAATTCAGTCAATGCGAAGCTTATGTACACTGCGCATACCTCCGGAGTACTTCCCGCGTACTCGCATGGTTCAACCATTTTCGAGTTAACTCGGCTGGGTTGACTGAGTGGGTTTATGGATTTTGACCAGTTAACTTTGAGTTGACCATGTTTGACCAAGTTTGACTTTTAAGGGTATTTTGGGTATTTTTGGGTTTTGATGGAATTGGTCACATGGTGGTTGTAGGAATTTGAGTTGAGAGCTGAGATTCAGAGTCGAGCCTTATTAGTTATGTGTTGCTTGTGAGGTGAGTTTTCCTTACTATACGTACGGGTCGACGGCACCAAGGTCGGCCCATTTGTTTGATAACCTGATATTGTTAATATGTTGAGTATGGAATAGATATGGATTCTAGTTTTGATTTGCTAGTTTGGTAGATCTATAAGACTACCAATGATACTGTCTGTTTATATGTATTTGATATTATATATTATATATCGAAATATTATGTGGGTTGGGTTGAGGTTGTACTGCTATGTGTTGTAGCTAACAAACCCTGGAGCATACCAAATATGAGCCGAGGGCCATGGAGGGCATGCCAGATTCATATTAAGGGCTCATGAGCATTCCAAATACGAGATGAGGGTCGGGAAGGGCATGTCACACTCGTACTGAGGGCTTAGCGGTATTCAATCCAAGGACTGATCAGGTCGGGGAGCAAGCCAAACATAAGCTGTGGGCTGAGGGCAAGACAGACTTATGATGTGGGCTTAAGGACAATCAAGTCTATTAGTTGTGAACCCATGTCATGTTGTTATTATGTTATGTGCTATTTGCTTGTGTATTGGTATTTTGGGGGAACTCACTAAGCTTTGGGGTTACAGTTTTGGATTATGTTTCAGGTACCTCATAGGATCGCGGGAAGGCAAAGACGTGGTCGTGCACCTCCTCATGATTGGTTTCGTGATTTTGGGATTACTCTGATATTGACATGTTTTGGAAAACTATTTGTAAACAATGATCATTTTTGGGTTGTTATAAAAGTTTAAATTTTTTCATAAATTTTACGGATGTTACATGTATTTTGATATGAATGATGTGCATAAACTAGCTAAGGACCATTATGTTTGTTCTGTTGTTGTGTTTGGTGTTTTTATTATAAAAGTAGTTGTCATAATTTATTTATTCATATGATATGTAATAAATTAAATAGTTTAGTTTTCTTGGTTTATTTTTTTAATTAATAGATTAGTTGTTAGAAATAATTTATTTGTACAAAAATGTAACAAGAGATGAAGTTGGAGCCATTTTTTGAAGACTAATGAGCAATTTTTGAGTTTATGAGCATGCTGAACGTTAGTAACAGTTTCTTAAAAGTGTCACTAATGCTGTTTACAAAGGGGTGTTGGACTTTTAGCGACATTTGTAGAAATATTGCTTTCAATAAGAGTTTCTAATGTTTTCCAAGGATATGGTGTTTTCTCAAGTGGGAGCTTCTACAATAACATTACAAGAAAATTTTCGGTCCCTTAAAATGTCCCTTTAGGAAAGGACCTGGCATTTTTTGTGTTTGCTCATAAAATAATTTCATTAGATGGTTTTGTTTATGCACATTTATATATGCATGTTTGTGTTCTTTATTTTATGCAATTATTATATTTGGTTGATAAATTAGTTTTTCACATGCTAAAATAATTTTTGGACAAAATAAACATCACATAGAGTTTAGTTTTCAAAATTTATAATGGGGACATAATATGTAACAAGTTATTCTTTTAAAATAAAATCTGGTTTTATAAAAACGTCAATAACGTCAAATTTTGAAATACTCAAATATAAGGTAAAAAATGGTGATTTTTGTAACTTATACAGACTCCAAATATATAAGTAATAAAATGAAGTTTTATAAAGATATAAAAGGTTCAAATGCATTCAAACTTAATACTTGCTATTAAAATGGAATTGCATCAAATTATATAATAACTAGCTTTTTAAATAGAACCTTTAAAAGTGATTATCTTTTCAAAATTGGTACCATGGTTTATTATATAAATGTAATAACCATGATATCATATGTTTTTTAAAACTGGAATTATAAAACATATAAAAGACCCTTTTACAAAACTCAAATCTATGCAATCCATTTTGAAGAACACTTGCACATCTCTTATATGCACTAGTGGGATAAAGGATACCTAACCGATTAGTGTTATCTTTTGATGGTTGGGTGTCTTCGTGATTTCTATAAACAAGTTATATGCCGATTACACATTTTTTTCAAATTGGATGATTTGATCGGAAATCTTTTGTGATAAAGGACACCTAAGCAAGAGAATTCCGAGGCACAGATGGGATCAAACAAGTCTATTAAATTTTTTATTAGCGATCCCATAAAACTAGGAATTATATGGTAATATATAATTGATAATCGATATCTACCATGTTAGATTCATATGGATGGGATAAAGGATACCTAACCATTTATTTGTTTTGCAACTTGGATCCTAGACTTTGATAATTAATGTTTTTGGAAACTAAAGGTGTATTAAATATTAAAGCGTTTAAATATTGAAAATATTAAATGAATTATGTTAAAATTTTGTAGTTAAATAATCCATTATCATTATCATTAATTGTCATTTTCTTTAATGAATTAATGAAACAATAACATTTAGTAGATACAACTTCAATGAATGGGTTCATGTCTTAAGAGAAAATTTCATGAGAGATATCAAATTGTATCACTTAAAGGTCCTAGTCCTAAACTATTTGCATTGAGAAATAAGCCTGAATATGATATCTAGCAAAGGCATCACTGTGATGCTAAAGATGTTTCTAACATCAAAGTAAGAATAGTTCAAGGCTAAAAGGAATCACCTTGTGTGATCTAGGAGTCCCATGTTTTATGGACTACAGAACTTTATGCCCAAGACATCCAATAAGGCCCACACAGATGCATCTTGCATCTTTTGTGGAGAATCTGGACACTGGAAGAGGATCTGTTCCTCTTATCTAGAAAGAAAGTCTGGAAGAGACTAGTACTTTAGGTATCTACCAGATAGAATTTGGTATTGAAAGGGAGCAAGACGCAAAATTCCTTGGGAAGAATCTTGGTATTGTCACATGGCATTAAGTTTCATCCAGCCTCAAATGGACCTAGCTTATAGGTTTGAACAAGCTGAAATAATTTATATTCGATTTGCTTAGTAAATGAATCCACCATTTATACCATATTATCCATAATACTAGGTATATGATTATGCTATGAGCATATCATAATATACCAATTAAATACATGGTAAAGTTACCAAATGACTATAAGAACATTCTAATAGTACTTTAGAAGAACTAAGAGAATGTGTATGAGACGATTAGTTTAAAATAAAATCTTCATGTAAAGAGCTACATAAGATTCTGATTTCTAAGAACATATAGATAATTATGAATTATAATTGGATTATGACTTCACTAAGGGAAAAGTGTAAGATTTGTTGGAATAAGGTCCAAGAAAAACAAAATGACACAATATACTACAAAAAAAAGAATACACTACTTTAGAAGTTGAAATCTAATATGATTGGATAAATGAGTTGATTGAAAAACTATGTTGATTTTGCCATTCAAGGATCACGTAGAAATATTTGTGACTTCAACAGTATAGTTCATCGAGCTAAGAGACTCTATTTCATGAAAGAACACCAATTATATACTCCAAGATTACTTAACTATACGTAGAGTAAAGTCAAATATGGAGTGATAGGATTTGCATAATTCACACAAATTAAGTTTTGTCGAAACCATTAATAAAGTCCTTCTTTGGAACTAAGTGTGAATGGTCACACTTCAGCTGTAAGAATTTATTATTCTAGAAATGACATTTTGATTTCGATTTAGTATTTGGATATTGAAACATTGTGAAAAAAACTTTTATATAATGTTTTGATATATTGGGATATGATCATAACATCAATACTTGTTATGTTCTATATTAACATGTTTAATCCATGAATAATATTATTATTCTAAAAGTTCATAGTCGGTTATAATTGTAGGAACAATTATAAAATATGACTAATATGAATTGGATTGCTTGACATTCACTGGATGAAGGTAGGAAATGGGTTGTAACCAAGTTTCATAGGTACTTGACAGAGAACTAGTTTTGAACTGACCCGCATCAAGATCATTTTATGGATCGCTATCATGAATGGTACTTGATTAATATAAATATCCATATCGTGAATGATACTTGATTAATAGGTACTATATTAATATAAATATCCATATCATTGATCCTTTATTGGACAGCTATAAAATCCATTTTCATGTATGGTATGAACTACGCAACAGGCTTATGTAGTCAAGATGGGATTTGTTCCTATGATGTGTTGAGAGTTACACTGCTAAGGCGCCTTACCAAAAGTTGAACACCATATAAGATTGATTATGATCCGTATATCATGTTCAACATGATGTCTGTGACAAAGGGATAACTGATAAACTTAACTTATACACCAATTGTAGCTTGGAGCTTTTTCGGAATTGAGTGTTGGTAGAATAACACAAAGTTGTATGTTAATGGGGGCGGTGAAATGATGCTAGACGTTCACAACTGTCTAAATCAATTTAATATGAATCTTGCGCAAATGGGAGATTGAAAAATCTAATATGCTCAAGAATCATACTAAAGTGATATTTTTATTTAAGATATGATATTAATGGGTCACACTAACAACAACTTGATATAATTGATTAATTATTAGAAATTGATTTTGATAAATATTCAATAAACTCTTATAACTAAACTGGAAATTATTTATTTCAAGGAAATAACAATTTCCATTAGCAAGTAACATTACATAATTCATATGGTATGAATTAATAAACCATGCACAACATTTTGTACAGATAAATTCTTTTACTAAATGTTAAAGTTTATATTTTATGAACTAGATTTATAAAATATAAAAGTTTTTTTGTCTTCTTTTGCCTTCATATTTTAGAAATTAAGAGACAAAAGATGGGATGATCTTTTGAGTAATTTATTGAAAAGAAGGGCATTATTTAAAAGAAAAGAAACCATGATTTGAGGAGTATAGGAGACAAGTAGAGTATACGAGACATAATGTTCTTAAAGTGTTAAGGACTAATGGTCCTTGGAAGTGCTTTATGAATTACTTTATGGGGCATTCATTTGGCACTCTCTTTTGCCTCATGAAAACTGTAACATGCTAGTATGCATGTGTTATCTCTTTTCCTCTCAAGTCTTAAAGATTACTTGCATCTTTATGCTCTCTTTATGTTCTTATTTTGATAAGAACATAAAGCTTAAGAGTCTTATGAGTTTTATACAAAAGAACTAGCATTCTACAACAAATTGATATATTGTTGGTGTCTCTAAAGTTCATAATTCTTCATAAAATTACAAGCCTCCAAAGAGGATCCAAAGAAGTACAAAGGTTGATATATCTTCATCTCTTCCTTGGTTGGTGTTTACTCTTTCTACAACTTGTAAGATGATCCTTGGTGGGTTTAACTTGTTTATGTTACTTGAAATTTATAAGTCTTCTGATGCCTAAATTTTATATTTTTTAAACTAATTTTGAATAAAAACCCAACTTGGTTGATCCTTATTTCATAGAATTCTCATTATATATTGAGATTATTGAGGAATCTAGAATATTAAAATTATAGTCACAAGAAACTACGAAAAGATGCTAAGACTTAGTAATAATTATACTAGGTCACGTAAAAGGAAAAGATAAAGGTATTAGGCGAAGTTCTACTGAAATCACCAGTAATTCACCTAAGTCAAGTGAGTGCATTGTTACTCTCAACTTACACATAGATACAAGTATTCTAAATGCTTAAATTTTATGTGCGCTCTTTTTGTTGTGTCTAATATATTTGTATAATATGATATGATTGTTACTTAATCTAATCGTATGTTATACCTAATAATATGATCAGGTAGTAATGAGCTGAAATGTACCAAAATTAAGCCCTAAAATTTCATTTTTAAATTAGTAAAATCAGTATTCCCAAAATATCATCAGTACAAAACAAATAAAATAAATGTGTCAAACAACATATCAATGAGAGTGAATCACAAAAAACGAAACCAGGTAGTGTGTGTTCTGCAACCATGTCGAGCCCTTCCCTTGGGAAGTAGAAATACCTGAAACGTAAACTAAAAACCGTAAGCACGAAGCTTAGTGAGTTCTCCAAAACACCACATACCATACATAGATATGACACGTAACGGGCCCCGCCCTAACTCGTATAACGGCCCCTGCCCAAATGAGTGTAACAGGACCCGCCCTAACTCATATAATGGGCCCCTCCTAAATGAGTATAACAGGCCCCGCCCTAACTCGCATAACGGGCCCCCGCCCAAAATCAATCTATATAACATAACAGATAATAGCATGCAGAATAACTATCGGGCCCCGCCCAGTAAGCATACAATCACACACACATAGTAGTGTCACACAAACAATGAGTATCCTAACATAACAAACCATGGGCCTGCATTGGTGCCTTCGACCCACTAAAGACAGTGAGGAAACTCACCTTGGACTGCTAAATAATACAAATAGTCATTGGCTGCTCGTCCAGCGAATCCCCGAGCTATCAATATCAAATAACACCAAATTAACAATTGGAGTCAAATCTATATCCTTCAATCCATACTTAGGGTAAAACGACCATTTTACCCCTTACCTAGTTTGGTCCAACACTAAGGCCCAAAATTTCAATCTAAAAGGCCCAAAAACCAATTATGCATCCAAGGCCCACATACCCAAATCCCTAGATGGACCTTACCCTAAGGCCCACTTATTTTTCCTTGTCCAAATAATTGCATTCAAGTGGCCCAAAAATGCCCCAAGCAACTAAGCCTTAAATATAGCCTAATCCCAAATCCCAAATATATGAGGCCCAACAGACTGAGTACGCGGGCCGTACTCAGCACGTACGCACAACGTACTCGCTTGAAGGCTTGTACACTAAGCATACCTGCTTGTACACCCAGCGTACTCACTCACCCCTTCAGCGCAAAACTTGATTTCAACACTTAATCCTATAATACAAAGCTCCAAAACATAAATCTGACTTCCTTGAGCTGGATTATCACGTAAAATTGCTAACTTTACATTCATGCATGGCTAACTGAAGCTCTTAATATTAAAAAAGACTTGATATACGATTTAATGCATGCATGTGACCAAAAATCCCATTAGTCTTGCACTTTTATGCTTAAGGACTCCAATTCAAACTCAGATCTTAAAAGAACAAACCCTTAAAACGTCTTAACTATTCCATCAACCCCAAAAGGGACCAAAAGCATAGCAAAACAAACTATGAGGAGATCTAAACATTTAGAAGCCAAGATTTAAACTTGATACCTTAGAAAGCTTGCATAAAAGATGATGATTCTGGATCCAAAACCTTCTCATCAAGCAAGGCAACTTCAAGCTTCTCTACTTCCTTCACAAAGAAAAAAAGGTGCACCAAAGTCTTCTTAATAACTCAAGAACACCAAAAGAGGCTTAAGGATTGATTTAGCGTTTTTATGGAAATTGAGGTTGGTAAAGAGGCCATCCATGAGGACATAAGGCCTTTATATAGGGCACTACACCCTAAATTAGGGTTTCAACATATCTCACGTACGCCTCGCGTACATAAATGTACGCCCAACGTACGTGTCTGGAGTCCCGTCCCAACCTCGCATGAGCACGCTAAGTATACCAAGTGGTACGCTCTGCATACTCGCTTTACAGCATGTACGCTAAGCGTACCATGTGGTACGCCCCTCGTACTGCCCAACGACCAAAATGCAACTTTTATAATAACAAGGGAAATAAAGAAACGTACCGAGGTTTAAGTGTTACAATTCTCCCCCACTTGAATCAGACTTCGTCCTCGATGCGCGCTGCCACGAATAACTTCAGATAGTGCTCCCTTATCTCGTCCTCGGGCTCTCAAGTCCACTTCGAACCTTTGCAGTGCTGCCACTGCACCTTCACCAACTCAACAACCTTGTTCGTCAAGGTTTTCGTCTTCCGATCCAGAATCACCATCGGTCTCTCAATATAATTCAGGCGGTCATCCACCTGAATATCCTCCAAAGGTACCACTGCAGAATCATCCACTAAGCATTTCTGCAGCGGACAGACGTGAAACGTGCTATGAATCTGACTAAGTTCGGCTGGAAGATCTAGACTATATGCAACCCATACCACCCAACCCAAAACCATGAAGGGACCAATATACCTGGGGTCGGGCTTGCCCCGTTTCTTGAACCGAATGACACCATAACCCGCGGACCGACCTCGCCCCAACAAATCGAGGTCATTCACTTCCTCCTATAGATATTCTTGAAAGGAGGTTGATCGATGCTTGCATGATAACTGTTGTTATACGAAAATTCTGCTAATGGAAGATACGTATCCCAACTCCCACCAAAATCCAGAACACACACCCGCAACATATCCTCGAGGTTCGGAATAGTCCGCTCAATCAGACCATCGGTCTGCGGATGAAAAGATGTGTTGAAATGGAGACGAGTACCAAACTCTTCATGGAACCTCTTCCAAAACCTAGAAGTGAACCAGACATCTCTGACAGAAAGAACTGATATTGGCACCCCATGACATGCCAAAACCTCCCGAATATAAATCTTAGCCAACTTCTATGCGGAAATACTCTCCTGAATCGGAATGTAATACACACTCTTGGTCAAACAATCCACGATGACCAAAATTGAATCAACTCCGCACGCAGTCCTGGGAAGCTTCATGATAAAATCCATAGTGATATCCTCCCATTTCCATACGGGAATCTCCAATGGCTATATCATGTCGTGAGAACGCTGATGCTCGACCTTGACTTTCCTGCAATTCAAGCACCGCTCCACGTACCAAGCCACATCCCTCTTCATGCAGGGCCACCAATAATCAGGATGAAGATCCCTATACATCTCCGTCGCCCCGTGATGAATGGGGAACCAAGACTTGTGGGCCTCCTCCATCAGAACCTGGCATATACCGCCCCAATACGGAACCCAAACTTGCTGATGCAGAGTCAACAATCCACAACTATCATAATCAAAGGAAGACACCTAACCCACAATACGCTCGCTCTTCTGGTTCTCTTCCTTCATAGCCTCAACCTGTGACTCACGAATCCGCACCAATAATGGAGTAATCACAGCCATCCTCAGACATATATCTCTGATCGGAGCTGCAACCGCCTTGCGCTTGAGAGCATTGGCCATCACATTGGCCTTCCCCGTGTGATAAAGGATCTCACTATAATAATCCTTCACCACATCCAACCATCGACGCTGCCTCATATTCAAATTCGTCTTGTCCATCAAGTACCTTAGGCTCTTGTGATCTGTGTAAATAATACAAAAAACCCCATAGAGGTAATATCGCTATATCTTGAGGGCGAAAATCACGGCCCCCAACTCCATATCATGCATCGGATAATTCGCCTCATGAGGCTTCAGCTGCCTCGAAGCGTAAGCAATCACACAACCCCTCTTCATCATCACTTCCCCCAATCCTGTGATTGAAGCATTACAATAAACCAAGAAGTCATCAACAACCTATGGCAGGGTCAGAATCAGTGCCTCACTTAACCGTTTTCTAAGAGTCTCAAAAGATGCTAGAATCACCACCACCACCACTCCTACACGCACCCTCGTGTGTCCTACCTCACTTGGCACAGTGGCTACGATCCTGACGACCCCTCAATCTAGAATCCGATACATTGGGCCTCTTGCCCGACCCCACAGATGTCTGAACCTCGTCTGTCTTCCTCTTCCTCTCCGCCTCCAAGTCAATCTCCCTTTCCCTGGCTCGAGCGATCATATCCTCCAGCGTCTTGCAGCTGGACCGGCTCACAAACTGCCTGGTATCGCTCCTCAGTATGTCATGGTACCAGGCCTTCTTCATTTCCTCGTCCTCCGCATACTGTGGGACGAGAAGGGCCCTCTCCCTGAACATCGCAATGATCTCCGCCACCGTCTCCGTAGTCTGCTGGAGGTCCTAGAAATCTCGTGCTAGTTTTTGTACCTCAATCACCGGTGCAAACTCGGCTCTGAACCTAGTCGAGAATTCACTCTTGGTCTTCGCATCGATAGCGGCATCATCTCCAATTACATGTAATCACATGCCCTGTCCTTCAAGAGGCAGGAAGCAAGTCGGACCTTGTCCCCCTTAGAACAACGGCTGGTACGAAAAGCGTTGGCGACATCTTCCAACCATCGACAGCTAGCAATGGGGTACCTAGCCCCATGGTATTCTGGAGCTCCACAAGCTCGGAGCTCCCTGAATGTCAATGTGCGCGCCCCCATCATGGTTGCCATCTCTGTGCGGAAGGCACTAAGCCTCTCCTTGAGAATCTATAAAATGCCCTCCTTGATTATACCGAAGATCACAGGAGTCTAGTCAATGATATTGCGCGTAATCTTAGACGAAATGAACTCCCTCATCTAATCATCCAGCTGCCCGACTCCACAGCCCGAGCCTAATCCCTCGTCGGCACCCGAACTGCCAACTGCTCTATCACTTAGCATCACCATGTTGTAACATACTATAACAACCATCAGAATACTCATCATATATCAAGGGATCACACACGTACTATAAGTTTCCTGGTCTTATCGCAACCCTCCTTGAATCGAGTACGGATCCTCTACTTTCAATAGTACGGCCCCATACTACCTTCCACATCTATCCGTACTTTCCTCAAGGATTGAATTGACTCCACCAAGTCCCTTTTACTAATACCACTCCCAACACTAATCTCATCCTAGGCTTGCCCTAGGGTAATCTCCGACCCACTCTCCGCCATCAGTTGCATAAGAAGTCCCTGATGGGTTTTGAGCACTACGTCAATCCTATGGTGTACATGAAAACCCTAAAGCTTTTGGATCTAGTTTGTCTAATGAACATGTAATAACCATCCAAAGCTTATAAACCCTAGATCTAGCATACATATTTCGAAATTATCATATAAGATCAGATCTAGATGATTACCTTTACAAGAATGGCTTGAATCTTCTTGTTTTGGAGCTTAGAGTCATAAATGTCACTCCTCTAATGGCTTACAAACACCACAAGCAAGAGAATGACTTATGAGAGGGAGGAGGAGCACCAAAAACGACTAAGATCCCTTAGTGATTGGGGCCTTAGTGGTTCCTTATATAGTGAGGCTATTAGGGTTTTGAACTAGGAAACCCTAATCTGACTGCTTAGGCCCTAAGCAGCCCATAGACTCCCTCCTTAGAAGCCTTGAACGAATTCTAATGGGTTTCCCCATAGATTTCGTCCACTCCAACTTCTATGGAGTCGATTAGCCCAATATTCAACTATCACACAATTGACAGTTCTAGTCCCCTTTATTTAATTAATGTCTTTTATCCACAAAATTAATTATTATTAATTCTTGACTAATATTAATTAAACAATATGATTTATCCTTTAATATATTATTCATATAATATATTAATAAATCATAATAACCTCTCTTTCTCTATAAATCATCCTATGAAGTTGCTTTGGTGAAGGAAACCCAAAATGACCATGCACAACCGGGCCAAGTACATACCAAATATAGTTACGGGCTTAGACACTAATCCAACAGTCTCCCACTTGGATAAGTCTAGTAACTATAATGCAAGTACAGTCCGATTAGAAATCGTAGCTCTTAAAGACGTTGTCGAACTCTGATCTTATCAGCAACCTGTCCTTTACATAAGGGATCATATATTCCTCCATTCTAGATATCGTATGAACTGAGATATGGATTTTAATCATACTCTCTTTTCATGTGTTGTTTCCCGATTTCCGATTTATGAAGACTGACAACAGACTACAATTGAACACATCAACTCAGTCCCGGCTTGGCCAAGCGCTTAGGGGTGTCATCACTAAATCATCGAGGGGCCCACGAATATCGCTTTTATCCCACTTTGGGTAAAAGGAACGGATAAACTTTGACTCAATGCTCGCTTGTACCTACTCATCAAATCACACACAACAATATGTTTTATAACACCAAGTTACTGGTGCGTTTACATATTATCAATGTGCAACCAACTTGCAGAATACAACTCACACGTCTCGGTTTCAAGAATATAAGATATTATCGTCTCAGTAATCACTCGTGATAAAATCCATGAAGTGATTCAAGTGAGCGTGGGTTTAATCCAATACTCTAATCTTATAGGAGTACTCATGAACCCTGCAGCAAACTTTTGCTAAGTCTAAAACACTTTAGACAATCTACAGTCAGATTCATGACAGTCTTCTTTCATACCTACTTCCAAAGTATGATCGAATGTGGATGGTTTGAATAATCTTATTATTTGGGAAGTCAAAACATGCAAAGTGAGACACAAGAATAATCGAATCCAATATGTCCCCAAACTTTTGAGTATAAATAAAACTCCTTTTATTTAGTCACCATATTGATTACACATTATTCATTGTATAATGTTTCGGATAATCAACTTATTACTTGAATTATAACAACAGTTGTCCCATGCTCCAAGCATGCACACTATGTTTACCTATGGTCCTTACTTTGTGAAACAGATCAACTGAACACATTTCCAATGATACTCATTTCACAATTCCTAATCCTTATCATTAGTGTAAGAATACAAGATTCTTGTCACTATTAGAATATGTTAGATTCGAATATTTTATGCAATGATCCTTTTGTAATCTTATTGCACGAAAGTCACCAAGACTTCGCCAATGAAATTACAAAGTTCTCTTTTGGGGGTTGTTACAAGACAATTCCATAGATGTGAAGTCTCACATTCAAAGTACATTCCTTTGAACATCCTTCTTGCATAAAAGTTTCTAATCATAGATTTTCAATGTCCAACTCCCAATATGGAAACATTTCCATATTTTCCATATGACAACTCATTTTTAAAAGAATCATATCTAATCATAATAATGTCATTATGGTCCATTACTATACTTCCAACTGCTCACAAACGACCAATCCTTAGCGAACCTTAGATTGTCCTTGACAGTTGTTTAATTAGTGTAGTCAAATCCGGTTCTAGTCCTTTTTCCCTCTTGATGCCCTAGGCATTTGGAAAATTTTAGAACACTCAAATATTACAGCATATGCAATCAAACCTATACCCGAAGCGTATGGGACACGATTCATAATGAAAAACGTGATACTTTACCAGTTTTTTGCTATGATATTGCTATATATAGAATGCCCCTATGTTAAACCTTTTCCACATAACATTCATATATGTCTTTTGACTAAATTCAATTAAAATTTCTCGATCTAAGCTTTTAGAAGTCGAAACGAGGTATAAAATTATCTCCCTTAATTATAGCAAAACAACTTTTCAACCCCTGCAACTTTGCAAAGTGAAACTGTTGTTTTCTATAATTAATATTTCTAACTTGCAATACTTAAAATAATAATCATGCTCCCACTAACATGATGATTATATCCAGCATAACACTTATGCTCCCACTAGCTTTGACATGTATTCAGAAATCTGCTAAACTTCTAGAAAACAATACTTATTGATTTCCAAAGATCATATTTCTAATACGATACGGTTCAACAATCTTTTATCTAAGCTTCTAGAAAACAATTCATACACCTTTCCTTAGATAGCTCACATGTGTGTCTAAACAATTCTAGAACTTATATCAATAAGTCTCGAATGTTCAAACTAATTGCCAAATCTCACAATTTGAACTATGAAGAGGGATGTCGTAGTCATAATCGAATTTGAGAATGCAATTTACATAATCACTATCTCATTAAAATCTTCCTAGTGAAAGCGTTTCCTCACAATCATTTTCATGAAAGAGAGAACTCAGGATGCCTTTCCTCTATGCAATCAATTCAGAACTCATAGAACTCATATGTACTTTCCATTGATCAGGATGCCTTGCCTTTATGCAATCAATTCAGAACTCATAGATAGCTCACATGTTCGAGCAGCTCACCCCTACCTATAGATGTACTTTCCATTGATCAGGATGCCTTGCCTCTATGCAATCAATTCAGAACTCATAGAACTCATATGCATAGTTGACTTAAACTGGAATGGCACAGAAACAAAAAATTGTGTCAACACGATACGTTACAAACCTCAAGTCGTGTGCTAGTGTTTAACAATAGGTTTACCCTTGATTAGTGCTTGAAACTTTTCAAGATCATTTAGACTCCCACTGACCTTTTGACATATAAGATTCTCTTGTCAAGAAACATTTCTTGACAAAACAAATATTCAAGAGTTAGTGTAGGTCCTTATCAAGGAAAATACTACACACAATTGGTCTTAGTTGGTCTTTGTCTTATCCAAGACATCACAACTTACCAATTTCAAACGTGCAAGAGCAAGAAAACATTTTCCTACTTCACATTTGATGAGTGTGTTAAAATTTCTTAAGATGATGTCACTCAAATCATAATCTTGGAGTACGACTCTAAGACTTGATTTTGGAACGAAATATGATTCACTTTTTGATGTAACCATTTCAATAATTTCCGATTCCTCTTCTTATCCATACTAGTGTACTAAGGTGTCCTTAGAGGATCAATTGTGATACGGTTTCAAAATCACTAAGTTAATCATAAAATAGATACTTAAGTACTCTCCCATCTTTTCAGATTGGAGAAAATTTTATCTTTCTGCCTAATTGATTCTTCTTATTCGTTCTGCTATTCAATGAAACCTTTCTAATGATTCAGAATCATACTTAATCTTTTAAGTATAATCACATTTACTAATCTTTTAGCAAATCATGATGAACATTTTATCGTTCTTTGTGGTCGACTTAACCAGTGCACAACATTGTGTACCAGATCTCCTAGTCCTTCACTTGACTCACATACTTATGTGAATAAGGAATTAGTCTTAATTTCCCAAATACGAAGTTTCTGATTCATCATACAATACAAGTTGCATGATTTCAAGTTTCTGTCCAATTGAAACTTGGGCGACAAGAATCTTTCCTTATTTGGTAAATTCTCGAAATTTCCACAAATAACATAACTAAGAATCACATCCATTTCAACATTGCTAAAAATAGAAATACACAAACATCAATTTTCATACATGCCATTGCAAGGAATTATAAATAAAGACAAAAACCAAAATTTATTTTAGTTATAAAGGTGCGGAAAACTTGTCCTTTCAATGCAATTCAAATGAAAACTATGTTATTACATAATCCTAAGCAATCTATCATAACTCTCTAAGTAGCAGCTCCAAAAATCCGATCATCGAATCATGCTATCGAAATCCATTCCTTTGCGATCAGACTCAGCTCACTTCATCCTTTAAGCTTCCTTTCTTTTCTTCGATCCTACAAAACACCAAATGTAATCTTATCACATCATGTATTTAGAATCTAAAATAGAAAACTTAATAGAGTTAGATAGTGGATTTTTACCTTAAGCAGAGTCATACATCTTGACTCTCCCATCTCTTAGATCTCTCAGGTAGTTAGGGAAGCTTCGTGACCAATGCCCCTTCTCTTGGCAGTAGAAACACACAGATTCTTTGGGAATGGCACAAGGGACTATCTCAGACTTAGCCTTTCTCTTGCGTAGAGAAAACTTTTCTGGACTTCCAATGTGCCATTGTCCATAGAAGGTTGAGACATTGATTTACAAGACAATTTTCTTGACCAGTCCGCCAGATCATTTCTGATTCAGCAGCAACAAGCAAATAAGTTAAATCAATGAGGGTCACGTCTCGGTCCATCATATAGTACTCTCTAATGAACTCGCTATATGATTCGGGAAGTTACCGAAGAACCAAGTCAACAGCCAGCTTCCTAGAGACATCGACACCCAACATTCCCAATCTATCAATATGCAACTTCATATCAAAGACATGAGCGCATACCGACTTTCCATCTTCGTGTCTTTTTGCCAATAGGGCTTGAGTGACGTTGAACTTTTCAAGTCTTCGAACATGTGGGTCAGGGAGAATTATAGGAGGTGGTGGAGGAAGTGAAACATGATTTCCATTTCCACAATCCAGTCGTGGAACATCATCTTCATGTGGAAAACTCTTTTCAACGGATTCAAGAAGACCATAGTTGTCAGACTTTGACATCTACAAATCGGGAGAAATTCAAGTTAGTTGATTGGGTCCTTAATAAAACACCTAAATGAGATATTAAGGCTAGGACCCAACACAATATTCTACAACTTGGAAGAGGGATGCGGTAATCCAAATTGCAGAACATTTGAAAGTAGGTAAATGACGATTTACCAATTTCCACCATGAAAAACGAAAATTGAAAGTTTAAGTTTTAAATGAATTGAAACTCCTAGATCTTTTGAGATTTATTGAACTTTTCAATGGCATGTTTAATCTCGATTATGCCCTTCATTTGTGACTGGGATGCCGAGGATCACAAATAAGGTGTGAATAACCATGCGAATGTACGAGGTGCCCTCAATGTTACAGTCACGTAATCGACGTGCCGGTTAACCACACACGCTCAATCGATCTCTGACAAACATCGAGTCACCCTTTGCCACCATTTCCAATCCCAACTTAGTGTTCCGGTTAACCACACACGCTCCACTAATTGTCTCGACAAGGGTACAAAGTGTAATTCTGTGGAATTGCATCAAATTCACTTTTTCCTAAAGTAACTAAGATTTGGGAATTTATAAAAGCGTTTAGTTACTTCGTATTTCATTATAGTTATAATGGAAGGTTGTGTCCTATCCTACTCATTCGGCTAACGACCATCCACTAGTCAAGTGTGCGGTGGGTAAGAGTGGATACCCATTCAATCGCCATTTTATAGGCAATTTCCTTAAACACCCCTTAGAGACCAGCTTCGTGAATGAGACGTACTGCTAGATGTCATTTTATGCATTTCATAGGGTAGTTTTTATTATCATTTTAGCATCATATTTTGTACATTTTCATGTCATTTATTTAAATAATGTTCAGCTCATGTATTTTGTTAGAATCCCCGTACCGCTCATGTTTTTATGTCAATTCCAGATAGTTCAAGTGGAGCAATGCTTTGGGAGCAGTTGGATGCGCGCTTGGAGCTTAAAATGGAGCTTGGAACTTATGGAGTATGTTTTGGAATGCTTGAAAGAAGCTTTGGTCAAGAAACATTCAATCGAATTGATCACACGAAGATAGAATTTGCAATCTAAAGTTAAAGGATGTTGCTGGTAGCTTTGACCCCCTGTCAGTATTTTCACCATATCTCGAGAACCGTAACTCCGATTGAGGCGATTCAAAATGATCTGAAAAGTAGATGAAATTTCGGACGTCTTAGGAACAACATGCGATCACAGGTTGCCTTTATGCGATCGCACGGAGCCTTTTTGCGATCGCAGGTTAGGTCGCAGCATGGATTCGAGGTTTTTTTGTGCCAAAAATTCATCCGGTAGTGAAAAATGAAAACCTGCGATTGCAGGTTGGACAAAAAGTGCTAAAATGGTATCCTACTTTATTAAAAAGGCACGTGACGCGTTTTCTTCAAAACCTGCTATCGCAGGTTGTGTACATGCGATCACATGCACATCGTTTTTGCTGCTAGACGTATAAATAGACCCTGATCGCATTCCTGTAACCTAAGTTGGCGATTCCAGAGGTACCAGACGATGAAAATAGGATTATTGGAGGCGTGTTTTCTCTGATTTCATCAATTTCTGAAGATCTGAAGACTGTGGATCATCTCCTTCAATTATATTAGTAAGATTAGTTGTTTGATGTCTCTTTTCATTTGTTTTTATCAGATTTTAGCAATGTATGGCTAAAACCTTAGTTTTCAGTTCTGCAAAGACAAGTATTTTTCATGTGATTGATCATTAGATATGGTTTTTGATTTGTGTTTCTATCTAGATTCTTCAGTTTTGAGCTCAATGAATGTTTGATTTGAATTCTTGTTAGTCTGATCACCTAGCTAGGGTTTTATCATTCTAGTTAATCAATTAATAGAATCCGTAATTGTTCTAATAAATTGGTAAAAGTAACAAATATCAGACTGGTTCTGTTTTGGGATTTAACTCTGGTATAAACTATAAAAATCATATCTTTACGTTTCCGAGCTTGTGAGAAGTATTGGGTATTGTTGGGAATTTTACAAAGAACTTAATGCAACTTTTTTGATCTTAATTAAGAGCTTGTTTGATTAGACAGTAAAAAGTTAGGGTTAATTGAAGAGCTTGTTTTGATTAACTAGTTTAGGTAAAAGAGAAATTACTAGAGCTTGTTAGTTTTTCTCAGTACCATCTTAGATAAAACGCATCTCAAATAATCAGATCTAGATCAGTTGCAAGATTAGGAAAGTCGCAGCAGAACTGGAATTGTTTTTATTATTGACTTTCATTTAATTTTATATCACTGCATTTTAGTTTTTAGTTTACAATTAAAACCCCCTTTTATAGTTTCTGTTTTGACTAGATGTGCCCGATGCAAAAAGGCATTGACATTTAGGCTGTGTCCCTGAGGATTCGAACCTGCTTCCATGTGCTATATTTTTAGTGCAACAAGCAGTGATAATTTACTTGTTTAATACGCGTGCGACAGCGTGTTAACAAATTGGCGTCGTTGCCGGGGACACGGTGCTTTCTAATAGTTTTATGCCAAGAATTTTTCGTTCAGGTACACCTTTAGTTTTTGATCCAGAAATCGAGCGAACTGCAAGGAAACTGAAGAAAGAAGCAGAAAGAAAAAACAATCAGCTGGTCTCTTTGGTTCATCATCTTCCATACCCCCAGAAACCTCCACACCACAAGGCACTCCCTTGTGGAACGAATCATATGCATTTTTTTTCCAAAAGTACCCCCATCTTCTCCTCAAAACAGCCCATATAAAACTTATTCCCCACCTCCCTCCGTTAAAACTGAAACCACAGACTCTTCAGAATCTGAATCTGAAGAATCAGACATGAGCGAAAACAGAGACGATGCTGAAAAGACTCTTCGCGAGTGGGCAACACAAGAGGTTACCCAACAACCTCTATGTATCACTTTTCCAAAATTCCAGAACTTCGAACTTAAATCTGGGCTGATTCTTCTTCTTCCCACATTCCGCGGACTGGAAAACGAAGACCTACATAAATTCCTCAAGGAATTTCATGTGGTTTGTTCAGGAATGAAGCCTCATGCTGTCACAGAAGACCAGATAAAACTAAGGGCATTCCCCTTTTCGCTTCAAGATTCAACAAGGGAATGGTTATATGAACTCCCATCTGGTTCCATCACCACTTGGACAGAACTCGCGAAGCTGTTTTTAGAGAAATATTTTCCAGAAACGCGAGTTTCCAGTCTCAGAAGAGAAATCCTTGGGATCAAACAAGGAAAAAGAGAAGCTTTACATACTTACTGGGAAAGATTCAAGAAGCTTATGGTACGGTGCCCACAACATGGGATCAGCGATTATTAACTCTACAATTGTTTTTGTGAAGGCTTGACACCTATGGAGAGGTGCTTGATAAATGCTTCTAGTGGTGGTTCTTTGGGTGACATGACCCCAACTGAAATCAGAGAGCTAATCGAAAAGCTGGCGATCGAGTCTAAACATTTCGGGAATGAAGACGAGTGGTATCCAGATCAGCCAAGAGGAGTCAAGGAAGTCAGCAATGTTCATCTGAAAGCTCACATATCTGAATTGACAAAAGTTGTTCTGCTCTTGACTAAAGAAAGAACAGCTCCAAAGAAACAATGTGGGATTTGCTTGAAGACTGATCACCCTACAGATATGTGCCCAATATTGCAATCAAAGCTGTCGGGGGCTACCAACAGAACTTTCAGAATAATAATCAGCAGAAACAACAATTTCAGCCTCCACCCGTATTTCAGCAGCAATGAAATTTTCAACAGCCGGGTCTTCAGCAAAATTTTCAGAATCAGTAGAATTTCCAGCACCAGAATTTTCACCAGCCTTCGCAGCAACATTCTGCCAGCTCTAGTATGGCTTTGGAAGATATTGTTAAAAGTCTGGCCACCAGCACTCATGCGTTCCAGAACGAAACCAGAGCCAGTATAAAAAATCTGGAGCAGCAGGTGTCTCAACTTGCCACTTCTATGGGTCGACTGGAATCTCAAGGAAAGTTACCGGGGCATACAGAAAACAATCCAAAGCATAATGTGAGTGCTATTTCCTTGAGAAGCGGAATGACATATGAAGGCCTAAGCTTATCTGAACCAGAAAATAAGGCTGAGGAAGAATTTGAAGAAGTTATGGTTGAAGAAGGAGATGTGGAAGAGACAGAAAAAGGAGCTGAAGCTGAAGAGTATGAAGAGGTTTTTGTTGAAGAAGAAGCTGAAAAAGAAACTACAACACTACCCAAGCCAATTCTGAAGGAGTACAAGCCACTACCGCACTTCCCATCGCGACTGAGGAGCACGAAATGTGAGTGTGAGGATGAGGACATTATGGAGATTTTTTGCAAAGTAGAGGTAAACATCCCGTTACTTGATGTTACACATTCCTCGTTATGCTAAGTTTTTAGAATAATTATGCGTTTCAAAGAAAAACTGAAATCTAATGAAACAATTAAAGATGGTGAAAATATTTCTTTAATTTTGCAAAATGGTTTGCCTCCAAAGTGCAAGGATCCGGGGATTTTTTCTGTTCCTTGTAAATCGGGGAACCTTAATTTTCCAAAAGCCATGCTTGACCTTGGTGTCTCAGTTAATGTCCTCCCGTTTTCTATTTTTGAAAAATAAAAATTGGGATCTTTGCAAAAGACCGGGACCATCCTCCAGTTGGCGGATCATTCAACAGTACACCCAAAAGGTGTGCTTGAGGATGTTCTTGTCCAAGTGGGTGAGCTTATTTTTCCCGCTGATTTTTATATATTGGACATGGGAAACTTGGACACTTCAGATGTGAACTCTATTAATTTGGGAAGGCCTTTTATGAAAATTGAAAAAACGAAAATTGATGTTTTTAATGGAATAATTTCAATGGATTTTGATGAGGAAGTGGTTAAATTTCAAATTAATAATGATGATTTTCCTTCTGAAAATGTTTATGTCAATTATATGGTTACCAGCAGTCCTTTATCTGAGGGCTGCTGTGAGTTTTCTAATGTCTCTGTGCAAGAAATTTTTTTAAACATGAATTCATCTGATAAAAATATGAAAAGAAAAAAACTTTTGGAAAAAGAAAAGGTGGAAGTGGTGATTTCAGATACAAATCTGAATAGAAGAAAATTTGAAGAAAAGGAAGAGAGGACTTATGGAAAAAAGAAGAAGATCAGAAAGAGGAAGAAGTTTGAAAATCTACAAAGCTTACCTGAAGACAATTTGAATTCTTTTTATTTTGCTGAAAAAGTTCCAGATCCACCCATCTTGCCATATTTGAAGGGATCTGGAGTCGCAAGGAAAAGAGCTGAGCTTCAGAGAAGTCCCAACCACACCATTTAATAATCTGGTTGGGCAAAGTCGAGCCAACGACTTTAAAAATGGCTGGCTTTCCCGGTGGCAACCTGATGTTTAGTTTTTATTTTTCCGCTTTCAATAAAGAGATGGTCGCAGTTCCAAGCAAGCTTGGGGAAATCAAAGGATCTTCAAAGTCGCTGAAATTTAGATTTTTCGCCACATTGTTGTCAAATTCAAATTTCTACCAACTTATCAGGTACATTCATTCCTAGCTGCACCTTTTTTCCCTTATATTCTTTAATGAGCTGTTCATTCCTCTCTAAGCATTGAGGACAATGCATCATTTTAAGTTTGGGGAGGGGGTTAGTGTAAAAATTTGCATTTTTGTTTAAAATTATAATTTTTTAGTTTTTTTTTAGTTAAATTTTTTAAAATTTTCTTTTTGCATTGCATTTGCATATAAAAAATTCAAAAAAAGTCCAAAAAATATTTAATTTTTCTGCATTCATAAATAAGAGAACAAAAAAACCCAAAAATATTTTTATTTCTAGTTATTTTTATTTTTCATTTTTGCATATAAAAATTTTAAAAAATCCAAAAAAAAAATTTAAAAATTTACATGAGATGAGGATATTTTTTACATTCGATAGCTCTGTTAAGATGAAGTGTGATAGTTACCAAAAATAACAGTCTCATTACAATCAATTTTAAGAATTATCTTTTGAAGTGCTTTAAATGTTTTTTCTGTATGAAACAACATAAGAGTCGGATAATTTTTACAATGAAAGTGTGGGATGGAAAACGAATAGTGTTTTGAAAATAATTTCCTTGAATGCCTTAAAAAGAACATAGATTGGATAACCCTTATCATTCCTTGAAGTACTGAACCCTATAGTTTCTGCGCCTTTTGAGGTTAGGAGGGAACTCTCATTTTACCCACAAAATAGTTATCATTTTTGAAGTAGTGAAGATATGGTGGGCCTCAAAGTAAAATTCGCGCCCAGTCAATATATATATGTTAGAAATGGTACATCAAGCAATTTGAAGAAATCTGCAATTCAAAGTCAAATCCAAGTCAAGTTCAACTCGAAATCAAGAAGCAAGCAAGTTACATCTGAAGAGTTGATCGAGACAAAGAAGATGTGTGGTATAATGAGATTGATCCCTCGATAGTGGAATCATAGGGGTAAGCTTGGATTTTTCTGTCCATAATGGAGCTTACCGCGTTTACTGGACGTGTTCGGAAAAAAAGGAGGGGTTGGTCAAGCTAAGTTTTTATAAACGAATTTTCGTGAAATTATTTTTTAAAAATACACTGTTCTCACAAATTTAATTCAGCATATAAATTATTTACTCAAGCTTGGTTTAACTCATTAAATATAACTGTAAATCGTTATTATAAAGTATTGAGACTGTTATCTAGGTAGTGATTTCATTGGAGCTTCCTCGTTGTGAAATCTGATCATGTGAAAAAAAAAGAGTGAAGTGTTTTGATAAAGTTTAAATTTTTAGTTTCCTTAATCTTGTTTTAGTTTTTATTCTAAGTTTCTTTTTAGATTATCTACATCTTTCCATTTGTTTATAATGCTTTATCTTTTTCTTACTTGAGGACAAGTAAGGTTTAAGCTTGGGGAGATTTGTTAGATGTCATTTTATGCATTTCATAGGGTAGTTTTTATTATCATTTTCGCATCATATTTTGTACATTTGCATGTCATTTATTTAAATAATGTTCAGCTCATGTATTTTGTTAGAATTCCCGTACTGCTCATGTTTTTATGTCAATTCCAGATTGTTCAAGTGGAGCAGTTAGATGCGCGTTTGGAGCTTAAAATGGAGCTTGGAACTTATGGAGTATGTTGCGGAATGCTTGAAAGATGCTTTGGTCAAGAAACATTCGATCGAATTGATCACACGAAGATAGAATTTGCAATCTAAAGTTAAAGGATGTTGCTGGCAGTTTTGACCCCTTGTCAGTATTTTGACCATATCTCGAGAACCGTAACTCCGATTGAGGCGACTCAAAATGATATGAAAAGTAGACAAAATTTCGGACGTCTTAGGAACAACATGCGATCGAAGGTTGCCTTTATTCAATCGCATGCAGCCTTTTTGCGATCGCAGGTTAGGTCGCAACATGGATTCGAGGTTTTTTTGTGCCAAAAATTCATCCGGAAGTGAAAAATGAAAACCTGCGATCGCAGGTTGTGTACATGCGATCACAATTGGCCAAAAAGTGCTAAAATGGTATCCTACTTCATTAAAAAGGCACGTGACGCGTTTTCTTCAAAACCTGCGATCGCAGGTTGTGTACATGCGATCGCATGCGCGTCGTTTTTGCTGCTGGACGTATAAATAGACCTTGATAGCATTCCTATAACCTAGGTTGGGAATTTCCAGAGGTACCAGACGACGAAAATAGGATTTTGGAGGCGTTTTTCTCTGATTTCATCAATTTCTGAACATCTGAAGACTGTGGATCATCTCCTTCAATTAGATTAGTAAGATTAGTTGTTTGATGTCTCTTTTCATTTGTTTTTATCAGATTTTAGCAATGTATGGCTAAAACCTTAGTTTTCAGTTCTGCAAAGACAAGTACTTTTCATGTGATCGATCATTAGATCTGGTTTTTGATTTGTGTTTCTATCTAGATTCTTCAGTTTTGAGCTCAATGAATGTTTGATTTGAATTCTTGTTAGTCTGATCACCTAGCTAGGGTTTTATCATTTTAGTTAATCAATTATAAGAATCCGTAATTGTTCTAATAAATTGGTAAAAGTAACAAATATCAGATTTGTTCCGTTTTGGGATTTAACTCTGGTATAAACTGTAAAAATCATATCTTTACGCTTCCGAGCTTGTGAGAAGTATTGGGTATTGCTGGGAATTTTACAAAGAACTTAATGCAACTTTTCTGATCTTAATTAAGAGCTTGTTTGATTAGACAGTAAAAAGTTAGGGTTAATTGAAGAGCTTGTTTTGATTAACTAGTTTAGGTAAAAGAGAAATCACTAGAGCTTGTTAGTTTTTCTCAGTACCAGCTTAGATAGAACGCATCTCAAATAATCAGATCTAGATCAGTTGCAAGATTAGGAAAGTCGCAGCAGAAGTGGAATTGTTTTTATTATTGACTTTCATTTAATTTTATATCACTGCATTTTAGTTTTTAGTTTATAATTAAAACCCCCTTTTATAATTTCTGTTTTAACTAGATGTACCCGATGCAAAAAGGCATTGACTTTTAGGCTGTGTCCCTGGCGATTCGACCCTGCTTCCCTGTGCTATATTTTTAGTGCAACAAGCAGTGATAATTTACTTGTTTAATACGCGTACGACAACGTGTTAACACCTACTAACGGTAAGACTGACTCTTTACTCATACATATAAAATATGTTAAACTGTAGAAACCCATTTTTTAAACGAACGGTGGATGCGGAAGTAAGATATCTCGAGATTAATTGTGTTTTTGTAAGTATGAACACGAAAAACATATTATGAGTTCATGGAAGAAGGCTAACAACTAAGAGAGATAATAATAATATTAATGAAGAACATGGTGGGAGAGAAACTCTCCCTTGGTGGGAGAACCCACCAACTTTCTCTCTCTCTAGATTACATTGTGAGAAGTACAAAAGTAGTCTCTAACTAAGAAAAGTGAGCTAGCTTTTTAAGAGATAACCAAATCTCCCTTTATATAGGAGGGAGAGTATTTACACCAGAAATACAATAAAGGGAAAATACAACCTAACTATCACTCATTATTTGTAGAGAATTTCCATGCTCCAACATTCTCTCCCTAAATGCTTACAAATTGTGAGAGATCCAATAAGTCATACAAGGCTATAATACAGTAATGCGACAAGAAAGTGTGGTAATAAAATGAAACATAATGAGAACCAAATGCTAAAATGTCTCTGAAACTCTGAAGTGTCTGTGAAGTCTGAAACTGGCCATGAATCTCTAAACAATGAAGGTCTTTGGCTTCAAAGCACAACCGATGAAGCAGAAAAAATAAGATCCAAATCTTCAAACCAGTCATGATCACCCGAAGAAGAAGGTCACCATGAGCAAGTAGAACATCCAATAAAAGAAACACTTCGGATTCAAAAGTCTGAAAAACCTTTCGAGTTCTCGAATCATAATACACCAAAATTCTTCAAAGAATAACCAGCTAAAAATGTGAAACATCCATAAAATGAAGTCCGGATAAAAATAATGTGAGTCCAAGGACATGGTCCAGCAATGCCAAAAATTTGATCCAAGGATCAAAAATAAGTGCCACGTCACATTGCCAAAATAATCTTCGTCTTCAACATATCACAAATCCAAACTCGTGAAACTATAAGATCTGAACCGGATGCGAACACAAAATCATCATGTGGTAGAGTCCGAATAATAAATAATCTGAATCAGAAAACATCGAGTAATGCCAAAAATTTGATCCGTAAGGAGCAAAAATAGGTGCCACATCGCATAACTAAATAAATAATCGTCTTCAGAGGTCTTCAAAAATCCAAAGTCAAACAATCATAATAACCAAATCCGGATGATATTCTCTCCCTATTTTTGATAACCAATGACCGGATATCAAAAATTAACAAATCATCGGATGGAGAGTGTCAGATACCAAGAGCTAAGAGAAGCTCTCCCTAGATGTATGAAGGGTCTCGATAAGAAACGAGAATGATTTTTTTTATTTGAAAAGAAGACGAAGATTATTTTGGCGATGTGACGTGACACTTATTTTTTATCCTTGGATCAAATTTTTGGCATTGCTGGACCATGTCCTTGGACTCACATTATTTTTATCCGGACTTCATTTTATGGATGCTTCACATTTTTAGCAGGTTATTCTTTGAAGAATTTTGGTGTATTATGATTCGAGAACTCGAGATGTTTTTCAGACTTTTGAAGCCGAAGTGTTTCTTTTATTGGAACTTCTACTTGCTTATGGTGACCTTCTTCTTCCGGTGATTATGACTGGTTTGAAGATTTGGATCTTATTTTTCTGCTTCATTGGTTGTGCTTTGAAGCCGAACACCTTCATTTCAGAGATTCATGGCCAGTTTCAGACTTCACAGACACTTCAAAGTTTCAGAGACATTTCAGCATTTGGTTCTCATTACGTTTCATTTTATTACCACACTTGCTAGTCGGATTACTGTACTATAGCCTTGTATCACTTATTGGATCTCTCATAATTTGTAAGCATTTAGGGAGAGAATGTTGGAGCATGGATATGCTCTACAAATAATGAGTGATAGT
Organism: Lactuca virosa; assembly: GCF_052849685.1. Lineage (NCBI taxonomy): Eukaryota > Viridiplantae > Streptophyta > Magnoliopsida > Asterales > Asteraceae > Lactuca > Lactuca virosa. The sequence goes on from NC_136430.1 coordinate 127,551,555, forward strand.
TAGGTTGTATTTTCCCTTTATTGTATTTTTGGTGTAAATAATCTCCCTCCTATATAAAGGGAGAGTTGGTCATCTCTTAAAAAGCTAGCTCACTTTTCTTAGTTAGAGATTACTTTTGTACTCCCCACAATGTAATCTAAAGAGAGAGAAAGTTGATGGGTTTTTGCCACCCAGGGAGAGTTTCTCTCCCACCATGTTCTTCATTAATATTATTATTATCTCTCTTTGTTCTTATCCTTCTTCCATGAACTCATAATATGTTCTTCGTGTTCATACTTACAAAAACACAATTAATCTCGAGACATCTTACTTCCGCATCCACCGTTCATTTAAAAAATGGGTTTCTACATAAACCTTTTAAATGTTATATAGTATAAGGTGTATTTTACAGTTTTAAAATACTATGTGGTCTAATTTAATAAATTATACTTTTAATTTAATTAAACGTAAACCAAATTATTATGGATTTATTAACTCTCTTTTAATTATACACTTAATTAACTTAATAGAACCATAAGGTTGTAATTTGAAATTTTCAAAAACAAGGGATTTAGAATTTAATATTTCAAAATTAAACTTTTAATCAAAATTTTAAATTCCAAAACTTGAGGGCAAGTTTTGAACTTTTCAAAACATTAGGGTTTAGAATCTAAATATATCGAAATTAAACTTTTTAATAAAAAATTAAAATTCTAAAACTTGAGGGCAAGTTTTGAAACTTTTCAAAAATTATCAAGAACATTCTAGATCAAATTACAAATAATAACAATTAAACAATTAATCGGTGATTATCTAAATTTGACCTAATTCAATTTCTTACAAGATAATTCAAAACAAAATTACAAATAATTAATATTTATCTTATAAAACAAGTAATTATCTTAATTTTGACAATTATCTTCTATTTTGGTAAGGATAATCACCAAATATTGATAAAATTTGGATTTTATTAATGAAAAACATTTTTGGTAATTATCCCACAGCAAAATAAGTCAAAATCCCGCGAAATCAGCCATCTGCGACTCTGACTCGTCGAGTCAGCACTGGACTCGTCGAGTTCCCAGTGAACTCGGCGAGTTCAGTCATGGACTCGGCGAGTCCAGCCCCCAGAAAGCAGAATTTTGCGATTTTAAGATTGAATGATTATGAAATACATCAAATACATTATACAAACAGCCTAGGCTCTGATACCACTGATGAGTTTTGAGCACTACATCAATCCTATGGTGTACATGCAAACCCTAAAGCTTTTGGATCTAGTTTGTCTAATGAACATGCAATAACCATCCAAACCTTATAAACCCTGGATCTAGCATACATATTTCGAAATTATCATATAAGATCAGATCTAGATGATTACCTTTACAAGAATGGCTTGAATCTTCTTGTCTTGGAGCTTAGAGTCACAAATGTCACTCCTCTAATGGCTTACAAACACCACAAGCAAGATAATGACTTATGAGAGGGAGGAGGAGCACCAAAAACGACTAAGATCCCTTAGGGATTACTTCCACACGTTTTTGGGGCCTTAGGGTTCCTTATATAGTGAGACTATTAGGGTTTTGAACTAGGAAACCCTAATCTGACTGCTTAGGCCCTAAGCAGCCCATGGACTCCCTCCTTTGAAGCCTTGGACGAATTCTAATGGGTTTTCCCATAGATTTCGTCCACTCCAACTTCTATGGAGTCCATTAGCCCAATATTCAACTATCGCACAATTGACAATTCTAGTCCCCTTTATTTAATTAATGTCTTTTAGCCACAAAATTAATTCTTATTAATTCTTGACTAATATTAATTAAACAATATGATTTCTCCTTTAGTATATTATTCATATAATATATTAATAAATCATAATAACCTCTCTTTCTCCATAAATCATCCTATCAAGTTGCTTTGGTGAAGGCAACCCAAAAGGACCATGCACAACCGGGTCAAGTACATACCAAATATTGTTACGGGCTTAGACACTAATCCAACAGTCCCTGCTACCCCTCCCTAACTAGCCCGTGAATACCATTACATATTACTAAGACTAGATAATTCTTCGAATGAGATGTCTCTCCCTAAAACGGTTGGACTCAGACAAGAGCTGCGAAATAGGGGTAAACCTAACCTTCTTAAATTATTTAGTCCTCGCAATATGTAACTTAGAGTATTCGTGTACTAGTTAGCTTAGGATAACAAGAACTCCTAAAAGTACAAATCAAGTAGTATTTGAGCATTGAGTAACGAAAACCAAGCATATCCTAATCAGGCCATCATATAACTGACTAATCAGTACTAGCATAAAGTTCAATAAGCTCATACAGTAGGCATACAAGGCATCCTTCCTAGATCCTTAACCCTAATCTAGCATGTTGTTCACATATTCACAATTCATATCATAATATAGACATGTATGGGTAATTTGGGAGAACTTACTTGAGCTCGGCTGATTGCATGCACCACACTCGCTTTCTCTTTTGAAATCCTTTTTATAAAAATGATTTCCTTATTTTGAGTTCAGATACAGCCGAAAGTGTGCCTGAATCCCTCAAACCAAGGCTCTGATACCAACTTCAAACATCCAAAATCCAGCACCCAAAAATTTCATTTTTAAGTATTAAATAAAACCATAGTTATTAAAATCATTCCATCAAAACATAAGACATAGTTTCCAAAACGTCATAGTTGAAGTTTTATATCAAAACATCAGAGTGACATCCCAGGAAAATACATCATGGTGTATGCAATGCAGTCATCCCGAGCTCTTCCCTTTGCTACCAGAAGTACCTGAAACCAAAGTTGTAAATCGTAAGCACGAAGCTTAGTGAGTTCTCCAACCTACCACATACCATACACATATTCACATACTGGCTGTCGCGCGACCTCGGGCCTCGCCCTGCATCAGGCCTTGCCTGGTATCTCGCCCCTCCTGGCATTCAACCCCGCTTGGCATCGAGCCCCGCCAGTCATTGGGCCTCGCCCGCTATACACATAAAATCAATATCACATAATCATGTTATCACATAAGGAATTTATACACAGTACTATATGTTCCAGTCCTAAGGCCTCGCCTATCATGAGCCCCGCCCCTACTATGCTAATGATGAGATATGGAACCCCGTCTACACTCAGCTAGTGATGAGATATGGGACCGCGCCCACACTCACCTCCCTACCAGACACATACAACTATCACACGGACAACAAGTATAACTAACATGCACATAGACTTCGGGTACCACCGGGCATCGAACCGTAGTCCGGAATCACATATATAACATTCATCGGGCACCACCCGACATCAGACCTTAGTCCGGAAAACATACATATAAAATTCATTGGGCACCGCCCGACATCGAACGAAAGTCCCGAAACATACAAATACAACACATGCAGGAATCACAGAGACATTCAAGCATACAACCAATCCTCGGGCATTACCCGACATTGGACCGTAATCTGGAAGCATATAAACATTCATCGGGCATCGCCCGACATCAGACCTTGTTCCTGTCACACCCCCAAACCAGACGGCGGAAACGTCCGGGGGTGGATGACTTCATTTGTAGTATCACAACACATACAATATAGTAATCATAGTACAATCAACCATTGTATTTAAAAAGTATAAGTATTTACATGTGTTTCATCATTGTATATATTGAAACCAAAATAGTTATACACAAGAAGACAAGACTCAAATAGCTCCATCTTCTCAAAATGTCGGGGAGTACCTGTCTACTGATTCCCTAAGAATACAAGTAATTTGAAAAGAGAGTATCAACATAAAGTTGAGTGAGTGCATAAGTATTTATGTTTGAAAGTATGTTTCTGTTTCTTGAATATGTATACTGTTCCAGAAAATCCTTATTTTCTGCTGTGTATATGAAAGTAGTTTTAATCTCATAAAATCGTTCAGTTTGTAAACCAATGTTCTGTATTTGTATTCCTTTATGTAAACCTTGTATCTGTGAGTGTGCCTGGTTCCACCAGATGTTATTGTAACCTGTAATGTAATACTGTAAATTGTATCTTGTAAAAATAGTACTTTGGAAATGTACTTCAGTTTAGTTAATTATACACTAACGTATTGTTAATATCTATTTAATGAGTTATTATAACCATACTGAGACTGTATGGCCTGACCCAACGCATTGAAGGCGTTGAAAGTTGTTGATAACAACTGTCACTCATAGGCGTGTATGCCTGACTGTAGCTAACAGTCTAAGTGCGGGGTTGTAAATCCCAATATAGATTTATACACACATTGTTTCGATCCCCAACTGCAGATTCTGGTTATAATGTCAAGACTTTAACTATTGTTTAAATAAATTAAACAACCTGTATCAAATGACTCATAAAAAGCATATAAACGTTACATGTATAATAGTTATGAAAACCCAATCATTCTGAAATAAATGATTGGCAGTATGTTCTTGAATTAGTATTCTTAACATGTATCTGAAAGATGTATATTCTTGATTAGTTTTGAATCAAACCTTTGTTCTTGTAAAACAATGTCCTTTAGTATACTTGAATTATGAATTAATGTTCTATGATTCAAAAATTATACCTATTATAATTTATATGTACTTTCTGAATTGATATCGAGTATTCATGAATGCAACCCTTTGCTCAACATGTTACAAAGCGTATTTGAACTGAATGAAATAGTTTTTATACTTATATACATATACAATTATATATAAGTAAAATTTAAATGACACTCGGACAAATAACCGATACTTATAATCCCACATCCAAACAAGGAAAAGGAACCAAAGTGGGTTATCATTCCTAAGCCTTTTAAATCTTATTTATATAAATATACATATATAAATATGATTTTTGGGGAAAATATAAGTTTATAAAACATTTAAAAGGAATTTAATATTTTGAAATACTTTTGGTGACTTAATGTCATTTTAACACAATCTTTGAAAACCAACTGAATTGATGATAACTGAAATTCATTTTGAAAAGTTTATTGAAATCATTTGTTTGTAACACAAAATCTTTGTGTTAGACTTGTAGATCTTTGTGTTAGACTTGTATTCCCCCCCCCCCCTCTTAAAACAGTGAAATCTATGAAAATACGGGGGTATGAACTCACCTGATTGTGAGTTATCTGGAATGTAAGATAGATATAGTATGCTTGAGTTCACAACTGAAGTTCCGAAGCACAGTTGGATCCTATAAGGCATATATTCACATATATGTGTATTCAATTAGTGGTTACAACTCTTAACTAGTATAGGAACCACCTAAGATTGTAGGAAACACCCTAAATGAAGTGTTAGGCTCACAAACGGAAGCTTGAAAGGGGTTTACGGCCACCCATGGATGGGTTTGCGGCCTTGATGAGTTCACGACCTCATGTGGTTCACAGCCTTATGAGGTGTTCACGGCCCTATGAATCTATGAAGGGTTCACGACCCTTATGAAGGGTTCACGGCCGTGATCCCTTCATACTCATGAAGATGATGATGAAACTTGACAAATCAAGGATAAGATCTAGTAGTCCTTCAAGTATGACAAGATTAAGGATGAAACACTTACGTTTTTTAGGTTTAGAATGTTCACGGTTGAGACTTTTTGAGAGAGAAAGGATGTGTTCACGGTTGGGAGGAGTAGAAATGAGAAGAAAATGAGATCATTTCAATATATATAGGAGGTGGTTCAGAGCCGTGAACCTAGTTTGCGACCGTGAACATCTTGTATGTTATTTTCTGTTTCGAATTTAACCTCCCGATCTCGAGCTAACTCATCCTACCATCCATTCATACATTACACTAGGCATACAAACTCTCAAACAGACCCTTAACAGTGCTAAAAGATAGCATAAACTAGTCTGACTTTGATTGAATTGAATGACTGTACAATATAGAAATTTCGGGTTGTCACATCATCCCCCCGTTAGAGAGAATTTCGTCCCGAAATTAGAGTTTAAGCAATTAAGCAATTAAGCAATTACAAATAACTAAGTAAAAACATGAGGATATTTCAGTTTCATTTGATCCTCGTGCTCCCAAGTGAATTCAGGTCCCCGCTTGGCATTCCAGCGAACCTTCACTATAGGAGTACGGCTTTGCTTCGTTTGCTTGACCTCTCGGTCCACAGTTTCTATTAATCGTTGATAATGAAGATCAACCCCCTCCCCCCAGAAGTACTACCATGACTGACTCACCACCAACGGACCAACACTAATTTTTCTCTCTGTCCACATCAATTTTCTTTAGGTTATCATCGCCCCAAACACTCCGCATCACGGCTCAAATAAACAACTGACCGGTAACAATTCTCATCGAAAGTGGTAGTACTCATAATAGTATTCAACCTCGCATTATGTCTCGATTCAAGCTCTCTTTGGGTTATTATCGCCCCAAAGATTCCACACTTGTGTCCAAATCCATCCTGAAAACTCTAATTCATAATGAAAATATTGCCTCCCTCCACGCCCTCTACTTTAATTTCGATCCAAACCCACTACCTAATACGTTTTCACAAAATATTAACCACGGCCCAACTATTCACCACCCTTTACAACAATATAACTCCATCTTTGACAACCCAAACACTCTACCACCTCCACGCTCTCAAGACCACCATATTCCCACCGAAAAAGTTGCAGACCCAATTAATGTCAAACTATACAGGTACTCCCATTACCAAAAATAGGTAACAACAAACCTTATTTCTAAGTTGCTTTCGGACGGCATTATCACACCAAGTCAAAGTTTGTACTCCTCACCGGTGTTCTTCGTTAAAAAAAAGGACGAAACATGGCGCTTCAGTGTCGGCTATAGATCCCTAAATGCCATCACCATCAAATATTGTTTCCCTATTCCTATGGTGGATGAAATACTAGACGAATTGCATGGAACTTCTATCTTCACAAAAATGAACCTAAGAGCAGGGTACCAGCAGATTCGAGTGGCACCATCCTACACTCATAAGACAACTTTCCGCACAATTGATGGACATTACCAATTTCTCGTAATTTCATTTGGCTTGTCAAATGTGCCCTCTACGTTCCAAGCAACCATGAATGATCTATTTCGAACCGTCCTACACCACTATGTATTATTTTTCTTCGATGAAATTATGGCTTGTAGCTCTTCCAATGAATAACATTATGCCCACCTCTGATATGTCCTTGAAACCTTGGATTAGAACCACTTTTATGCAAAACAGTCCAAGTGCACCTTCGGAGCCCCAACCATTGATTACTTGGGACATGTAATATCATCAACAAGAGTTTTTGCCGATCTAGAGAAAGTAACTACCATCCAATCATGGCCACCACCAACATCATTCACATCCTTTAGAGGGTTTCTCGGCCTAACAGGGTACTACCATCGCTTTGTGCGTGACTATGCTTACATTGCCGCTGCAATCACTGATATAAAGAAAAAATGGCAATTTGAATGGTCCAAAGAAGCTCAACAATCTTTCCTTGCCCTTAAGGAAGCAATGTCATCATTCGCAATTCTTACCCTCCCTAATTTCGATTTTGTTTTTGATGTCACTACAGATGTATCCAATGTGGCGATAGGGGTGGTTTTGTCTCAGAATGATAAACCCATATCATTCTTCAGCAAGAAAATAGGGCCTCGCATGCAGGTAGCTTCCACCTATGTATGTGAACTATTTGCTATTACTGAGACAGTACGTAACGACGTAATCATAAAAACATAATGTGTCCACTGTATCATAACAAAATATGTCCCCAGAATATCAATAACATAAACTCTGTAAGTGTGTACGGATCACGCCGGCGCCTTCCCGCGATCCTCGCTAGTACCTGAAACACATATCATAACAACTATAAGCATAAATGCTTAGTGAGTTCCCTAAAATACCACATACCATACATACGCCTTTCCAGGCCATAACTCTATAGGATCTTCCGATCCATGTGTCTCAGGGACTTCCATCCCAAGTCTCGGTAGACCTTCCGGTCCTATCCGTATCGACCTTCCGGTCCGTAACCTTCATTGACTCTGTTTTTCTTCTCAAACTTCTTGGGAGATTTGCCTCCTCGAATTGGCAACTATCACTATGTTTAACTAGGTTCTATTAAAAAATATCGGCCATAACATTTGTTTCCGATGATACTAACGCAAGAATGGTTTTTGAAGACCATCGAGCTGAAGGAAGTCCTAATATTACCTTGATATGTACTAGAAATTGCAGCCATAAAAAAGAGAAGATTAAAGACTTTTCGGGTATCCTTGCTATGTAAAAGTCAAATTTTTCTAAATGGGATGACCCATTTTCCAACAATTATATATCTGTATGACCTACAAATTAGTGGCTATCTTTTAAAAACATTAATTTTTTGTTTAAGTGACCTAATTTATATATTTTCTTTGAAAAAATAGTTAATACATTTTTTATTTAAAAATAAAATAAAAAGCCCATATTAAGCTAGCCAATTAAATCAAGTCGGTTGATTTATAAGACTTGTTGCGCAATCCATTGAAACCCTATTAAAATCCTCTTATCTCAGCGTAACCCATTGTGAAATCATTAACTATACGAAAATTAGCAAAGGAAGTGGGGTTTGTGTTTCTGTTATTACCTCGACCCAGCCTGCAGTTGGATGCATGGAAGACGACGATAAGAGTAACTCAAGCAATCAATTTAACGATGATGGCGATGAGAACCGAATTGTTCAACTACTTCTGCATACCAATATTTCCAGCAAGAGAAAACAATTGTTTTGGTATGATATTCGATACTTTCCTGATTCGTTGCTTATAGAAATTCTCGCTAGATTACCAGTGAAATTGATTTTTAGTTTTAAAAGTGTGTGCAAGCATTGGCAAACCCTTATTTCTCACCCTTCCTTTTGCCGATTCTATCATTCGATTCTCAATTCCAATGCAGCGTCGTCCTCGCGGCCTTTCAGAATCTTGTATAGGTTCTTTTACGTACGGAAATTCAAGGAGTTTGTTAATCGTCTTGGTACTGAAATCGATAGTACGTCCGAATTCTCTCTTCTTTTTCTTTCTACCTATAAAAACAAATATGATCAATTCAGGGTTTTAGCTATGAGTAATGGTTTGATTTTGTGTTGTTGGCGTTCTCCAACACGGTTTGTTTACTACATCTGTGATCCACTCAATCGACAATGGATCACTTTATCTAGATGTGAACCCGACTATTCCTTCAAGGAAGGGCTTATTGTTGGGGTTGAAACACACTTTTATTCAGAACTAGAACAAAAGAGAAGAGCTTACACGCTCAATATTACAAGAAAAAGAAACAACCCTCTAATACTCACTCTAAGTATTACACACTACACTCTCTGTTTGTGGTGTCTTACAACTGAGGTTAGAGCCTCTATTTATACTTAAACAAGCCTACAATTACTACTGCTACCATTTATTGTGTTCATTATGTGAACATACGAAGTTGCCATTTGAGTTCTTATTGTCAAAATAGATAGAGGCGCAGCTACTGATGTCAAGTTCACACCAAGTCTGGTTTACACTCACATTCTCCCCCTTAAACCGAACTTGGCTAGAGATTCGTCACGCCGATCATGTTTCGCATTTCACTATGTTTCACGTATGCTAAAGCCTTTGTAAAGATGTCCGCCCGTTGATCCTTTGAGTTGACATATTCCACTATAATTTGCCCACGTTCAACACATTCTCGTATGAAGTGATAACGAATGTCAATGTGTTTGCTTCGACCATGAAACACAGGATTTTTCATCAATGCGATTGCTGACTTGTTATCGACATATAAGGTGATAGGCATAATATGATGTCCCGTGAGCTCCTTCGCGAGATTAGCAAGCCAAATGGCTTGACATGCTGCTGTTGTAGCTGCCATGAACTCGGCTTCACACGTGGACAAAGCAACAATCTTTTGCTTTTGGGATTGCCAAGTTATCGCATTCTTTCCCAGATAGAAAATCATTCCACTTGTGCTCTTGCTATCAACAGGGTCACCTCTAAGATCACTATCGGTAAAACCAACCAAATCTTCAATTTCACGACCTCTTCCATAGTTGATTCCATAATCAACGGTTCCTTTTACGTACATACCAAATATAGTTACGGGCTTAGACACTAATCCAACAGTCCCTGCTACCCCTCCCTAACTAGCCCGTGAATACCATTACATATTACTAAGACTAGATAATTCTTCGAATGAGATGTCTCTCCCTAAAACGGTTGGACTCAGACAAGAGCTGCGAAATAGGGCTAAACCTAACCTTCGTAAATTATTTAGTCCTCGCAATATGTAACTTAGAGTATTCGTGTACTAGTTAGCTTAGGATAACAAGAACTCCTAAAAGTACAAATCAAGTAGTATTTGAGCATTGAGTAACGAAAACCAAGCATATCCTAATCAGGCCATCATATAACTGACTAATCAGTACTAGCATAAAGTTCAATAAGCTCATACAGTAGGCATACAAGGCATCCTTCCTAGATCCTTAACCCTAATCTAGCATGTTGTTCACATATTCACAATTCATATCATAATATAGACATGTATGGGTAATTTGGGAGAACTTACTTGAGCTCGGCTGATTGCATGCACCACACTCGCTTTCTCTTTTGAAATCCTTTTTATAAAAATGATTTCCTCATTTTGAGTTCAGATACAGCCGAAAGTGTGCCTGAATCCCTCAAACCAAGGCTCTGATACCAACTTGGAACATCCAAAATCCAGCACCCAAAAATTTCATTTTTAAGTATTAAATAAAACCATAGTTATTAAAATCATTCCATCAAAACATAAGACATAGTTTCCAAAACGTCATAGTTGAAGTTTTATATCAAAACATCAGAGTGACATCCCAGGAAAATACATCATGGTGTATGCAATGCAGTCATCCCGAGCTCTTCCCTTTGCTACCAGAAGTACCTGAAACCAAAGTTGTAAATCGTAAGCACGAAGCTTAGTAAGTTCTCCAACCTACCACATACCATACACATAATCACATACTGGCTGTCGCGCGACCTCGGGCCTCGCCCTGCATCAGGCCTTGCCTGGTATCTCGCCCCTCCTGGCATTCAACCCCGCTTGGCATCGAGCCCCGCCAGTCATTGGGCCTCGCCCGCTATACACATAAAATCAATATCACATAATCATGTTATCACATAAGGAATTTATACACAGTACTATATGTTCCAGTCCTAAGGCCTCGCCTATCATGAGCCCCGCCCCTACTATGCTAATGATGAGATATGGAACCCCGTCTACACTCAGCTAGTGATGAGATATGGGACCGCGCCCACACTCACCTCCCTACCAGACACATACAACTATCACACGGACAACAAGTATAACTAACATGCACATAGACTTCGGGTACCACCGGGCATCGAACCGTAGTCCGGAATCACATATATAACATTCATCGGGCACCACCCGACATCAGACCTTAGTCCGGAAAACATACATATAAAATTCATTGGGCACCGCCCGACATCGAACGAAAGTCCCGAAACATACAAATACAACACATGCAGGAATCACAGAGACATTCAAGCATACAACCAATCCTCGGGCATTACCCGACATTGGACCGTAATCTGGAAGCATATAAACATTCATCGGGCATCGCCCGACATCAGACCTTGTTCCTGTCACACCCCCAAACCAGACGGCGGAAACGTCCGGGGGTGGATGACTTCATTTGTAGTATCACAACACATACAATATAGTAATCATAGTACAATCAACCATTGTATTTAAAAAGTATAAGTATTTACATGTGTTTCATCATTGTATATATTGAAACCAAAATAGTTATACACAAGAAGACAAGACTCAAATAGCTCCATCTTCTCAAAATGTCGGGGAGTACCTGTCTACTGATTCCCTAAGAATACAAGTAATTTGAAAAGAGAGTATCAACATAAAGTTGAGTGAGTGCATAAGTATTTATGTTTGAAAGTATGTTTCTGTTTCTTGAATATGTATACTGTTCCAGAAAATCCTTATTTTCTGCTGTGTATATGAAAGTAGTTTTAATCTCATAAAATCGTTCAGTTTGTAAACCAATGTTCTGTATTTGTATTCCTTTATGTAAACCTTGTATCTGTGAGTGTGCCTGGTTCCACCAGATGTTATTGTAACCTGTAATGTAATACTGTAAATTGTATCTTGTAAAAATAGTACTTTGGAAATGTACTTCAGTTTAGTTAATTATACACTAACGTATTGTTAATATCTATTTAATGAGTTATTATAACCATACTGAGACTGTATGGCCTGACCCAACGCATTGAAGGCGTTGAAAGTTGTTGATAACAACTGTCACTCATAGGCGTGTATGCCTGACTGTAGCTAACAGTCTAAGTGCGGGGTTGTAAATCCCAATATAGATTTATACACACATTGTTTCGATCCCCAACTGCAGATTCTGGTTATAATGTCAAGACTTTAACTATTGTTTAAATAAATTAAACAACCTGTATCAAATGACTCATAAAAAGCATATAAACGTTACATGTATAATAGTTATGAAAACCCAATCATTCTGAAATAAATGATTGGCAGTATGTTCTTGAATTAGTATTCTTAACATGTATCTGAAAGATGTATATTCTTGATTAGTTTTGAATCAAACCTTTGTTCTTGTAAAACAATGTCCTTTAGTATACTTGAATTATGAATTAATGTTCTATGATTCAAAAATTATACCTATTATAATTTATATGTACTTTCTGAATTGATATCGAGTATTCATGAATGCAACCCTTTGCTCAACATGTTACAAAGCGTATTTGAACTGAATGAAATAGTTTTTATACTTATATACATATACAATTATATATAAGTAAAATTTAAATGACACTCGGACAAATAACCGATACTTATAATCCCACATCCAAACAAGGAAAAGGAACCAAAGTGGGTTATCATTCCTAAGCCTTTTAAATCTTATTTATATAAATATACATATATAAATATGATTTTTGGGGAAAATATAAGTTTATAAAACATTTAAAAGGAATTTAATATTTTGAAATACTTTTGGTGACTTAATGTCATTTTAACACAATCTTTGAAAACCAACTGAATTGATGATAACTGAAATTCATTTTGAAAAGTTTATTGAAATCATTTGTTTGTAACACAAAATCTTTGTGTTAGACTTGTAGATCTTTGTGTTAGACTTGTATTCCCCCCCCCCCCCTCTTAAAACAGTGAAATATATGAAAATACGGGGGTATGAACTCACCTGATTGTGAGTTATCTGGAATGTAAGATAGATATAGGATGCTTGAGTTCACAACTGAAGTTCCGAAGCACAGTTGGATCCTATAAGGCATATATTCACATATATGTGTATTCAATTAGTGGTTACAACTCTTAACTAGTATAGGAACCACCTAAGATTGTAGGAAGCACCCGAAATGAAGTGTTAGGCTCACAAATGGAAGCTTGAAAGGGGTTTACGACCACCCATGGATGGGTTTGCGGCCTTGATGAGTTCACGGCCTCATGTGGTTCACAGCCTTATGAGGTGTTCACGGCCCTATGAATCTATGAAGGGTTCACGGCCCTTATGAAGGGTTCACGGCCGTGATCCCTTCATACTCATGAAGATGATGATGAAACTTGACAAATCAAGGATAAGATCTAGTAGTCCTTCAAGTATGACAAGATTAAGGATGAAACACTTACGTTTTTTAGGCTTTAGAATGTTCACGGTTGAGACTTTTTGAAAGAGAAAGGATGTGTTCACGGTTGGGAGGAGTAGAAATGAGAAGAAAATGAGATCATTTCAATATATATAGGAGGTGGTTCAGAGCCTTGAACCTAGTTTGCGACCGTGAACATCTTGTATGTTATTTTCTGTTTCGAATTTAACCTCCCGATCTCGAGCTAACTCATCCTACCATCCATTCATACATTACACTAGGCATACAAACTCTCAAACAGACCCTTAACAGTGCTAAAAGATAGCATAAACTAGTCTGACTTTGATTGAATTGAATGACTGTACAATATAGAAATTTCAAGTTGTCACATCATCCCCCCGTTAGAGAGAATTTCGTCCCGAAATTAGAGTTTAAGCAATTAAGCAATTAAGCAATTACAAATAACTAAGTAAAAACATGAGGATATTTCAGTTTCATTTGATCCTCGTGCTCCCAAGTGAATTCAGGTCCCCGCTTGGCATTCCAGCGAACCTTCACTATAGGAGTACGGCTTTGCTTCGTTTGCTTGACCTCTCAGTCCACAGTTTCTATTAATCGTTGATAATGAAGATCAACCCCCTCCCCCCAGAAGTACTACCATGACTGACTCACCACCAACGGACCAACACTAATTTTTCTCTCTGTCCACATCAATTTTCTTTAGGTTATCATCGCCCCAAACACTCCGCATCACGGCTCAAATAAACAACTGACCGGTAACAATTCTCATCGAAAGTGGTAGTACTCATAATAGTATTCAACCTCGCATTATGTCTCGATTCAAGCTCTCTTTGGGTTATTATCGCCCCAAAGATTCCACACTTGTGTCCAAATCCAACCTGAAAACTCTAATTCATAATGAAAATGTTGCCTCCCTCCACGCCCTCTACTTTAATTTCGATCCAAACCCACTACCTAATACGTTTTCACAAAATATTAACCACGGCCCAACTATTCACCACCCTTTACAACAATATAACTCCATCTTTGACAACCCAAACACTCTACCACCTCCACGCTCTCAAGACCACCATATTCCCACCGAAAAAGTTGCAGACCCAATTAATGTCAAACTATACAGGTACTCCCATTACCAAAAATAGGTAACAACAAACCTTATTTCTAAGTTGCTTTCGGACGGCATTATCACACCAAGTCAAAGTTTGTACTCCTCACCGGTGTTGTTCGTTAAAAAAAAGGACGGAACATGGCGCTTCAGTGTCGGCTATAGATCCCTAAATGCCATCACCATCAAATACTGTTTCCCTATTCCTATGGTGGATGAAATACTAGACGAATTGCATGGAACTTCTATCTTCACAAAAATGAACCTAAGAGCAGGGTACCAGCAGATTCGAGTGGCACCATCCTACACTCATAAGACAACTTTCCGCACAATTGATGGACATTACCAATTTCTCGTAATTTCATTTGGCTTGTCAAATGTGCCCTCTACGTTCCAAGCAACCATGAATGATCTATTTCGAACCGTCCTACACCACTATGTATTATTTTTCTTCGATGAAATTATGGCTTGTAGCTCTTCCAATGAATAACATTATGCCCACCTCTGATATGTCCTTGAAACCTTGGATTAGAACCACTTTTATGCAAAACAGTCCAAGTGCACCTTCGGAGCCCCAACCATTGATTACTTGGGACATGTAATATCATCAACAAGAGTTTTTGCCGATCTAGAGAAAGTAACTACCATCCAATCATGGCCACCACCAACATCATTCACATCCTTTAGAGGGTTTCTCGGCCTAACAGGGTACTACCATCGCTTTGTGCGTGACTATGCTTACATTGCCGCTGCAATCACTGATATAAAGAAAAAATGGCAATTTGAATGGTCCAAAGAAGCTCAACAATCTTTCCTTGCCCTTAAGGAAGCAATGTCATCATTCGCAATTCTTACCCTCCCTAATTTCGATTTTGTTTTTGATGTCACTACAGATGTATCCAATGTGGCGATAGGGGTGGTTTTGTCTCAGAATGATAAACCCATATCATTCTTCAGCAAGAAAATAGGGCCTCGCATGCAGGTAGCTTCCACCTATGTATGTGAACTATTTGCTATTACTGAGACAGTATGTAACGACGTAATCATAAAAACATAATGTGTCCACTGTATCATAACAAAATATGTCCCCAGAATCTCAATAACATAAACTCTGTAAGTGTGTACGGATCACGCCGGCGCCTTCCCGCGATCCTCGCTAGTACCTGAAACACATATCATAACAACTATAAGCATAAATGCTTAGTGAGTTCCCTAAAATACCACATACCATACATACGCCTTTCCAGGCCATAACTCTATAGGATCTTCCGATCCATGTGTCTCAGGGACTTCCATCCCAAGTCTCGGTAGACCTTCCGGTCCTATCCGTATCGACCTTCCGGTCCGTAACCTTCATTGACTCTGTTTTTCTTCTCAAACTTCTTGGGAGATTTGCCTCCTCGAATTGGCAACTATCACTATGTTTAACTAGGTTCTATTAAAAAATATCGGCCATAACATTTGTTTCCGATGATACTAACGCAAGAATGGTTTTTGAAGACCATCGAGCTGAAGGAAGTCCTAATATTACCTTGATATGTACTAGAAATTGCAGCCATAAAAAAGAGAAGATTAAAGACTTTTCGGGTATCCTTGCTATGTAAAAGTCAAAATTTTCTAAATGGGATGACCCATTTTCCAACAATTATATATCTGTATGACCTACAAATTAGTGGCTATCTTTTAAAAACATTAATTTTTTGTTTAAGTGACCTAATTTATATATTTTCTTTGAAAAAATAGTTAATACATTTTTTATTTAAAAATAAAATAAAATGCCCATATTAAGCTAGCCAATTAAATCAAGTCGGTTGATTTATAAGACTTGTTGCGCAATCCATTGAAACCCTATTAAAATCCTCTTATCTCAGCGTAACCCATTGTGAAATCATTAACTATACGAAAATTACCAAAGGAAGTGGGGTTTGAGTTTCTGTTATTACCTCGACCCAGCTTGCAGTTGGATGCATGGAAGACGACGATAAGAGTAACTCAAGCAATCAATTTAACGATGATGGCGATGAGAACCGAATTGTTCAACTACTTCTGCATACCAATATTTCCAGCAAGAGAAAACAATTGTTTTGGTATGATATTCGATACTTTCCTGATTCGTTGCTTATAGAAATTCTCGCTAGATTACCAGTGAAATTGATTTTTAGTTTTAAAAGTGTGTGCAAGCATTGGCAAACCCTTATTTCTCACCCTTCCTTTTGCCGATTCTATCATTCGATTCTCAATTCCAATGCAGCGTCGTCCTCGCGGCCTTTCAGAATCTTGTATAGGTTCTTTTACGTACGGAAATTCAAGGAGTTTGTTAATCGTCTTGGTACTGAAATCGACAGTACGTCCGAATTCTCTCTTCTTTTTCTTTCTACCTATAAAAACAAATATGATCAATTCAGGGTTTTAGCTATGAGTAATGGTTTGATTCTGTGTTGTTGGCGTTCTCCAACACGGTTTGTTTACTACATCTGTGATCCACTCAATCGACAATGGATCACTTTATCTAGATGTGAACCCGACTATTCCTTCAAGGAAGGGCTTATTGTTGGGGTTGAAACACACTTTTATTCAAAACTAGAACAAAAGAGAAGAGCTTACACGCTCAATATTACAAGAAAAAGAAACAACCCTCTAATACTCACTCTAAGTATTACACACTACACTCTCTGTTTGTGGTGTCTTACAACTGAGGTTAGAGCCTCTATTTATACTTAAACAAGCCTACAATTACTACTGCTACCATTTATTGTGTTCATTATGTGAACATACGAAGTTGCCATTTGAGTTCTTATTGTCAACATAGATAGAGGCGCAGCTACTGATGTCAGGTTCACACCAAGTCTGGTTTACACTCACATTCTCCCCCTTAAACCGAACTTGGCTAGAGATTCGTCACGCCGATCATGTTTCGCATTTCACTATGTTTCACGTATGCTAAAGCCTTTGTAAAGATGTCCGCCCGTTGATCCTTTGAGTTGACATATTCCACTATAATTTGCCCACGTTCAACACATTCTCGTATGAAGTGATAACGAATGTCAATGTGTTTGCTTCGACCATGAAACACAGGATTTTTCATCAATGCGATTGCTGACTTGTTATCGACATATAAGGTGATAGGCATAATATGATGTCCCGTGAGCTCCTTCACGAGATTAGCAAGCCAAATGGCTTGACATGCTGCTGTTGTAGCTGCCATGAACTCGGCTTCACACGTGGACAAAGCAACAATCTTTTGCTTTTGGGATTGCCAAGTTATCGCATTCCTTCCCAGATAGAAAATCATTCCACTTGTGCTCTTGCTATCAACAGGGTCACCTCCAAGATCACTATCGGTAAAACCAACCAAATCTTCAATTTCACGACCTCTTCCATAGTTGATTCCATAATCAACGGTTCCTTTTACGTATCGCAAGATGTGTTTCACAACTTGGAAATGCAAAGTGGTTGGTTCCTCCATGAAACGACTTGCAATTCCAACCGAAAATGACAGGTCTGGTCGAGTGTGAGTCAAGTACCTCAAACAACCTACCACTCGCCTATATTCAGTTGGATCAACTTTTTCACCATCTTCATCCTTTTTAACCTTCAACTTACGTTCCATTGGTGACGTTGTCGGATTGCAATCCAGCAACCCAAATTGCTCTAAAATCTTCTTTGCATAAGCCGTTTGTCGCAAAGATATTCCCCACTTCTTTTGCGAAACTTCGATTCCAAGGTAGTAAGAAAGTAATCCCAAGTCACTCATTTCGAATTCTTTCTTCATTTGTTCTTTGAATTCGACAACATCATTAGTATTCGACCCGGTAATGATCAAGTCATCAACATAGACACCAACAATAAGAATTTTGTCTTTAGAGTTCCTTTTGTAAACAGTTGGGTCTTGTGAACTTTTTGTAAAACCAAGCCTTTTTAAGCTTTTATCCAAACGAATGTTCCAAGCTCGAGGAGCTTGTCGTAGACCATAAAGAGCTTTATAAAGCTTGAACACCTTGTGACTGTTTGCTTTATCAACATATCCTTCTGGTTGGGTGACATAAACCTCCTCTTTGAGATCTCCCTTGAGAAAAGCCGATTTGACATCGAGATGGTGGACAACCCACCCATGTTGAGCTGCTAAGGCAAGAATGAGCCTTACGGTGTCAAGTCGTGCTACCGGTGCAAAAACTTCATCAAAGTCGACTCCTTCCTTTTGTACAAATCCTTTTGCTACAAGTCGAGCTTTATGCTTCACCACTTTTCCCAAGTTGTCTTTCTTCACTTTAAACACCCATTTCAAACTGATTGCTTTGTGTCCGGATGGCAAATCGGTAAGTTGCCATGTCTTGTTCTTCTCGATTGCATCCAACTCTGTTTGCATAGCCTCCTGGCATGCCTTAGAGGTTACCGCCTCTTTAAAATTCAAGGGTTGATCCTCTGCAATCATCAACAATTCTCCGGGTTCAAGGAACACATTTTCGGTTTCAGAATAAATATCGGTTAACGGACGCAATCCCCTTGGCCCAATCTCACTAGAAGGGCTTTCCATATGGGGCGAGGTTGAAGAAAACGGGGTTGAGACAGGAGTATGTGGAGCTGGTTTAGGCTCGTCAAATTCAGCATATGGTTGTCCAACTTGGATAGCATCGATTCCTGGGTTGTTTGGTTGTTCCGGATTGATTTCGGGGTCATTTTGAGGTGTTTCGAGGTGTATTTGGGTTTGTGGTTCAATTATGGTAAAGGTCTTAGGAGTCGCCATCTCTTCTTCTTTGTTTTTGTACCAATTCCATTCTTCTTTTTCGTCAAAAACAACATCGCGACTAACTCGCAACTTTCGGTCTTGCGGATCAAACAAACGGTTGCCTTTAGTTCCATCTTCCACACCTAAATACACCATCTTCTTACTTCGATCATCAAGCTTCTTCAAGTGACCACCTACAAGTTTAGTAAAAGCAACACAACCAAAAACTTTTAGATGTTCAAGGTTGGGCTTTTTGCCAAACCACGTTTCATAAGGCGTCTTGTCGGGAAGTACTTTTGTTGGCAGGCGGTTGAGAAGATAAACTGCATGTCTAACCGCTTCTCCCCAAAAGTGTCCTGGAACATTTCTACCTTTGAGCAGACTTCTTGCCATGTCCATAACGGTCCGATTTCGCCTTTCTACAACTCCGTTCTGTTGAGGCGAATATGGTGTCGTAAGATGCCTTTGAATACCATTTTCTTCACAAAATAATGAGAATTCTTTTGAAGTGAACTCTCCCCCTCGGTCCGTTCGAAGTGTCTTTATTTGATAACCCAAATTCTTTTCAACCATCAACTTGAACCGTTTGAAAGCGCTCAAGGCTTGAGACTTCTCCGATAGCATGTAAACCCACATCCACCGGCTAAAATCGTCTACTAAAAGGAGAAAATATTTACTCCCTCCAACAGACGTAGGTGTGATCAGACCACATAAGTCCGCATGAACAAGTTGTAG
This sequence comes from Lactuca virosa, assembly GCF_052849685.1. NCBI lineage: Eukaryota > Viridiplantae > Streptophyta > Magnoliopsida > Asterales > Asteraceae > Lactuca > Lactuca virosa. The sequence continues at coordinate 127,571,748 of NC_136430.1, forward strand.
AGGTTTTTGAGCTCTAAAAACTGCATGATCCGGGAAAGGAATTCGGGTTTGTTTGGAAAGAACGCACCCTTCACATACTTGGTTTGGGTGCTCAATCTTTGGGACTCCGATTGCCATATTCTTTTCGGACAACTTCTTTAAGGCGAGAAAGTTAACATGACCGAGTCTAGAATGCCATATCCAAACTGGTTCGTCTTTTGTTGCTAAAAGACAAGTCGGTCTACCGGTCCTTAAAGGAGTTTTATATAACCGGTTTGGGGATCGTTTAACTCTCAAAAGTAGAGTTTTGTTTCTGTCAAACAATGTCAGATCCGACCCATCCATTATGACCCGACTCCCTTCCTCCGTCATTTGTCCAAGACTAATAATATTGTTTTTTAGACTTGGAATGAAATATACCTCATTAAGGAGTCTTTGGTCGCCATTTTTGCTATCGAATAAAATCGACCCTTTTCCCAAAATAGCGACGGTCGAACCATCCTCAAATTTCACATGGCCTGTAACGTGCTCATCTAGTTCGCGAAACTTTGAGCGGTCTCCAGTCATGTGATTGCTAGCACCGTTTTCGAGATACCATACCTCAGACTCGCCTTGACTTTCTCCCGATGCAAGAAGATTAACACAAATCTTCTCTCTTAGAGACACTTTTTTGTGTGCATATTCTTGTGAGGTTGCCATCATTAAAATAGGCTCTTCTTTGTTGGCTTGAGTGAGGTTTGCCTCCTCACCTCGATTCTTGTTTGGACACTCCGAAGCATAATGACCAAATTGTTCACAAGTAAAGCATTTGATTTTACTTTTATCCTTTCGAGAAGGATTATGGTCATTCCGATTTGTATTGTACTCGCGACCACCTCCTTGGCCACGTCCACGACCTCGGCCTCGTCCCTGGCCTCGGTTACCATGTCCTCCTCGTCCTCTTGAAGTGTTTGACGAGTTTCTCTCGCCAGTTTGCTTCGAACAAGATGCCCACTCGGCATGTGTAAGCAATAGAGAAGGTCCTTCTTCTTTTTCTCCATAGCTTCGAAGTCTCTCTTCATGGGTCTTAAGACGACCCACAACTTCTTCCACCGTCATATTCTTTAAATCTCCGAATTGCTCGATCGATGTTACGATTTATATAAATCGTATCGGTACGGCTCGCAAAAACTTCTTCACAACCGTAATTTCTTCAATATTTTCACCTAGAGATCGAATACCGGTTACGATAGTATTCAATCTCATGGAAAAATCATCTACCAATTCACTGTCTTTCATCCGGATCACCTCGAAGTCACTTCTCAAGGTTTGAGCTTTAGCCTCCTTGACCCGATCGGCTCCCGTGTGCATCATCTTGAGCGTTTCCCATGCTTCTTTAGCTGTGTCCTTCTCAGCTAACATCAGAAGTACGTCCTCTGGAATTGCTTGATAAATAGCCGCAAGAGCCATCCGATCTTTACGTTCGTCCGTTTCTGCATTTTTAATTACATCCCATACTCCTTGTGCTTGTAAATTCACTCGCATTTTTATGGCCCACACCGCGTAGTTCATCTTCGTGAGCATTGGATAGTGTAACGTAACGCTACCGTCTTTCCCGGTCCTTTGAAAACTTTCAACTCCGGCTTGAGAAGATGACGAGGTTGGTGTAGTCATACTTGGCATATACTTGGGCATACACGAGTAAGAATATTTTTTTTATTTTTTGAAGTACGGGGACCAATATGAACTTTTCAGAAGTTCAGGGGACAAACAGAACTTTTATAGAAGTAAAACAGGGGCTAAATTGAAATTTTTCTGAAAAACGGGACCAAAATTGTAATTTTTCTGAAAAACAGGGGCTAAATTGCACTTTCCGGAAAAACAGGGGCTACACTGCAATTTCCAAAACTTTGGTCAGCTGCTGACGTCACTGCTGATGTCACTGCTACAGTGCTGCTACAGTACCTGCTACAGTGTCGTCTTCTCCGGCGACTTTTCCGGCAGATTTGACCAACTTTGACCGGTGATTTGGAGTCCTTCCGGTGGTCAAAAAATTCAAAAAAATATATTTTCGGAATCCTCAGAACGAGACATTTCCACCGGTGTACTCCAAAATTGTTTTTGAGACAAAAAAATTTCGACCAAAAAACAGAGAATGCTTCCCCCGGAGCTTAACCAAGCTCTGATACCACTTGTTGGGGTTGAAACACACTTTTATTCAGAACTAGAACAAAAGAGAAGAGCTTACACGCTCAATATTACAAGAAAAAGAAACAACCCTCTAATACTCACTCTAAGTATTACACACTACACTCTCTGTTTGTGGTGTCTTACAACTGAGGTTAGAGCCTCTATTTATACTTAAGCAAGCCTACAATTACTACTGCTACCATTTATTGTGTTCATTATGTAAACATACGAAGTTGCCATTTGAGTTCTTATTGTCAACATAGATAGAGGCGCAGCTACTGATGTCAGGTTCACACCAAGTCTGGTTTACACTCACACTTATTACTAGGGTTAATGAGGATCATATGCTTACAGGTTATACAGTTGATAGGTTCAAACATTTTGAATCGGATTATCTCAATTTAGAGATGTTAACATCCGAAACTGGCAAATGGATCAGCTACAAGCTACCTTGCTCTATTCCCTTCTTCCTGGAAGAGGCCAGTGGCCCAATCTATTGTTATGGGGCTCTCCATTGGCGAGTTTGTAATTGTGAGGGTTTTGATGGTCTGCTTGCGTTTATTCCTTAGAAAGATCCAAAATCTGTTCGTCTAATTTCACTCCCAGATGAAAGAGATCTCATGAGCGAGTATGAATTATGTGGTGAGAGCCAAGGGACCCTTCGCTATTTCGAGGTGACTGATGATTCCATTTTCACCGATTACTATTCCTTCACCATGTGGGTTATGAAGGATTATGAGAAAGGAGAATGGTGTTGTGAGTTTAAAGTGAGACGTAGCGATCTTCATTGTAATAATCTAGAATTGAGTAGAATTGAGTAATTGGCTGTTTCAGTGCGGATGGTTTTGTCCTTTATCGTTTCATCCGTTAAATCCAAATGTTGTGTATTTGCAATGCATGAAGCCTGAGCGTATTGTGTCATATAATATTCTGAACAGAAGGCTGGATGTTGCTTCTAATCCAATTGACTTCGGTCAATTCATCCCCTCTTCTGTGATTCGGTTAGTGTTACCAAGATGGCCGATGATTGTTCGAATTGCCACTGTTAAAACCAAAATAAAGAGGGTAAATTAAAGAAAACAGCAATGTCTTTTACAATTTTTACCAATATAGGCAATGTATTTCATAATTTCATCATGCTTACATTTTTGACAAAAAGTGTCTACAAATTTAAGTGCCTTGTTTAGTCATTGAGGACTATGATTGGTCATTACGTTTTTCTAAAAATTGATGTCCCTATAATACCCTTTTGTTGGTCGTGTTAAAGTTCACTATTGTAATTGGGTAACTTATCAAAGCATGATGTCACAACAAAGATAAAAATCAGAAGTACAATGCTAAACCATCTGGGATTCAATGCCTATGCCTTCATGAACAACAACTCCAACCTGTTTTACTTCCCTATATGTTTTCTTTAATTTACTTCTTATTTTTACTTGTGTTCAGTTCATTGACTTTGACCAAAGCATCAACAACAGAAAACAAAAAACTAAAATAGCAGTCATGTAAAAATTGAATACCCAACCTCCCATTTGCCATGGACGAAATGACATTTGCGAGAAAACATCATTCCTTAGCCTTAGATTTGTAAGGCTAAGGAAGCAGAATAACGGGATTTTTTTTTTTTTTTTTTGAAGTTTAGATTACAGATAGCCGATAATGAGCCTTTCTATCACAAACTAGTCAGGTAAAGCTTATAGAAAAAATGATACTCAAGAATGTAGTTAGCAAATCTTGTTAAAAATTCCATGATAATTAAGCAACCCAGAAACTAAACTAGTCAGATAAAGCGATGGAAACACAAAAGGACATATAATATAAATTAGTTTACAAACACTAACAACCTAAATTTCATGCCTTTAGCCATAATAATCAACACCGTTTATAAAACCCATTTTTCCTTTTACCGGGTTTAGAAAAATGTTAAAAATACACAAACCCTAAACATACTTTTACAAGTCTTTTAGCCACCAAACTAGAATTTTTTTTATATATTATTATAATCATAGATTACAGGCTAAATCAATAAGACGAGGAGATAAAGAAGAGGAGGCAGAACATGTCAATAAGGCAGAAGACTCGAATTCTTTGTCTTATTGTAAACTACCCGGTTTTGATGGGATGAAATTTGATGTTAATGCTCCTGTGGTTTAACATTCTCAGCATCAGCAACATCTAAGAAAATCCCAGTCTTGGGTTCCTCTCTTCATCTTTCTCTCGAACTTTAAAGATAAAAAAGAAGGAATTGAACTTCACGTTAATGGAAAATGATGGATCATCAGTTCTTGATGTGTGGACAAATATTTAAAAACCGGTATTTAACAATTGCTAAGGCATTGGGGCATGAAATGCCGGGTACTAAAAAAGAAATGCAGAAATTATTGAAGAGTATTGGCGTGAAGATGGTAGCTAGATCTATGAATATAATCTCTTGTAATATTTGTGGCATGGGAACCGTTACTAAAAGGCAAAAAACAAGTAATATTTGTACAAAACATTGTATTAATTTCCATGGTGTTCAAGAAACGTTTGGTACTAGTGTTGATATTTTTAAAATTAAGGGGATGTTGGACAATAGTCACTTTGATTTTGCTCCGAGTTCTTCTCGTGGTCATTTGTGCGGTATATCATCTATATGGGATCCTTCTTACTTTGATAAGAAGACGGTTGTTTGCACTGATAACGTGATTATCGTTGAAGGGCCTTGGCTTAATTTTGATTTTCTGGTGTTTATGATCAATGTGTATGCTCCTCAAGGTATTCAAGCTAAAAAAGACTTATGGGGTTTACATTCACGGCTTCAAGATTCAAAACCCCGGAAATAATTTGATATTTAGAGAGTTTATTGTTGTGAAAAAGTATTGATAAACGGTTGGATTCTATTTTTTGTCAATTATCTGCAAGTCATTTTAACGAGTTAATTATTACTGATACTGAGTTAATCGAGGTGACGATGGGTGGTTTTCATTTTAACAGAAGTACTAGACAGGGTGAAGTAAGAAAACTAGACAGATTTCTAGTAGACAAGTGGTTTTTGGAGGTGTTTTCGAATCTTACGTCTATTGCTTTGGATAGGACGCTTTCTGATCATGGTCCTATCCTTTTGAGGAGTAACAATTTAATTTTATTATCGCCTGTCAACGTTTAATTAAGATGTTCGATTCATGGTTTGATCTTGACGGTTTTGATAAGGTACGTGGTTCATGTTTCTTGGGTGGATTTGATGGTGCTAATACTAAAAATTTGTTTACCTATTTGGAAGATAAATTAAAGTTTGATTTTTATAAAGATCCAAAATTTGTTCGCCGAATTTCACTCCGAGATGACAGAGATCTCAAGAGTGAGTTTGATTGATTGGTTGTTTTTGTTAGGATCGAGACACGAACACGAAGCTCTCTCTCTCAGCTCACGAATTATAGATTAACAAGAACACAAAGATTTAAGGTGGTTCGGTCTATTTCTGACCTACGTCCACACGAGGGTAACTAGGAGTGTTTATTTCTTCATCTATGTATTATCAAACTATAGATACAATACAATCTTATATAGGATTGAAATGAGAAAAGGAAAGCCACAAAACATGGTCCGTAAGAACCGGATCACCATTCCTTTTTAATCAAGCTTTTTGACTAACTTTTCTGTGGACCACTTTGACGTGGATTCACACTCAACAATCTCCCACTTGAAGCCACGGAACAATCTTCACCTGTGCTTCAACTGTGCATCTGTATTTCTGTAAAACACTTTTGATCTTGACTCCATCCTAGTTACCCGGCCTTCTCTTCAATTATCCTGAAGGCCAGTTGAAGCTATGCAATGCTTCAACTTCTCTAAGGTGACAACCTTAGTCAACATATCAGCTGGATTTTCAGTTCCTTTGATCTTATTCAACTTCAGAGTGCCATCATTAATTCTTTCTCTGATGAAGTGATATCTCAGCTGTATGTGCTTTGTCTTCGAATGGAAGACGGGATTCTTTGCAAGATGAATTGCACTTTGATTGTCACAGAATAGTTCACAATTATCTTGTTCTTTGCCAAGTTCAATGAGAAAATTCTTCAACCATATAAGTTCTTTGCTTGCTTCAGCAACTGCCATATACTCTGCTTCTGTGGTTGAAAGGGCAACACTTTTCTGTAATTTGGACATCCAACTTACCGCAGTGCCTCCCACTATAAAGACATACCCGGTAGTGCTTTTGTATGATTCTTTGCAACCACCAAGGTCTGCATCCGCAAAACCCTTTAGAATAACATCTTTCCCCTTAAAATGTAATGCCACTTTTGAAGTCCCCTTCAAATATCTTAGCAGCCATTTAACTGCCTCCCAATGTTCTCTCCCTGGATTGGACATAAATCGACTAACAACTCCCACTGCATGAGCAATATCTGGTCTTGTGCATACCATTGCATACATGAGGCTACCAACTGCAGATGCATAAGGTACTTTAGCCATTTCTTTCTTGTCTTCATCTGATTTGGGCGACTGAACTTTAGAGAGCTTAAAGTGACTTCCCAAAGGTGTGCTTCTGATCTTGGCTTCTTTAAGGCTGAATTTCTCTAACACTTTCTCAATGTACTTCTCTTGAGAGAGTGTCAAAGAGCCATCTTCTTTGTTTCTGGAAATACTCATCCCGAGTATTTGGTTTGCAGCTCCCAAGTCTTTCATCTCGAATTCTTCAGACATTTGCTTCTTTAACTTCTTGATCTCTGACATGTCTGAACCGGCAATCAACATATCATCTACATAGAGTAGTAGAATGATATAAGAACCCTTAAACTTCTTGATGTAACAACAATGATCATTTTCACATCTCTTGTAACCAACTCTTCTCATGAAGTTATCAAACTTCAAATACCATTGTCTGGGTGCTTGTTTCAGACCATACAAACTCTTCTTCAATTTACACACCAAGTTTCCTTTGCCTTTAACCTGAAAACCCTCTGGTTGTGTCATGTAAATGTCTTCATCTAGGTCACCGTGTAGAAAAGCTGTCTTGACATCTAGCTGCTCTAGATGCAAACCTTCTGCTGCTACAATACTGAGAACAAGTCTGATAGTGGTCATCTTCACTACTGGAGAGAATATTTCATTGAAATCGATTCCCTCTTTCTGTTGAAAGCCCTTGACTACTAATATTGCTTTGTACCGTTTGGTACCATCATGTTCATCTTTGACCCTGAAAACCCATTTATTCTGAAGAGCCTTCTTCCCAACTAGAAGCTTTGTTAAGTGTCAGGTCTTGTTCTTCTCAAGCGACTTCATTTCATCTTTCATTGCTAACTCCCACTACAATGAATCTTTCAACCCTATAGCTTCAGAGTAACACTGGGGTTCACCGTTTTCTGTCAAAAGAATGTAGTTGACAGATGGTGAGTATTTGTTTGGTGGTCTGGTGACTCTGGAAGATCTTCTTAGTTGAACTTGAGGTGTGACTGGGGACTCTGGAGTTGGAGGACTGGTTTCTTCATCTTCAGAATCATTATTGGAATTATCCACTAAGCTCCCACTGTTAGTTGAATCATCCCCAGATTCAGGGATTTCGACTGGAGCTTCTTTCTTCTTTTCAACACCTTCAAAAACATACTCCTTCTGATCTTCTAGACTTTTGTTGTTTCTGTCTTTGTATAACTCGGCTTCGTTAAAGGTGACATTCTTGCTTCGGATTATCTTTCTGCTTTCACTATCCCAAAGCCTGTAACCCATTTCATCTGACCCATAACCAATGAATGTGCACTTCTTGGTCTTTGAATCAAGTTTATCCCTGTCACCATCTTTTAACAAACTGTAAGCAGTACAACCAAAGACTTTCAGGTGTTTGAGACTTACTTCCTTCCCTTGCCACATTTCTTCTGGTAATTTAAAATCCAAGGGAACACACGGTGAACGGTTGATCAAGTAGGCTGCAGTATTAACTGCATCGGCCCAGAATGTCTTGGGTAGACCGGCATTCAACCTCATGCTTCTAGCCTTTTCATTCAGAGTTCTATTCATTCTCTCAGCTACACCATTCTGCTGAGGAGTTCCTGGGACCGTCTTGATCATCTTTATCCCTTCTTTCGCACAATAGTCAACATACTCCTTGCTTATGTATTCACCACCATTATCCGACTTCAGGCATTTTACCTTCAAATCAGTTTCATTTTCAACAGCAGATTTCCATATCTTAAAATTATCAAATACATCAGATTTATTTTTAAGAAAATAGACCCATACCTTGCGTGTTGAATCATCGATAAAGGTTACATAGTAGTTTTTGCCTCCTAGAGATGAAACTGATGTTGGTCCAAATACATCCGAATGAACAAGCTCCAACTTCTGAGCTTTCGGTGTCTTCCCCGTCTTTACAAAAGTAACCCGCTTTTGTTTCCCGAGAACACAAGATTCACAAAATTCAGTTTCAACTTTCTTCAAGTCTGGAAACTTCCCTTTCTGAGCCAACATCTTCAATCCCTTATCGCTCATGTGTCTGAGTCGTTGGTGCCATAAATTAGATGGACTCAGATTGGTGGTTACGGCATGAACACCATCACCAGGTATTTCTACCATGTATAAAGTGCCTTTCTTCTTTCCTTTGGCAATCACCAAGTTGCCTTTGATCACTTTCCATTGTCCACCCCCAAAGTGAACATTAAACCCTTCATCATCCAATTTTCCAACTGAAATCAACTTTCTCCTTAAGTTTGGGATAACCCTGACATCTTTCAATGTCCAGTTGGTTCCCATGGAGGTCTTCAAATCTACGTCCCCAATACCCGTAACATCAAGCACTTGATCATCGGCCAAACGAACTTTGCCAAGATCTCCTGTTTGTAGGTTCTTGACCATATCTGGGCATGAGACGGCATGGAAAGAAGCACCCAAATCCATAATCCAGGATTCCACTAAATTCTCAACACAGCATATGAGAAAATCTCCCGATTCTTCAGAGGATACATTGTTTACTTCTTTCTTTTCAGCTGGTGGTTTTGGGCATTGGCTTCTAAAGTGACCCTTTTCTTTGCAATTCCAACATTCAATATCTTTTCGGTTCTTGGACTGCCCCTTTTTCTGGACTTTGACCTGCCTCGGTGGTGTCCTCTCTCATTCCTTCTTCCTCTACCTTCTGTATGCAACAGAGAACTGGAACTGGAAGACTCTCCGTTACTTCTCCTTCTAATGTCTTCATTCAAAATCAAGTCGCGAATGCTATCAAACGTTAGCTTCGTAGTACCGGACGTACTACTAACGGCTGTTACTGTGCCTGACCAACTGTCGGGCAAAGATGATAAAAGGAGTAGAGCTTGAACTTCATCTTCAAACTTTATTTCAATGGAGGCTAAACGAGAGATAATTGAGTTGAACTCGTTTATGTGAGAGGCAACTGACATTCCTTCCTTCATCTTGGTGTTAACCAATTGTTTGATGAGGAACACTTTGTTGGAAGCGGACGGCTTCTCGTACATGTTGGACAAAGCCTTAAATACTCCATAAGTAGTCGTTTCATTGAAAATGTTATACGCAACACTTTTTGCCAATGAAAGTCTAACTACACCCAAGGCTTGTCGATCCAACAACTTCCATTCTTCATCATACATGTCATCTGGTTGTACGCCCAACATAGGTAAATGCAAACTTTTCTGATACAACATATCTTCAATTTGCATCTTCCAAAATCCAAAATCACTACCATCAAACTTGTCAATCTTGATTTTGCCGTCTTCTGCCATTTTAACCGACAAATTTGCACTTTTTCAGAAATTAAGGGTGAAAAATGCAATTTTTCTGATGTTTAGGGGCTAAACTGCAATTTTTCAAAATTGCTACAGTGCAGCTACAGTACCGCTATAGTTTCGTCTTCTCCGGCAGAACTTCGGTGCTACAATGTCGTCTTCTCCGGCTAGTTCAGGCGCTACAGTCTCGTCTTCTCCGGCAACTGGTTTTCCGGTCACTATTCCGGCAAACCTTTGACCAGCGATTTGGACGTCTTCCGGTGGTCAAAAAATTCGAAAAAAAAATATTTTCGGAATCTTCGGAACGAGACCTTTCCAACGGTATACACCAAAATCGTTTTTGACGAAAAAAAATTTCGACCAAAAAACTGAAAATCACCCTCTGGAGCTAAAACCAAAGCTCTGATACCACTTGTTAGGATCAAGACACGAACACGAAGCTCTCTCTCTCAGCTCACGAATTATAGATTAACAAGAACACAAAGATTTAAGGTGGTTCGGTCTATTTCTGACCTACGTCCACATGAGGGTAACTAGGAGTGTTTATTTCTTCATCTATGTATTATCAAACTACAGATACAATACAATCTTATATAGGATTGAATGGAGAAAAGGAAAGCCACAAAACATGGTCCGTAAGAACCGGATCACCATTCCTTTTTAATCAACCTTTTTGACTAACTTTTCTGTGGACCACTTTGACGTGGATTCACACTCAACAGTTTTGGTACGGATTTTAGTTTTAAGGAGAATACATCGATTGGTAACCCATAATTCAAATATTCAAGTTTTGTTAACTTTTTCAATAAGTCCCTTTTAATTGTTCCTATATTTTCGGTTGCAATGAAGTATAAAGGCTTTGTGGGTTAATCACTCGATGCACTTTTGCCACCATTGAGTTGATGATTGAAGTTGGAAACAAAAAAGGGGACAGGTTATAGTATCTTTAGATACTAATTTGTTTTCTTGACGATACGTGTGACGGAACTACAATAACATGCTCATCTACTATAGGATGCAATTTTCTAACATTGGTTCTCCACTCCGGTTGTGAAAGAAGGCACATCAAGGTTCCATTTTTGGATGACATCAGAGTTACTAATATGTGTTTATAGCTTTGGCATATATTTGCTTATTTCCCATGATAAATGTGAATATGTATCTTTAAACTGCTATTTATGACTCTTACGTATGATTTTGATGACAAAATGATGACAAGTGTGAAGTGTTGTGATTCAGGTCTACCGATCTAAGCAAGAAATAGTACCAATGTACTTTTTTACTTCAGTTACAAATAAACAAAAGCTGCAATAATAAACAAATAAATGATAGTATTATTTGTCTATTCTTGGTTATATTTCTAATAATTTTTATATAAATTTATATGATTATAGTTGCAAAAGAGTTTGATTTGCAAAGAAGCTAGTGTAATGTCAATTGTTGAGGCATGTAGGCTTGTGGCTTATGCCAACTAATTGTAGTCTAGGGTGCAAAAAGGATCAATCACATAAGTTTCTTACCTTTGACACATTTTAGATCATGGCAAATGGCTGTGAAGTTGTTAATTAGAAGGTATAGTGACATTATCATGATATTTTCTGTTTACTAGCATACCATAAAGAATTAAAGATATAGATATAACCCCTTTTTTCCATGTTCATATCCATATTCTTTTATGATATTGGAGTTAATCCAAGATTGATCAAGTCACGTGCAATTTCTTTCAAGGGTATTTTAGTTTTTTTCTTTTATGTTTGATTTGGTAAATGCCATTTTGGCTGTAGTTGATTTAGTGGGTAGAATTCTCAGTTTTTTTAGGATGATATTTGCTATTTATTTGCTTCCAGTTGTTGAGTTGAATAATACGAAAAAACACAGAAAATTGCTCCACAAAAATTCCCCAGTTCTTCCTCTGCAGTTCATATCCACGTACAGTAAACTCTTGAATCTTTAATCCCCTTATGTTTTATCTCTTTCATTAGGTGCCAGAGGCTGGTTGATTCAAGTAAATGCCCAAGTATATGCCCGTGATACAATGGTTTCTTCCACCAAGAACAAAGACAAAGACGAACATATCACTCTTCTATCTGATGTTCTCCATAAACAATTACACAGCTTGGGCAATCAAAATGAAGGTCTTTATTCAAGCACAAGGCGTCTGGGATGCCGTCAAGCCCACAGATCCGAAAGAAGGCGTATATGTACGCACAGATAAAATGGCAATGGTAGCCATTTATCAAGGAATACAAGAAGATATGTTGTTATCTTTAGCGGAGAAAGAATCGACGAAGGAGACGTGGGAGACTCTCAAGACGTGGGTGAACGACTTTAGTTTTACTGCCTTGCGCCCTTGCCTCTCTGTGTCGTTGATCAAGAAGACAAGAACAAGAAAAAAATTCAGAAATCATTCAGACATTCACCACTCAACAATTCAGAAATCATATTGATTATTATGGCTTCTCAAGAACAAGAAACACAAGGATCATCTACATCAGTAGACGAACCTCCATTGTGGCACTTTGTGATTAAACTCGATAAACTTGCTGGAGCATGAGGATGTTGGAAGTTCAAGTGTAACCTTTGCAATGAAATCCGACAAGGATCATATTCTAGAGTTAAAGCACATTTGCTTGGTATAAAAGCTAATCTACTATTCAAATTAGTGTGTGTGTGTGTGTCTATGTAATTTTCGATTTTTGATTTATGTTATTGACTTATTGTATTGATTCATGAAAAATTGTAAAGAAATAAAATAAGAGGCTGCGATTTTTGTTGTGATTCATGTATTTGTTGCAATTTTTGATTCATGTTATTGTATTGAACTATTGATTCATTAACAATTGTCATGAAATAAGAAGTTGCGAGTTTTGTTTTGATTATTGTATTTGTTGCACTTTTGATTCATGTTATTCAATAGAACTATTTACTCATGAACAATGATAAAGAAATAAGTGGCTTTTGATTCACTTTCTTATTTTGATTAATGTAATGTAATTGAATTGATAATGTCAACGATGACCTTATTTTTTCATGTTGTTTAATTGAGAATGTCAATGTTATTATGTGTGTTCTTGAAACTGTATCACTCTAAATTTTCAAAACAAAATTTCAATTTTTAAAAGTTCACACAAAACATACTTAAACATTTCCCATGTCAAATTGAATTTTTCTCAAACACAAAACATCATAATTGTTGTCAAATATCCCAGAATCCACATAAACTCAAATCAAGCTGGTGTGTACAATCATGTCGGCACCTTCCCGCGATCCTGAGATGTACCTGAAATACATTTTACACAAACACTATAAGCCTGAAGCTTAGTGAGTCCCCAAAATACCACATACACAATAATTAGCCTCTCATGGCTATATCTCGATAAGGACCCTCCGGTCACGTGTCTCAGTAAAGACCCTCCGGTCTCACGTGTCGGTATAGACCCTCTGATCATAGCTCAACATATACACAGAATAATATAACAACATAAGTCACAAAGACAAGATGCATAACAACACATAACTCAGTATAAGCAAATAAGACCCTCCGGTCAATAACACGAATAAGACCCTCCGGTCGATCAAGACCCTCCGGTCACACATAAATTACCACTCAGGTAAGTAAAGTGAGAAGACTCACCTCGTGAAGTAAAGTAAGTAAATCCCACACCCGAACTTCCGGTCTAGACTCCGCCTAACATATGTCATAATTATCTCTAATTAAAATTGATATTAACAACCCTCAAAGATGTTGGCTAAGTCTCTCTACTAAACCTCAGAAGGGTAAAAGACCATTTTACCCCTCCATGGCCTCCAAGGTCCACAACTTGACCAAAACCCTAAAAGTCAACGGAAGTCAACACTCAGCGCGTACGCTAGGAGTACAACCCTCTACGATGGGCGTACAACTGACCATGCATGCATCGGGGTGGACTCGGCGCTACGCTGCGCGTAACTGGGGGTACACTCGATTTACATCCCAGACTCACTTTTCTCACTCTCCTGGTCTTAATATGTTAAGACCATTGCTACAATCTCAGATCTGGGCTAACTTGAGTCTATTACTTGACAAAGTTGGTGACTTTAAGCCTTAGCATGGCTGGACAAGTCTAAAACTCATAAACTCTAATCCTTTACTCACAAAGGTCCTCATATCTCATGGATGGAGAGATCTTGGCGACCAAGATCTCATTTTTATGAGTCCAAGCAACTAGAAACACTTAAAAGGACAAGCATTATGCACTACTAGAAAAACAGCCTTTTACGACGCACAATGCGTGTCGTAAAACGCTCAGACGACGCGCAAATGCGTGTCAAGGAAGGCCCTGTCATAACGAGAGACGACACGCTTTTGCGCGTCGTCTATTTTCGACACGCATTTACGACGCGCATTTATGACACGCATTTACGACGCGTAGTTATGACACACAATGCGTATCAAGGAAGGCCCTGTCATAAAGGAAGACGACACGCATTTGCGTGTCGTAACCTTACGACGCGCGTGTTTATGACAAGCAATGCGTATCAAGGAAACCCCTGTCATAAAGGAAGACGACACGCATTTTTGCGTGTCATAATTTTAAATGTTTTTAAAATTATATATTTTTGATAGATTTACTCATTTTCAAATTAAATAACACATTAAAAGTCTCATAATAGAAAATAAAATATCATAAACAATAAAGATATTTCATTGCACTAATATGTCATATACAAATAATCATTCCAATAGTAAGTAAATGCAACACATTGCTAACATTGCATAATATTTATTATAGAAAACAAAACATGTACAACATTAAAAGAAACCCATGACTAAATTCACCTTTGACAATCTACTTTGACAATTTCCTTTCTAAAAGAATAACCTGAATGCAGGATCATTAAGAGGCTGCAGGGCATGGAAGGAGGTTGCTAGAGCTGTCAGAACCTGCACATGGCAAATCGGTAACTTAACATGCAATACAATACAACATTAAAATGATTCTTTGGATCATTTTGTAAATAGGATTTATTCTTTACTTTGCCTCTGCTAAATTTTATTAGTCATCAAACAAATTATATTATGTACAAAGATAAACATAAATTAGATGAAGCTATCAGCATTAAAATTTTATTGATCAAGGAAAGTAAAAAAAATAAATAAATAATCCACCAGAATGAATAGATAACAAAAGGAAACTTTTGTAACTACCTGTTGGTCAAAGATTTTAGCTCTGGCAAGTCAACAGGTAGCAGGTGTGCATCTGAGGAAAATGAAGAAAATCATTATGAGAAATGGCAAATATGGAATTTAGACAACAATAAAGGATGGTGATATATAAAGCCCAATTCCAAAGAAGAAACATAAATCTAGAATTAATATCAAAAGGTATTAAACTCTAGCAACTTCAGATCAAACACAAGCACATATAGAAATATGCCACTTTGAGTAAAATCAATGTAAGTAAAGACTAAAGAGAAGATAACAACACATACCAAGTGATGGAGGCTTTGTTGCAAATTGAACAAAACCTAATGTTAAAGATTCAGAGAAAGCAATAAGAATCGGTTGAAAAATTATTCCTTTTATATCTCAGCTCAGATACCGATTGTTGGAAATATAACAATCTGATCACCACAACAAAAGGCTCGGTTATCAGTTACTGTGTGACAGATATATAAGTTTAAGATATAAGATGTAGATATATATATATATATATATATATATATATATATATATATATATATATATATATATATATATATATATATATATATATATATATATATAAAGAATAATAATTGCGGAATAAGTATAAATATGAAAGCTATAAATGACTGTATTTAAATGACGTAAAGCTATAAATAATATAAATGACTGTATTTAAATGACGTAAAGCTACAAGTAATATAAATGACTGTATTTAAATGACATAAAGCTATAATAAAATATATAAGTATATAAATATATATCAAGTAGGTTCGTCAATAAATTGACTGAACTGGACTCATGGAACGACTGGTCGATATTTGTTCTCTTGGACGGACTGGTCGATATTGGGACTCTTGGAGCGACTGGTCTATATTGGGACTCTTTGAACGACTAATCGATATTGGGATTCTTGGAACGACTGGTCGATATTTGTTCAAAGATAAATCTGGCATTGGATAAGTAACAAAAAGTTCATTTAAAGCTCGGTTTTATGTAAAACAAGTTGTTTACAAAAGGGTACAAAATACATGAGTTTATGTATTTGTATTTGAGGTATTTTTGGGTAAAAACATGCACACGGGTCGTGTAAGATAAGGCACAAGTAACACGGGTCGTGTAGGAAGGTTTAGGAGGGTTTTCTTAATGATGATCCTGAACACGGGCCGTGTTGGATTTAGGCTTGGTTTGAACACGGGCCGTGTTGAAGTACAAAGGCAAACAGAAGAGTACACGGGCCGTGTCTGATATAAGGCATGCTGAACACGGGCCATGTTCATGCAGCTGTCAATTTCGGGATTTTTGTGATTTGAAGGTAAGTTTTGTTTGTGATGTTTTGGCTAAGGTAATGGTGTTATGGTGTTTTGAGGATGTTTTCTAGGTTGTTTAGAGGTTGGAAGGAGGTTGATATAAGGTGGTGATGGTGATGAAGTTTCTATGAAGATGATGATGAGTGGTGATGGGTTTTGTTGTTGATCTTGATGCATAAGGTTTTAGGGTGTTTCATGGTTGTGTTTTGGTGTTTTGATGTAAGCGAAGTGTTTGGTGGTGTATGGTGTGATGAACAACGATGGTGAAGATGAAGAACCTTGAGTTTCAATGAAGAAGATGAAGATGGTTGATGGTGTTCTTCATTTAGCTTGTTGATGATCTTGGTGTTCTTCACTTCATTGTTGTTTGTTCTTGGTGTTCTTCACTTTCTCCAAGGATTTATCTTGTTCTTGAAGAAGATGAAGATTGTGATGTTCTTATGAGTATTTGGTGATGTTGTAGGAAGTGTTACAAAAACAACAAATGAACACACACACTCATACATACATACTCACGTGTACTTATATACATGAATAAATATCTCCTTCTAGTGCACTTGAGTTTAAGTGAAAGAGTATGGCTGCAAGTTGTGGTAGAGTAGTAGGCAAAAACGTGGGTATGGGTTTTGCTTCTTCATCTTTGACTTTTGTTGACTTCTTCTTTGTTTGACTATTCAACACAACATATATACATACATATATATATATATATATATATATATATATATATGATACATACATATATATATATATATATATATATATATATATAATACATACATATATATATATAATACATACATATATATATATATATATATATATATATATATATATATATAATACATACATATATATATATATATACATATATATATATATATATATATATATATATATATATATATATATATATATATATATATATATGTATATATATATATATATATGTATGTATTATATATATATATATATATATATATATATATATATATATATATATATATATCGTTGAAACTATTTAGTCACACATATGTGTTTTCGTATTTTCCGTTTTGATCACGCATTCATGCAACCTGAAATAACTGATAATATTTGTTAGATAATACAAAAACAGTTCGTCTTATTTCAGTGATGGTCACATACAAGGTCACATACAAAAACATTTTTCAACAATTTTCCCCTATGTGATCATTGCTGAAATAAGGACAAGTATGATATAATCACATTGACAGTATAACTTTTGAAGATTTGAGATAAAAGATTTGTCAATAGATAAGATATATATAAAACCATAGTAATTGATTTGAAAGTTTGTGACTTGGTTTAACATATCTTATGTAAAAGATTTTCAGAAATTTGTTTCCGAATCAAAGTCTCGGGTCGATTCAGATGAACGCTCATAGGTATAGCTCACACTTCACTTGGGTGTTTGGTTGTTCTGGCAGCAGAACAAGTTAATGATCACTAAAAATGAGTGATATCTCTCTCTGACGACTCACACTCATATTGGAGGTGTTCATCTATGCTTTTCCTGAAAGGTCACTTAGTCTCATTATTAGATAATCAATCACATAAGACTGGTTTTGGCATTACTCAGCGGGTTTCTTCATTCATGCCATTAACTTTCACTCTCTCTCCGTCGGGAAATACATGTAGAGGGGTTTAGCAATTTTCATAGTGCAGTTTGCAACTAAGAATCTTCAGTGGTGAAGGCTACAGTATCCCGGGAAATCCAATGTTGTTGTAGCTTCTTCTTTGATGGTATTCTGTTTGTTGATCAATATCGATTTTTGTAAAAAGATATTTTGTTTTAGCATTGAGAACTTGCTACATTTGAGAAAATTGGGTTTTTGAGAGTATCTGTCTTGCGGGATTAGGATATCTTCTTTTGTGAAAATTGGTTAAAAAAAGATCACGGGATCTTATGATGTTTGTTTTGAAATAACCATTTGGTTGAAAAGTTTGTTTGAAAATACCAAAAGTAGAATATTTTTGTTTTCTTTGGTATCTCTTCGATTAATGATTTGGCCTTTTTTTGTTGATTCGTCTTTATCTTGATTCGTCTTTGAAGATTGGATGTGGATACATCTTTGTTTTTCTTTGATAAGTGATTGTTGAAATCCTTTTCGTTTCGTCTTTTCTTGTTGATGGATCACGGGATCTCAAGACTTCATTTTTGGTTGGCTTATGTCTAGGTATGGATTGGTGGCATAAAAGACAGTTTGTCTAGTATGTAAGAAATGAATGTATCGTCGCTGATCATTTTGATATCTAAGCAAAAATGAGACCGTGACAAGGTATAATCGGATATACCTTATAAGCAATAGTGACACACCTAAGCTCACAAGAAATGAATTCCACAATGATTCAGATTGACGAGGCACAAATTCTCACATGGGTTTTTGTTTTCATCTGAACCTCCTAACCTTATGCCCCTTTTTAAAATCATCAATAATGAAATAAAATTGAAGGAAATAAAGTTATATACATTATGAAAAGTAGGAGATTTGAACCTTCACTCCAATCGAGCATAAGCATCTGAAAATTAAGTCAAGAGACGATTAATCACAAGGTTCTATAAAAGCTTATTATGGCAATTCTTTTATTTTATTTTTGAAGATTTGTTTTTTTGAATGTGTTTGGAAATCTTGGTTATTTGAATGTTTTTGGAAATATTGGTTATTTGAATGTTTTTGGTATTTTTGAAAGGAAAGCAATTTTCAATTGTTTTTGAATTTTCTTTTTGAATGAAAGTAAACACACTTTTATACAAACAAAAAGTAAAAGTTTAAGGATGGATGTTATCTGGATTTAACATTCCTAGACGGCCTAGGAAGTATTGAAACTTTGTTTCATCGAGAGCCTTAGTGAAGACATCGGCAATTTGATCCTCGGAGTTGATGAAGTGTAGTTCGATATGACCCTTTTGAATGTTGTCCTTGATAAAGTGATATCGAATGTCGATGTGCTTTGTCATGGAATGGTGAACGGGATTGTGAGAAATGGCAATTGCACTGGTTGAGTCACAAAATATGGGAATTTGTGAGATTTTGAAACCATAGTCACGCAGTTGAGTTTGCATCCATATGACTTGTGAACAACAGCTGGCGGCAGCGACGTATTCAGCTTCTGCTGTTGATGTGGACACACAAGTCTGTTTCTATGAAGTCCAACTCACTAGTCTACCTCCTAGGAATTGACAGCTACCATATGTACTCTTCCTATCTAGCTTGCATCCTCCGTAGTCTGAGTCGGTGAAAGCGTTTAGCTGAAAATCGGATTTAGCTCCAAAGGCCAAGTTTGGGAGTGGCTTTAAGGTATTTGAAGATGTGTTTCACAGCAACTACATGGGATTCCATAGGATTTGCTTGGTATCTGGCACAAACACATGTAGAAAACATGATGTCAGGTCTGCTGGCAATGAGGTATAAGAGTGATCCAATCATTCCACGATATCTTTTCTGGTCAACGGGTTTGCCATTTAAGTCTGCATCGATTTTGTATCCAAAAGCCATTGGGGTTTTTGCGGTATTGGATTTGTCCATTGAAAAGCGAGTGAGTAGGTTTTCGACATAATTCTCTTGGTTATTGAAAATGCCATCAGTTGACTGTTTGATTTGAAGTCCGAGAAAAGTAGTCATCTCCCCAATCATGCTCATTTCAAATTTGCTCTTCATTAGATCTGCAAACTTAACACTCAAAGATTCATCAGTAGAACCGAAAATAATGTCATCAACATATATTTGTACGATTAAAAGATGTTTATTAAAGATTTTACGAAAAAGGGTTTGATCGATTGAACCTCTTTTAAAACCTGATTCTTCGAGAAATGTTGACATCGTGGCATACCAAGCTCGGGGTGCTTGTTTCAAGCCATAGACAGCTTTCTGCAATTTAAAGCTGTGATCTGGAAATTTGGGATCTTCGAAACCTGGTGGTTGTTGGATGTATACTTCGCGATATATCTCTCCGTGTAGGAATGCACATTTAACGTCCATTTGGAATACTTTGAAGTTATTATGCGCAACATATGCAAGAAAGATGCGAATTGCTTCAATTCGGGCAACTAGAGCATCTTGTTGTGAATATCCTTTGACTACAAGACGTGCCTTGTTTCGACAAATGATTCCTTGATCGTCAGTCTTGTTTCTGTATACCCATCTTGAACCTATAACAGTAACATCGGGTGGAGTAGGAACAAGATTCCATACGTCGTTTCTTTCAAATTCTGCTAGCTCTTCTTGCATAGCTTTTACCCAGTCTGGATCTTTTATAGCAGAATGTATGGTTTTGGGTTCATTCATGGATAAGAAGGCTCCAAATAAACATTCATTTGTGGATGCGGCTCTAGTCTGAATGCCTGAGTTTGGATCTCCGATGATTTGGTCTGTAGGATGATTTCTGGTCCACTTTATTAAGCGATTCTCTTCCGCTATAATAATTGGAGTTTCAATATCCCATTGTTCTTCTCCGGGTGTTTCATCTTGGAATAGGTTTGAAGGTTCCCCCATAAATGATGCATCGGGATTGTTTTGGCTATTTGGGGATGGGGTGTTCAAAGGAGGATTTGGTGTTTGTTCCAAAGAGGAAGTATGTGATGGTGGTTCCCCCTTGAATTGATCTGCATCATTTTGGTTTGTTTGTGGAGTTCCTTCAGTGGGTGTTCATGTAGGATCAATTGAAGTAGTTAGAAGTTCAGAATTGTAAGCAGTTTTGGGTTGTTCAAAAAGTAAATCAAGATCGATTTCAATGTCTATGTCAGGAGAAGGTGTTTGTTGAATTGGATTTTGAAAAATATTATCAATCATTTTAGAACCAAAATGTTCACGATCCAATTTCCTGACATAAAATTCATCGAAATGAACATCGGTACTTTCTTTAATTACTCTGGTACGTTTGTTCAGTACTCGATAAGCAGCTGAAGAAAACGAGTAACCAAGGAAAATTCCTTCGTCCGACCTTGATTCAAATTTTGAAAGTTGATCTTTGTTGTTCTTTGTGAAGCATCGACAACCAAAAATATGGAAAAATTTGATGTTTGGTTTTCGGTTGTTAATAACTTCATATGGTGTTTTATGAAGATGTTTATGGATTAAGGAACGATTTTGAGTGTAGCAAGCTGTGGCTATTGCTTGTGCCCAGAAGTATTGTGGCAGATCAGTGAAGATAAGCATTGATCTTGCAGCTTCACATAAAGTTCGGTTCCTTCTTTCGACAACACCGTTCTGTTGTGGAGTGTATGGGGCTGAGAAGTTATGTTCAATTCCTTTGTCTTTGAGAAATGAATCTAGAGTCTTGTTTTTGAACTCTAAACCATTATCACTTCGGATTCTTCGAACAGGTCGTTTGAGCTTCAGTTCGATTTGTTTGATGAAGTTGATCATCTCTTCAGGTGCTTCTGATTTTAGTCTTAAGAAAAAGACCCAAGTAAAGCGCGAGAAACCATCAACGACAACAAGAATGTACTTCTTCCCTTGTATGGTTTGGGTTTTGGCAGGGCCACAAAGGTCTATATGCAACAATTCTAGTGGCTCGGATACACTAGATTCTGAGATGCTTTTGTGAGTGGATTTGGAAAGTTTTCCTTTTTCACATGCGGCACAAAGAGTTTTGTTATCAAGCTTCAGAAGTGGTAGCCCTCGAACAAGATCATCGCCGATCAGTTTGTTGATGTACCCAAAGTTTAGATGGGAAAGGCGGCGGTGCCATAACCAACTAATATCTGCTGGGGCTTTAGATAGCAGACATATATCGGGTTTACCATAGATAAGATCCATGTCAAGTGGATACATATTTTCGGCACGATCAGAACCAACTATAACATCTTTGGTAATGGTGTTATGGTGTTTTGAGGATGTTTTCTAGGTTGTTTAGAGGTTGGAAGGAGGTTGATATAAGGTGGTGATGGTGATGAAGTTTCTATGAAGATGATGATGAGTGGTGATGGGTTTTGTTGTTGATCTTGATGCAGAAGGTTTGAGGGTGTTTCATGGTTGTGTTTTGGTGTTTTGATATAAGGGAAGTGTTTGGTGGTGTATGGTGTGATGAACAACGATGGTGAAGATGAAGAACCTTGAGTTTCAATGAAGAAGATGAAGATGGTTGATGGTGTTCTTCATTTAGCTTGTTGATGATCTTGGTGTTCTTCACTTCATTGTTGTTTGTTCTTGGTGTTCTTCACTTTCTCCAGGGATTTATCTTGTTCTTGAAGAAGATGAAGATGGTGATGTTCTTGGGAGTATTTGGTGATGTTGTAGGAAGTGTTACAAAAACAACAAATGAACACACACACTCATACATACATACTCACGTGTACTTATATACATGAATAAATATCTTCTTCTAGTGCACTTGAGTTTAAGTGAAAGAGTATGGCTGCAAATTGTGGTAGAGTAGTAGGCAAAAACGTGGGTATAGGTTTTGCTTCTTCATCTTTGACTTTTGTTGACTTCTTCTTTGTTTGACTATTCAACACAATATATATATATATATATATATATATATATATATATATATATATGATACATACATATATATATATATATATATATATATATATATATATATATCGTTGAAACTATTTAGTCACACATATGTGTTTTCGTCATTCGCGTGTTTTCGTATTTTCCGTTTTGATCACGCATTCATGCAACCTGAAATAACTGATAATATTTGTTAGATAATACAAAAACAGTTCGTCTTATTTCAGTGATGGTCACATACAAGGTCACATACAAAAACATTTTTCAAGAGAATCATTCGCCCATTAGGATCCCATACCGCTCCCTATATATATAGCAATTACCAAAACATCTAAATAAATCAAGGATCAAGGAGATAAATCACTTAGCTGCAGGCTACAGTGGACAACATGCTTTAGAATATTTAAAATACAACAACAATTTTAGATGACATATCTACATACACCAGCCAATATTGTATAATGTATATGCAAGAAAAACTAAGGGAAATAAATACTAACCGTGATAAAGCCACTTGTTGATGACCACAGTTCTGATGCCCACCCCTGTACAAATACCCACAACAAGAATTTGTTTATATCAAGCTCAATATATGAAGAAAGATCATCTTTTTAACATAATGTTGGCATCATGTTTATACTCTACTAGAATTAAACTCAATTACCCATCTCTTTCTCTGGAGCTTGCTTAGTGCCCAAGGTTTTCAAGGCATTGGCAAAAGGGTTCTGATGCGAAAAAGATGAAAATGGACAGAAGGTATGATTATGCACATTCAAAAGTGAGCAAAAATGGAAGCAGAAAACACTTACCTTAGAAGGTGTTGGATTGAAGCCAGCATCTGTCTCTAGAAATCACAAAATTTATGGCTCAAAACATATTGATAATGAAAAGAAGAGAAAATTTTAAAAGAGAGAGAGAAGATTGGATATACCAATAAAGCATTTAACTCTCATGCAACTTCTCTTCAAAACTTGTGTTCTGTGCCCTTGTCTTTTGTAACGCCCGCAGATCCGGGCTAGTCAATTTAGAGACGATGAGCATCAAAAATGAGTTTTTGATGGAAGATTATTTAGAAGTATTAATCTTAACCAAGTTTCAGTATATGTTACATAGGTTCCGTACATATAAAGAACGCCGAAATCCGAGTTATAACGAAGAAGTTATGGCCCGTCGAAGTTTTACGGCAAAACCGGCACGGCACCGGGAGACGTAAATAGTGAATTTACGGTAGAAGAATTTTTAGCCTTAGTAATCTAAACAAAATTTGTATTATACGTTAAACCGAGAACATACAAAAAAAAGAATACCCAAATCTGACTTCGTATGAGGAAGTTACGAATTTTCTAAGATTTAGCATAATAGTGCACGACCCGAAACTCGAATTTTAGTTGGAGCGGTTTTTGGCCTACACGACCTAAATGAGAGTTGAAGATCTCATTAATAGGAACTCAACGGTAAAAAGACAGACGAAAACGGAGTCCGTATGTAGAAGTTATGAATTTTACGCGGACATTTAACAGTATAATCTCCTCCTACTTTTAAATTTAAGATCGGTCGAGAATTAGCTGACGGAGTCTAAATGAAAGTTTTAGATCTTGTTTTTACCTACGCGTGGATATAAAGAATGTCTAGAGTGGAGCTCATATGTTAAAGATATGGACGAAACTTGGTCCCGACTCTTCGAGCGCGATAAATTCGATACAGTTTTGTAAATCTGAGATAGAATGAGAATTAGCTGACGGCGTCAAAATGTAAGTTGTAGTACTCGTAAATACCAATGCGTGGATATAAAGAATTTCAAAAATGGAGTTTGTATGAACGAGTTACAAATTATAATAGCATATTTACGTATTAAAATAAAGTATAAATCATATATACGTACACATATATATACAAATGTATATATATATATATATATATATATATATATATATATATATATATATATATATCATTATAAAGGTATGGACGATGCGGTTATTATAAGACTAGTGTTGAGTACTTTCGACATTAGTTTAGTACAAATATCGTTAAATCTATTTAAAATAGTATTATGAAGGGGTGTTTAGTCGTTTATATAACTATAAGGTCATTAAGTACTTATGGAGGGTAGTTTTTGTAAATTCAATTACTATAAATAAGAGGCTTGGGCTCTCATATTTCTAGCACCATTCTCTTGTTTCAAGACTCTTTCTCTTCTTATCCCCCGAGCATTTCCATCCCTCGTGATTCGACTTCTCTTTCTGTAGTTTTAGTATAGTAAGGTGAGCGCTGAAGCGCTGCACGAATCTTTCTTAGAAAGATTCAGCGACGAAGTTCTGCCCCTGTAGAGCCCGACTCCTAGCTAAAACCCACTTGTAAGTAAGTTATGCTTACGCTATTTTAATATAGCTTATATTTAAAATTATTATGGTTATTATGAACATATAATAAATATTAGAGCTATTATTATGACTTATATAAGTGTCGTTATAATTTCTTTTTAACAACTCGCGGTACGGGGAATTCGGTTTAAAGGGCCGCATAGGGTTGTTGGACTTCAGAAGTGCTATATGCCAAAATGGTCCTGCCCTCTGGTGTTTTATGTCTGGCCCCTGTCCGTACATAGTGGTTGGAAAGTATTGTTTAAACGCTTAAATAATAATAATAATAATAAGACTAATAATTAGTCACTGTAAATATTAGACTAAAATCTAGTGGTAATAATACTAGGTTTCGTCGAAGGAAATTATATTAAAGTAAACGAAGCGCTGTCCGAGTACCGAGTCACCACCTTATCAGGTGACTGCATAGTCTCTTTCATGAACATGATTTTAATACAAGTATTGATTGAAGTATTAATTATATGTTTATGTGTGAGTTAATTAATGTTGCCTGAAATACGTGTTAAAGAACATACCTGATTATATATGATGATTTAGGATAAAGAGTAAACCTAAACTAATTATGAGGAATATTGGGTAGTATTTTCTTACGAGTACGAGTGAGTTATACTCAGAGAATAGAACTTTAGTATATGTGATTGATCCGGGAGCATGGATTAGACATAGTAATTGTCCCTAGTCCGAGAGTATGGATTGGACATAGTCAACTGTCATTAATCCGGGAGTATGGATTAAGACATAGTCAGTTGTCCTTACTCCGGGAGTATGGATTAAGACATAGTCAGTCGTCCTCAGTCTGGGAGTATGGATAGGACATAGTTATTCGTCGTTAATCCGGGAGAATGGATTTACACATAGACACTTGTCCCTAATCCAAGAGTATGGAATGGGCACAATTATTGATCCGAGAGCATGAATTAGATCCGAGAGTATGGGTTAAGTAACAGGTAAAATTTAAGGTCCGAGAGTATGGATAGTCTCGTTGTAAGGATTAACGGGGTGGGGTAAGAGTTGCTTATATATATATATATATATATATATATATATATATATATATATATATATATATATATATATATATATATATATATATATATATATATATATATATATATGGTGAAATTGTATATTTTGTGAGTTCTAAATTATATATATGATATAACATTGTGGGATTGAAATCCTTGTGCACTCACCAAGTTTCCGAACCTGACCCACTCAAGCTTATTTGTATCACAGGTGTCTATACGAAGTTACATTACACTGAGAGATTAAAGAGATGTAGATCACTAGTGTAAATGAATGTAAGTTCTGTTTATGCTTATGTTTCTGTACTGACGATGACATCCCAAATGTTTTAAAATGAATAAAAGTACATTTCTTCAGAAATGCTTTGATAACGTATTTATCATGTTTTACTGGGAACAAGTTCCGCAACATTTTCACTAAAAGAGGTACTCTAATTTTTATAAAGCATAAACAAAATCGGTCTTTTCTGGCCGTGAAAATTGGGATGTCACAGTTGGTATCAGAGCCTTAGTTTAAGCGAACTAGGAATAATGATTTATTTCTAGACTTAAACTTTGAATGCTAAGCGATGATCGTGAGGGGTGTGTCTAATATATTTTAGGAAGTACGTCTGAATAGGCACAAGCACTAGCTTAATCAGGGAAGATGCCTAAGATGCTTTTATGTGCTTAATAATTCATGATGCTTTATTCTATCGTTTGATCGGATCTATGGTCTGTTGCCGACCGGGTTTGGAAATTTTATGTGTTCAGATTTCTAAACGTTTAATTACGATATTAGAACTGGCATATAATTTTTCGAGGTAATAAGGAGGAATACACGTCTAAACCTTCCTCTATCTTTATTCTCGTCTCAATACACCAAACGATTTCTTTGGTGTACAGAACATCATGGTGAAGACTTGTAGTGAATTGAGTAAATGGAGGAAATGAGAAGGCTTACGATACTGAATGGTACTTATTGGAAGATATCATAAGAGTGATATCATGCCTTTAGAATGCATCTAATAAATAATACGTCTAGTACGGGAGAAGTAAACTTTCGATTTGCAGAAAGAAAGATTTTTGGTATAATCCATGAAATTATCCCATCGTCTGACATTTCCATCACCAACCGAGTTGAAGTAGAATTGATGATTGAAGATACGCATGGAAGAAGTCCTAGTAGAGTCTAGGGAAAATTTTAAGATTGATTGGACACATTTTTATGTGTTAAAATTGTTTTTGTGATAAGTAACTTGGAAAGCTGCGAGACAATACTTGGGACAAGTATTAGTAGGTGTGAATGTTAGTAGAGGCCTATACTACCGGAAGCACAGGACTCACGCTTGGATCAGGGAAAGTTACAAGCTTACCAAGGAGCTAGTAATTGATTTCGTTTTATTCAAGTATGTCGTTGCCATCATTTCGGTAATGACTAAGAAGATGATTGTTACTCTGACCCTAGTGGTCATATCAAATTGAGTCCGACTACGCTAAGTATGTTATGTGGTTCAGAGAATCAAGTTCGATGTAGCATCTGACTTAAGACGGAAGATTGAAATAAAAAGCGATCAGTAGAGGTATCGCGAAAAGTTGCTAGTAGCTAGAAATGCTACCTTTTAAGATGAGATTAGAACATGAACGAAAGTATAGTCTGTTCTGGAAGACTCTAAGAGACCTGAGTCTAAGCGTTGCAACATACGATGATAGGTCATTAGAATATGACACATCGTTCCATTGTAGTTATAAAAAAAACTTATCTTAAGTTCGTATCCAGTGAGGATCGAGATTATGACTCGAAGGTCATAATTTGGAGTCTAACGTGAGATAGGGAGTAAGTGCAAGATCGAGCACCGCCTGCAGTCGAGAAGTCCAACAATTAGATACTCATTCGAAGGAACATAGAAGTTACGATTATTACCTAGGATAAAGAGATAACATACGGAGTCATTATACAACCTTGTTTCGTTGATGATTCCGGGACGTAATCATCCTAAGGGGGAGATAAATGTAACGCCCGCAGATCCGGGCTAGTCAATTTAGAGACGACGAGCATCAAAAATGAGTTTTTGATGGAAGATTATTTAGAAGCATTAATCTTAACCAAGTTTTAGTATATGTTACAAGGGTTCCTTACATATAAAGAACGCCGAAGTCCGAGTTATAACGAAGAAGTTATGGCCCGTCGAAGTTTTACGGCAAAACCGGCACGACACCGGGAGACGTAATTAGTGAATTTACGATAGAGGACTTTTTGGCCTTAGTGATTTAAACAAAATTTGTAGTATACGTTAAACCGAGAATATACAAAAAAAGAACACCCAAATCTGACTTCGTATGAGGAAGTTACGAATTTTCTAAGATTTAGCATAACAGTGCACGACCCGAAACTCAAATTTTAGTTCGAGCGGTTTTTGGCCTACGCGACCTAAATGAGTGTTGAAGATCTCATTAATAGGAACTCAATGGTAAAAAGGCAGACGAAAACGGAGTCCGTATGTAGAAGTTATGAGTTTTACGCGGACATTTAACAGTATATAATCTCCTCCTACTGTTAAATTTAAGATCGGTCGAGAATTACCCGACGGAGTCTAAATGAAAGTATTAGATCTTGTTTTTACCTATGCGTGGATATAAAGAATGTCGAGAGTAGAGCTCGTATGTTAAAGATATGGACGAAACTTGGTCCCTACTCTTCGAGCGCGATAAATTCGATACAGTTTAGTAAATCTGAGATAGAATGAGAATTAGCTGACGGCGTCTAAATGAAAGTTGTAGTACTCGTAAATACCAATGCGTGGATATAATGAACGTCAAAAATGGAGTTCGTATGAACGATTTACAAATTATAATAGCATATTTACATATTAAAATAAAGTAAAAATCATATATACGTACACACACACACACACACATATATATATATATATATATATATATATATATATATATATATATATATATATATATATATATATATATATATATATATATATATATATATATATATATATCATTAGAAAGGTATCGACGATGCGGTTATTATAAGACTAGTGTTGAGTACTTTCGACATTAGTTTAGTACAAATATCGTTAAATCTACTAAAAATAGTATTATGAAGGGGTGTTTA
The DNA here is from genome assembly GCF_052849685.1 of Lactuca virosa. Lineage (NCBI taxonomy): Eukaryota > Viridiplantae > Streptophyta > Magnoliopsida > Asterales > Asteraceae > Lactuca > Lactuca virosa. The sequence continues at coordinate 127,601,109 of NC_136430.1, forward strand.
GTCGTTTATATAACTATAAGGTCATTAAGTAATTATGGAGGGTAGTTTTTGTAAATTCAAATACTATAAATAAGAGGCTTGGGCTCTCATATTTCTTGCACCATTCTCTTGATTCAACAGTCTTTCTCTTCTTATCCCCCGGGCATTTCGGTCCCTCGTGATTCGACTTCTCTTTCTGTAGTTTTAGTATAGTAAGGTGAGCGCTGAAGCGCTGCACGAATCTTTGTTAGAAAGATTCAGCGACGAAGTTCTGCTCCTACAGAGCCCGACTCCCAGCTAAAACCCCCTTGTAAGTAAGTTACGCTTACCCTATTTTAATATAGCTTATATTTAAAATTATTATGGTTATTATGAACTTATAATAAATATTTGAGCTATTATTATGACTTATATAAGTGTCGTTATAATATCTTTTTAACTACTCGCGGTACGGGGAATCTGGTTTAAAGGGCCGCATAGGGTTGTTGGAATTCAGAAGTGCTATATGTCAAAATGGTCCTGCCCTCCGGTGTTTTATGTTTGGCCCCTGTCCGTACATAGTGGTTGGAAAGTATTGTTTAAACGCTTAAATAATAATAATAATAATAAGACTAATAATTAGTCACTGTAAATATTAGACTAAAATCTAGTGGTAATAATACTAGGTTTCGTCGAAGGAAATTATATTAAAGTAAACGAAACGCTGTCCGAGTACCGAGTCACCACCTTATCAGGTGACTGCATAGTCTCTTTCATGAACATGATTTTAATACAAGTATTGATTGAAGTATTAATTATATGTTTATGTGTGAGTTAATTAATGTTGCCTGAAATACGTGTTAAAGAACATACCTGATTATATATGATGATTTAGGATAAAGAGTAAACCTAAACTAATTATGAGGAATATTGGGTAGTATTTTCTTACGAGTACGAGTGAGTTATACTCAGAGAATAGAACTTTAGTATATGTGATTGATCCGGGAGCATGGATTAGACATAGTAATTGTCCCTAGTCCGAGAGTATGGATTGGACATAGTCAACTGTCATTAATCCGGGAGTATGGATTAAGACATAGTCAGTTGTCCTTAGTCCGGGAGTATGGATTAAGACATAGTCAGTCGTCCTCAGTCTGGGAGTATGGATAGGACATAGTTATTCGTCGTTAATCCGGGAGAATGGATTTACACATAAACACTTGTCCCTAATCCAAGAGTATGGAATGGGCGCAATTATTGATCCGAGAGCATGAATTAGATCCGAGAGTATGGGTTAAGTAACAGGTAAAATTTAAGGTCCGAGAGTATGGATAGTCTCGTTGTAAGGATTAACGGGGTGGGGTAAGAGTTGCTTATATATATATATATATATATATATATATATATATATATATATATATGGTGAAATTGTATATTTTGTGAGTTCTAAATTATATATATGATATAACATTGTGGGATTGAAATCCCTGTGTACTCACCAGGTTTCCGAACCTGACCCACTCAAGCTTATTTGTATCACAGGTGTTTATACGAAGTTACATTACACTGAGAGATTAAAGAGATGTAGATAGTGTAAATGAATGTAAGTTCTGTTTATGCTTATGTTTCTGTATTGACGATGACATCCCAAATGTTTTAAAATGAATAAAAATACATTTCTTCGGAAATGCTTTGATAACGTATTTATCGGTCTTTTCTGGCTGTGAAAATTGGGATGTCACAGTTGGTATCAGAGCATTAGTTTAAGCGAATTAGGAATAATGATTTATTTCTAGACTTAAACTTTGAATGCTAAGCGATGATCGTGAGGAGTGTGTCTAATATATTTTAGGAAGTACGTCTGAATAGGCACAAGCACTAGCTTAATTAGGGAAGATACCCAAGATGCTTTTATGTGCTTAATAATTCATGATGCTTTATGCTATCGTTTGACCGGATCTATGGTCTGTTGCCGACCGAATTTGGAAATTTTATGTGTTCAGATTTCTAAACGTTTAATTACGATATTAGAACTGGCATATGATTTTTCGAGGTAATAAGGTGGAATACACGTCTAAACCTTCCTCTATCTTTATTCTTGTCTCAATACACCAAACGATTGCTTTGGTGTACAGAACATCATGGTGAAGACTTGTAGTGAATTGAGTAAATGGAGGAAATGAGAAGGCTTACGATACTGAATGGTACTTATTGGAAGATATCATAAGAGTGATATCATGCCTTTAGAATGCATCTAATAAATAATACGTCTAGTACGGGAGAAGTAAACTTTCGATTTGCAGAAAGAAAGATTTTTGGTATAATCCATGAAATTATCCCATCGTCTGACATTTCCATCACCAACCGAGTTGAAGTAGAATTGATGATTGAAGATACGCATGGAAGAAGTCCTAGTAGAGTCTAGGGAAAATTTTATGATTGATTGGACACATTTTTATGTGTTAAAATTGTTTTTGTGATAAGTAACTTGGAAAGCTGCGAGACAATACTTGGGACGAGTATGAGTAGGTGTGAATGGTAGTAGAGGCCTATACTACTGGAAGCACAGGACTCACGCTTGGATCAGGGAAAGTTACAAGCTTACCAAGGAGCTAGTAATTGATTTCGTTTTATTCAAGTATGTCGTTGCCATCGTTTCGGTAATGACTAAGAAGATGATTGTTACTCTGACCCTAGTGGTCATATCAAATTGAGTCCGACTACGCTAAGTATGTTATGTGGTTTAGAGAATCAAGTTCGATGTAGCATCTGACTTAAGACGGAAGATTGAAATAAAAAGCGATCAGTAGAGGTATCGCGAAAAGTTGCTAGTAGCTAGAAATGCTACCTTTTAAGATGAGATTAGAACATGAACGAAAGTATAGTCTGTTCTGGAAGACTCTAAGAGACGTGAGTCTAAGCGTTGCAACATACAATGATAGGTCATTAGAATATGGCACATCGTTCCATTGTAGTAATAAGAAAAACTTATCTTAAGTTCATATCCAGTGAGGATCGAGATTGTGACTCGAAGGTCATAATTTGTAGTCTAACGTGAGATAGGGAGTAAGTGCAAGATCGAGCACCGCCTGCAGTCGAGAAGTCCAACAATTAGATACTCATTCGAAGGAACATAGAAATTACGATTATTACCTAGGATAAAGAGATAACATACGGAGTCATTATACAACCCTATTTTGTTGACGATTCCGGGACGTAATCATCCTAAGGGGGAGATAAATGTAATGCCTGCAGATCCGGGCTAGTCAATTTAGAGACGATGAGCATCAAAAATGAGTTTCTAATGGAAGATTATTTAGAAGCATTAATCTTAACCAAGTTTTAGTATATGTTACAAGGGTTCCTTACATATAAAGAACATCGAAATCCGAGTTATAACGAAGAAGTTATGACTCGTTGAAGTTTTACGGCAAAACCGGCACGACACCGGGAGACGTAATTAGTGAATTTACGATAGAGGACTTTTTGGCCTTAGTTATCTAAGCAAAATTTGTAGTACACGTTAAACCGAGAACATACAAAAAAACAACAACCAAATCTGACTTCGTATGAGGAAGTTACGAATTTTCTAAGATTTAGCATAACAGTGCACGGCCCGAAACTCGAATTTTAGTTCGAGCGGTTTTTGGCCTACGCGACCTAAATGAGAGTTGAAGATCTCATTAATAGGAACTTAATGGTAAAAAGACAGACGAAAACGGAGTCCGTATGTAGAAGTTATGAATTTTACGCGAACATTTAACAGTATAATCTCCTCCTACTGTTAAATTTAAGATCGGTCGAGAATTAGCCGACGGAGTCTAAATGAAAGTCTTAGATCTTGTTTTTACCTACGCGTGTATATAAAGAATGTCGAGATTAGAGCTCGTCTGTTAAAGATATGGACGAAACTTGGTCCCTATTCTTCGAGCGCGATAAATTCGATACAGTTTTGTAACAGGTAAATTATTGATCCGGGAGAATGGATTTACACATCGACACTTGTCCCTAATCCGAGAGTATGGAATGGGCACAATTATTGATCCGAGAGCATGAATTAGATCCGAGAGTATGGGTTAAGTAACATATAAAATTTAAGGTCCGAGAGTATGGATAGTCTCGTCGTAAGGATTAACGGGGTGGGGTAAGAGTTGCTTATATATATATGGTGAAATTGTATATTTTGTGAGTTCTAAATTATATATATGATATAACATTGTGGGATTGAAATCCCTGTGTACTCACCAGGTTTCCGAACCTGACCCACTCAAGCTTATTTGTATCACATGTGTCGATACGAAGTTAAATTACACTGAGAGATTAAAGATATGTAGATCACTAGTGTAAATGAAAGTAAGTTCTGTTTATGCTTATGTTTCTGTATTGACGATGACATCCCAAATGTTTTAAAATGAATAAAAATACATTTCTTCGGAAATGTTTTGATAACGTATTTATCATGTTTTATTGGGAACAAATTCCGCAACATTTTCACTAAAAGAGGTACTCTGATATTTATAAAGCATAAACAAAATCGGTCTTTTCTGGCTGTGAAAATGGGGATGTCACATCTTTGTCTGAAATCCATGAATGGCAACCATGACTAATTCAAAGGTAGATTTATTAAATTTTTAAATGTTATTCTTAAAGTTGTCATAAGTTATTATTCCTCTCAACTCACCCAACGACCATCTGGAAGTAAACGACCAAGTCGTCTACAAGAAACATGACTAAAACTTCCAAAATCTTCTGTGTACCCATATCCCTCTTCTTTTAAAGTTTCCAGAATGTTTAGAATGCTCTCCTTGCCCTGTTATTTAAAGTGTCAGGGGAAAAAAAGTCACAAAGTAGTAGAAAGTAACTATATTTATTGAAGAGTATCATGTGAATAGATAACAAAAGGCAACTTTTGTAACTACCTGTTGGTCAAAGATTTTAGCTCTGGCAAGTCAACAGGTAGCAGGTGTGCATATGAGGAAAATGAAGAAAATCATTATGAGAAATGGCAAATATGGAATTTAGACAACAATAAAGGATGGTGATATATAAAGCCCAATTCCAAAGAAGAAACATAAATCTAGCATTAATATCAAAAGGTATTAAACTCTAGCAACTTCAGATAAAACACAAGCACAGATAGAAATATGCCACTTTGAGTAAAATCAATGTAAGTAAAGACTAAAGAGAATATAACAAAACATACCAAGTGATGGAGGCTTTGTTGCAAAGTGAACAAAACCTAATGTTAAAGATTCAGAGAAAGCAATAAGAATCATTCGCCCATTAGGATCCCATGTTGCTCCCTATATATATAGCAATTACCAAAACATCTAAATAAATCAAAGATCAAGGAGATAAATGAAGTACATATATTCATATATACATGCGAGATTCTAAACAATACCTCTTTAACGGAATGGTGTTATTTTTGTAATCCAATAATACAAAATGGAACCTGAAATTCGATTGGCATTATTGTGCTTCCTTTCTTAGACAATTCATCACACTTAAACAGGAATGGTGTTATTTTTATAATCCAATAATACAAATTATGTCATCCATGTGTTAAGTATAAGCCAAGAAACCTGGATATATGGAAAGTAGATATCCTTCAGTTTACATTTGAGTTGCCTTTGTGAAACTACCACCTGGAGCTAACTGAAGTTCATCCTTCATAGGGTCTCGAAGGCTACCATATGTCTAGATTGCAATGTAGAATAAGGAAACAAACATCAGATAATATATAACAGAACAAATAATCAGATAACAAATAGCAACAAATTAAGAGTTTGATTACCCTCCATGTTCGCTTTGAACCTGAACCAGAACCACTAACAAGAGCTTCTCTCTCAAGGCGTAACATATAAACCTTTTTGGAATCCTTTGTCTTAGAGGAAATCTTTGTGTGCTATAATAAGATAGCAAGAGAATGATTATCAAAAGTTAACAAACAAAATACCAAATTTGACTTGAATGTTTCCACTTTCCAGGGATTCTTTTAGCAGAAAGACTATAAAATACCAAATTTAACAAACAAAATACCAAATTTGACTTGAATGATTATCAAAAGTTAACAAACAAAATACCAAATTTGACCTGAACCAGTGTATGTGTGTATCAATCACTACTTTCCAGGGATTCTTTCAGCAGAAAGACTATAAAATGTTTCCACCAACAGTAAATTAGGACAACATTGATTGGTCTACCAGAAAGACTATAAAATGTTTCCATTTTCCCCACAAAAAACTAACCTTAACCAGTTGCTCTAAGTCTCACCCCTAAGTCACCATGGTTGAACAAGGAGAAAAGATACAAATGGATTATATGAAGTTAACAGCTGTTTCACCTTATCAACTCAGTGGCATAATTCATGTTCTGCAAGAAAGGCAAAAGGAGACACTCATCAGCAAATATAAGTTAAACCAACAACTGGTAGCACATGTAAAACTTAGAAGCAGAAAATACCTCAAAACAAAGGAGAAATCGAGTCTCCAGCATCTCCAAATCTTCATGTGTATTCTGTTCTAAGTGTTATGCCTTGAAAATGTTACCATATCAACTGATAACATGTCACTTTATTACTTTTATGAGTATATTATTGCAATATATGACGGAGCTAAAAACAAGCATCATCTTGAAACTACATATTTCTTAAATCTACAAAAACAGAAATGTTATAAAAGTAAACACGAAAAAGAATTCCAAAACATTAGCGAAATAATTAGATTAGTTTAAAGAGGAGAATACTTCATTACAAATAAATTACAACTACGAATTGATTCGTTAATATTTGATATTTCAATCAATGCCTAGTGTTGAAAATACATACATAAGAAAACTCAGATTATGCAATTCTCAACTTTTCAATCAAGTAACGAGCTACACAGATTATTCCTGCAAAATTTTTCTAAATTATCTCATCAACTAAATTACACAGGAAGCAGAAAAATATGCAGTGAGATATGCTAATCTTACAACAAAGCAAAACTTACCATAGAATGTATTATGTCTTTTGACAGACCAATCCAATGTTGTTCAACTGTTATTTTACCATGAGTGGACTAAAGAGGTGAATGAAGCTCTATTGGAAAATATATTGACACTTGAAAGATAGACAACTCAGAATGAAACCTAATTGAGATTAAAAGAAACAAGCATGGAGATTGAACATATTTATACCAGCCATTCGCTGTATAATATGAACTTTGTAAGCTGTTCAGCTGTTATTTTACCAGCCATAATAGACATTCCTCCTACTAATACAGCAAGAACCTATAAAAAATTACAACTTCAAGTAAACCACACGACCTTTTTTATTATTAAGAAAAGAAGGAGCATGACTTGTGTAGAATTAGTACCTGAAGAAAAGTAATTAACAATAGCAGCTTCTGGTTGAAATTCTTCTCCAACTGGCATAGCAGGAGAAGCCAATTTCTTAGCAAGTTGAGTTCTAATAGAAACAATAATTGTTGAAACTTCTGTTATGAAATGTAGACATATTCTTCTTTGATATTTGACCATAAAAATGCAGGGGATGTATGTGATAAGGTAAGCCCGAGTGGCCGTTCAGATACCATAAGCAAGACTGCTACCACCCAAAGGATATGAATTCATACAGGATTGCTACCACCCAAACAACATACATAACCACTATCACTCTCTCATAATTCTTCCTATACTTCAAAAAGAATATTATTCTACTAAAAAACACAACTCTCACCATGAGAACCTTGATGAACACCAACTCTTTCCCCCACCACCACCTAACGCAGAGGCTGAAAAGCGTAAGCCGCCACTTGTCGCTCGGTGGAGCCGCCCCACGCTCCTCCTGCGTCCCACTTCTCCACCTATCAGGATCTACCGCCCCACCTCTACGGAACCTGGGCACATATGAATCAAAACCTAACTAAGATTCTGATGGTGTGATATGTCACTTGTAGATATAGTGGTTCATTGATAATTAACCTAATTGGACTCGTTTTTTCAACAACAATGAGTTTGGGAGGAAGACAACAAGGAGCAACAATGTTATCCGACTTCAAACACTTGATCACGCTAATAAACAGAAGATGGATCGATATATACTTGAGTTAATCATCTGGCTTCATCGTTTGATAAGCCTCGTGAGATTCAGAGACAAGGTTCCGAAATAAGTTCCTGCTCGATCTCCACCTCCAACGAGTAACAATGGCGCTGTTGTAGATCCATCTCGATTGAAAAATAGTGGAAAGATTCAACGCGTTCAAATCTCATTGGAAGATCGGAATCTTCTGGAGGAGGTTATGAAGCGGAGGATGTTGGTTCCTCGAATCAGCAAAAGTCAGGAATTCGTGATGGTGAAGAGATTTGGTGATGGTGCGACTTTGTTGTGGGAGAAAAGAGGAGCGACAAGTATATTAGGATTTTTGGGGTATTTGAGTAAGAGAGAGAAGAACGGTGGAAAGAAGGTAATAACATGGCGGGCCTTTCAAACATTTCGGAATTTCATTTCCCCAAAAAGAAGTGACCCTACGTTTCATTAAAAAAATATAAAGAGACATACTTAGAGGACGCACATTTTATGTTATGTGCCCTCTGTGTTTTTTTTCTTTTTTCATTGTGACACTTGTTTTAGGATGCGCAAAAATGCGTGCCCTAAATTCTTCTAATTTTTGGAGAGCTGACATTATTTTTAGGGCACACACTATTGCGTATCATAAAACAGTGCGTGTCATGGTTCTCGCGTCGTAAAAGGCTGTTTTTCTAGTAGTGATGCTCTGGAGTTCATCAAAATCAAAAAGCTACAAGCTTGGGACATAAAACCCTAAAAACGAACCAAAACATGAACTAATCAAAACAATGAAAAAGCTTTGAGCTTGATACCTCTAAATGATGCACCAACCACAGGGAAACTCAGATCCAAAAGCTTGGACACCAACTCTTCTTCCTTCAAAGCCCCTTCTTCACAAAAGAATCCCCCAAGATCACTCAATAAGCCTAAAATGCTCACACAAGCTACGAAAACAGGATTTAGGGTTTGAGGGGAGTTGAAGGCTGGAAATGGTGGCTGGAAATGATGCCATCATGTTCCTTAAATAGGGACACACAACACAATTAGGGTTCACACTCTGAGCCTAGTACGCCCAACGTACCCTCCGGTACGTTCAGCGTACTAGGTGGCCTCCGCATCCATAATACGCACATGAGTACACTGAGCGTACACCCCGCATACTCATCTTCCACCTTTTCTCAAATAAGGACTAACCTTGACAATGCAATAAAAGTTATGGTCATCGATGCATACCTTATTTCGGGATGTTACAGTTCTCCCCCACTAGGATCAGACTTTGCCCTCGAAGTCATCCTCTGGAAACGGCTTCGGGTACTGCTCGCGCATCTCGAACTCCGGCTCCCAAGTCCACTCCGAGCCTTTACGATGCTACCACTGAGCTTTAACTAGGTGCACTTCCTTGTTCCTCAAGGTCCTTACTTTTATATCAAATATCGCTACCGGTCTCTCGATATAGTTCAGATGATCATCAACCTGAATGTTCTCTAAAGGCACCACTGTCGTCTCGTCGACTACACACTTCCTCAGCTGGGATACATGGAAGGTGTTATGAATCTTGCTCAACTCCTCAGGAAGCTCTAGCCGATAAGCTACCTTGCCCACCCGGGCAATCACCCTGAAAGGACCAATGAATCGAGGGCGCAACTTGCCCCGCTTCCTGAATCGGATCACCCCTTTCCATGGGGATACCTTCAGGAGAACAAAGTAGCCAACCTGGAACTCTAGCTCAGAACACCTTCGATTTGCGTAACTCTTCTGACGACTTTGGGCCGTCAGCAACCTCTGTCTAACCTGCTGGATTTGCTCTGTCTTCTTAAGCATTATCTCGGTGCTCCCCATCACTCTTTGTCCGACCTCCCCCCAACACATAGGAGTTCGGCATCTCCTCCTATATAAAAAGCTCAAAGGGAGGCATCCCAATGCGGGATTGATGGCTGTTGTTGTATGAAAACTCAGCCAAGGGTAGATAGGATTCCCAACTCCCACCAAAGTCCATAACACAAGCGCGTAACATATCCTCGAGCGTCTGAATCGTTCGCTCACTCTGCCCGTCTGTCTGTGGATGGTATGTGGTGCTAAAATGTAGCTGGGTACCCAATTCCTCATTAAATTTATTCCAGAACCTAGAAGTAAAGCGCACATAAAGATCTGATACTATCGATGTCGGCACTCCATGCCGAGCCACCAACTCTCGAACGTAGACCTCATCCAGTTTCTTCGCGGAAGAGTTCTCACTTATAGCCAGGAAGTTATCACTCTTTGTCAACCTGTCTACTGATGCAAACCCACAGCTGTCTACAAAAGATCCAATTAAAATGCTATATGTACCAGTTACGAGGGCACAAGCTAAAGCATTCAAGGGGGCTTTAAATGGGTTAATTAGAGAAGTTTGTACTCAAGAAAGTGCATGGAGACCCATTGGACATAATCAAAGTTGGATTACCATAATTCAAGTCCTAGAGTGATTTACAAGATCCAATAAGAGCCTTTATCAAGCCCATTTTGTTTTTTTATATTTAATATGTATTTTTCGTTTTTATGTCTCCTAAATAAGTGTTGGGAAGATAAAAGGGTCTTAGGTTACTTGAACCTTGTGATAAACCATGTCTAGATTCATAGTTTTAACTTGGGGGGTTTAATGCCTTAAATTAAAGACACTTCTTTAATGCATGGCTCTTTAGGTGCTTTTCCCACCCTATAAAAATGTGGTATTGTAACCATTTTGGAATCACCAAGTGCTGAATACAATTTGTGAGTTTTTAACTCTTTTCGTTCTTTGTGAACTTTAGAACTTATCAGGTTTTTATAGCTTGTGGCGTTCAAACTTATCAATCAATTTGGTGGGTTTATTGTGGCGTTTTATACCAAGGTTCTTGTCTCTTTATAGACAACGGGTCGCCGTTTCCACCTTTGTTTTACAATTCTGCAACCAATAGAACGAGCAGGCAAAACGTGTTCAAACCTCAATTTTGGGTGAGATCACATCATTTGGTCTCAAAGCCAATTATTTGTGTTGCATATCTATTTTGTTCTTTTTTTCTTTATTTTTTGGATTACTTGAGTTCTAAGACGCATATTGGTAGCGGGTCTTGTCACAAATTGTCAAGGTTCTTACTAGCGACTTTTGAATTTCTAAGTTCTCAAACTTCTATATTCTACATTTCTTTTTGTTTCCTTTATATTTTCATTGGGCTATTAGCTTCCTCAAAAAAAAATCAAAGGTCAAAAAAAAAACAACAAAACAAAAAGAAGCAAAAAAAAAAAAATACAAAAAAAGCAAAAAAAAAAAAAGATTTACAAAAAAAAGAGAAATAAAAAAAACGAAAAAGGAGAAAAAATAGAAGAGGAGGAACAAGTAAAACCTTTTTCTATAAAGTCAATTTGAATTCCCAGTGGGGTCATTTTTTTTTTCAAAAAAAAAAAAAAAATTAAATATGCCATTGTTTGTTTTATCATTAACAAAGCTAAGTTTGTTTGGCTTTCTTTTTGTATATTGAGGATAATTTGTTTTGGATACAATTTTTTAAAGTTGTTTGGTAAGTTTGAATTCCTCAAGGCCACAAGTTCAAATTTGATAATTGTTTCTTTAGTTTGTTTAGAACTTTAAGAATTAAAAGGAGTGGTAAAAGGCTGTATGGTGAGACTAAAAGAGCGTAAAAGCCATTTGAGGGATACACGAGGGTTGAGTGAACTATTTTTGAGAGAAACACGTGAGCGAGTGTTGGGAGGAAGTAACTTACTTTGTGTTTTGGCAGAAATATAAGATGGGTGATCAAAACCCCCCACCAAACCTTCAAGTTCAAGCTATAATGGATGAGATGCGACGTTTGATGACAAATGAATTTAACCTACTACATGAAATAATGGACCGAATGGAGGCATAGGCACAAAGAACTCGATCTCAGGCATCATCACAGGTTTCTAACGGGGAAGAGGAGGATGATGTTTGAGAACCTGAAAGGCGACCGAATAGAAGGAGGTCACAGAGAGATGACAATTTAAGTTCTATTAAGATGAAAGTCCCTTCTTTCAAAGGCAAATCAGACTCGGATATGTACATTCAATGGGAGACAAAAATGGAGTTCATATTTAATTGTCATGAATATTCCAATCGTAAGAAGGTAAAACTAGCAGTAACTGAGTTTTCTGATTATGCACTAACGTGGTGGGATCAACTTCTGATCAGTAGACGCAGAAATGGAGAAAGGCCTATTGAGACTTGGGATGAAATGAAGAGGGTCATGCGGAGACGGTTTGTGCTAAGTCATTACTTTCGTGATCTCCACAATTAATTTCAAAGCTTAAAACAAGGCAGCAAGTGTGTTGACGATTATTTCAAAGAAATGGAGATTATGATGGTTCATGCCAATGTTGAGGAGGATCCTGAGGCAACCATGGCCAGATTCTTAAATGGCCTAAATCTTGAAATTCATGATCGTGTTGAAATGTATCATTATGTTGAAATTGAAGACATGGTCCATATGGCTGTTAAAATTGAAAAACAAATAAAAAGAGGTAGCGGGTCTCGAAATAACACTGGAAGGCTAGTACTTCAAAAAAATCAGAAAATACACCTACTTCTTCTTCTAACTCCAAATCTGATCGTAAGACAATAAACTCTTCAAAAGGAAAAACCGATTTTCTACTCTTAGGAATCGTGACATAAAGTGTTTCAAGTGTCAAAGAAGGGGTCATATTACGAGTTAATGCCCAAATAATCTTACTATGTTGATTAGAGAAAATGGCGAGATCGAGACGGAGGAATTAGATTCTATCATTTCATCGAAAGATTCTAGTGAAGATGAAGAGGTGGTTGTTCAAGGTGAGTTGCTGGTTGCAAGACGAGCTCTAAACATTCAATCCAAGGAGGGAGATAATGCCCAAAGGGAGAATATATTTCATACTCGTTGCTATGTTGAAGGCAAGGTATGTAGTGTTATAATTGATGGTGGAAGTTGTACTAACGTTGCAATTACTTCCATGGTTGAAAAGTTAGGTCCACCCACGATGAAGCATCAAAAGCCATACAAACTCCAATGGCTCAATGATAGCGGTGAGGTGCGAGTTACAAAACAGACGATGGTTTCATTTCGGATTGGAAGATATGAAGACGAGGTGTTGTGTGATGTTGTTCCTACGCAAGCTACTCATTTGCTGCTAGGTAGACCATGGCAATATGACAGGCACGTAAGTCACAACAGTTTCACCAACAAATACACTTTTGTTTACAAAAGCAAACCGGTAACTCTTGTACCAATGTCACCAATTCAAGTTTACCAAGATCAATTAAAACTTCAACATGATGCAAAAAAAGAGAGTAAAGAAAAAAATGAGAGTGAGAAAAAAACGATGATGAACGAAAAAAAGAAAGTGATGAAAAAAATGAGAGTGAGAAAAAAAAAAGATGATGAACGAAAAAAAGTGAGTGAAAAAAACAAAGAAAATGTTAAGAAAAGAGGGAAAGAAAATAAATATCTAGCATTAGCAAAAAAAAAAGTGAGATAAGAGAAGCTTTCAAATCTGAAATGCATTTTGTTCTTGTTTTGTTAAAGGAAGCTCAAGTAGCCACTAACATTTCAGCCGAAAATCTTCCGAGCGATGTTACCTCTCTCTTCCAAGAATTTGAAGACTTGTTTGTTGAGGATGTTCCAAATGGATTGCCGCCAATTCGTGGGATTGAACACCAAATTTACTTTATGCCAGGGGCATCTATTCCTAACAAATCAGCCTATAGAACAAGCCCCGAAGAAACCAAGGAGTTACAAAGGCAAGTTGAAGAGTTACTTGCAAAGGGATTGTTTCAAGAAAGTATGAGTCCTTGTGCTGTTCCAGTCTTATTGGTGCCAAAGAAGGACGGTTCTTGGAGAATGTGCATAAATTGTCGTGCCATCAACAATATCACGGTAAAGTATCATCATCCCATCCACCGACTCGATAATATGCTTGACGAGTTGTATGGAGCAAAATTTTTTCCAAAATTGATTTGAAAAGCGGGTATCACCAAATTCGCATGAAAGAAGGTGATGAGTGGAAAACAACTTTTAAAACAAAACATGGTTTATATCAATGGTTAGTAATGCCTTTTGGCCTAACTAATTCTCCTAGTACCTTCATGAGATTAATGAACCATGTTTTATGTGAATATATTGGCAAATTTGTGGTTGTTTACTTTGATGATATTTTGATTTATTCAAAGTGTCCAAAAGATCACCTTGAGCATCTAACATGTGTTTTGAGTGTGCTTAAGAAGGGAAAGCTATATTCAAACTTGAAGAATTGTACCTTTTGCACCGACCAAGTCATTTTCCTTGGGTATGTGGTGAGCTCCCAAGGAGTGGCTGTTGATGAAGAAAAGGTAAAATCCATCCAAAATTGGCCAACTCCAAAGACTATAAGTGAAGTTCGAAGTTTTCATGACCTTGCAAGTTTTTATCACAGATTTGTCAAACATTTTAGCACTTTAGCATCACCACATACGGAAATCATGAAAAAGAATGTTGGGTTTAAATGGGGAAAAGAACAAGAGCATGCTTTTCAACAACTCAAGTTTCACTTAACTCATGCTCCTTTGTTGTCTTTGCCTAATTTTGACAAAACATTTGAAATTGAATGTGATGCATCAGGAATTGGAATTGGTGCAGTTTTGATGCAAGATGGTAAACCTTTGGCATATTTCAGTGAAAAAATAAGTTGGGCAACTTTAAATAACCCAAATGATGACAAAGAACTTTATTCTTTGGTCCGAGCATTGAAAACATGGCAACACTATTTGTGGGCTAAAGAATTTGTCATTCATTCAGATCATGAGTCTTTAAAGTTTCGAAAAGGACAACACAAATTAAACAAAAGACATGCTAGGTGGATGGAGTTCGTTGAGAATTTTCCTTATGTCATCAGATACAAGAAAGGTAAGGAAAATGTTGTGGCTGATGCTTTGCCACGTAGATACTCTTTAATTTCTTCTCTGGATTTCAAAATTCTACGATTTGAACAAATCAAGGAATTATACCACAATGATGTTGATTTTGGGTAGATTTTCCAAGCTTGTGAACAATGCTCTTTTGAAAAGTTTTTCTTACATAATGTTTTTTGTTCAAAGAATCAAAACTTTGCATTCCTAAATCTTCCTTACGTGAGCTTTTGGTTAGAGAAGCACATAGTGGAGGTCTTATGGGACATTTTGGGATCGCAAAAACATTATCTACTTTGTAGGAACATTTCTTTTGGACAAAAATGATGGTGGATGTTGGAAGAATTTGTAATAGTTGTATTGTGTGTAAGCAAGCCAAATCCAAGGTTCAACGTCATGGTTTATATACTCCACTTCCAATACCAAGTGAACCATGGGTTGATATTTCAATGGACTTCGCGTTGGGTCTACCAAGATCCAAAAGTGGAAAGGACTTTATTTTTTGATTGTTGATAATTTTTCTAAAATGGCTCACTTTATTGCGTGCAATAAAACTATTGATGCATCTCACATTGCTGATTTGTTTTTTAGAGAAATTGTCAGGTTGCATGGAATGCCAAAAACCATTGTCTCGGATCAGGATTCTAAGTTTCTGAGTTATTTTTGGAAAACTTTGTGGGCAAAATTAGGGACAAAACTCTTAACAACTTGTCACCCACAAACTGATGGTCAAATAGAAGTGGTGAATAGGACCTTCTCCACTTTGTTGAGAGCTTTAATAAAGAAGAACATCAAAACATTGGAGGACTGTTTGCCACATGTTGAGTTTACATAGAATCGTGCTACTCATTCTGCTACAAAAATGTCACCATTTGAAATTGTATACAATTTTAATCCTTTGACTCCTTTAAATTTATCACCTTTGCCTTTTCCCGATCAGGTTAACTTAGATGGAAACAAAAAGGCTGAATTTGTGAAACAGATACATGAGAAAGAAAGACTAAATATAGAAAGAAGAACGGAGCAATATTCAAAACAAGTGAATAAAGGGCGATGTAATGCCCAGATTCTTGGTATGTATTTTAAATAAAATCATTTATCTTTATGAAGGAATTCTACAAGTTAGAGGCCCTACTCGTCGAGTCAGATGGGTTTTGGAAGCGGGGCTTAAGTCATCTACTCGCCAAGTCGGGATCCTCGACTCGACGAGTAGAGATGTCTGGGTGAAACCCTAATTTTAGGGTTTGCACCCTATTTAAACGCATTAAGTCGCCTCCAATGCAACCCCCATCGTCTCCCTTAGTCCAGAACACCCTAACTTGTGTCCCTTGAGCTTTGTTGAGTGTGTGAGTCATTTGTGAGAGTGTTTGTGCGATTTTGAAGCTAGAGGATGAAGAAGAAGGAGCTAGATGGTTCAAGGAAGCGATAGATCCAAGGTTCAAGCTACATTTCCAGCCCCTTAAAGGTATAAAGTTGCTTCCTTGACTTTCCTATGGATAGATCTCTCCATTTTTGAGTTTAGGTCCATCTTTAACAAATTTGTGAACCTCTATGAGTGTGGAGTGTGATATGAAGTTGTAACTTCAGATCCAGATCCCTTTCAGCCCCTATAGCCATAAAGTTCACGAAATTGTTATGCTTTAACCCTTCCGTTTGGCCTATTCTTCATTTTAGACTTGCAAATGGTGTTTTTGGCTCATAACACCTTGCATGCACGTAAAGTTTGTAACTTTACGTGTAATATGGACCCTAGGTGGTCAGATATACGTTTTAGATGTGTTAAGCCCGACTGAAATTGTCTGTATGGATGTGGTCATTGAGGGACTCTACAAGTCGCTCATACGACTCAGTGAGTTGGGTCGCAGCTTCCCCAATCTTTTCTGATATTGAGCAACTTGTTGAGTTTTGGAGGGGACTCAGCAAGTTGGGCTCGTTTATGGACTTGAAGATCATGGAACTCGGCGAGTTCAAGAGCAAACTCGGCGAGTTCAAGGAAATGTCCCAACTATATGAAGAAGAACTCGACGAGTTCAAGGAAGAACTCGGCGAGTCAAGGACTAAATACTTCAACTTGTTTGAAGCAGGACTCAATGTGTTCAAGGATGAGCTTGGTGAGTCCTAAGCAAAAGGTCCCGATTCTGTATGAAGGAGAACTCGACGAGTTCTTGAAAAACTCGACAAGTAGGGTCTAAGTTTCAATATTTCGGTGGATTATGGAACTTGACGAGTTGGTGGACCAACTCGGCGAGTTGAGTCAACCAGGTGTTGACTTTGACCAAAAGTTGACTTTGACCAAGGTGTTGACCTTGACTTTGACTGTAACCAGAGTTGACCCTGGAAAGGGTTAGGAGTATAAAATGGTAATTAAGAAAGGTTGTTATGTGTAGGAGTTGGGAGTAGTTGATCCGAGCATCAAGGACAGTTCAGACATTTCACATCATTGAGGTGAGTTACCTTTCAGTAGAAGTGGGTCTAAGGCCACAATGTCGGCCTACTAGTAGGAGATATTGTATGAGATGATTGTCTTTGTGATAATTGTTTGGAATGCCATTATCTGATATGCTTTATGTGCTAGGACTGCTCTGTTATACATGTTAGTATTAGTAGGGGTGAAATAGTCCCCAGTTACCGGTTGAAAGATACCTAAGGGGTAGTCGGTACCCATGCATGCTTAGCAGTAAGTTATGTTATGTTGTTATATAGTAGTGTTAGGGGTGAAATAGTCCATGGAACTGGTTGAGATAGACCGAAGGGGTAGGTCGGACACCCCGATATGTCTGGTAGGGGTAGGTTGAGCACCCGGATATGCTCAGCAGGTTAGGTCGGGCACCCAGATATGCCTAGCAGGGGTAGGTCGGGCACCCCGGTATGCCTGACAGTATGTTCTTTTTATGGTATGTGGTATGATGGGGAAATTCACTAAGCTTCGTGCTTAAGGTTTATAGTTTTTGTTTCAGGCCCTTCTTCTTCCATGGGAAACGAGCCGGCCCGGTAGCAACACATCACACACACTATTTTCCGCATATGATACTCCTGGGATCTTTGTACTCTAACATTATTTATCATGATATGTATTGACTACTGAGACTCTGGTTTGCTATGATTGATGTAATGATAGTTTTTTTAGACAAATGGTTTTCATAATTAATAACTTTAAATGAAATTTTTGGCCTTGGAATTTGGGATGTTTCAAGTTGGTATCAGAGCCTTGGTTTGAGAGATTTGGGCACACTCTCGGGTGTGTCTGGACTCAAACTGAGGACTGGTATGAAAATTTTCAAAAGGAAAAACTTTTTTTTTTATATAAAAGAATTTGGAAAAGAATTTGAAAGGAGAAAGAACTTTGAAAAGAACAAGTTGTGTGATGCGCGCAATAGGCCGAGCTCGAGTAAGTTTCCCTAAGATACCCATACATGTTTATTATGATATATGATTATGAGAATTGCATGCTTGATTAGGGCTAAGGATCTAGGAAGATGCCTTATGTGTCTGCTTTATGTGCTTATTGAATTATATGCTAGAACTGATTAGTCAGTTTCATGATAGCCCGATTAGAATATGCTTGGTTTGGGTTACTCAATGCTCGAATGCTGCTTGCTTTGTGCTCCTAGGAATTCTAGTTATCTTTGACTAACTAGTGAATGAATACGTTAAGTTACATATTGCAAGGACTAAATAATTTAAGAAGGTTAGGTCTAGCCCTATTTCACAGAACTTGTTTGAGTCCAACCGTTGTAGGATATGACCTCTCATTCGAAGAATTATCTGGTCTTAGTAATATGTAACGGTATTCTCGAGCTAGTTAGGTGAAGGTAGCAAGGATTCCTTATGCAGCTGATGGCGGAGAGTAGTTTGGAGAGTTACCCTAGGGAGAGCCTAGGATGAGTTTAGTGCAGTGAGTAGCAGTAGTAGAAGGGACTTTGTGAAGTCAATGCAATCCTTGAGGAAAGTACGGATAGATGTGGAAGGTAGTATGGGCCCGTACTATTGAAAGCAGAGGATATGTATTCGAGTCAAGGAGGGCTGAGATAGAACCATGGAACTTGTAGAATGTGTGAGACCTCTTGAGGTTATGTATGATCCTGACGATTATGTGTTTTGTTTCAGAATGGTGGTGACACGTCACGGAGCAGGAGGATCAGGGTCTGGGTCAGGATCGGGTTCAGGTTCCGAGCCAGTTGACGATGGACTACGTGAGTTCATCGCGTCAGAGATCACAAGAGGCATCCTTGAGGCGACCCCGATGATTTTCGGGTCGATCAAGGAAGGGATTATTGAGCTGATGAAGGATCGCCTCAGGGCGTTCATGAGCGACATGACACTTAGCCAGTTAGGCATGCACACACTGTCCTTCAAGGACTTCAGGGGATGTGGTGCGCCAGACTTTCATGGGGTGAAGGACCCCATCGTTTCCAGGAGGTGCATTGCAGACATATAGTCTGCTCAGTTGACGAGCTTCTGTCTTGAGGGGTCGAAGGTTCGATATGATGCTGGATGTTTGAGGGTCAGGGCGAAGGACTGGTGGGAAGCAGTCAGTGATTCATTGGGAGCCACAGTAGTTGAGGCTATGACTTGGTCGGACTTTGTGATCAGGTTTAGGGCTGAGTTCGTGCTGACTGTGGAGCTTCAGCAGCTGGCTAGAGAGTTTCATGATATGAGACAGACGACTGAGTCGGTGGTGGAGATTACCGCCAAGTTCAGGGAGAGGGCCTTGTTGGTACCTCAGTATGCGGGCGACGAGGAGGTGAAAAAGACACGATACCATGATATGTTGAGGGCTGACATCCGGGAGCATGTCAGCTACTCAGCCTGCCCGACACTGGATTCCATGATCGCGAGGGCGAGGGAGAGGGAGATTGATATAGAGCACCTCAGGAAGATGAAGGTGGAGACTGAGCAGGTAACGGGGGTTTCTGGGAAGAAACCCAAGGGATTCGACTCAAGGTCGAAGGGCCATCAGGGCCGAAGCCGCTGCGGAAAGTGCGGCAAGCCAGATGAGGGAGTATGCAAGGCTGGGGGTTTGGGCTTCTACAAGTGCGGCAAGACGGGGCACTTTAGCAGGGATTGTACTGCCCCTACCCAACTATTCAGACATTGGAGTTGTTGTGTTTCCACTGAAACCAGCGAGGCCATAAAAAGGCCAACTGCCCGAGATTAACAACAACAACAACAGTGCCAGTGGTAGCGCCAACTCCAGTGGCCCTGTGGATCACGGATGGCCGGCATGACAAGACAGAGGCTCCAGTGGTGAGGAGCCGAGCCTTCCAACTGACCGCCGAGGAGGCGTGTGCCACACCGGATGTGGTGACGAGTATGTTTTCTTCTCCCTAACTTTTATTATATGTCCGTTATGTTATTCATGTTCCACGTTTATGTGTTTTGTTTAGGATCGTTCCATGTGAACGGCATCCCAGTGCAGGTGCTATTTGACTCGGGGGCTACCCGGTCATTTGTCTCTCTTGCTCTTAGCAAGAGATTTTCCGAGCATTTTGGCATGTTAGATTGTCCTTTAGAGGTCGAGATTGCTGATGACCGATCTGTTTGGGCATCATAGGTTTTCCGAGATTATGTGTTGAGGTTGTACGAGGAGCGATACCTAGTGGATTTGGTTCCCATTCCGTTGCGTGGGAACAAGGTCATCATCGGCTTGGATTTCTTGAGCCCCAATGGGGCAGTTATCGACTGCGTGGGGCAGTTGGTGCGTATCAGGACTCATAGTGGGGACGAGCTGGTGGTTCAGGGTGAGAGACCGCAGTGAGGACCAGCCTTCTACTCAGCAGCAAGGGCTAGGCGCTACCTTTGGTAGGGTTGCGCAGGGTACGTCGCCTATGTTATGGATACCCGAGAGACGGGTAAGACGACGGTGGGTGATGTGCCAGTGGTGCGAGAGTACCCGGACGTATTCCCAGAGGAGTTGCCTGCGATACCTCCGGAGAGATAGGTGGAGTTCCGGATCGACCTAGTTCGTGGTGCGGCTCTAACAACCAAGGCACCATATCGGTTGGATCCTCCTGAGATGCATGAGTTGTCCATACAGCTACAGGAACTGTTAGACAAGGGATTTATGAGGCCGAGCAGTTCGCCTTGGGGGATCCCCGATCCTGTTTCTGAAGAAGAAGGACGGGTCACATCGGATATGTATAGATTACCGGGAGCTGAACAAGGTAACGGTGAAGAACCGTTACCCACTACCGAGGATTCATGATCCCTTCGACCAGCTAAAGGGAGCATCTTGGTTTTCCAAGATAGATTTGTGTTTAGGCTACCATCAGACGAGGGTCAAAGACGAGGATATACAAAATACTGCTTTTTGGACTCGCTATGGCCACTACGAGTTCGTCGTGATGCCCTTTGGGCTCACCAATGTTCGTGCCGCGTTCATGGATCTCATGAACCACGTATGTACACCGATGCTGTATCGGTATGTGATAGTCTTCATCGACGATATCTTGGTTTACTCCAAGACGCGGTAGCAGCACGAGGAGCACTTGCGAGAGGTATTGGATACCCTAAGGAGGGAGAGCTTGTATGCCAAGTTCTCCAAGTGCGAGTTCTGTTTGCGCGAGGTGCAGCTTCTTGGGCACCTTGTCTACCAGAATGGGATTCTGGTCGACCCGACCAAAGTAGAGGCCATGATGAGATGGGAGGTTACGAAGTCTGCATCCGAGATTCGGAGTTTCCTTGGGTTAGGAGGCTATTACCGTAGATTCATTCAGGACTTCTCCAAGATAGCATTACCCTTGACCCGGCTGACGAAGAAAGCCGTTGTATTTCGCTGGGGGCCTGAGAAGCAGGCAGCGTTCGAGACACTGAGTCAGAGATTGTGTGAGGCGCCAATCTTAGCCCTGCCATAGGGCGTGGAGGATTTCGTAGTATACTGCGATGTATCCATTTCGGGTTTGGGCGTAGTTTTGATGTAGAGAGGGCATGTCATCGCGTACGCCTCGAGGCAGCTGAAGCCTCAGGAGGCGAACTACCCGACGCATGATCTGGAGTTGGGGGGCGGTTGTTTTCGCCCTCAAGATTTTCCAGCATTACCTCTATGGGGTCCGATGTACCATTTACACGGACCACAAGAGTTTGAGGTACCTTATTGTAACGACCCAAAAATCAAGGGTAAAAATTTCATCTTTAATATAACTAAAACATTAATACCATTTAATTCAACATTCCAAATCATAGTTAAGTAAATCATTCATCAGAGTCTAACCCAAAATCAATCATTGCGGAAATCATAGGTGTGTGCACTGTGATCATTCCGAGCTCTTCTTTTCCAACCGATGAAACCTAAAACCAAAACTGTAAACCATAAGCACGAAGCTTAGTGAGTCCCCCAGAGCATACCCCACACAGAATACACATAACACATAACCTGTTAGCTATAAAAGCTATCTCTACCGCATACCACATATCATATTAACTATAAAAGCTATCTCTACCGCATATCACATATCAATTAGCTATAAAAGCTACCTCTACCACATATCACGTATCAATTAGCCATGAAAGCTACCTCTACCACATATCACATATCAATTAGCTATAAAGCTACCTCTACCACATATCACATATCAATTAGCTATAAAGCTTTCTCTACCATTAGCCACAAAGGCTATCTCTACCCATGGCCATAAAGGCTATCTCTACCATCAGCCATAAAGGCTATCTCTACCATCAGCCATAAAGGCTATCTCTACCATCATCCATACAGACTGTCTCTACCATTAGTCATAAATACTATCTCTACCATTAGCCACAAAGGCTATCTCTACCCTTAGCCATAAAGGCTATCTCTACCACGTATCACTGCATAAATATGCCACACACCTCTACACAACAAGTATACCATCTATCATAAAATGGGCCAGCCTTGGTGCCTTAGACCCATTGGTATGGTGAGAAGACTTACCTCGCACTGCAGAAGCTTCCCGCACGAATTCCTTAGCTGCTGCCCCGCCAACTTCTCGAGCTGCCACTACCAAACAACATACCCAATAGCAATTGGGTCCCATACCATAATCCTTAATCCATGCATGGGGTAAAATGACCACTCTACCCCTGGCCCAGTATGATCCAAACTTAGGCCCAATCCTAAAACAAAAGCCCAACACTAGGTAGGCTTTCCAAGCCCACTAGTGGCCTACTAATGGCCCAATTTGCTAAATTGGGGCCAACCCCTCTAATGGGCCTTACCATATGCCCAAACATATTCCTGGCCCAAAACATCTGACTTCTGATGGTCCACTAAGGCCCAAAGGCCCAAAGTCCATAGCCTGGCCCAAACTGAGGCCCAAAACACTCTAAGCCCATAACTGATGAGTACGCGGGGCGTACTCCCTTGTACTCTAAACGTACTGGCTGAAGGTGGTGTATGCTGCGCGTACCTGCATTTTCGCCCATTGTACTCCTCTGGTAAGCCACTTTTCCATTAAGTGCATAATACTCTACTCCAGAAGCTACAATTACAGATCCAAGTCCTCTTCAACGTCTAGAGCCAAAAATTTGCTTACTTGATGGCTTTGCATGACCCAAATAAGCTCAACCTCAAAAAATGATAATCTACTTCCATGGAAATGGTCTTAACTCATGCATGAACCCATTAAGACCTCCAAGATGGCAACTTTCTGCCTTAGGGACTCATTTAACACTAAGAGTGGCAACTCTAGGCCTAAGAATCGGATTTAAACCATAAAGTTTCATCCTTGGGACCAAAATGAACTAAAACTCACAATGGTAGATCTAAGAGATGAATGATCAAGATCAAAGCTTTAGACCTTCATCAAGCTGCGAATGAGTACCAAAAGCCAGATCCACAAGCTCCTCTTTGATTCCCATCTTTGCAACAAGCTCCATCTTCTTGAAATGCACCAAAACCACCCAAAATGCACCCACAAAGCTCACAACACTCTTGGATGAAGCTACCACTTGAATTTAGGGTTTAAGGCTCTAAGAATGAAAGGGAGGCGCATCCCCTCAGACTTAAGGTGCTTTAAATAGTGAGCCAACCTTAAAAATTAGGGTTTTGGGGATCCTGGACGTACGTTGGGCGTAATCCCAGTACGCTGGGCGTACGTCTCTAGCACCCGGGATTCCTTATCCAACACTACGCTGGGCGTACCCCAACTTATGATGGGCGTACCCCAGCTTACGCTGGGCGTACTCACCTGGCTGCCACTTTGCATGCATGGGCTGAAATGCAAACTTTTCCATTCAGGGACTAATTCTGCCCACAACTTCGAAGTACTAAAACTTCTTTGTTCTAAGTCCATTTCCGACGAACTTTATATCCACGAAAAGGTGGCATGAAGCCCTACGCTCCTAGCTACACCCCAAGCCTTAAAACCTTCCGAATAAAACCCGAGACCCATAAAATACCGAATCGCCCGATTAAACTTATATCATTGGCCTCCGAAGACACAAATGAGCACTTTCAAAACCGGGTGTTACAACTCTCCCCCACTTAAATTAGATTTCGTCCTCGAAATCATTCTTTGCCATTCCTCACGCCAAATAACTAGAGCCTCATGGCCACATCCCCGAACATACCATAGCCTTTCCAAGGCAACTGCAACCAACCCTTGTAGGGTTCTAGAAGCTGAAGATGAACAAATTCCTTGCAACCTGATCACATCTGCTTCATCTGAAATATGAAGTTTCAAGATGGTCTGTCTCCCTGAAAAACTGCCCACATCGAATCATCATCGAACTGATTTCACAAGAAACCAGCATAGATAGAATACTTCCCACTCGTAATACCTTGAGGCTTCCTAAAGAACAAAATCACCGATCAACTGCGACTACCGAATAACAAGCAATTCCACACACAGACCCCAAATCACTGAAGTCGCTCCTACTACTCTTGCTGCCACATGGCTTCTTTCCTGAAGAACAACCGGGGACCTCCCTGGTCCTAACATGTCTGCCAACTGTCCAGAACACCATACACCTACCCAATTGCTAAGCCTAAACACACTCAACAGTCCCATGCGATCTCCGAAGGATACCTCGTCTAACCGTAACTGGCCTATCTCCTTCTATCCGATTGATCCATCCGATCGTTATAGGCTGACAACTTGTCGCCATTGAATCCGACGCAAAAAGGTGAATACTACCAGAATAGCTGTAGTCTTGCATCATACCCGGTCTCTTTCGACCTACCATTTCCTGATTCCGACATGTCGTGGGTCTATTACGGATAGAGCCACCGGAGACACATCATAATGGCTTAGACTATCATCAAACCAACCCGTACATCACCCTGGAATTCTGCCCTCGATGCCCTTGGCATATAGATTCCCCACATCCCATCTCACTGAAACAAAATCCTGCATGAATTTCGATTCGGGTTCCTATCCAAATCCAAATTGTTACTCCGCTCCTATCCAAAGATCCTCAAATCGGCATTTTCATGATGCACCTCGACTTCCCGTCATCCTTTACTCGATCGATTAATAAATACCCTTATCCGATCCCCTGAGACTACCAGTCTCGCACCCGGTCCAACCACCAGGTTCTTATGAGGTCCAATATCAGGGCTACCCAGCCATAGCCCTACTGTAACATGCACTAGCCATCCACATGATCCTGTATCACAAGGTCCAACCCTTAGCTCAGTAGTCTCTACCAGTTCCAACCTGAACTCCCATACTCGTCCAGGATCGCCCCCGGATAACTGATCGATCAATCACCTCTGGTCCTGATCCTAACTAAGTTTTGGCTCCCCCACCACCCTGCGAACTAACCTACTTTAGTCCAAATTACCTGAAAGAATCCGTGAACGCTACGCCCCCCCCCCAGTCTTACAACACTCTCTACCGCTAGTGCATGCTACGGCTCCCCCGTAGTCTTACAACACTCTCCACTGCTAGTGAATGCTACAGCTCCCCCGCAGTCTTACAACACTATACCCTAACTGACCATTAGTGAATTCTACGGATCCCCCGTAGTCTTACATCACTTTCATCGCTGCTTCTCTCTTGGATACCTGGACGGCTCTCCCCCACTTAGATTCAACAAAGTCCGCTCGACACACGAAAATTGAAGGATTCCCAATCCTCATTACGTTTCGATGTTCACCTTGCTGACGGCCAATGCTTACCCAAAGCTAGCACGCCAAAAATATCCCTGTCCAAATAGCACACTTCCTGAAATCCAGCTAACACTTCTTATATCCCAACAACAACAATAACTTCAAACGCTTAAAAGTGATATCACACTCAGATATCTGAATCCAACAAACGGATAGTCTAACCAAAACCTCAGCAACAACTCTCTCTTTCCTCGGCAATCCTGATGGCTCTTCTAAAGATAAATACTAAGGCTACTGAAACCAGTCATAACTCCCTCGTTTGAGCCCTTGAACCAACCCCAAAAATGACTGGAGCAGGTACACTCACTGCTCCTCCATGATCGTCAGACAATCGACCTCCTTGTCGTCCACCTGAACACAACAAAAATGTAACGGGCTTGCTCCCTATGGCCAATCCCTTATGAGGTGGCAAAACCTGCTACACCTGTAGCAACCCAGATCACTGAACAGATTCTGACAACGACTCGGAGCAATCACGGTACACACGGAATCCGCTCCGCGAGATACATCCGTCTGAAGATCTCTCAAAGATTCATCGACATGCTGATTGGCATCTGACAACCCTTGCTACCCAGACAATAGCAAAAAAACCGACCCGAGATCTAACTTATCACAATTCCCAAGCGACACAAATACCCGATATCCACCGAAAATAGCCGAAGATAGCATCTCCGCAAACATCTGGAGGAACCCTGACTACCTCCTCCTGGGTTACCTTGACCACCCTAAGAACATGATGATGTTGGATTAATGTCTAAGCCCATAACTATAATTGGTATGTACTTGACCCGATTTGGCATGGTCCATTTGGGTTGCATGGCATCAGAACAATTGGATACAAAAAAATAAGAAAAAAGGATACTAGTGATTTACATTAATATATTATAAGTTCTAATATATTAATATGAAATCATATTATTTTATTAGTATTGATCAAGAATTAATTTAGAATTAATCTAGTGATCAAAAGGAAATAATTAAATATGGACTCTTATATATGTGGTGGGCCAAGTTCGTTTAGGTTGGGCTAAGCTTTCATGGATAGTCCATGGAGTGTTTAACCCATGGATCCTATGGAAATGAAAGGTCATGGGTATCAGGGTTTACATGAATGTAACCCTAATCCTCCACACTATATAAAGAGGTTCCTAGTTCATGAAATGTGCACTAGTGTGTATACACAAGAGGGCAAAAACGGATTTGGTGCATGTATTCTTATTCTCTAGTTATTTCATGGGTTCTTGGTGTTGTGTGAACCATTTGAGGTGTCACACTTGAGGCACTAGGCTCTTAAGCTCCATGGAATCAAGCTACAACAAAGATGTATGTCAGTCTACTAGATTTTATATTACTTGTACTACATAATATGCTAGTTAGGATAATACCTTGGAAAATTGATATTTGCATGTATAATAGAGAAAACATAGATCCAAGGTATTTAGGGTTGCATGTACACCTTAGGAGTGTTAGAATGCTCAATACCCTTTCAGTAGTATCAGAGCCTAGGCTTGTTTTCTTTTATACTTGATGCAAATTGCTGAAAAACGAAGTTTATATGCTGTCTGGTCAGCTGACTCGACGAGTCCAGTAAGGGACTCGACGATTCCATGCCTAAATTCATCCAACTCGTCGAGTTGGTTCATGCACTCGACGAGTTGGACTCCCTGACAACATATCTTCGAGTTTTAAGGCTGGAATTGGTCTTGAATCATTACCTTAAACTGTTTTGGTCCTATAAAACCTGTTTTTTGATGTGGTAATGATTATGGTAAACCAATTTCAAGGTTGTTATCAAAATTTCAAGTTTTATGTGTGTTTATGTAATTCTTGAAATTGTTGATATGATTGTTCATACACTTTTGAGTTCTGATAGATCATAGGATTTATTTGCAAAATTGTTTGTTAGTTAATTCTTGATCTAAATGTATTTTAATGGAGTCCATAATTTGTCCTCAAGTTATGGATTAACAAAAGACATTTCTTTAAAGATTCATTAAAATTCATAGGTTACAAAAATTGAAGAGTCTTTTTGTTTTATGAACTCCATAACTTGTCCTCAAGTTATGGATGTTCAAGAGTCTCTTCACTAAAGGTTTTAAAACCTTAATTAAACTCATAAGTTATGAAAATCCAAAAGTTTTTGAATAGTTCAAAACTTGCCCTCAAATTTAGGAATTTGTAAAGTTTCCCCATGAATACTTTAGTTCCAAGTTACCCCTTAGAGTTTTAAAAGTTAAAATTCAGTCCTTATACTATTATAATATTAATAGTTAATAGTTATATATATGTATAAGAGCAAGTCAGTCGTAACGTTAGTAGGCCTCATTCACGAAGCCGGTCTATAAGGGGGGTATAAGGTTGTTGCCTATAAAATGGCAGCTTAATGGGTGTCCACTCTCACCCACCGCTTCCTTGACTGGTGGAGGGTCGTTAGCCAAACGGGTAGGACAAGGACTGTAATTCTCCCTTCATTATAAGTATAATGATACCTATAAAGTAACTAAGCCTTTTATAAATTCCCAATCTTAGTTACTTTAGGAAAATGTGAATTTGGTGCTAACCCATGAAATTACACTTTGCACTTTGCTTAAGTCGTTAGTGGAGCGCGTGTGGTTAACCAACACACTAACTTGGATTTAACAAGGTAGGCAAAGGGTAACTTGATGTTTATCATAGGATCGGTGGAGCGCGTGTGGTTAACCGGTACATCGATTAAGTGATAAATATTAAGGGTACCAAGTATAATGAATCTCAAAAGATCTAGGAGTTTCAAATCCAAGTAAAACCTAATAATTTATTTCGTTTTTCATTATGGAAATTGGTGAATCGTCATTCGCCTACCTTCAAATATTTTATAGCTTGGATTACGACATCCCTCTTCCAAGTTATAAAAGTATTGTGTTGGGTCCTAGCCTTAATATTTCATATTGGGTGTTATATTAAGGACTTAAATCAACTAACTTGAATATCTCCCATTGTAGATGTCTGGTTCAGACAACTATGATGTTCCCAAATCTCTAGGAACAAGCTTTCCTAATGAAGATGATGTCCCGTGGTTGGCTCATGGAAATCATACTTCACTTCCTCCACCTCCTCCAATTATTCTCCCTAACCCACAAGTTCTTGAATAGTTCAAGGTCACTCGAGCCCTATTGGCAAGAGAAGTCTATGTGTGCTCACATCTTAGAGATAAAGTCACATATTGACAAGCCGGGAGAGTAGGGTGTCAAAGTCTTGAGAAAGTTGGTTGTTCAATCACTTTCTAAGTCACATAGTGAGTTTCCTTTGGGACTACTATGAAACAGACTATGACATGACCCTTAATGATATTATCTATTTGCTCGGTGCTGCTGAATCAACAATGATTTGGAGCACTGGCAAAGCAAATTTGATTGGAAGATCAACTTCCCAAACTTCCATGGACATTGACAATGGTAACATTGAAAAAATATAGAAAAGATTTCTCTTCCAATGGAAAAGGATCGTCCATAGTCAACTCGGTTGACCAAATGGTAAAGAGAAAGACTAAGTCTGAGATAGTCTCGTGTACCATTCCCAAAGAGTCCATATGCTTATATTGCCAAAGGAAGGGGCATTGGTTGCAAAGCTGCCCTATTTACCTGAAAGATCATAAGGTTGGTCAAGTCAAAAAGTTTGACTCTACTTCAGGTAAGTCCACTATCTAACTCTATTAAGTTCCTATTTGGAGATTCTTATTACATGATGTGACTGAGTGACATGTTGAAGTTTTAAGAATCAAAGAAAAGAGAGGAAGCTTAAAGAAGAGTAAGCTGATTCTAATCACGAAGATGGATTTCGATCGCATGATTCGGTGATCAGAATTTTTGAGCTGCTGCTTAAGAGTTGTGATAGATTGCTTAGGAATAGATAACAACATAGTTTTCAAATGCAATTTCATTGTAAGGATAAGTTTTTCCGCAAGTTTTAAATAAAAGAAAAGTTTTGTTTTTATTTATTTTAAATATACTTACAGTCGCATTTGTGAAAAATTGTTGTTTATTTGATTCCATTGATAGCAACATTGGAAAATGGATTTGATTCTTTCGTTTGTGGTAGTTTCATAATTTACCAAATAAGGAAAGATTCTCATGAACCAAGTTTCAGTTGGATAGAAACTTGGAATTGTGCAAGTTGTATTGTATGATGAATGAGAATTTTCATCTTTGGAAAATTAAGACTAATACCTTGTTCACATGTATATGTGAGTCAAGTGAAGGACTAAGGGATCGAGTACACATTCTTGTGCACTGGTCAAGTCCACCACAAAAGATCGATGAGATTATTCGTCATGATTTACAGAAGTTCAATAAATATGGTTATACTTACATGTTTAAGTATAATTCTGAAACATTGGAAAAGTTTCAATGTAAGGCAGAACGAATAAGAAGAATCAAATTTGGCAGAAAGATAAAAGTTTCTCAAATCTGAAAAGATGAGAGAGTACTTTAGTATCATGTTTTATGATCATCTTAATGATTATGAAACCATATCACAATTGATTCTCTAAGGACATCTTAGTGCATTTGTTTGACTAAGAAGAGGAATCGTGAATTGTTGAATTGGTTAAATCAAAAGGTGAATCCTACTTAGTTCCAAAACAAGTCTTAGAGTCATACTCCAAGATTGTAATTTGAGTGACTCATCTTCAAGAAGGTTTATTAACACTTATCAAATGTAAGAGTAAAATGTGTCCTACTCTTGTACATTTGAAATTGGTAAGTTGTGATGTTTGGGATAAAACAGAGACCAACTTAGGTCAATTGTGTGAAGTGTTTGTCTTGATAAGAATCCGCACTATCTATTGAATATTTGTTTGTCAAGGATTGGGTCTTGGGAAGAGAGTCTTATATGTCAAGAGGACAGTGGGAGTCTAAAAGATCTTGAAGGAGTCTAATCAATAAATAAAACATGTAGTTTATCACTAGCACACGACTTGAGGTTTATAACCTTTTGTGTTGACATATTCCTATTTTTGTGCCCATTCTAGTTAAAGTTGTCTTTGCATATAAGTTCTGAGAGTTCTCAATTGATTGCATAACAACTTGGAAGCAATGGCAGGCCCTTGTGCTACTAGGTGGCAAGAAGTTAAGACTGCACAAGTTCAGTCCATATGAATTTGTCACTAACCGTGTCTTGTGATTATGGTTTTGACAAATTCACATGGAAAGGAACACATACACCATAAAATGTAAGTGTCATAAGGTTTGTCTCCGATTCATGAAAATGATGGTGAGGAAACACTTTCACTAAGTAGATTTTAAGTAGATAGCAATTGTGATATTTGCATTCTCAAAGTCGTTAGTGGAGCGTGTGTGGTTAACCGGAACATGAACATGGACTTGTGAGAACTGGCAAAGGTCTAAACAATTGAGACTATGATTACGACATCCCTTTTCATAGTTCTGAAATTGTTTAGACACACATGTGTGCTATCTAAGGAAAGGTGTATGATTTTGATAAAGTTTTATCAAAGCATCTCGTATCAGAAATGTGAACTTTGGTAAGAATGTCAATAAAGTACTGATTTCTAGAAGTCCAGCTGATTTCTGAGTACATGTCAAAGCTAGTGGGAGCATAAGTGTTATACTAATAATCATCATGCAAGTGGGAGTATGATAATTTTAATAAGTGTTGCAAGTTAGCAATGTTAATTATAGAAAACAAAAGTTTTAATTGGGAAAAGTTGTTTTGCTATAATTAAGGGAGAGGAAATTACACTTCATTTCAATTCTAAAAGCTTAGATTGAGGTTTTAATCATCTTTAGTCAAGGATGTATATGAATTTTTT
Source organism: Lactuca virosa (assembly GCF_052849685.1). Taxonomy (NCBI): domain Eukaryota; kingdom Viridiplantae; phylum Streptophyta; class Magnoliopsida; order Asterales; family Asteraceae; genus Lactuca; species Lactuca virosa. The sequence goes on from NC_136430.1 coordinate 127,632,925, forward strand.
GTTGGAAATGGCTCAACATAAGGAAATTCTATATGTGGGTCCTTTATTTGCGCTCTAAAATTCGATTATGATTACGACATCCCTTTTCATAATCTGAATTATGAGAACATGGCAAATAGAAATAGAAATATTATAGCAAAAGACTGGTCTAGCATCATGTCTTTATGTGAGACATCATGAATCGTGTCCCATATGCTTCAGATATAGGGTCGATTGCATGTGCTATAATATTCATATGTTCTAAATTTTTCAAAATGCCTAGAGCATTAAGAGGGAAAATTACTAGAACTAGATATGACTAATTTGATTAAGCAATTGTCGAGGACAATCTAAGGTTTACCAAAGATTGGTTGCTCAGGGAAAGTTGGAAGTATGGTGTGAATTTTTGGAGAAGACCATCTTGACATATTCTGAAAAGAGGCAACTCTTGTTCAGAAGTGATAGTCAAAATGAGAATATGGAAATATTCCCATAGGTGGAAGTTTTTCATTAAATCTGTGTAAGATTAGGAAACTTAATGCAAGAAGGAAGTTCAAAGCAATGTACTTCGAATTTGAGACTTCGTTTCCATGGAATGATCTCCATTGGAATACTCTGTAATGTCTGTTGACAAGTCTTTGTGACTTTGTGCATAATCATTACAGAGGATCAGTGCATATAAGTTTAAAATCTAACATATTTCGGTAAATGGCAGGAATTTGGAATTCTTGAATTTGCGGTAGGGATTTGGGATTGTGAAATGAGAATCATTGGAATTATGTTCAATCGATCTATTTCACAAAGTAAAGATCATAGACAAACATAGTGTGCATACTTGGTGTATGGCATAAGTAATTTTTGGACAAACATAGTGTGCGTACTTGGTGTATGGCATGACTAGTGTATAGAAAACATAGTGTACATGCTAGGAGCATGGGACAACTATTGTTTTAATTCAAGTATTTAAGTTGATAATTTGAAACAGTATACAATGAATAATGTGTAATCAATATGGTGATAAATAAAAGGTGTTCTATTTATATTCATAAGTTCTGAGACCATATTGGATTCGATTATTCTTGTGTTTCACTTTGCATGTTTTGACTTCCAGAATAACTAGGTCGTTCTTCCTGAATGACTAAGTTATTCAAACCATCCACAGTCGATAATACGTTGGAAGTAGGTATTAAGGCAAGATTGTCATGAAGCTGGTTTGTAGATGTCCAAGGTAGTGGACATAGCAAAAGTTGCTACAACATTTATTAGTGCTCATAAGTTCTGAGTATTGGATTAAACCCACGCTAATTTGTCTCACTTCATGGATTTTATCACGAGTGATCATGAGACGATAATATCTTATATTCTTCAAACCTAGAGATATGAATTGTTGCCTATGAGTTGGTTATACATTGATTGTACGAAAATGCATTGGTAACTCGATGTTATAAAACATGCCTTTGTGTATGATTCAACAAGTAGTAGAACAAGCATATGAGTTGAAGTTTATCCATTCCTTTTACCCTTAAAGGGATAAAAGTGATATCTGTGGGCCTCTCGATGATTTAGTGATGACACCCCGAAGTGCTTGGCCAAGCCTGGACTGATTTGATTTGTTCAATTAGTCGGTCGTCATAAATCGGAAATCGGGAAACAACAAATGGACAAAGAGAATGATTATAATCCATGTCTTAGTCCATATGATATCTAGAATGGAGGAATATATGATCCCTTATCTAATGGACGCGTTATTGATTTGTTCAGAGTTCGACAACATCTTTTACGAGCTACGATTACTAGTCGGGTTTTGGAGTCATACGCAATAATAGTTATAGACTTATCCAAGTGGGAGACTGTTGGATTAATGTCTAACCCCATAACTATAATTGGTATGTACTTGACCCGATTTGGCATGGTCCATTTGGGTTGCATGGCATCGGAACAATTGGATAGACAAAATGAGAAAAAAAGGATACTAGTAATTTATATTAATATATTACAAGTTCTAATATATTAATATGAAATCATATTATTTAATTAGTATTGATCAAGAATTAATTAGAATTAATCTAGTGATCAAAAGGAACTAATTAAATATGGACTCTTATATATGTGGTGGGCCAAGTTCAATTAGGTTGGGCTAAGCTTTCATGGATAGTCCATGGAGTGTTTAACCCATGGATCCTATGGAAATGAAAGGTCTGTTGGGTTATGAGCATTCTAACACTCCTAAGTGTACATGCAACCCTAAATACCTTGGATCTATGTTTTCTTTATTACACATGAAAATATGAATATTCCAAGGTATTACCCTAACTATCATACAAAACATTGATACTTGGGTAATAAACTAGATAGAAATACATACCTTGTTGATGTAGCTTGACTCCATGAAGCTCGCGAGCCTAGTGCCCCAAGGGTGACACCTCAAATGGTTCACACAATATCACCAACCCATGGAATAACCATGAGAAGAGAAACTCATGCTCAAATCGGCTAGCCCTCATATATGTATCACAAGTGCCAATTTCTTGAGCTAAAGGGGTCCTTATATAGTGTGCACATTAGGGTTACACCATGTAACCCATGACTTTACCCATTCCTTATGCTCCATGGGTTTTAACCTCCATGGAGTATCCATGGATCACCACATGGGTTAAACCCAACATAAGGAATCATGGATCATAAGCCCACATATATAAGAATGAATGATTTACACAATCAATCCCCATATACTTAATTAGTCTCTTTTTGATCACTAAATTAAGTCCAAATTAATTCTTGATCAATACTAATTAAATAACATGATTTCATATTAATATATTAGAAATTATAATATATTAATATGTCACAAATGTCTTCTCCTCACAAACGGTCTATCCAAATGTTCCGATGCCATGCAACCCAAATGGACCATGCCGAGTCGGGTCAAGTACATACCAATTATAGTTATGGACTTAGACACTAATGCAACAGTCTCCCACTTGGATAAGTCTAAAACTATTATTGCGTATGACTTCAATAACCAACTGGCAATCGTAGCTCTCAAAAGCCGTTGTCGAACTCTGACCTGGTCGATGAACTATGACCTTTGTCAATGACTTGTCCATTAGATAAGGGATCATATATTCCTCCATCCTAGATATCATATGGACTGAGACATGGATTATAAATCATTCTGTCTGTCCATTTGTTGTTTCCCGATTTCCAATTTATGACGACTGACTAATTGAACAAATCAAATCAGTCCAGGCCCGGCCGAGCACTTACATTTGTCATCACGAAATCACCGAGGGGCCCACATATATCGCTTTTATCCTGAATGTAAAAGGAATGGATAAACTTCGACTCATATGGCTTGTTCTACTACTTGTTGAATCATACACAAAGGCATGTTTTATAACATCGAGTTACCAATGCGTTTTCATGCAATCAATGTATAACGAACTCATAGTAACAACTCATATATCTAGGTTTGAAGAATATAAGATATTATCGTCTCATGATCACTCGTGATAAAATCCATGAAGTGAGTCAAATGAGCGTGGGTTGAATCCAATACTCAGAACTTATGAGCACTCATGAGTGTTGTAGCACCGCTTTGTCCAACATCTTAGACCTCTACAAGCCAACCCATGACAATCTTGATTCATATCTACTTCCAACATATGACCGACTGTGGATGGTTTGAATAACTTAGTCATTCGGGAAGAATGACCTAGTTTATTCTGGAAGTCAAAACATGCAAAATGAAACAAAAAAATAATTGAATCCAATATGGTATCAAAACCTATGAATATAAATTGAACACCTTTTATTTATCACCATACTGATTACTCATTATTCATTGTTTCGGTTTTATCAACTTTATACTTGAATTAAAAACACTGGTTGTCCCATGCTCCAAGCATGTACACTATGTTTTTTCTAAACAATAGCTTTGCCATACACCAAGTAAGCACTCTATGTTTATCTATGATCTTTACTTTGTGAACTAGATCGATTGAACATAATTTTCAATGATTCTCTTTTCACACTCCCAAATCCTTATTGAATATGTAAGAATTCCAAATTCCTATCATTTACCGAAATTTGTTAGATTTTAAACTTATATGAATTGATCCTCTTGTAATGATTATGCACAAAGTCACAAAGACTTGTCAACAGACATTACAGAGTATTCCAATGGAGATCAACTCCATGGAAACATCATTCTTGCATTTAGTTTTTCTAATCTTACATAGATTGAATAACTTCCAACTATGAAACATTTTCATATTCCCATTTTGACTGTCACTTCTGAACAAGAGTTGCCTCCTTTCAGAGTATGTCAATATGGTCCTTCCAAAGTTTAACACTATACTTCCAACTATCCCTGAGCAACCAATCTTTGGTAAACCTTAGATTGTTCTCGACAATTGCTTAATCATTTTAGTCATATCCAATTCTAGATTTTTCCCCTTTAATGCCTAAAGCATTTGGAAAAGTTAGAAAGGATGAATATTATAGCACATGCAATCGATCCTATATCCGAAGCATATGGGACACGATTCATGATGTCTCACATAAAGACATGATACTAGACCAGTCTTTTTGCTATAATATTTCTATGTCTATTTGCCAAGTTCTCATAATTCAGATTATGAAAAGGGATGCCATAATCATAATCGAATTTTAGAACACAAATAATGGACCCATATATAGAATTTCCTTATGTTGAGCCACTCCAACATAAAATTCATACATATATATATATATATATATATATATATATATATATATATATATATATATATATATATATATATATATATATATATATCCTTGACTAAAGACGATTAAAACCTCAATCTAAGCTTTTAGAATTTAAATGAAGTATAATTTCCTCTCCCTTAATTATAGCAAAACAACTTTTTCCCAATTGAAACTTTTGTCTTCTATAATTAACATTGCTAACTTGCAATACTTGTCATAATTATCATGCTCCCACTAACATGATGATTATTAGCATAATACTTATACTCCCACTAGCTTTGACATGTATCCAAAAGTTAGCTGGACTTCTAGAAATCAATACTTTATTGACATTCTTACCAAAGTTCAGATTTATGATGAGATTGCTTTGATAAGACTTTATCAAAATCATACACCTTATCTTAGATATCTCACAGGTGTGTCTAAACAATTTTAGAACTATGAAAAAGGATGCCGTAATCATAGTCTAGATTGTTTAGACTTTTGCCATTTCTCATAAGTCCATGTTAGTGTGCCGGTTAACCACGCACGCTCCACTAACGACTTTGAGAATGCAAAGATCACAATTGCTATCTTACTTAAAATCTACTTGGTGGAAGTGTTTCCTCACCATCATTTTCATGAATCGGAGAGAAACCTTATGACCCTTAGATTTTATGGTGTATGTGTTCTTATCCACGTGAATTTGTCAAAACCATAATCACAAGACTAGGTTAGTGACAAATCCAAACTCATATGGATTGAACTTGTGTAATGTTAACTTCTCGCCACTTGGTAGTACAGGGCCTGCCATTGCTTCCAAGTAGTTATGCAAACAATTGAGAACATGTAGAACTCAAATGTATAGCCAACTTTACTGGAATGGGCACAGAAATGTCAATATGTCAACATGATAGGTTATAAACCTCATGTCGTGTGCTAGTGTCAAACTATAGGTTTTTATTCTTGATTAGATCTTGAAATTCTTTTAGGATCTTTAAGACTCCCACTGTCCTCTTGACATATAAGACTCACTTGTCAAATATTCAAGAGATAGTGCGGATTCTTTATCAAGACAAACATTTCAGACAATTAGCCTAAGTTGGTCTTTGTTTTATCCAAAACATCACAACTTACCAATTTCAAATGTACAAAAGTAGGACACTGTTACTCTTACATTTGATAAGTGTTATAAACCTTTCTTTAAGATATGTCACTCAACTTACAGTCTTGGAGTATTACTCTAAGACTTGTTTTTGGACCGAAGTATGACTCATCTTCTTGATTTAACCATTTCAGCAATTCTTGATTCCTCTCCTCAGCCATAGGAATGAACTAAGATTTCCTTAGAGGACTTATTGTGATATGGTATCTTAATCATTAAGATGATCACAAAACATGATACTAAAGTACTCTCCCATCTTTTCAGATTTGAGAAACTTTAATCTTTCTGCCTAATTTGATTCATCTCATTCGTTCTACCATACATCAAAAGTTTTCCAATGTTTCAGAATTATACTTAAACTTGTAAGTATAATCATATTTACTAAACTTTAGTAAATCATGACGAATAGTCTTATCGATCTTTTGTGGTGCACTTGATCAGTGCACCAGAATGTGTACTCGATCCCTTATTCCTTCACTTGACTCACATATACATGTGAACAAGGAATTAATCGTAATTTTCTGAAGATGAAAATTCTCATTCATCATACTATACAACTTGCATGATTTCAAAGTTTCTATCCAACTGAAGCCTTGAGTGATGAGAATCATTCCTTGTTCGGTAAATTAGACATTACCACAAATGAAAGAAACAAATCCATTTTCCATTATTGCTATCAATGGAATCATATAAGCAACAATTTTTCCACAAATGCCATTGTAAGGATACTTAGAATAAATAAAATCAAAAATTTCCTTTAATTTTAAAACTTTGTGGAAAAACTTATCCTTACAGTGCAAAAGCTTATGAAAAATTTTTTGTTATCTATTCCTAAGCAATATATCATAACTCCTAAGCATCAGCTCAAAATTCTGATCACTGAACCATGCGAGCTGTCACACCCCCAAAACCTATCAACGGCGGAAAAGTTCTGGGGTGGAGGACGTCATGTACAGTATCACAACAATGTAAGTAGTAAACAAGCAACAACATCATCCATTGCATTAATAGTATAATTTCATACAAGTGTGTTCTGTCAAGTTTTAAAGACACCAAAACAATATACATCAAAAATATAAGATGAGTCTTGAACGAACTCCATCTTCTCAAAACCTGGCTCCGGTACCTGTCTACTGACGACCTGAGAATACAAGTTATTTTGAAAGCGAGTATCAGCTTTAGAGTTGGTGAGATCATAAGTATATTAGTGTCTGTGTTTGTATGAAAGCATTTGTAAGATGTTTTGTACGATGTACTATGTATGTTTGTAAAAGTTTTGTATTTGTTTGAACTCTCCTAGAAAACCCTATGTTTCCTAATAAAAGTAGCCTTCTACCAAGGCATCTAGTGTCTGTCTGTGTCTCTTTTAAAAGGGTGTATTTTCCCAAATCCGACTATCATTAACCAAAAATATAGTTTTTACATTATTGTTTATTGTGTGAATATCACAAAGTAAAATGTAAAGGGAAAATGTTATAGTACTGTAGTGTAGTATTAAGTAACTACTGATGTACTAACTACCTTAAGCCAAATGTATATTTTAAGGTAACATGTGATCGGCCTGTATCTTGCTACCGACTCTATAGTAAAACGACAATGTAAGATGTCGTAAAAATGACGTTTGGCACCCGTAGACTTGCAAGTCCCACTGTAGCGAGCAACAAGGTGTAGGATAGTCAATCCAGTATAGATCTATACACAAACTCATACGCTCCCCAATTAAGGAGATTCTGATACAAAAACAGTCATGGCAGGTAGTACCATGCCCTGTTTAATGGCTCACATAAATGTATTAATGTATATGTTATGTGAATTGTGTGCTAGCTGTATTGTGTGTTGTTTCTCTGTCTAGCCTGTATGTTTGTTTCTCGTCATAGTGTCTATTGTTTGTTTCTCATCACTCTGTATTATGTTTGTTTCTCATCACTCTATTTTATGTTTGTTTCTCATCATAGTATGTATTGACTCATGTATGAACTGACTCATTGTATGTTTCATTGTTCTAGTAATAGTATCTTCCTAAACTACCCCTATGGTAGCTTACTAGCAATGTATGAACATGTTTGTATACCCTTGCTACCCAAGGGCATGGAACTGAATGAAAGAAATAACCTTTTATATCTATATAAATACACATAATATATAACTAGGATTTAAACGACCTTCGGACAACTAACCTTGATACCCTAAGTCCACAACCAAACAAGGAACAGGAAGTAAGGTAGGCTAGCAGTCCTAAGTCCTTTCAATCCTACTTATATAACTATATCCATATAGATACACAGAATATAAGTTTAAAAGAGTTTAAGTAAAAGTATTTGATAAGTAAAAGAGTTTGTAAGACAGTTTGAGGTAAAACAGTTTGAAAAGTAAGAAAACCATTTGTTTGGTAGTTATTAATCACATGTGATTGATATAATAACTATAATTGTTCAACTTGTATCCCCCCCATAAAAGCATTTAAAAACATTTAAAAGGTTAATTAAGGGGTATGAACTCACCTGTAGTGAGTGGTTTGGATGAACTGAAGAGATAAGATTGCTAAGTGTCAAGTGAAGACTTGCACACACACAATGATCCTATTTAACATATAAATACACATATATGTATTCAATTAGTCTTTAAACAACTAATTTATAAATTTAATACATCTTAAGACAAGTTAAACACTTTTTATAAGTGTTATAAGTCCCTAGGATTGCATCTAAGAGTTGTAGGACCAAGCTATGGGGTTTAGGGTTCAAGGAAACCCCTTTCATGAGTTTACGGTTTGGACACCATAAATCCTTGGGTTTACGGTCGTAAACCCTTGAGTTTACGGCCGTAAACTCCTACTTCTTTGACCATTTTGTGTTTTGAAGGTTTCTATGTCCTTAGAAGTGTTTCCTCATGAAGTATAAGCCTAAGGAAGAAGTTAGGGCACCATTTCACTCCTATATGGAGTTCACGGCCCTAATACCATTTCCGTTTGGGTTTACAGCCGTAAACCCTTATGGATGATGGTATTTTGATGTTTCCAAGTCCTTAACATATCAATGAAGGGATCTATGCTAGTTACCAAGGCTTAGGGTAAGCTAGGGCACACATTGGTACCCTTTTTAGGGTTTACGGTCCAAGAACATCTTGGACCGTAAACACCTTGATCTTGGTGTTTCTTGGGTGTTTTCTTGTTATAATGAAGTGTAGCAAGCTTAAACATGCTCTAGGATAGAAGTACTTACAATATATAAAAGCTTGAAATGAGCCAAAAGTCCAAGAACACTAGTGTGTGTTCTTGGTGTTCTTGGTGAAACTTGAAGATCAAGCCTTTTGGACTAATTTTTCGGATAGAAGTGTGTTAAAACACTAGATTAAGTGATATACTAACTCAAAAGGGCTAGAAACACTTACTAGATTGAAGATCTTGAATAAAACTTGGATGATACTTGAGAGAGTTTGATATTTGTTCTTGAAAAAGTGGAAAAGTGTTAAAAATGGCTAAGTGCCACTTATATACCCCTTTCTCTTAGGGTTTACGGCCGTAAACACCAAGTTTAGGCCGTAAACTCTAAACTTTTGATGTGTCAGGACTTTATTGTTGCACAATAAACCCTAGGGCATCCTCTCTCCTGATATATCCAAAAGTATTAATCCTAAAATACTCAAACTTATTCCAAAAAGTCCGAAAATTTAACAGTAACTGTTTTGACTTCTATTGACTTGACATGTTGTACAGAATAGAAATTTCGGGTTGTCACATCATCCCCTCCTTAGAAGGAATTTCGTCCCGAAATTAGAATTTAAGCAAATAAGTAGTTACAGATAACTAAGTAAAAAGACGTGGATATTTCAATTGCATATGATCCTCTCGCTCCCAAGTGAATTCAGGTCCTCGCTTGGCGTTCCAGCGAACCTTCACTATTGGGATGCGGCTTTGTTTCGTTTGCTTGACCTCCCGATCCAGGATCTCTACTGTTTCTTCCACGAAGTTGAGGCTCTCGTTGATCTCGATCTCGTCGAGTGGGATTACAAGAGTCTCGTCGGACAGACACTTTTTCAAGTTCGAGACGTGGAAGGTAGAATGTACGTTACTGAGTTCGCTCGGTAAGTTAAGTTTGTAAGCTACAGGGCCGATTCTGGCAAGAATCTCGAAAGGCCCAATGTACCTTGGATTTAGCTTTCCATGCTTTCCGAAGCGTATTAAGCCCTTCCAGGGTGAGACCTTTAATAGAACACGATCGCCCACCTGGAATTCTAACGGTTTCCTTCGTTTATCAGCGTAGCTTTTCTGTCGGTCTCTGGAGGCTTTCAATCGTTCACGAATCTGAACGATCTTCTCCGTCGTTTCCCGAATGATTTCCGGATCTGTGAGAGTGCTTTCAGGAACTCGTCCCTTAGCTAACTGGGTCTCACCCACCTCGGCCCAGCACAGAGGGGATCTGCACTTGCGGCCGTAGAGGGCCTCGAATGGAGCAGCCTTTATGCTTGTGTGATAACTGTTGTTGTAGGAAAATTCGACAAGGGGTAAATGAGTATCCCAAGCTTTCCCAAAGTCAATCACACAGGCTCGTAACATGTCCTCCAAGGTTTGGATAGTCCTCTCACTTTGCCCGTCTGTCTGCGGATGGTAGGCTGTACTCATATCCAGCCTAGTTCCTAGGGAATTTTGTAGCGACTGCCAGAACCTAGAAGTGAACCTACTATCTCTGTCCGAGATAATGGATATAGGAACACCGTGCAGTCGTACAATCTCTCTAATGTAAGTTCTTGTAAGCTTCTCCATCTTGTCTGTCTCTTTCATAGGCAGGAAGTGCGCGGACTTGGTCAATCTGTCGACGATGACCCATATGGTATCAAGTCCAGCCGTTGTCTTGGGCAACTTGGTTATGAAATCCATAGTGATCCGCTCCCACTTCCATTCTGGGATCTCAGGCTGTTGAAGAAGACCTGAGGGTTTCTGGTACTCGACCTTGACCTTTGCGCAAGTAAGGCATTTACTTACGAAGGTAGCAATCTCTGCTTTCATGTTAGGCCACCAGTATAACTTTTTAAGATCCAGATACATCTTATCTGAACCCGGGTGGACGGAATAACGAGTGTTGTGCGCCTCGTTCATGACCAAGTCTCTGAAACCACCAAGTTTCGGGGTCCAGATCCGATCCATGAGATAATAGGATCCGCCACCTTTGACTTCCAAGTTCTTATCCATCCCTCGAAGGGATTCACTGTTCACATTTTCAGGTTTCAAAGCGTCGAGCTGAGCTGCCTGTATTTGTGTGGATAAGTGTGAATTGATAGTCATAGTCAATGATTTGACTCTACGACCAGAATATTCTTTCCGACTTAGGGCGTCAGCTACTACATTGGCCTTGCCGGGATGATAACGAATTTCACATTCGTAGTCACTGAGTAGTTCGACCCACCGTCGTTGTCTCATGTTGAGCTCCTTCTGGTCGAATATATGTTGCAGGCTCTTGTGGTCTGTAAAGATTGTGCTCTTCGTACCGTACAGGTAGTGTCTCCAGATCTTCAAAGCAAAAACAACTGCTCCTAGTTCAAGATCGTGGGTCGTGTAGTTGACCTCATGTGTCTTCAGCTGTCTCGACGCATAGGCGATGACCTTACCTCGCTGCATCAGAACACATCCGAGACCTTGGTTCGATGCATCGCAATAGACAACGAAGTCTTCTATCCCTTCGGGGAGGGATAGTATTGGTGCGGTGCACAAGGCTCGTTTGAGCGTTTGGAACGCTCTTTCCTGTTTTTCTTCCTAGTCAAAGGGTACGCCCTTCTGGGTAAGCGTTGTAAGAGGCTTTGCAATGCGGGATAAGTTCTGAATGAACCTGTGATAGTAGCCAGCGAGGCCTAGAAATTGACGAATTTCTGTAGGCGTCTTCGGTGCTGACCAGCTCTCAATGGCTTTGATTTTGGATGGGTCCACGTGGATTCCCTCTTCGCTAACCACGTGCCCTAAGAATTCGACTCGTCGGATCCAAAATTCGCATTTCGAGAACTTCGCATAAAGCATCTCCGCACGCAGGGTTTCTAAGACTAATCGCAGATGTTGGCTATGCTCCTCCTTACTTCGAGAGTAGATAAGTATGTCATCGATGAAGACGATGACGAACTGATCCAAGTAAGGACGACACACCCTATTCATTAAATCCATGAATACTGTGGGTGCGTTTGTTAATCCGAATGGCATCACTACGAATTCGTAGTGCCCATAACGAGTTCGGAAGGCCGTCTTCGGAACATCCTCCTCTAGCACTCGTAGTTGGCGATATCCGGATCTTAAGTCGATTTTGGAAAAAAAAATTCGCCCCTTGAAGTTGATCGAATAAATCGTCGATCCGAGGCAAAGGATAACGATTTTTGACGGTCAATTTGTTGAGCTCCCTGTAGTCGATGCACATACGAAATGATCCGTCTTTCTTCTTGACGAACAAGACTGGAGCTCCCCAGGGTGAGAAGCTCGGTCTTATAAAGCCTTTGCTGAGCAGCTCGTTAAGTTGACAGGATAGTTCTTGCATCTCTGCAGGTGCTAGACGATAAGGCGATTTGGCTACGGGAGTAGCCCCTGGAACTAAGTTGATTCTGAACTCGACTTGTCGTTGCGGAGGTAATCCTGGTAGCTCTTCTGGAAAGATGTCAGGAAAGTCGCGTACTACTGGAATGTTCTAAATAGGTTTCGTTTCTTGGTTCACATCGACCACATGAGCAAGGAATGCACGACATTCCTTTCGCAAGAATTTCTGAGCTTGAATGCTCGAGATAATACGAAGGTTTGTGCCGGGTTTGTCGCCATATACTACTAGGGTTTCGCCAGACGAAAGATTAAGGCGGACAGCCTTTTTGTAACACATGATGTCGGCATGAAGAAAACTCAACCAATCCATGCCGATGATGACGTCGAAACTTTTAATTGAGACCGACATGAGATCGATCGAGAATGAATGGCTATCTAAGGTTAAGGTACACCCTATGAATATGCAACTAGTGCTCTCTGTCTTCCCATTAGCCATTTCTACTGTGAATGGTTCTTTGAGTGCTCGTGATTTTTGCTTAAGTAAATGAGCAAACTTTTGGTTCACGAAGCTCCTCTCCGCTCCACTATCAAATAGTATACAAGCATAAGAGTTGTCGAGGAGAAACGTACCAGTGACCACTGTGGGGTTGGCAACCGCCTCCTCATGACCTATAGCCAGAACTCTTCCTACTCCACCAGCAGTCCCTGCCTTGGGGCAGTTCCTTTTGTAGTGGCCCACATCGCCATAATTGTAGCAAGCTTGGCCCACTCCAGCGCCGGGGACTTGGGTGATTGGCCTCACCGGAGATTTGCAGAAACGGGTTGTGTGCCCCTTCCTGTTGCAGTTTACACACTGCATTTCCCGGCAGGCTCCCACATGGTGGTAGTTACACGTGTTGCATAGTGGCAAACTTCCAGAATACTGCTTTAATGGAGCAGCAGCAGTGGCAGGTGTTGTCGCACTATGAACTGCCACGATCTGCTGTTTCTTGGCAGCCTTCTTCTTTTTCTTGTCATCCCAGAATTTCCGCTTGGACTCTGCAGTTCTGGCGGTTTCTGAGATGGCCAGGGTGGTTGTTGCAGCCGGGGTACGGACCCCGTGGTCAATTAGCTGCTGTGCCAATCGCTTGGCACTATCAAATGTAGTGGGCGTGATGACAAAACATTTCCCTGGTGTGGTGGCATTAGCCCCCATATATATCTCTCCATATTCTTTCCCTCTGTATGAATCATGTTGGGACAGAGGGCCACCAGTTCACAGAACCTGGCGGTATATGCCACGATGTCGGAGCCCTTCATGGTTAGGCGCCGAAGTTCTTCCTGCAGCTTTTGGATCTCGCCTCTCGGGCAGTACTCCTCAATCATGAGGTCTTTCATGGTGCCCCAGCCCATATCATTTGCCACCACTAGAGATAGTGACTTAACATGGCTATTCCACCATGTTAGGGCTTTTGATTCGAAGGTGCAAGCGGCAAACTTGACCTTGCTTCTCTCCGGGCACGAGCAGATTTCAAAGACCGATTCTGTCTTCTCGAACCATTGTGAGAGTACAATGACTCCGCCAGTTCCCCTAAAGGACAATGGCTTGTAGTTTGTGAAGTCTTTGTAGGAGCACTCTCTCGAGCGCACAGGGGTTTCAACCTGAATAGTCGGAACAGGAGTCCCTCCTCCAGTGGAACTTGAGGAATGATATTCAGCCATGGCTGTAGCCACAGCCGCAGCTATAGCAGCATTTAGAGCTGCTGTATCAAATTGAGGAGTAGGTGGAGTTGGTGCGGGAGGATTGCGTCTTGTTGATTTACGTGGAGGCATCTTTGAACTGAAAGTTTAGAAAGATGAAAACATTGATAAGAATTTGATAGAAATATGATGAGAATGACTCATGGACTAACTCTTCATAGCCTAACAGCGTAATTGAATGAATACTTGAATGAAGATGAAAGCATATGGATAATAATTTCCATTAGATTAGATATCTGTCAAAGACACTGGGATTACAGATGTAACAAGTTCGGGAAAAATGACCTAGAAGTAGGTCTTACATCAACCAAGATTGGAAAATTTTGACAGAACTACGACCTAATAATTGACCTAACAGGTCTAAGGTTGAACAAGATAGGAAATTAGCCTAAAGTTTTTACATAAACTAGGTTATATCCAAAAGAGAAGTCGATAAGACTCTAACGGCGACGAGAACTGCTAGAGTGAGTTCTTGAATCCGATAGGAGACGCTCTATGTCCCTCACACGCCTATCAGATCTTGCTTGCTGAGTTCGAAGTTCCCTGACTTCGGCTCGGGTTTCAGCAAGTTCCCTCTGAAGCATTGCATTACTAACCTGAGCCCTTTCATGAGCGGACTCCAGCTGGCGAATGCGGACAGTGTTAACACCAAAATTGGCATCCACTTCTACTACCCGGTCGATAGCTGCTCGACCCTGCTCGGTGTTCCGAGCAATCCTACGAACCATGATAGGTAGGACCCTATCAGCTGTACCTCCCTCAGTAAGGTTGTAGAAACTTCTGTCTCCATTGTAGGGAAAAGGTTAACCTTGTTCCTGACTCCACCTATTCAAGTTTGTGGCCCACAGAGGTGTGGGTCCTTGGAATGCGGGACGAGGGTTTGGGTTTTGAATAGCTGGGGGTTGGTTGTTGACTTCTGGTTCCGATTCGGAACCATCAGAAAAACCTTCAACTTCATAATCATCTAAAGGGATTGGGTGATTATCTTCTGGTTCTTCTTCCAGCCATCCTGCGTTGTCGTGGTTGGGATAGTACGGGTCTCCGTGGGGATGGAATCCAACCATGATATCTACGCGAGAAAAGTGATATAATAAATAACTAAATTAGACTAACTAAGTAGATAATTATAAGATGATCTTTATTAGTTGCTTCAATACTTGTTTAAAGCATACTAGTTACATGTAACGCAGACGGGATAGGCCTTCGAATAAGTGACCCTAACCCTAAGCCCACAACCAAACAAGGAACAAGAAGTAAGGCAAAGATTACAGATTCTAAGTCTATGACATCCTAGCACATATAACCTTAGTGTATCCAATAAACAACCATTGATATACTAATAAAGACCTTTAGTTCTCAAATAAGTAATTATTGTAACACAAAATACTCCTATAGTATTTTCAAGTTTAATGTTCTGTTCTACTGTTCTCATTGTAGTAGTGTTGGTAAGTTTTTAGACTTATTGCAACCTCACAACCACACTTAGGCACATGCTAATCACTCCTCGGATAATGTAGTTGATCAGGCTACATCTTCCTAGGGTTGACCATATGTCTCTAAGTCTACTTGTGCTGTCCAACAATCGTAATACTTTCGTTCTGTCCTAGTGACACTGATTTTAGTATGAATGCAGGTATGTATACTTTATTAAACATTTTATTATTTAAAGAATAAACTCTTCATCATAGTATTTTAAATCCCGCTTGTGTTTATAGTTCGTATATCTTTAATGGGTTGATACACTCGATTCACTATAAACAATGCTCTGATACCAATCTGTCACACCCCCAAAACCTATGAACGGCGGAAACGTTCTGGGGTGGAGGACGTCATGTACAGTATCACAACAATGTAAGTAGTAAACAAGCAACAACATCATCCATTGCATTAATAGTATAATTTCATACAAGTGTGTTCTGTCAAGTTTTAAAGACACCAAAACAATATACATCAAAAATATAAGATGAGTCTTGAACGAACTCCATCTTCTCAAAACCTGGCTCCGGTACCTGTCTACTGACGACCTGAGAATACAAGTTATTTTGAAAGCGAGTATCAGCTTTAGAGCTGGTGAGATCATAAGTATATTAGTGTCTGTGTTTGTATGAAAGCATTTGTAAGATGTTTTGTACGATGTACTATGTATGTTTGTAAAAGTTTTGTATTTGTTTGAACTCTCCTAGAAAACCCTATGTTTCCTAATAAAAGTAGCCTTCTACCAAGGCATCTAGTGTCTGTGTGTGTCTCTTGTAAAAGGGTGTATTTTCCCAAATCCGACTATCATTAACCAAAAATATAGTTTTTACATTATTGTTTATTGTGTGAATATCACAAAGTAAAATGTAAAGGGAAAATGTTATAGTACTGTAGTGTAGTATTAAGTAACTACTGATGTACTAACTACCTTAAGCCAAATGTATATTTTAAGGTAACATGTGATCGGCCTGTATCTTGCTACTGACTCTATAGTAAAACGACAATGTAAGATGCCGTAAAAATGATGTTTGGCACCCGTAGACTTGCAAGTCCCACTGTAGCGAGCAACAAGGTGTAGGATAGTCAATCCAGTATAGATCTATACACAAACTCATACGCTCCCCAATTAAGGAGATTCTGATACAAAAACAGTCATGGCAGGTAGTGCCATGCCCTGTTTAATGGCTCACATAAATGTATTAATGTATATGTTATGTGAATTGTGTGCTAGCTGTGTTGTGTGTTCTTTCTCTGTCTAGCCTGTATGTTTGTTTCTCGTCATAGTGTCTATTGTTTGTTTCTCATCACTCTGTATTATGTTTGTTTCTCATCACTCTGTTTTATGTTTGTTTCTCATCATAGTATGTATTGACTCATGTATGAACTGACTAATTGTATGTTTCATTGTTCTAGTAATAGTATCTTCCTAAACTACCCCTATGGTAGCTTACTAGCAATGTATGAACATGTTTGTATACCCTTGCTACCCAAGGGCGTGGAACTGAATGAAAGAAATAACCTTTTATATCTATATAAATACACATAATATATAACTAGGATTTAAACGACCTTCGGACAACTAACCTTGATACCCTAAATCCACAACCAAACAAGGAACAGGAAGTAAGGTAGGCTAGCAGTCCTAAGTCCTTTCAATCCTACTTATATAACTATATCTATATAGATACACATAATATAAGTTTAAAAGAGTTTAAGTAAAAGTATTTGATAAGTAAAAGAGTTTGTAAGACAGTTTGAGGTAAATCAGTTTGAAAAGTAAGAAAACCATTTGTTTGGTAGTTATTAATCACATGTGATTGATATAATAACTATAATTTTTCAACTTGTATCCCCCCATAAAAGCATTTAAAAACATTTAAAAGGTTAATTAAGGGGTATGAACTCACCTGTAGTGAGTGGTTTGGATGAACTGGAGAGATAGGATTGCTAAGTGTCAAGTGAAGACTTGCACACACACAATGATCCTATTTAACATATAAATACACATATATGTATTCAATTAGTCTTTAAACAACTAATTTATAAAGTTAATACATCCTAAGACAAGTTAAACACTTTTTATAAGTGTTATAAGTCCCTAGGATTGCATCTAAGTGTTGTAGGACCAAGCTATGGGGTTTAGGGTTCAAGGGAACCCCTTTCATGAGTTTACGGTTTGGAGACCATAAATCCTTGGGTTTACGGTCGTAAACCCTTGAGTTTACAGCTGTAAACTCCTACTTCTTTGACCATTTTGTGTTTTGAAGGTTTCTATGTCCTTAGAAGTGTTTCCTCATGAAGTATAAGCCTAAAGAAGAAGTTAGGGCACCATTTCACTCCTATATGGAGTTTACTGCCCTAATACCATTTCCCTTTGGGTTTACGGCCGTAAACCCTTATGGATGATAGTATTTTGATGTTTCCAAGTCCTTAACATATCAATGAAGGGATCTATGCTAGTTACCAAGGCCTAGGGTAAGCTAGGGCACACATTGGTACCCTTTTTAGGGTTTACGGTCCAAGAACATCTTGGACCGTAAACACCTTGATCTTGGTGTTTCTTGGGTGTTTTCTTGTTATAATGAAGTGTAGCAAGCTTAAACATGCTCTAGGATAGATGTACTTACAATATATAAAAGCTTGAAATGAGCCAAAAGTCCAAGAACACTAGTGTGTGTTCTTGGTGTTCTTGGTGAAACTTGAAGATCAAGCCTTTTGGACTAATTTTTCGGATAGAAGTGTGTTAAAACACTAGATTAAGTGATATACTAACTCAAAAGGGCTAGAAACACCTACTAGATTGAAGATCTTGAATAAAACTTTGATGATACTTGAGAGAGTTTGATATTTGTTCTTGAAAAAGTGGAAAAGTGTTAAAAATGGCTAAGTGCCACTTATATACCCCTTTCTCTTAGGGTTTACGGTCGTAAACACCAAGTTTAGGCCGTAAAATCTGAACTTTTGATGTGTCGGGACTTTATTGTTGCACAATAAACCCTAGGGCATCCTCTCTCCAGATATCTCCTAAAATATTAATCCTAAAATACTCAAACTTATTCCAAAAAGTCTGAAAATTTAACAGTAACTGTTTTGACTTCTATTGACTTGACATGTTGTACAGAATAGAAATTTCGGGTTGTCACACGATCGAGATCCATCTTCGCGATGAGAATCAACATATACTTCCTTTAAGTTTCTTCATTTTTCTTTGATTCTTAATACATCAACATGTGACCCAGTCACATCATGTAATAAGAATCTCAGAATAGAAACTTAACAGAGTTAGATAGTGGACCTTACCTGATGTAGAGTCAAACAAACTTCTTGACTTGATCAACCTTATGATCTTCCAGGTAAATAGGCAGCTTCGCAATCAATGCCCCTTCCTTTGGCAATAGACACATATGGACCCTTTGGTAGGACTATCTCAGACTTAGCCATTCTCTTTACCATTTGGTCAACCGATTTGACTATGGCCGATCCCTTTCCATTGGGAAGAGAAAGCTTTTACTGGGTATCCATTGTCAATGTCCATTGAAGGTTTGGAAAGTTGATCTTCTAATCAAATTTGCTTTACTAGTCCTCAAATCATTTCTGATTCAGCAGCACCAAGCAAATAGATAAGATCATTAAGGGTCATGTCATAGTCTGTTTCATAGTGGTCCCAAAGGAACTCGCTATGTGACTTAGAAAGTGATTGAACGTCCAACTTCCTCAAGACTTTGACACCCAACTCTCCCGGCTTGTCAATATGTGATTTTATCTCCAAGATGTGAGCACACATAGACTTTGCTTGTCAATAGGGCTTGAGTGACCTTAAACTTTTCAAGAACTTGTGGGTTAGGGAGAATAATTAGAGGAGGTGACAGAAAAGAAGTATGATTTCCATGAACCAACCATGGGACATCATCTTCATTAGGAAAGCTTGTTCCAAGAGATTTGGGATGATCATAGATGTCTAAACCAGACATCTAATATGGGAGATATTCAAGTAAGTTGATTTAAAGTCCTTAATATCACACCCAATATGAAATATTAAGGCTAGGACCCAACACAATATTTTATAACTTGGAAGAGGGATGTCGTAATCTAAGCTATAGAATATTTGAAGGTAGGTGAATGATGATTCACCAATTTACACCACAAAAAACGAAATGTATTATTAGGTCTTAATTGGTTTTTTTGAAACTCCTAGATTCTTTTGAGATTTGATTGAACTTTTTAATGGCATGTTTCAATCTTGATTGTGCCCTTCAGGTTTTGTGACTGGGATGCCGAGCATCACAAAACAAGGTGTGAAGTAACCATGCAAATTACTTGGTACTCTTAAATGTTTATAGCTCAACCGATGTGCCGGTTAACCACACACGCTCCACCGGCCTATAATAAACTTTAAGAAACCCTTTGCCTACTTTGTTAAAACCAGTTAGTGTGCCGGTTAACCACACACACTCCACTAACAGCTCAAACAAAGTGCAAAGTGTAATTTCATGGATTAGCACCTTATTCACATTTTCCTAAGTTACTAAGATTGGGAATTTATAAGTGTTTAGTTACTTAGTATTTATCACTATACTTGTAATGAAGGGAGAATTATAGTCCTTGTCCTACCCGTTCGGCTAACGACCCTCCACTAGTCAAGGAAGCGGTGGGTGAGAGTAGACACCCATTAAACTGCCATTTTATAGGCAGTAACCTTATACCCCCCTTATAGATCGGCTTCGTGAATTAGGCCTACTAATAGTAAGACGACTTGCTCTTATACATACATACATATATATATATATATATATATATATATTATTAACTTATAATATTATAAAGTATAAGGGTTGAATTTTAACTTTTAAAATCCTAAGGGCTTAATTTGGAATTAAAGTATTCATGAAAGAAAACTTTTCAAATTCCAAAACTTGAGGGCAAGTTTTGAACTATTCAAAAACTTTTCAATTCCATAACTTATGTCTTTAAAGTAGTTTTAATTCAAAAAACTCTTCAAGTTCCATAACTTGAGGACAAGTTATGGAAGACTTTAAACTATTAAAAGAATATGACTTTTCTTTATTCATAACCTATGGAAATATTTATGAGTTTTATGAATCTTAAATGTGACTTTTCATATAACTTGAGGACAAGTTACAAAAACACATTTTAGAATCAAATCTTAGATTAATTTGGATTGAAAACTAAAATTTCACATAACATTCTTATTAATCTAAGCAACTCATAAGGACAAGATACTTCAATCAAACTTTTTCATGTAATTAGCCTATACATTAAAATAATACAAAACATGAATCTAATGACAATTATCTTTGAAATTGGATTAGAATGAACACTACCACATCAAAAACATGTTTATAGGTTAAAAAACAGCTTAGGGTAATGATTCTAGTCCAATTCCAGCCTTAAAATTCGAAAATATGCTGTCAGGGGGTCCTACTCGTCGAGTGTATGAACCTACTAGACGAGTAGGATGAGTTTCCTCATGGACTCGGTGAGTCCATCAGTGGACTCGGCGAGTCCAGTTCCCAGACAGCCCAAAAATCGATTTTTTCAGCATTTTTCTGCACTTTGCATCAAGTATAATTGAAAACAAGCCTAGGCTCTGATACCGCTGTTAGGTTATGAGCATTCTAACACTCCTAAGTGTACATGCAACCCTAAATACCTTGGATCTATTTTTTCTCTATTATACATGCAAATATGAATATTCCAAGGTATTACCCTAACTAGCATACAAAACATTGATACTTGGGTAATAAACTAGATAGAAATACATACCTTGTTGATGTAGCTTGACTCCATGAAGCTCGAGAGCCTAGTGCCCCAAGTGTGACACCTCAAATGGTTCACACAACATCACCAACACATGGAATAACCATGAGAAGAAGACACTCATGCTCAAATCGGTTAGCCCTCATATATGTATCACAAGTGCCAATTTCTTGAGCTAAAGGGGTCCTTATATAGTGTGCACATTAGGGTTACACCATGTAACCCATGACTTTACCCATTCCTTATGCTCAATGGGTTTTAACCTCCATGGAGTATCCATGGATCACCACATGGGTTAAACCCAACATAAGGAATCATGGATCATAAGCCCACATATATAAGAATGAATGATTTACACAATCAATCCCCATATATTTAATTAGTCTCTTTTTGATCACTAAATTAAGTCCAAATTAATTCTTGATCAATACTAATTAAATAACATGATTTCATATTAATATATTAGAACTTATAATATATTAATATGTCACAAATGTCTTCTCCTCACCAACGGTCTATCCAAATGTTCCGATGCCATGCAACCCAAATAGACCATGCCGAGTCGGGTCAAGTACATACCAATTATAGTTATGGACTTAGATACTAATCCAACAAGGTCATGGGTATTAGGGTTTACATGAATGTAACCCTAATCCTACATACTATATAAAGAGGTTCCTAGTTCATGAAATGTGCACTAGTGTGTATACACAAGAGGGCAAAAACGGATTTGGTGCATGTATCCTTATTCTCTAGTTATTCCAAGGGTTCTTGGTGTTGTGTGAACCATTTGAGGTGTCACACTTGAGGCACTAGGCTCTTAAGCTCCATGGAATCAAGCTACAACAAAGATTTGTGTCAGTCTACTAGATTTTATATTACTTGTACTTCATAATATGCTAGTTAGGATAATACCTTGGAAAATTTATATTTGCATGTATAATAGAGAAAACATAGATCCAGGGTATTTAGGGTTGCATGTACACCTTAGGAGTGTTAGAATGCTCAAAACCCTTTCAGATGAAACACCTCATTCCGATCCCAATAACAATCCAAACCCTTGGAACAAAACTCCATCGTGCAGTTTCTGCAAGCGTTGCACTGGATCCGACCCTGCTGGCCTTTCAAAGGCTGGTCCAAACTCTTGGGTCTCCGCCCGAGACCCTCCAATGAATTCACCTGACCTGAACCTCTCTCATTGAGGTACTCCTACTCAATATTCCGTCCTCGGCTCTGTGATCCATATCATTCAGGGTCTCGCACCATGATCCACTTACTAGCTCAATTGTCGCGACCTCACTGCAATAGCTGGAGCAATCTCTGCTCTAAACCGGGCTACAAACTATCCCTGAGACTTGGTCTCCAATCCCGAATGTGCAATAGATCGCACAATCCTTGCCTCCTGATCCAAGGTGAACTCAAAATCCTAATAGTCCTTACACTAACTGGCTCACCACCGGAGCTGGGACTAAACCATGGTCCTACCCATGCACCCTCATCCTCATTCTACGAAGCAGCTATTCCCACGATGAAGGCATAACCAAGAGTTCTCCTTCCTATAAGCTTCTCAGATTCTCCAAGACTCTCACTGATTCGAGTATGGCTCCTGTGCTTTCAGTAGTACGGGCCCAATACTACCTTCCACACCTATCCATACTTTCCTCAACAATCCTACTTAATCCTCTGAGTCACTTACTCTACCGATATTCTAAATGTTCGCCAAACAGCAAGACGATATCTACTGTAGCACCTCCTAGGCTCCCCTAGGTTCCCAACTTCACCGAATTGCCCCACTAAGCTCACTGGAGCATATCCTACGCTTTCCTATGTTCCCAACCTCACCCTGCCATCAGCTGCTGAAGAACTCCCCATGATTCCAGTCATCCACCTCCTGGATATCGTCATATCCACTTAGTGGCTGACTCCCATCATTAAGAGTTCCACAAAGCACAAAGCAAGCAGCATTCGTGCAGTAGCACTCCGATCCAAAGAACTATCATAAAACATTCGACCCACATCACACAACCCATGTTGTCCACATCCATCCATCCTCGCTACCGCCTGCCTTATGCATGCAAATTATACACATAATAGGATCTCATAGACTGTCGAATAATAGACTCTACCCTAAGACCACAAGAAATAAGGTCAAATCAGCTATTCTAAGGCTATAAGATCCTAACCGTATACAATTTTCAAAACATACACATTGCAGTTACAAATACCAATTCTCATTCTCATTCCAGCATGACATCCAATATCCTCATGGCTACACGCACCACATACAAGATATACACGCATCTCCCTTAGTCCTAACTGGCATGCGATTCACAGATTCATAATCAAATCATAACATATAACAAATGTGGGTATTCTGGGGAAACTTACTTGAGCTCGGTTGATTGCATGAACCAAACCCTTTCTTGTCTTAGAAAACCTTTTCCTTGAAAACATTTTCTTTTGATATTTTTTGAAAACTTTACAGATCCTCAGTTTGAGTTCAGACACACCCGAAGGTATCCCTGAATCCCTCAAACCAAGGCTCTGATACCAACTTGTAACGACCCAAAAATCAAAGGTAAAAATTTCATCTTTAATATAACTAAAACATTAATACCATTTAATTCAACATTCCAAATCATAGTTAAGTAAATCATTCATCAGAGTTTATCCCAAAATCAATTATTGCAGAAATCATAGGTGTGTGCACTGTGATCATTCCGAGCTCTTCTTTTCCAACCGATGAAACCTGAAATCAAAACTGTAAACCGTAAGCACGAAGCTCAGTGAGTCCCCCAGAGCATACCCCACACACAATATACATAACACATAACCTGTTAGCTATAAAAGCTATCTCTACCGGATGACACAGATCATATTAGCTATAAAAGCTATCTCTACCGCATATGACATATCAATTAGCTATAAAAGATACCTCTACCACATATCACGTATCAATTAGCCATAAAAGATACCTCTACCACATATCACATATCAATTAGCCATAAAGCTACCTCTACCACATATCACATATCAATTAGCTATAAAGATTTCTCTACCATTAGCCATAAAGGCTATCTCTACCCTTAGCCATAAAGACTATATCTACCATTAGCCATAAAGGCTATCTCTACCATCAGCCATAAAGGCTATCTCTACCATCATACAAAAAGGCTGTCTCTACCATTAGTCATAAAGACTATCTCTACCATTAGCCACAAATGCTATCTCTATCCTTAGCCATAAAGGTTATCTATACCACGTATCACTACATAAATATGCCACACACCTCTACACAACAAGTATACCAACTATCATAAAATCGGCCGGCCTTGGTGCCTTAGACCCATTGGTATGGTGAGAAGACTCAACTCGCACTACAAAAGCTTCCCGCACGAATTCCTTAGTTGCTGCCCCGCTAACTTCTCGAGCTGCCACTACCAAACAATATACCCAATTAGGAATTGGGTCCCATACCATAATCCTTAATGCATACATGGGGTAAAATGAGCACTCTACCCTTGGCCCAGTATGATCCAAACTTAGGCCCAATCCCAAAACAAAAGCCCAACACTAGGTAGGCTTTCCAAGCCCACTAGTGGCCCACTAATGGCCCAACCCCACTAATGGGCCTTACCTTAAGCCCAAACATATTCCTGGTCCAAAACATCTGACTTATGATGGTCCACTAAGACCCAAAGGCCCAAAGTCCATAGCCTGGTCCAACCCGAGGCCCAAAACACTCGAAGCCCATAACTGATGAGTACGCGGGCGTACTCCCTTGTACGCTAAGCGTACTAGCTGAAGGTGGTGTACGTTGCGCGTACCTGCATGTACCCCCAACGTACTCCTTTGTTAAGCCAGTTTTCCATTAAGTTCGTAATACTCTACTCTAGAAGCTACAATTACAGATCCAAGTCCTCTTTAACGTCTAAAACCATAAAGTTGCTTACTTGATGGCTTTGCATGACCTACATAAGCTCAAACTCCAAAAATGATAATCTACTTCCATGGAAATGGTCTTAACTCATGCATGAACCCATTATGACCTCCACGATGGCAACTTTCTACCTAAGGGACTCATTTAACACTGACAGTGGCAACTCTAGGCCTAAGAATCAGATTTAAACCATAAAGTTTCATTCGTAGGACCAAAATGAACTAAAACTCACAATGGTAGATTTAAGAGATGAATGATCAAGATCAAAGGTTTATACCTTCATCAAGCTGAGAATGAGTCCCAAAAGCCAGATCCACAAGCTCCTCCTTGATTCCCATCTTTGCAACAAGCTTCATCTTCTTGAAATGCACCAAAACCACCCAAAATGCACCCACAAAGCTCACAACACTCTTGGATGAAGCTACCACACGAATTTAGGGTTTAACGCTCTGAGAATGAAAGTGAGGCGCACCCCCTCGGACTCAAGGTGCTTTAGATAATGAGCCAACCCTAAAAATTAGGGTTTTGGAGATCCTGGACGTACGCTTGGCGTAATCCCCGTACGTTGGGTGTACGTCTCTAGCACCCGTGATTCCTTATCCAACACTACGCTGGACGTACTCACCTGGCTACCACCTTGCATACATGGGCTGAAATGCAAACTTTTCCATTCAGGGACCAATTCTGCCCACAACTTCGAAGTACTAAAATTTTTCGTTCTAAGTCCGTTTCCGACAAACTTTATATCCACGAAAAGGTGCCATGAAGCCCTACGCTGCTAGCTACACCCCAAGCCTTAAAACCTTCCGAATAAAACCCGAGACCCATAAAAGTCTGAATCGACAGATTACGCTAATACCCTTGGCCTCCGAAGACACAAACGAGCACTTTCAAAACCGGGTGTTACACTTATGGATCAGCCGAATCCGAATATGAGGCAGCGCCGGTGGCTGGACGTGGTGAAGGATTATGACTGTGAGATCCTGTACAACCCAGGGAAGGCCAATGTTGTGGCTGATGCGCTTAGCCACAAGAAAGCCCCGATCAGAGATATTTTCTTGAGGATGACAGTAGTGACTCCACTTTTGGAGCGGATCCGAGAGGCCCAGCAGGAGGCTATGAAGGAGGAACATCGGAAGAGTGAGTGCATTGTGGGTCAGATTTCCTCCTTCGACTATGATAGCCGTGGGTTGTTGACACTTCATCGTAGAGTGTGGGTGCCGTATCATGGATGTGTGCGCCAGGTGTTGATGGAGGAGGCGCACAAATCCAGATTTTCTATCCATCCCAGGGCGGCGAATATGTACAGAAATCTTCGCCCTGATTACTGGTGGCCCTGCATGAAGCGGGATGTATCCTCGTACGGCGAGAGATACCTGACCTGCAGGTAGGTTAAGGCCAAGCACCAGAGGCTTCACGGCAAGACGCAGCCGTTGGATATCCCTATGTGGAAATGGGAGGATATCACTATGGATTTCATCACGAAGCTTCCCAGGACCGCACGGGGAGTGGATTCCATATGGGTCATCGTGGATCGGTTGACCAAGAGTGGCTCGGCACGAAGTGCCAGTTTCCGTGATTTCTAACCGAGGCATACGGTTCACTTCCAGATTCTGGAAGAGGTTTCACGACGAGTTGGGTACTCGCCTACACTTCAGCATGACTTTTCACCCGCAGACGGATGGTCAGAGTGAGCGGACTATTCAGACTTTGGAGGATATGCTGCGAGCATGCGTTTTGGACTTCGGTGGTAGCTGGGATACCTACCTTCCCTTGGCAGAGTTTTCCTACAATAATAGCTACCACGCGAGTATTAACCGCCCTCCCTTCGAGATGCTATACGGGAGGAAGTGCAGAACCCCGATATGCTGGGGTGAGGTTGGACAGAGGGTCATGGGGATTACCGAAGTGGTACTCAAGACGATAGAGAGGATCCAGTAGGTCCAGAGCAGGCTTCAGACTGCTCAGAGTCGGCATAAAAGTTATGCCGACAAGCGTCATTCGGACCTGGAGTTCCAGGTCGGGGATATGGTCCTCCTGAAGGTGTCACCTTGAAAAGGTGTCATCCGGTTCAGGAAGCTGGGCAAGTTGGGCCCCAGGTACATTGGACCTTTCAGGGTTGCAGCCCGGGTGGGAAATGTGGCATATAGGTTGGATCTGCCAGCCGAGCTTAGCCAGATTCACAGCACCTTTCACGTTTCCCAGCCGCGGAAGTGTCTGGTAGACGATTCTGCAGTAGTGCCTCTAGAGGATATTCAGGTGGATGACAACTTGAACTACATTGAGCGACCAGTAGCTATCCTCGACAGGAAGATAAAGGATCTGAGGAACAAGAGGGTCGAGCTAGTGAAGGTGCAATGGCAGTACCGCAAGGGCTCAGAATGGACTTGGGAGCCAGAGGATGAGATGAGCGAGCACTACCCCGAGTTGTTCTAAGATGTAGCAGTAGACTTCGAGGACGAAGTCTATGATAAGTGGGGGAGATTTGTAACACCCAGATTCCTGGTATGTATTTTAAATAAAAGTTATTTATGTTTATGAAGGAACTCGATGAGTTGGAGGCCCTACTCGTCGAGTCGGATGGGTTTTGGACGCGGGCCTTTAGTCATCTATAATAGGTATAGTTTTTCAAACAACTTTACTAGTAAACTATAATAGGTATAGTTTAGGAAGTCACTACTTACTATTTCTAGAATGAAACATACAAGAGTCAGTTCATACATGAGTCAGTTCAAACATACTATAATGAGAAACAGAGAGAACATACTAAATACACTAGACAGAGAGAACATACAATACACTAGAACATACTATACACTAGACAGAGAGAACATACAATACACTAGAACATGCTATACAAATACAAGAATTCTATAACACTAATGTGAGCCACTACTTCATGGTGCGGCAATATACTGATGTGTCACGTTTTGTATCGAGAGTCTCCTGAAGGGAGAGCGTGAATTTGTGTGTAGATCTATACGGGATTGACCATCCTACACCTTGCTGTTAGGTAGAGTGGGACCTGCAGGTCTACGGGTGACGAATGTCATACCATTTCGACGTCTTTGATCGTCGTGTTTTACTAGTCAATCAAGTATGGTTACAATCATATCACATTTTACCTTAATTAAACAAACAGTTTTAAGGTAGTTAGTACATTGGTAGTTACTTAGATAAAACTACAGTACATCTTTATTTTTCCTATTTCATTCACATTGTGATCTTCTCACATATACTGTTATGAAAACTATATTTTGGTAATGATAGTCATACTTTGGGAAAACAAACACTTTTACAAGAGAACAAACATAAAGAACATTTGTGTCTTGGTAGAAGACCACTTTAGTAGAAAATATAGGATTTTCTAGGAAGTTTACAAACATTTACATCAAACACTTACACACTTTTACATCTAACATTTACAAGCACTTTCTACAAACTTATACAAACAATGACAGTAAATTACTTATGAACTCACCAGCTTTAATGCTGATCTACGCTTTCAAAATAACTTGTATTCTCAGGTCACCAGTAGACATGTATAGATGACCAGGTTTTGAGAAGACGGAGCTTTCAAGACTCGTCTCTATTTTGATTATTCATTTCTGGTGTCTTATAAACTACAGAACACACTTGTATTAAAATTATATTATTAATGCAATGGATGATGTTGTTGCTTGTTTACTATTATGCATTGTTGTGATACTATACATGACGTCCTCCGCCCCTGAACGTTTCCGCCGTTCTGGTTTGGGGTGTGACAGATTGGTATCAGAGCTTTGTTTATAGTGAATTGAGTATATCAACCCATAAAAGGTGTACAACTATAAACACATCGGTATTAAAATACTCTGACCAAGAGTTTATACTTCTAAATAATAAAATATTTAACTGAAGTATACACACCTGCATTCATACAAAAATCAGTGTCACTAGGACAGAACAAAAGTATTGCGATTGTTGGACAACACAAGCAGGCTTGGGGACATATAATCAGATCTGGGAGTGATATAGCCTGATCAACTATATCTTTCCGAGAAGTGATTAGCATGTGCCTAGGAATGGTTGTGATGTTGCAGCAAGTCTAAAAACATACCAACAATACTACAATGACAACATTAGAACGAAACATAAAATTAAAATACTATAAGAGTATTTTGTGTTACTATAATTACTTATGTGCAAACTAAAAAGGTCATTATTAGTATGTCTATAGTTGCTGAGTGGATACGCTAAGGTTATATGTGACTAGGGTGTTATAGACTTAGAATATGTGATCTTTGCTTTACTTCTTATTCCTTGTTTGGTTGTGGACTTAGAGTTAGGATCACTTATTCGAAGATCTATCCTATTTTGGTTACGTATGACTTGTATGCACTACGCAAGTGTTGGAGCAACTGGTAAGGATCATCTTATGATTATCTTAATTAGTACGTCTATTAATTATTTCTTTTACCCCTATTCTCGCGTAGATAACATGGCTGGATTCCATATCCCCGGAGACCCGTACTTGCCCAACCAAGGTAACGGTGGATGGTTTGACGATGAGCCAGAAGAGGAACCGGCAATTCCGTTGGATGATGAGTTCGCAGAGAACTTCCCGGAGGATTCTGACTCCGAGCCAGAAGTCAACGATCAACCCCTGGTAGCTCCAAACCCAAATCCTAACCCTCGTCCGACTTTTCAAGATCTGACGCCTCTGTGGGTGGAAAGTTTGGAAACATGGAGTCGGGAACATGGTCAACCCATTCCATACAATGGAGACAGAAGTTTCTACAACCTGAGCGAAGGAGGCTCAGCGGACAGAGTCTTGCCTATTCTGGTCCACAGGGTTGCTCGTAATGAAATACAGGGTAGGACAGCCCTCAACCGAATCGCAAAAGTTGATGCCAATGCGGGCGTTAATACTGTCCGCATTCGTCGTCTGGAAGATGCTCGCAAGAGACCTGAAAGAGATAATAAGTCTCTACTACAAGAACTAGCTGTGACACGGGCTGAAGTCATAGAGCACCGCGTACGCCAGCGAGTGTATGAGCGACGCCTTCTTGACATGGAGCGTCAGCTGGCTGATTTAAGGGTTCACCCAAGGGGTTCTCGTCGCCAGTAGGAGCTGCTTTGCTCATCCTTTCTTTTGGTTAAAGGAATAGCCTTCTTATCTAGATTCTAAGTAGCACTTTTCCCTGTAATTTCTTGTGTATCTTAAGACCTTGAACCTTCATTCTATTAGGTCTTTATTCTATCAAAATTTTCCTATCCTGGTTTGATGTAAGACCTACTCCTAGGTCATTTTTCCCGAACTTGTTACATCTGTAATACCAATATTATTGACATGTATCTAATGTTAATGAAATTATGATCCAAATGCTTTCATCCTTCTAGTACTAGATCTCTATTCAATCATACTTTCACTTGTGTTGTTGGGCTATGAAGCGTTAGTTCATGAGTCACTCTAATCATTCTCTCTATCAAATGCTTATCAATATCTTAATTCTTTTAAACTTATAGCTACAAGATGCCTCCCCGTCGATCAGCGAGACGCACTACTCCGATAACTCCAACGCAACCACCACCTCCTCCACAATACAATCCGACAGCTATCCATGTTGCGGCGAATGCGGCTGTTACGGCAGCCCTAGTACAATTCACCACTACCGATACTAGCGGGAGTGTAACTAATGTGCATTCCACTCATGGTGATGCTCCAGTGCACTCTAGGGAGTGCTCGTACAAGGACTTCACCAGCTGCAAACCCAGGAACTTCAATGGGACTAGCAAAATCATTGCCCTCTCGCAATGATTCAAGAAGACGGAATCGATATTTGAGATATGTTCCTGTCCGGATGGGAGAAAATTAAAATTTCCCGCCTGTACCTTCGTGGACCGTGCCCTGACATGGTGGAATAGCCATGTCAAGTCACTAACTCTAATAGTGGCAAATGCTATGGGCTGGGAAGCTCTTAAGGCGCTCATGATGGAGGAATACTGCCCGAGGGGCGAAGTCCAGAAAGTGGAGCAGGAACTATGGAGCCTAACCATGAAGGGCTCCGATATAGTCTCCTACACTGCCAGATTCAACGATCTGGTAGCGTTGTGTCCGGGAATGGTCCCTTCTAAAGCAAAGAAGGTGGAAAGGTATATCTGGGGTTGGTGCCTCCCTTTCAGTGAAATGTACTAGCTTCAAACCCCACTACCTTCGACAGTGCCAAACGGTTGGCACAACGGCTCATTGACCATGGGGTCCGCACCCGTCAACAACAACAACCCTAGCCATCTCAGAACTCTCCAAGGCCGCTGACAACAAGCGGAAGTTCTGGGAAAACAAAAAAAAAATGTTGCGCAGAACGCTGCCAAAAAGCAAGAGGTGGTGGTTGTTCATGTTGCGATAACACCTACTGCTACTGCG
Organism: Lactuca virosa; assembly: GCF_052849685.1. Classification (NCBI taxonomy): domain Eukaryota; kingdom Viridiplantae; phylum Streptophyta; class Magnoliopsida; order Asterales; family Asteraceae; genus Lactuca; species Lactuca virosa. Next base: position 127,664,648 of record NC_136430.1, read on the forward strand.
CCGATCAAGCAATATGCTGGAAGCTTGCCTAAGTGCAACAAATGCAGCTTCCACCATACAGGACCCTGCCGGGAAATGCAGTGCTCTAACTACAACAGGAAAGGGCACACTCCCCGTTACTGCAAGGCTCAGGCAAGGCAAATCACCCAAGTCCCCGACGCTGGTGTGGGCTAGGCTTGCTACAGATGTGGCAAGGTGGGAAACTACAAAAGGAACTCCTCGAAGGCAGGGAATGTCGGCGAAGTGGCAAGAGTTTTGGCTATAGGCCACGAGGAAGAAGTTGCCGACCCCACAGTGGTTACTGGTACGTTTCTCCTCGATAACTCATATGCATGCATACTGTTTGATAGTGGAGCGGAGAGGAGTTTCGTGAACAAGAAATTTGCTCGCTTGCTTAAACAAAAATCACATGCACTTAAAGAACCGTTCACTGTAGAAATGGCTAACGGAAAGACAAAGAGTACTAGCTACATATACATAGGAAGTACACTAACTCTAGATAGCCATTCATTTCCAATCGATCTCATGCCGGTCTCCATTAAAAGTTTCGACGTCATTATCGGCATGGATTGGTTGAGTCATCATCGTGCCGACATCATGTGTTACGAGAAGGTTGTTCGCCTTAATCTACCGTCTAGCGAAACCCTAATTGTCTCGGCGACATACCCGACACGAGCCTTCGTATCATCTCGAGCATACAAGCCCAGAAGTACTTGCGAAAGGAATGTCGCACATTCCTTGCTCATGTTGTCGATGTGAGCCAAGAAACGAAAGACCTAAAGAACAACCCAGTAGTATGCGACTTTCCCGACATCTTTCCAGAAGAACTACCATGATTACCTCCACAACATCAAGTCGAGTTCATAATCGATTTAGTTCCAGGGGCTACCCCAGTAGCCAAATCGTCCTATCGTCTAGCACCAGCAGAGATGCAGGAGCTGTCTGGTTAACTTAACGAACTGCTCAGTAAGGGCTTTATTAGACCAAGCTTCTCACCCTGGGGAGCACCGGTCTTGTTCGTCAAGAAGAAAGACGGATTGTTCCGTATGTGCATCGACTACAGAGAACTGAACAAAGTGACCGTCAAGAATCATTACCCTCTGCCTCGCATAGACGGTTTGTTCGACCAACTGCAAGGGGCGAATTACTTTTCAAAGATAGACCTGAGATTCCGGTATCACCAGTTACGAGTGATAGGGGAGGATGTCCCGAACACAGCCTTCCAAACTCGTTATGGACACTACGAGTTTGAAGTGATGCCGTTCGGATTGACCAATGCGCCCGCAGTATTCATGGACTTAATGAATAGGGTGTGTCATCCTTATTTTGATCAGTTTGTCATTGTATTCATCGATGACATACTTATCTACTCTCGTAGTAAGTCGGAGCATAGTCAACATCTACGTCAGGTCTTGGAAACACTACGATCAGAGAAGCTTTATGCGAAGTTCTCTAAATGCGAATTTTGGATTCGAAGATTCGAATTCTTGGGTCACGCGGTTAGTGAAGAAGGAATCCACGTGGACCCTTCCAAAATCAAAGCCATTGAGAACTGGTCAGCACCGAAGACGCCTACAGAAATTCGTAAATTTCTAGGCCTCGCTGGCTACTATCGCAGGTTCATTTAGAACTTCTCTCGGATTGCGAAACCGCTTACAAGATTGACCCAGAAGGGCATGGCCTTTGACTGGGAAGAGAAGCAAGAGAAAGCGTTTCAAACTTTAAAACGAGCCTTATGCAGCGCACCGATACTATCCCTCCCAAAAGGGATAGAAGACTTCGTGGTTTATTGCGATGCATCCAACCAAGGGCTTGGCTGTGTTCTAATGCAACAAGGTAAGGTCATCGCCTATGCCTCAAGACAGCTAAAGACACACGAGGTCAACTACACTACACATGATCTTGAGTTAGGAGCAGTGGTGTTTGCTCTGAAGATCTGGAGACAATACCTGTACGGTACGAAAAGCACTATCTTTACGGACCACAAAAGCCTACAACACATATTTGACCAGAAGGAGCTCAACATGAGACAACGATGGTGGGTCGAGCTACTCAGTGATTCCGAATGTGAAATTCGTTATCATCCCGACAAGGCCAACGTAGTAGCTGACGCCCTAAGTCGGAAAGAATACTCTGGTCGTAGAGTCAAATCATTGACTATGACTATCCATTCACACTTGTCCACACAAATTAAGGAGGCTCAGCTAGAAGCCTTGAAACCTGAAAATGTGGCAGGTGAATCCCTGAGAGGGATGGATAGGAACTTGGTAGTTAAGGGTGGCAAAGCCTTATATCTCATGGATCGGATCTAGACACCGAAACACGGTGGTCTCAGAGACTTGGTCATGACCGAAGCGCATAGCACTCGATATTCCGTCAACCCAGGTTCAGATAAGATGTATCTGGATCTTAAAAAGTTATACTGGTGGCCTAACATGAACGCAGAGATTGCTACCTTTGTGAGTAAATGCTTTACTTGCGCCAAGGTTAAGGTCGAATACCATAAACCATCAGGTTTACTTCAGCAACCGGAGATACCCGAATGGAAGTGGGAGATGATCACGATGGACTTCATAACCAAGTTGCCCAAGACAACGGGTGGTCTCGATACCGTATAGGTGATCGTAGACAGGTTAACAAAGTCCGCACACTTCCTGCCTATCAAAGAGACTGACAAGATGGAGAAACTAACTAGAACATACATTAAGGAAATCGTACGACTACATGGTGTTCCCATATCCATTATCTCTGATAGAGATAGTAGATTCACTTCGAGGTTCTGGCAGTCGCTACAAAGTTCCCTTGGAACTAGGCTGGACATGAGTACAACCTACCATCCGCAAACCGACGGACAAAGTGAGAGAACTATTCAAACATTAGAAGATATGTTGCGAGCCTGCGTGATAGACTTTAGGAAGGCATGGGATACTCATTTACCCCTTGTCGAATTTTCCTTCAACAATAGTTATCACATGTGACAACCCGAAATTTCTATTCTGTACAACATGTCAAGTCAATAGAAGTCAGAACAGTTACTGTTAATTTTCATACTTTTTGGAATAAGTTTGATTATTTTCGGATTAATATTTTAGGAGATATCAGGAGAGAGGATGCCCTAGGGTTTATTGTGCAACAATAAAGTCCCGACACATCAAAAGTTTAGAGTTTACGGCCTAAACTTGGTGTTTACGGCTGTAAACCCTAAGGGAAAAGGGTATATAAGTGGCACTTAGCCATTTTTAACACTTTTCCACTTTTTCAAGAAGAAATCTCAAACTCTCTCAAGTATCATCCAAGTTTTCTTCAAGATCTTGAATCTAGTAAGTGTTTCCAGCCCTTTAGAGTTAGTATATCACTTAATCTAGTGTTTTAACACACTTCTATCTGAAAAATTATTCCAAAAGGCTTGATCTTCAAGTTTCACCAAGAACACCAAGAACACCAAGAACACACACTAGTGTTCTTGGACTTTTGGCTCATTTCAAGCTTCTATATTGTAAGTACTTCTATCCTAGAGTATGTTTAAGCTTGCTACACATCTTTACATCAAGAAAACACAAGGAAACACCAAGATCAAAGGTGTTTACGGTCCAAGAACACCTTGGACCCTAAACCCTTCTTAAGGGGCCAAAGTGACCCTAGTCCCTTCCTTAGCCTTGGAAACTAGTCTAGACTTATACCTTAATGTGTTTAGGACTTGTAAACATCAAAATACCATCATCCATAGGGGTTTACGACCGTAAACCCAAAGGGAAATGGTCTTAGAGCCGTAAACTCCTTTTAGGAGTGAAATGGTGCCCTAACTTCTTCCATAGACTTATACTTCAAGTGGAAACACTTCTAAGGACTTAGAAACCTTCAAATCAACAAATGGTCAAAGGGGTGTGAGTTTACGGCCGTAAACTCATGGGTTTACGACCGTAAACTCATGTGGTTATGGTCAAGAAACCGTAAACTCATGAAAGGGGTTCCCTTGAACCCTAAACCCCATAGCTTGGTCCTACAACACTTAGATGCAATCCTTGGGACTTATAACACTTATATAAAGTGTTTTACATGTCTTAGGATGTCTTAACTTTGTAAATTAGTTTTTTAAAGACTAATTGAATACATATATGTGTATTTGTATGTTAACTAGGATCATTGTGTGTGTACAAGTCTTCACTTGACACCTAGCAATCCTATCTCTTCAATTCATCCAAACCACTCACTATAGGTGAGTTCATACCCCTTAATTAACCTTTTAAATGTTTTTAAATGCTTTTATGGGGGGGGGGGGGAATACAAGTTGAATAACTATAGTTATTATATCAATCACATGTGATTAATAACTACCAAACAAATGGTTTTCTTACTTTTCAAACTGTTTATCAAACTGTTTTATCTCAAACTACTTTACAAACTCTTTTACTTGTCAAATACTTTTAATAAAATCTTCTAACTTATATTCCGTGTATCTATATAGATATAGTTATATAAGTAGGATTGAAAGGACTTAGGACTGCTAGCCTACCCTACTTCCTGTTCCTTGTTTGGTTGTGGACTTAGGGTATCAAGGTTAGTTGTCCGAAGGTCGTTTGAATCCTAGTTATATATTATGTATATGTAAATAGATATAAAAGGTTATTTCTTTCATTCAGTTCCATGCCCTTGGGTAGCAAGGATATACAAACATGTTCATACATTGCTAGTAAACTACTGTGGGAGTAGTTTAGGAAGATACTATTACTAGAACAATGAAACATACAATGAGTCAGTTCATACATGAGTCAATAGATACAAAGTGAGGAGAAACAAACATAATACTATAATGAAAAACCACATATGATACTATGATGAGAAACAAACAATAGACACTATGACGAGAAACAAACATACAGGCTAGACAGAGAAAGAACACACAATACAGCTAGCACACAAATACATTACATATACATTATACATTTATGTGAGCCATTAAACGGGGCATGGCACTACCTGCCATGACTGGTTTTGTATCAGAATCTCCTTAATTGGGGAGCGTATGAGTTTGTGTATAGATCTATACTGGATTGACTATCCTACACCTTGCTGCTCGCTACAGTGGCACTTGCAAGTCTACGGGTGCCAAACGTGATCTTTACGGCATCTTACAGTGTCGTTTTACTATTGAGTCGGTAGCAAGATACAGGCCGATCACATGTTACCTTAAAATATACAATTGACTTAAGGTAATTAGTACAGCAGTAGTTACTTAATACAACACTACAGTACTATAATATTATTCCCATTACATTCACTTCGTGAACATTCACATGATGCACGGTAATGTAGAAACTATATTTTTGGTTAATGATAGTCGAATTTGGGAAAATACACACCCTTACAAGCGACACATACACAGATACTAGATGCCTTGGTAGAAGGCTACTTTTAGTAGGAAACATAGGGTTTTCTAGGATATTCAAAACTTTTACATACTCACACTTTTACAAACATACATAGTACATTTTACAAAACATCTTACAAATGCTTTCATACAAACACAGACACTAATATACTTATGATCTCACCAGCTTTAAAGCTGATAAACTCTTTCAAAATAACTTGTATTCTCAGGTCGCCACTAGACAGGTACCAGAGCCAGGTTTTTGAGAAGATGGAGCTTGTTCAAGACTCATCTTTATTTTGATGTATATTATTTTTGGTGTCTATATAACTTGACAGAACACACTTGTATGAAATTATGTTATTAATGCAATGGATGATGTTGTTGCTTGTTTACTACTATTCATTGTTGTGATACTGTACATGACGTCCTCCACCCCAGAACGTTTCCGCCGTTCATAGGTTTTGGGGGTGTGACATCACACGAGCATAAAGGCTGCTCCATTCGAATCCCTCTATGGCCGTAAGTGCAGATCCCCTTTGTGTTGTGCTGAGGTGGGCGACACTCAGTTAGCTAAAGGACGAGTTCCTGACAGCACTCTCACGGGTCCGAAAATCATTCGGGAAATGATAGAGAAGATCGTTCAAATTCGTGAGCGATTGAAAGCCTCTAGAGACCGACAGAAAAGCTACGCAGATAAAAGAAGGAAACCTTTGGAATTCCAGGTGGGCGACCGTGTTCTATTAAAGGTCTCACCCTGGAAGGGCTTGATATGCTTCGGAAAGCGTGGAAAGCTAAATCCAAGATACGTAGGGCCTTTCGAGATTCTTGCTAGAATCGGCCCTGAAGCTTACAAACTTTAACTACCTTGCGAACTCAGTAACGTACATTCAACTTTCCACGTCTTGAACTTGAAAAAGTGTCTGTCCGACGAGACTCTTGTAATCCCACTCGACGAGATCGAAATCAACAAGAGCCTCAACTTCGTGGAAGAACCAGTAGAGATCATGGACCGAGAGGTCAAGCAGACGAAGCAAAGCCGTATCCCGATATTGAAGGTTTGCTGGAATGCCACGCGAGGACCTAAATTTACTTAGGAGCGCGAGGATCAAATGAAACTGAAATATTCTCGTCTTCTTACTTAGTTATTTGTTATAGCTTAATTGTTTAAACTCTAATTTAGGGACGAAATTCTCTCTAACGGGGGGATGATGTGACAACCTGAAATTTCTATCTTGTACAACCGTGCAATTCAATCAAAGTCAGACTCGTTCCTGCTATCTTGTAACATTGTTTAGAGTCCGTTTGAGTTTTATAAGCCTAGTACCTTTAAATTTAGGGTTTAGAAATGGGTTCCCTAAGTTCTTTACTTTTCAAAATGGCCAAACACTCCTTCATGAGGAGTGTACGGCCGTACACATGGGTGTGCGGCCGTACACCCCCTCTTAGCCGCACATTCTGACATATGTATGTGGGACTTAGCCATTTTGAAGCACTTTTCACTCCTTCAAGCCAAGAAATCGATTCTCTCTCAACTATCATCGGGTTTTTCACCTAGATCTTCAAAATGTAAGTGTTACTTCCTTTGATTAGATGATTCATTACACTATCTAGTGAATACCCATGATTTCATCCATGAAATTACTTCTTTTGGTTAGATCTTCAAGAACAACAAGAATACCAAGAACACACACTAGTTCTTGGACCTTAAACACCCCTAAAGGCTTCTAATTGGTAAGTATCTCTTCCATCTTCTAGTTAGGCTGGTGAATCACTCCTTTTCTAGCCTTGAAACATCATTTTGTGCATGAACACAAAGAGTGTACGGCCGTACACCCTTCATATGGCCATACACCCCTTGTTTAGTGCATATTTGGTCTCAAACTCATGTGATACTCCAACACAAGGTCAAGAACACTTAGAGGATACAAGATAGAGCCTTGGACCACACTTTTTGACCACTTCTTCATGGAGTGTATGGCCATATACTCCGTGGCCGTACACACCTGGCCGTACACCAAAGTGGCCGTACACCTAGTGGCCGTACACACACTTGTGTGGCCGTACACCCATTATATGCAATCCTTTGTACTTCTAACACTTCAATCTAAGTGTTTGCTAGTCCCTAGGGTGTTATCCTTTCATAATTAGTTGTATAAACACTAATTAGATACATATATGTGCCATTATATGCTTAATAGGATTTGTTTGTGCTCGAGTCTTCGCTTGACACTCATCATCGTTTTATCGATCTTTCATTCGTATTACTCACTGCAGGTGAGTTCATACCCCTTAACTTATCTTTTAAATGACTTTTAAATGGATTTATGGGGGGAATACAAGTAGAAACATGATAGTTATTATATCAATCACATGTAATTAATAACTATCAAACAAGTGGATTTCTTATATTTCAAAACTGTGTTATCAAACAAACTGCTTCAAATCGTTTTATAGGCTCTTTTACATGTTAAATTCTTTATTAAACTCTTTTAAACTCATATATTTTCCAAATCATGTCTATATTGATATAGTTATATATGTAAGATTGAAAGGGCTTAGGACGGATAACTCGCCTTATGTCCTGTTCCTTGTTTGGTTGTGGACTTAGGGTATTCAGTTGTTTGTCCAAATGTCGTTTGAATCTTAGTTATATATTATGTATATGTATATAGATATAAAAGTTCTTTCTTCCAGTTCAATACCTTTGGGTAGCAAAGGTGTTCAAACATAAACAGTCTTTCAAACAACTTTACTACTAAACTATAATAGGTATAGTTTAGGAAGTCACTACTTACTATTTCTAGAACAATGAAACATACAAGATTCAGTTCATACATGAGTCAGTTCAAACATACTATAATGAGAAACAGAGAAAACATACTAAATACACTAGACAGAGAGAACATACAATACACTAGAACATACTATTCACTAGACAGAGAGAACATACAATACACTAGAACATGCTATAAAAATACAATAATTCTATAACAATAATGTGAGCCACTATTTCATGGCGCGGCAATACACTGTTGTGTCACGTTTTGTATCGAGAGTCTCCTGAAGGGAGAGCGTGAATTTGTGTATAGATCATCCTACACCTTGCTGTTAGTTACTGTGGGACCTGCAGGTCTACGGGTGACGAATGTCATACCATTTCGACATCTTTGATCGTCGTGTTTTACTAGTCAATCAAGTATGGTTACAATCATATCACATTTTACCTTAATTAATCAAACAGTTTTAAGGTAGTTAGTACATTGGTAGTTACTTAGATAAAACTACAGTACATCTTTATTTTTCCCATTTCATTCACATTGTGATCTTCTCACATATACGGTAATGAAAACTATATTTTGGTAATGATAGTCATACTTTGGGAATACAAACACTTTTACAAGAGAACAAACATAAAGAATAGTTGGGTCTTAGTAGAAGACCACTTTAGTAGAAAATATAGGATTTTCTAGGAAGTTTAGAAACATTTACATCAAACACTTACAAACTTTTACATCTAACATTTACAAGCACTTTCTACAAACTAATATAAATAATGACACTAAATTACTTATGAACTCACCAGCTTTAATGCTGATCTACGCTTTCAAAATAACTTGTATTCTCAGGTCACCACTAGACAGGTACAGATGACCAGGTTTTCAGAAGACGGAGCTTTCAAGACTCGTCTCTATTTTGATTATTCATTTTTGGTGTCTTATAAACTACAAAACACACTTGTATTAAAATTATATTATTAATGCAATGAATGATGTTGTTGCTTGTTTACTATTATGCATTGTTGTGATACTGTACATGACGTCCTCCGCCCCTGAACGTTTCCGCCATTCTGGTTTGGGGGTGTGACACTTTGGATTAGGTCTTGGGCTTGAATCAAGCCAAGATAGGGGTAAAGCAGTCTTTTACCCCAAACATGGACTTATGGACAGATGTTGGAACCCAATTATTAATTGGGTGATTATTTGTTATTGACAGTTCGAGAATTTGTCATCCAGTAGCTGGGATGGTGTCTACGGGACTTTAGTAGTGTGAGGTGAGTTACCTTCCAATAGAAATGGGTCTAAGGCCACAATGTCGGCCCATTAGTAGGAGTTTTTTTATAGATGATAGTCTTTGTGATAATTATCTAGGTTTGCTACTACCTGATATGTTTTATGTGTTAGCATTATATGATGTTATGTAATAGTAGGTAGTAGGGGAATAGTCCCCGTGTCACGGTCGTAAGGACCGAAGGGTAGGTCAGGCACCCCAAAATTGCCTGGCAGAATGTCTATGTTATGTTATTATGTGGTAGTGGTAGGGGTGAAATAGTCCCCAATAGTCGGTTGAGGTAAATCGACGGGTAAGTCAAGCACCCCAGAATGGCTTGACTTAGGTAAGTCAAGCGCCCTAGAATGGCTTGACATGGGTAGGTCAGGCACCCCAGAATCGCCTGTCAGTATGCTATTGTAAGGTGTGTGGTATGATGGGGGAACTCGCTAAGCTTCGTGCTTACGTTTTTCAGTTTTGGTTTCAGGTACTTCGTTTTCAAAGGAAAGGAGCCGGCTCGATCGCGGCGCATCACACTATGTTTTCCGCATAAAATATCTTTGGTATTACACTCTGATATTATTTTATGATAACATGCTTGACTATTAACACTTTGGTTTTGACATGAGATGTTGTGATGGATGTTTTTATACTTATGGCTTTATAATAACTTATTTAAAAATGATCCATTTTTGGCCTTGAAATTTGGGATGTTACAAGTTGGTATTAGAGCCTTGGGTTAAGGGATTCGGATACACTCTTGAGTGTATCTGGACTCAAACTAAGGACTAGGTACATAAATTTTAAAAGGAAAATCATTTTCTAAAAAGAATTTTGAAAAGAATTTGAAAAGAGAAAAAGGAACTTTGAAAAAGAACATGATGTGTGATGCGTGCAATCAGCCGAGCTCAAGTAAGTTTTCCCCAAGATACCCATACATGTTATGATATGTTATATTATGATATGATTATGATAACTGCATGCTAGATTAGGGCTGAGGATCTAGGAGGATGCCTTATATGCCTATTGTGTGTGCTTGTAGACTTGCATGTTAGTACTGATCAGTCAGTGATAGGATAGTCTGTTTAGGTTATGCCTGATTGTATGAGCCTTTGAATTGCATGTACAGATTCCTGATTAGAGGATAGAATGATTTGATTGGAATATGATTGTTATATTTTCCATTGTCTGAATGCTGCTTGCTTTGTGCTTTGTGGAACTTTAGTAATTTGAGCTAACTATTAAGTGAATATGGTAAGTCACATGTGGCACGAGTTGGATAATCTCAGAGTGATAGATTTGACCCTATTGCACAACTCTAGGGATGGGTCTTTTACTCGAAGGATTATATGATCTTTGTTGCATGTGGCTATATTCATGAGGTAGCTAGTTGACATTGCTAGGAATCTTTCAGCAGCTGAGGACTGGGTGGGTTTGAGAACCTAGGAAATCCTAGGATATGTTTTAGTGGGTTAGTAGTGAGGTTCAGTGAGACTTGGGTGTACCAGTTTAAGGAAGTGACTTGGAGGATTTGGGAGGTTTGCTGAGGAAAGTATGGATAGGTGTGGAAGGTCGTATTGGGCCCGTACTACTGAAAGCACAGGATCCATATTCGAATCGGTGAGAGTCTTGGATAATCTGAAAAGCTTCGGGGAGAAGTTTGTGACCTGGTTTGGGGACAGAGGATGTTCCAGTTGTTGCAGTTTAGCCACTGGCAAGTAAGCTAGTGAGCGTGGCAGGGTGCCAGACCCTGAAGAATATGATTTCCGAGAGGTTACAGATGCGAGATCGATTTGGAGCACTTTGAGAAGAGAGGTTCGTGCTAGGTGCGTATAGTAGAGGGTCCCGGGAAGAGACCCATGACTTCTGATCATCGGGTGAAAGGCCAGTAGGGTCGGAGTCAGTGCAGCATGCACGAGAAAGTGCACAAGGAAGTTTGACATTCCAAGGGTTTAGGCTGCTACAAGTATAGCGGCGTCGGTTATGTGAGCAGAAGGTGATCAGGATTCCTCCAGATGTTGCGCGTATGTCATCTTCTACTAATATTAGGTGGATGTTGGGAATATGTATCGCTTTGGAATTGTGAGTGAGTATGGATAAGTAAGATCTTTGGTCGGTTTTCTGCTAGTGTTTGGGTTATCAAGGATCATATATGCCATCCTGCATGCCGAAAAGTCCTTGATGAACCCACAGAGGAACGCATCTTTCGGAGTGGGTTCCGCGTGGACCGTTATCATCCCAGATCTTTGTTGGGATCTGTGAAGGAGTATTAATTAGAGGATACTCGGTCAGAGTTAGAGTGATAGTTATTCATTGAAGTCACCGTTCAGTGGTTCTATCATGGTTCAGGTGTGGTCGACAATTGTCTACGGATGAACTTTGGACTTCAAGGCACTACCGTTGCTAGGACAGTACTGGTAACATGAAAAGGGTAGTGTCAGTTGCGGGTGTTAGATGCATAAGTGGTTGGTCATCGGATGTTCAAGAGAATTGTATTTTTGCATGGGATGTGTTTGGTTAGAGTTCAGTGGTGCTGCGAGATTGGAAGTGGGAACGAGGACTCGTCAGCCGGAGTGAAGATTAAGGTCTCTAGTTGTCACCATGGGAGGTGGATTGAGGTGTCAGACTAGACCAGATTTCAAGAGTACTCATCAAGATTTCCGAAGATGGGCGATCACAAGGTTTAACCGGTGATTACTCGCTAGCATTGGTAAGCACATGTTGTCATCAGTGGGATATTAGAAAGCGAGAAGGATTGGGAATCGTTCAATTCTCGTGTGCCGTGAAGACTTAGTCGAATCTAAGTGGGGGAGAGACTTTTAATAAAGTTCTCCAAATGTGAGTTCTGGTTGCGCGAGGTGTAATGTAATCTCTTGGGCACCTTGTCAACCAGAAGAGTATTATGGTCGATCCGGCCAAGATAGAGTCCGTGATGCAGTGAGAGATTCTGAGGTCTCCAACTGAGATTTGGAGTTTCCTGGGTCTAGCAGGTTATTACTTGAGATTTATACGGGACTTCTCCGAGATTGCGGTTCCTTTGACCCGACTGACTAAGAAGTCGGTGGCCTTATGTTGGGGGCCTGACCAGCAGGCAGCCTTCAAGACCCTCAGACAGCAGGTTTTGAGAACCAGGTTAGAGCTCTAGTTAGGACTCAAGTTCAGTTGCATGTTAGGTCGAGTGCGTGTTCGACCAGTATGGAAAGTGTTGTAAGACTACGGGGGTAGACGTAGTATTCACTAGCGATCAGGTAGTATGGAAAGTGTTGTAAGACTGCGGGGGTAGCCGTAGCATTCACTACTGATCAGGTAGTATGGAAAGTGTTGTACGACTGCGGGGATAGTCGTAGCATTCACTAGCGATCAAGTAGTATGGAAAGTGTTTTAAGAATGCGGGGGTAGCCGTAGCATTCACTGTGACAACCCGAAATTTCTATCCTGTACAACCATTCACTTCAATAGAAGTCAGAACTATTTCTGCTAACTTTCAAGGTTTTAGGAGTCAGTTTGAGTGTTTTAAAGTTAGTACTTCAATAGATAACTTGAGAGAGGATGCTCTAGGGTTTATTGTACACCAATAAAGTCCTAAAACTCCAAGAGTTTGGAGTTTACGGCCTAAACATGGTGTTTACGGCCGTAAACTCTAAGGAGTATAAATATGAGACTTAGTCATCTTATACACTTTTTTACCATTTTCAAGACTAAAACTCCAAATCCTCTCAAGTATCATCCGATTTTCCTTCTTGATCTTCAACTTTGTAAGTGTTTTTGCCCTAATTAGTTGATATCTTACTTAATCTAGTGATCTTATATGATTCCATCCGTGAAATCATTCCATTTGTGTAGATCTTCAAGTGTTCTTAGTTTTACCAAGAACACCAAGAACACACACTAGTGTTCTTGGACTGTTAACACCCTTTCAAGCTTCTTTATTGTAAGTACACTTACCCTAGTGTGTTATAAGGCTTGTTACACATCTTAATCAACTAGAAAACACAAGGAAACACAAGATCAAAGGTGTTTACGGTCCAAACATGTTCTTGGACCGTAAACCCTAATGAATGGGCCATTGTGTGCCCTAGTCCCTTACCAAGCCTTGGATACTAGTCTAGATCCCATCCTTGATATGCTTAGGACCTTAAACATCAAAAAGACCATGAACCATTAGAGTTTACGGCCATAAATTCATGGAGAAATGGTCCATGGGCCGTAAACTCTACAAAGGGGTGAAATGATGCCACAATCACTTCCTAAGGCTTAGACTTGAAGTAAGATGCTTCTTTGTGACTTATAAAGGTTCAAAACACAAAATGGTAGAAGTACCATGGGTTTACGGCCGTAAACTCATGGGTTTACGACCGTAAACTCCATGAGAGTTGGTCCCAAAACCGTAAACTCCAAAAGAGTTTACCCTTGGACCTTAAACTCAAATGCAAGGCCCTACAACCCTTAGATGCAATCCTTAGTACTTCTAACACTAGAATCAAGGTTTTTTTCATGTCCTAGGGTGTCTTAACTTGATTAATTAGTTGTTAAATGACTAATTGGATACATATATGTGTTATTATATGTTAACTAGGATCCTTGTGTGTGTTCAAGTCTTCACTTGACACTTAGCATCCTATAGCAATCCGTTCATCCAAACCACTCACTACAGGTGAGTTCATACCCCTTAATCAACCTTTTAAATGATTTTAAATGCTTTTATGGGGGGGATACAAGTTGAACTATTATAGTTATTATATCAATCACATGTGATTAATAACTACCAAACAAGTGGATTTCTTACTTTTCAAACTGTGTTATCAAACAAACTACTTCAAACTGTTTTACAAACTCTTTTACAAACTCTTTTACATGTCAAATACTTTTCTTTAACTCTTTTAAACTTATATCCTGTTAAACGTGCATCTATATAGATATAGTTATATAAGTAGGATTGAAAGGACTTAGGACTGATAGCTCACCTTACCTCCTGTTCCTTGTTTGGTTGTGGACTTAGGTTATCGGCTGTTTGTCCGAAGATCGTTTGAATTCTGGTTATATATTATGTATAAGTACATAGATATAAAAGTTCCTTCTTTCTATTCAATACCTTTGGGTAGCAAAGGTATACAAACATGTTCATACATACAAACAAAATTACTAGTAAATTATAATAGGTATAGTTTAGGAAGTTACTAATACTATTAATAGAACAATGAAACATACAATACAATACATGCTAGACAGAGAGAGAACACACAATACAGCTAGTACATACTATACATTACAATACATGCTAGACAGAGAGAGAACACACAATACAACTAGTACATACTATACATTACAATACATGCTACACAGAGAGAGAACACACAATACAGCTAGTACATACTATACATTACAATACATGCTAGACAGAGAGAGAACACACAATATAGCTAGTACATACTATACATTACAGTACATGCTAGACAGAGAGAGAACACACAATACAGCTAGTACACACAGTACATATTCAAGAACATTACTACAGTTATGTGAGCCACGTAACGGGGCATGGCATCACCTCTCATGGCTCGTTTTGTATCCAGAATCTACTTAAGTGGAGAGCGTTGAGTTTGTGTATAGATCTATACTGGATTGACTATCCTACACCTTGCTGCTCGCTACAGTGGGAGTTGCAAGTCTACGGGTGCCAAACATCATTCCTTCCGTCGTCTTACATCGTCGTGTTTATAGTCGGTAGTATGGTATAGGCCGATCACATGGTACTTTAAATAACAATTGGTTTAAGGTAGTTAGTACAACAGTAGTTACTTAATACAACACTACACTACTATTTTATTTCCGCATTGCATTCACTTTGTGACATTCACACAATAAACAGTAATGTAAAAACTATATTTTTGATTAATGATAGTCGGATTTGGGAAAATACATACTCTTACAAGAGACACACACACACAGACACTTGATGCCTTGGTAGAAGGCTACTTTTAGTAGAAAACATACGATTTTCTAAGGGAGTTCAAACAAATACAAACATTTACAAACTTATACATTAAGTAGTTACAAACACTTTCATACAAACACAGAGACTAATATACTTATGATCTCACTAGCTTTAAAGCTGATAAACTCTTTCAAAATAACTTGTATTCTCAGGTCACTAGTAGACAGGTACCGATGCCAGGTTTTGAGAAGATGGAGCTCATTCAAGACTCATCTTTTATTTTGATTCATATTTTTGGTGTCTATTAAACTTGACAGAACACAATTGTATTAACAATTATATTATTAATCCAATGGATGAGGTTGTTGCTTGTTTACTACTTTGTATTGTTGTGATACTGTACATGACGTCCTCCACCCCCGAACGTTTCCGCCGTTCCGGTTTTGGGGTGTGACAGATTGGTATCAGAGCTTTGTTTATAGTGAATCGAGTATATCAACCCATAAAAGATATACAAACTATAAACACAGCGGGATTTAAAAATACTCTGATAAAGAGTTTATACTTTTAAATAATAAAATATTTAACCAAGTATACATACCTGTATTCATACTAAAATCAGTGTCACTAGGACAGAACAAAAGTATTACGATTGTTGGGCAGCACAAGTAGACTTAGATACATATAGTCAAATCTGGGAAGATATAGCCTGATCAACTATATTATCCGAGGAGTGACTAGCATGTGCCTAAGTGTGGTTGTGAGGTTGCAACAAGTCTAAAAACTTACCAACAATACCACAACGAAAACCTTAGAACAGAACATAAACTTAAAATACTATATGAGTATTTTGTGTTACTATAATTACTTATCTGAGAACTAAAAAGGTCTTTATTAGTATGCCAATAATTGCTGAGTGGATACACTAAGGTTATATGTACTAGGATGCCATAGGCTTAGAATCTGTGATCTTTACTTTACTTCCTATTCCTTGTTTGGTTGTGGACTTAGAGTTAGGGTCACCTATTCAAAGGTCTATTCTATTTTGAGTACATATAACTGGTATGCACTAAACAAGTATTGGAGTAACTGATAAAGATCATCTTATAATTATCTAATTAGATCGTCTATTTAGTTATATCTTATACCCCTTTTCTCGCGTAGATATCATGGTTGGATTCCATATCCCCGGAGACCCGTACTACCCCAACAACGGCAATGCAGGATGGCTTGGAGAAGAGCCAGAAGATGATCACCCAATCCCATTGGATGATCACGAAGCTGAGGGCTTTTCCGATGGTTCTGACTCAGAGCCAGAAGTCAACAACCTACCCCCAGCTGCTCAAAACCCAAATCCTAACCCTCGTCCAGCATTTCAAGGACTCACACCTCTGTGGGCTACAAACTTGAACAGATGGAGTTAGGAAGACGGTCAACCCATGCCCTACAATGGAGAAAAAAGCTTTTGCAACCTCACCGAGGGAGGTTCAGCTGACAGGGTCCTACCCATCATGCTTCGTAGGATTTCTCGGAACACCAAGCAAGGTCGAGCAGCTATCGACCGAGTCATGGAGAGTGACGCCAACTCTGGCGTTAACACGGTCCGCATTTGCCAACTAGAAGTAGCTATGGAAAGGGCTAGAGTAACCAATAGGAATCTGCAGCAACAGCTAACTGCATCCCAAGCTGAAGTTAGGGAACTTCGGGCTAGACAGTCAATGTCTGAGAGGCGCATGAGAGACATAGAACGCCTTCTGTCGGATTCAAGGACTCACTCTAGTAGTTCTCATCGCCGATAGAGTCTCCTCGACTTCTCTTTTGGATATAACGTAGTTTATGTAAAAACTCTAGTCTAATTTCCTATATTTGTAAATCTTAGACCTGTTAGGTCTTGATTAGGTCGTTGTCCTGTCAAAATTTTCCCATCTTGGTTAATGTAAGGCCTACTTCTAGGTCATTTTTCCCGAACTTATTACATCTGTAATTCCAGTATTATTGACAGATATCTAATCTCATGGAAATTATTATCCAAATGCTATCATCTGTTAGTACTAGATCTACATTCAATCGTGATGTTGGACTATGGAGAGTTAGTCCATGAGTCATTCTCATCAAATTTTCCTTATTAAATTCTTATCAATATCTTGATCTTTATAAACTTATAGTTGAAAGATGCCTCCACGTCGATCAACGAGACGCACTCCTCCATCAACTGTAACACCACATACTCCCCAATTCGATACGGCAGCTCTGAATGCTGCTGTGGCTGCGGCTGTGGCAACAGCCATGGCTCAATATCATTCTTCTGGTTCCACTGGAGGAGGAACACCTGTTCAATCTACTCATGGTGAAATCCCTGTGCGCTTGAGAGAGTGCTCCTATAAGGACTTCACCAACTGCAAGCCACTGTCCTTTAAAGGGGCTGGCGGAGTCATTGCCCTCTCGCAATGGTTCGAAAAGATAGAGTTGATCTTCAAGATCTGCTCATGCCCAGAAGGAAGCAAAGTCAAATTTGCTGCGTGTACCTTCGAGGCAAAAGCCCTAACATGGTGGAATAGCCATGTCAAGTCACTATCCCTTGTAGTGGCTAATGCTATGGGCTGGGAAGCTCTGAGGGAGCTAATGATTGAGGAATACTGCCCGAGGGGCGAAATCCAAAAGCTGGACCAGGAACTGTGGAGCCCAACCATGAAAGGCTCCGACATTGTGACCTATACCGCCAGGTTCTGTGAGTTGGTGGCCCTCTGTCCCAACATGGTACACACAGAGGGAAAGAAGATAGAGAGATACATATAGGGGCTGGTGCCTCCATTCCAGGGAAATGTTTTGGCTTCTAACCCCACTACATTCGATAGTGCCAAGCGATTGGCACAGCGGCTTATTGACCATGGGGTTCGTACCCCAGCCGCAACAACAACCCTGGCCATCTCAGAACCCGCCAAAACCGCTGATTCCAAGCGGAAGTTCTGGGATGACAAAAAGAAGAAGAAAGCTGCCAAAAAGCAACAGATCGTGGCAGTTCATGTTGCGATAGCACCTGCCGTTGCTGCTCTGGTAAAGCAGTACGCTGGGAGTTTGCCAAAGTGCAACAAGTGCAACTTCCACCATATCGGAGCCTGCTGGGAAATGCAGTGTTCGCACTGCAACAGGAAGGGGCACACAACCCGTCTTTACAAAGCTCCGGCGAGGCCAATCAACCAAGTCCCCGGTGCAGGAGTGGGCCAAGCTTGCTACGGTTATGGCGAGGTGGGCCATTATAATAGGGACTGCCCTAAGGCAAGGAATACTGGTGGAGTAGGAAGGGTTCTGGCCATAGGCCACGAGGAGGCAGTTGCCGACCCCATAGTGGTCACTGGTACGTTTCTCCTCGATAACTCTTATGCATGCATTCTGTTTGATAGTGGAGCGGAGAGGAGTTTCGTGAACCAAAAATTTGCTCATTTACTTAAGCAAAAATCACGAGCACTTAAAGAACCGTTCACTGTAGAAATGGGTAATGGAAAGACGGAGAGCACTAGCAGTATATTCATAGGATGTACCCTAACACTAGATAGCCATTCATTTTCGATCGACCTCATGCCGGTCTCAATTAAAAGTTTCGACGTCATAATCGGCATAGATTGGTTGAGTCTTCATCGTGCCGACATCATGTGTTACGGAAAGGTTGTACGCCTTGACCTGTCGTCTGGCGAAACCCTAGTAGTTTATGGCGACAAACCCGACACGAACCTTCGTATCATTTTGAGCATTCAAGCCCAGAAATTCTTGCGAAAGGAATGTCGCGCATTCCTTGCTCATATTGTCGATGTGAGTCAAGAAACGAAATCCATTAAAGACATTCCAGTAGTACGTGACTTTCCCGACATCTTTCCAGAAGAACTCCCAGGATTACCTCCGCAACACCAAGTCGAGTTTAGAATCGACTTAGTTCCAGGGGCTACCCCAGTAGCCAAATCGCCCTATCGTCTAGCACCTGCAGAGATGCAAGAACTGTCCGGTCAACTTAACGAACTGCTCAGCAAGGGCTTTATAAGACCAAGCTTCTCACCCTGGGGAGCTCCAGTCTTGTTTGTCAAGAAGAAAGACGGATCGTTTCGTATGTGCATCAACTATAGGGAGCTCAACAAACTGTCCGTCAAAAATCATTATCCTCTGGCTCGTATTGACGATTTATTTGACCAACTTCAAGGAGCGAACTTCTTTTCAAAAATCGACTTAAGATCCGGATATCACCAACTACGAGTGCTAGGGGAGGATGTTCCGAAGACAACCTTCCGAACTCGTTATGGGCACTACGAATTCGTAGTAATGCCGTTCGGATTAACAAACGCGCCCGCAGTATTCATGGATTTAATGAATAGGGTGTTTCGTCTTTACTTGGATCAGTTCGTCATCGTCTTCATCGATGACATACTTATCTACTCTCGTAGTAAGGAGGAGCATAGTCAACATCTGCGACAGGTCTTAGAAACACTGCGTACGGAGAAGCTCTATGCGAAGTTCTCGAAATGCGAATTTTGGATCCGATGAGTCGAATTCTTAGGGCACATGGTTAGCGAGGAGGGAATACACGTGGACCCTTCCAAAATCAAAGCCATTGAGAGCTGGTCAGCACCGAAGACGCCTACAGAAATTCGTCAATTTCTAGGTCTCGCTGGCTAGTATCGCAGGTTCATTTAGAACTTCTCCCGAATTGCAAAACCTCTTACAACACTGACCCAGAAGGGCGTAGCCTTTGACTGGGAAGAGAAATAGGAGAGAGCATTCCAAACGCTCAAGCGAGCCTTGTGCACCGCACCAATACTATCCCTCCCTGATGGGATAGAAGACTTCGTTGTCTACTGCGATGCGTCAAATCAAGGGCTCGGATGTGTTCTGATGCAGCGAGGTAAGGTCATCGCCTACGCCTCGAGACAGCTGAAGACACACGAGGTCAACTACACTACCCACGATCTTAAGTTAGGAGCAGTTGTGTTTGCTCTGAAGATCTGGAGACACTACCTGTATGGTACAAAGAGCACTATCTGTACAGACCACAAAAGCCTACAACATATAGTCGACCAGAAGGAGCTCAACATGAGATAACGACGGTGGGTCGAGCTACTCAGTGATTACGAATGTGAAATTCGCTATCATCCCGGCAAGGCCAATGTAGTAGCTGACGCCCTAAGTCGGAAAGAATACTCTGGTTGTAGAGTCAAATCATTGACTATGACTATCCATTCACACTTATCCACGCAAATTAAGGAAGCTCAGCTCGACGCTTTGAAACCTAAAAATGTGGCGAGTGAATCCCTGAGAGGGATGGATAAGAACTTGGAAGTCAAAGGTGGCGGAACCTTATATTTCATGGATCGGATATGGACACCGAAACACGGTGGTTTCAGAGACTTGGTCATGAATGAGGCACACAACACTCGTTATTCCGTCCACCCGGGTTCAGATAAGATGTATCTGGATCTTAAAAAGTTATACTGGTGGCCTAACATGAAAGCAGAGATTGCTACCTTCGTGAGTAAATGCCTTACTTGCGCCAAGGTCAAGGTCGAATACCAGAAACCCTTCGGTCTTCTACAACAACCGGAGATATCGGAATGGAAGTGGGAGCGGATCACTATGGACTTCATAACCAAGTTGCCCAAGACAACAGGTGGACTTGATACCATATGTGTCATCGTCGACAGATTGACCAAGTCCGCACACTTCCTGCCTATCAAAGAAACAGACAAGATGGAGAAGCTTACAAGAACTTACATTTGGGAGATTGTACGACTGCACGGTGTTTCCATATCCATTATCTCGTACAGAGATAGTAGATTCACTTCGAGGTTCTGGCAGTCGCTACAAAGTTCCCTAGGAACTAGGCTGGACATGAGTACAGCCTACCATCCGCAGACCGACGGACAAATTGAGAGGACTATCCAAACCTTGGAAGATATGTTGCGAGCATGTGTGATCGACTTTGGGAAGGCATGGGTTACTCATTTACCCCTTGTCGAATTTTCCTACAACAACAGTTATCACACGAGCATAAAGGCTGCTCCATCCGAGGCCCTATATGGCCGATAGTGCAGATCCCCTCTGTGCTAGGCTGAGGTGGGTGATACCCAGTTAGCTAAAGGACGGGTTCCTGACAGCACTCTCACAGGTCCGGAGATCATTCGGGAAACGATAGAGAAGATCGTTAAGATTTGTGAACGATTGAAAGCCTCTAGAGACCGACAGAAAAGCTACGCAGATAAACGAAGGAAACCGTTGGAATTCCAGGTTGGCGACCGTGTTCTATTAAAGGTCTCACCCTGGAAGGGCTTGATACCCTTCGGAAAGCGTGGAAAGCTAAATCCAAGGTACATAGGGCCTTTCGAGATTCTCTCTAGAATCGGCCATGTAGCTTACAAACTTAACTTACCGCGCGAACTCAAAAACGTACATTCTACTTTCCACGTCTCGAACTTGAAAAAGTGTCTGTCCGACGAGACTCTTGTAATCCCACTCGACGAGATCGAGATCAACGAGAGCCTCAACTTCATGGAAGAACCTGTAGAGATCATGGACCGAGAGGTTAAGCAAACGAAACAAAGCCGTATCCCGATAGTGAAGGTTCACTGGAACGCCAAGCGAGGACCTGAATTCACTTGGGAGCGAGAGGATCAGATGAAACTGAAATATCCTCGTCTTTTTACTTAGTTATTTGTAACTACTTATTTGCTTAAACTCAAATTTCGGGACGAAATTCCTTCTAAGGGGGGGATGATGTGACAAGCCGAAATTTTTATCCTATACAACCATTCACTTCAATAGAAGTCAGAACTGTTTCTGCTGACTTTCAAGCTTTTAGGAGTCAGTTTGAGTGTTTTAAAGTTAGTACTTCAATAGATAACTGGAGAGAGGATGCTCTAGGGTTTATTGTGCACCAATAAAGTCCCAAAACTCCAAGAGTTTGGAGTTTACGGCCTAAACATGGTGTTTACGGCCGTAAACTCTAAGGAGTATAAATATGACACTTAGTCATTTTATACACTTTTTTACCATTTTCAAGACTAAAACTCCAAATCCTCTCAAGTATCATCCGATTTTCCTTCTTGATCTTCAACTTTGTAACTGTTTCTTGCCCTAATTAGTTGATATCTTACTTAATCTAGTGATCTTACATGATTCCATCCGTGAAATCATTCCATTTGTGTAGATCTTCAAGTGTTCTTAGTTTCACCAAGAACACCAAGAACACACACTAGTGTTCTTGGACTTTTAACACCCTTTCAAGCTTCTTTATTGTAAGTACACTTACCCTAGTGTGTTATAAGGCTTGTTACACATCTTAATCAACTAGAAAACACAAGGAAACACAAGATCAAAGGTGTTTACGGTCCAAACATGTTCTTGGACCGTAAACCCTAATGAAGGGGCCATTGTGTGCCCTAGTCCCTTACCAAGCCTTGGATACTAGTCTAGATCCCATCCTTGATGTGCTTAGGACCTTAAACATCAAAAACACCATGAACCATTAGAGTTTACGGCGGTAAACTCATGGAGAAATGGTCCATGGGCCGTAAACTCTACAAACGAGTGAAATGATGCCACAATCACTTTTTAAGGCTTAGACTTGAAGTAGGATGCTTCTTTGTGACTTATAAAGCATCAAAACACAAAATGGTAGAAGTACCATGGATTTACGGCCGTAAACTCATGGGTTTAAGGCCGTAAACTCATGGGTTTACGACCGTAAACTCCATGAGAGTTGGTCCTAAAACCGTAAACTCCAAAAGTGTTTACCCTTGGATCTTAAACTCAAATGCAAGGCCCTACAACCCTTAGATGCAATCCTTAGTACTTATAACACTAGAATCAAGGTGTTTTTCATGTCCTAGGGTGTCTTAACTTGATTAATTAGTTGTTAAATGACTAATTGGATACATATATTTGTTATTATATGTTAACTAGGATCCTTGTGTGTGTTCAAGTCTTCACTTGACACTTAGCATCCTATAGCAATCCGTTCATCCAAACCACTCACTACAGGTGAGTTCATACCCCTTAATCAACCTTTTAAATGATTTTAAATGCTTTTATCGGGGGGGGGGGGGGGGGGGCGGATACAAGTTGAACCATTATAGTTATTATATCAATCACATGTGATTAATAACTACCAAACAAGTGGATTTCTTACTTTTCAAACTGTGTTATCAAACAAACTACTTCAAACTGTTTTACAAACTCTTTTACATGTCAAATACTTTTATTTAACTCTTTTAAACTTATATCTTGTTAAATGTGTATCTATATAGATATAGTTATATAAGTAGGATTGAAAGGACTTAGGACTGATAGCTCACCTTACCTCCTGTCCCTTGTTTTGTTGTGGACTTAGGGTATCGGCTGTTTGTCCGAAGGTCGTTTGAATTCTAGTTATATATTATGTATATGTACATAGATATAAAAGTTCCTTCTTTCTATTCAATACGTTTAGGTAGCAAAGGTATACAAACATGTTCATACATACAAACAACATTACTAGTAAACTATAATAGGTATAGTTTAGGAAGTTACTAATACTATTAATAGAACAATGAAACATACAATACAATACATGTTAGACAGAGAGAGAACACACAATACAGCTAGTACATACTATACATTACAATACATGCTACACAGAGAGAGAACACACAGTACAACTAGTACATACTATACCTTACAACATATGCTAGATAGAGAGAGAACACACAATACAACCAGTACATACTATACATTACAATACATGCTAGACAGAGAGAGAACACACAATACAGCTAGTACATACTATACATTACAATACATGCTAGACAGAGAGAGAACACACAATACAGCTAGTACACACAGTACATATTCAAGAACATTACTACAGTTATGTGAGCCACGTAACGGGGCATGGCATCACCTGTCATGGCTCGTTTTGTATCCAAAATCTGCTTAAGTGGAGAGCGTTGAGTTTGTGTATAGATCTATACTGGATTGACTATCCTACACCTTGCTGCTCGCTACAGTCGGACTTGCAAGTCTACGGGTGCCAAACGGCATTCCTTCCGACGTCTTACATCGTCGTGTTTGTAGTCGGTAGTATGGTACAGGCCGATCACATGGTACTTCAAATAACAATTGGTTTAAGGTAGTTAGTACAACTGTAGTTACTTAATACAACACTACATTACTATTTTATTTCCCCATTGCATTCACTTTGTGACATTCACACAATGAACAGTAATGTAAAAACTATATTTTTGATTAATGATAGTCGGATTTCGGAAAATACATACTCTTACAAGAGACACACACACACAGACACTTGATGCCTTGGTAGAAGGCTACTTTTAGTAGAAAACATACGGTTTTCTAAGGGAGTTCAAACAAATACAAACATTTACAAACTTATACATTAAGTACTTACAAACACTTTCATACAAACACAGACACTAATATACTTATGATCTCACCAGCTTTAAAGCTGATAAACTCTTTCAAAATAACTTCTATTTTCAGGTCACCAGTAGACAGGTACCGATGCCAGGTTTTGAGAAGATGGAGCTCGTTCAAGACTCATCTTTTATTTTGATTCATATTTTTGGTGTCTATTAAACTTGACAGAACACACTTGTATTAAAAATTATATTATTAATGCAATGGATGATGTTGTTGCTTGTTTACTACTTTGCATTGTTGTGATATTGTACATGACGTCCTCCACCCCCGAACGTTTTCGCCGTTCCGGTTTTGGGGTGTGACATTCACTAGCAGCAAATAAAGTGAGAAGTGTTGTAATTCTGCGGGTGTAGCCATTGCATTCACAAGGTTTGCAGATATTGATAGAGTGTTCTAAGTCTGCGGGTGTATCCGTAGCATTTAGTAAGTTGATAGATAGCATGAGTGCGTTGTTAGGACGCGGAAGGAACAGTAGTACCCACTAGTCGGGTGTAGCAGTGAGGGCGTGGCAAATCCACATATTGGTTTAAGGATTTCCCTAGAGGGATTAGACCTGGTTAAGCCAGTGATAAGATTGTAGGAGCGCCACTACAGTTATGAGATTAAGGAAGCAGTGGACTGATTAAGGTCGTTCCTGATATAAGGCTACCATTGGTCATGTAGCAATCACTTTTAGCCTTGGATTTGGACGTATGGATTCGACGCATGGACCCGATCAGTTAGATTAGAAGGTTGTTAGAGCCACAGTGGCATGATAACTAGTGGAAACTAGTTACAGAGAAGGATTTCGTTCAAAAGTTATGGGAGACGACTAAGTGGGAGTCCATTGGCTCCACATCCGGGCCGGAACCCGGTATTTCAGATGACTGGCGAATGAATTAAGACCAGGAAGGTCTCGGTAGATTTTGGAAAGCAGCCATGTGGCAGCATGTTGTCTCGGGCAGTATTAGTGTTTCAGGTTTGCAGGTGCGGATGAAGAAACTGATTGCTTGGTAAGTGATAAGACACTCACAGCGGGATTAGTTGAGCCATGGCTAAGTATTAGTGATCTGCAGGGATAATTAGGTTTGTGATCGTGTTTTGTAGTGGGAACCTCGAGCTATTAGAAGTTGAGTAGTCAGTTGAGGGATAAACATACTGGATTCAACGATAATGATTCAGTATGAGTGTTCTGTCAAGGATTCATACCATCTCGAGACAACAGATTTCAGACGGAGTAGATGTGCTCTCGTTGTGAGGAATTCGTTCACCTGTGGATTTAGGGCTTTACGAAGATTGGTCACGGCTAACCTGGGAAGGCTAGGGTGTGCTAGGATGGTGA
The DNA here is from genome assembly GCF_052849685.1 of Lactuca virosa. Taxonomy (NCBI): domain Eukaryota; kingdom Viridiplantae; phylum Streptophyta; class Magnoliopsida; order Asterales; family Asteraceae; genus Lactuca; species Lactuca virosa. The sequence goes on from NC_136430.1 coordinate 127,690,778, forward strand.
CCATTTTACTTGAGTGGTTTGGCGTGTAAGGAATGGTAAGGAATGATTTCGAGGACAAAATCTAATTTAAGTGAGGGAGAGTTGTAACACCCCGTTTATTTAATAAATAAATAAAATAAATTAATGAATGAATAGTAACCCTAAATCAATAATTATATAGCAAGGTGTTGGTTTCGAGGAGTAAATTGGCATAATTTAGAACTTGGGGGTTAAAAGTGTAAGTTCCGGATTGGTTTTGTAAATATTTATGAAGGTAGGGACCACTAGGTAAATTATTGGGACTTCAGATGGATAGATTATGGGAAGCAAGGCCTAAATGGTAAATTTCGGACTCAACTTGTAAAGAGTTTTGAAGGCTAGGGTTAAAAGGGTAACATATGGACTTTATTTGAGAATAATTTGTAAAGGAGGGGCTGAATGGTAACTGTGGGACTAAATATGAAAGGAATTATGTGGGCAGGGGTGGGAAGAGTAAATTATGGACTTTCTATGAAAATAATCCTATGGGGAGGGACCATTTGTGACATTATGGAATGAAGTTTGAGTGGGTGTCGGGTATATAACTTCCGGTAAACCCTAACCCTAGGGATGCATTCAGCTACCACCATTCACCCTCCCCACCTCCGGCGCCGCAACACCTCCGTTGAGTTCGCCAACCACCACCACAAACCTGTTACCGTCACTATCTCTGGTCCAATGCTGCCACAGATTGCTGCTAGAGGAGCTGAGAAAACCGAAGACCGACGTCGGGGGCATGTGTTGTTGCCGTCCCAGCCAACGATGTTGTTGTCGGAGGGTGCCGTCAGCCTCCCTGGCGCCGTTGCTACTCCAGTCGCCAATGAGGACGCGAGTAGGCGCCTCCTCCTATCGCGGCTGCTGTCGTCGTGGCTTGCCATCGCCATCGCCACCTTCTTCGCCTTTTCTTCTTTCTCGCCGTCAGCAACGACCTGCCACCGCCATCACCGTCCGCTGATGCTGTTGCTGCTGTTTCCATTGAAGACGAATTGTTACCAGTTCGTGGGTTGTATGCTCGCGTGTATTGTGTTGCTGCGTGATTGGAAGCCAAAAGAAAACACCTCCACCACCGTGAGGTGGTGGCTGCCATCGTGAAACAGTCGTTGCTGCCACCGTGAGCCACTAGGTGGGTGGCTGGACCATTTGAGCAAATCAGAATTGTGTGTGTATAATTGTAGATGGTTTGTTTGGCTGGAAAATTGAGAACAACCACCGCCACCATCGTGAGGTGGTGGCTGCCACCATGTACCACCGTGGGTGGGTGTATCTTAGTGAGTGTGTGCGTACATTTGGTATTTTCATTGTAACATTGTAACCGGAGCTAGAATAATAAAAAGAAAACTCAAACCACCACCGTGAGGTGGTAGCTGCCGCCTCCTGCTGCCACCAACTGCTGTGTTGGGTGGCGGTGTGCTTTTGCTCGTGTGTAGTTGATTTTTGGATGCTTGGACAAAATGGACTAGAAACCCTAACCACCACCAGGAGGTGGTGGCCGCCGCTGTGACCCGCCGTTGACCACCACTACCCGAGGTGGTAGTGGGTGGTGCCCAACTAGCGAAGCCCTAATGGGCCTAGTGAAACCCTAATGGGCCCAATGAAGCGCTAATTGACCTAAAAGCCCAAACATGTGACTAATGGGCCTCGTGGAACCCTAATAGGCCTAATGACCCCTAATGGATCTAAGGACTTAATTTTGGGCGTATTGGGTTATGATGAGTTGGAAACCCTAATTAGGGTTTAGAAAACCCTAATTTTGGAATTATGGGCTTGGACATATCGAGACCCACATTTGGGGCATTGGAATGGAATAGTGTATTAAGCCCAATCACACCATATGATTTATTTAGATGAGTGATGGACTTGATGGATTAAGTTCTTAATGGGTTAAGTGAGAAACACTTAACCCTAATTGTAATTTTATGTGAAACCCTAATTTCACTTGGGCTTTATGTTGGGCCTTTCTATTGGGCTTTGGTGATTGGGCAAATATTAGGCCATCCAAGAACAATCTAATGGACTAGAATAATTTAATGGGCTTTAGGGTAAGGCCCATGTAAGGGGTTTGGGCTCAATTTGGAAAATTTGGCCATAGATGAGCCATAGTTTGGGCCTTTAAGATTATATGATATTGGGCCATTAGAATGTCGAATGTTTAGACTGGACTAAATGGTTAGGCCTTATGGTAATCCCTTGTAAAGGTTTGGGCCCAATTTGGAAAATTGGGCCATGTGTTGGGCTTTGACTCATTGTTGACTTTTAGGCCTTCGGATTAGGCCTTGGGCTTGAATCAAGCCAAGATAGGGGTAAAGCAGTCTTTTACCCCAAACATGGACTTAAGGACATATCTTGGAACCCAATTATTAATTGGGTGATGTTTTATTATTGACATTTCGAGAATCTGTCATCCAGTAGCTAGGATTGTGTCTATGGGACTTCAGCAGTGTGAGGTGAGTTACCTTCCAGTAGAAATGGGTCTAAGGCCACAATGCCGGCCCATTAGTAGGTGTTGTTTGATAGATGATTGTCTTTGTGATAATTATCTAGGTTTCCTACTACCTGATATGTTTTATGTGTTAGCATTGTATGATGTTACGTGATAGTAGGTAGTAGAGGGAATAGTCCCTGTGTCACGGTCGTAAGGACTGAAGGGTAGGTCGGGCACCCCATAATTGCCTGGCAGTATGTTTATGTTATGTTATTATGTGGTAGTGGTAGGGGTGAAATAGTCCCCGGTAGTCAGTTGAGGTAAACCGACGGGTAAGTCAAGCACCCCACAATGGCTTGACATGGGTAAGTCAAGCACCCCAAAATGGCTTGACTAGGCTAAGTCAACCGCCCCAGAATGGCTTGACATGGGTAGGTCAGGTACCCCAGAATCGCATGACAGTATGTTATTGTATGGTGTATGGTATGATGGGGGAACTCACTAAGCTTCGTGCTTACGGTTTTTAGTTTTGGTTTTAGGTACTTCATTTTCAAAGGAAAGGAGCTGGCTCGATCACAGCGCATCGCAATATGTTTTCCGCACAGGAGATATTTGGGATTACACTCTGATATTATTTTATGATAACATGTTTGACTATTAACACTTTGATTTTGATATGACATGTTATGATGGATGTTTTTATTCTTATGGCTTTATAATAACTTATTTATAAATGAAATTTTTGGCCTTGAATTTTGGGATGTTACACACATGACCGGAGGCTCCATGCCGAGCTATAGCCATGAGAGGCTTATTATTTATGTATGTGGTATTTTGGGGAACTCACTAAGCTTCGTGCTTACAGTGTTTTTGTAAAATATTTTCAGGTACATCTCAGGATCGCGAGAAGGCACCGGCATGATTGTACACACCAGCTAGAGACTATGTTTTTGAGGATTCTGGGATATTATCAAACATTGTGTTGTCTTGCGTTTTGAACAACTTATACATTTTGTGTTTTGAGAAATCTGAGATTGTGTTTTATGTTGTTTTAAAAATGAAATTTTTATTTGAAAATTTAGAGTGTTACAAGTTGGTATTAGAGCCTTGGTTTGAGGGATTCGGATGTACCCTCGGGTATGTCTTGACTCAAACTAAAGGATTTGAGAAAATTTTCTAAAAAAAAGAGAAATGATTTTTCGAAAACGAGTAAGAACTTTTAAGAGAAAATGAGATGGAGCAGTGTGTAAAATCAGCCAAAGCCCTAACAGTGATTTCCCAACATACCATTACTTGTTTATATTATCAGATACTTATGAGATATTAGAGCTGCATGCTAGAGGATAGGCTAGGTATTTCAGGAATTTAGAGCTAGAGTTGTCTGATTCATGATGCCTTAGCCTAGGGGATGCTATTGAGTGATATTATCTGCTATTTGCTCTGTATATGTGTTGAGTAGGAGTACCCAGCAGGAATCTGTTAGAGAGAGCTTTGAGTCGAGGAGTAATCTAGGAGAGATACCTAGATGTGCATTCGAGGAATCTACTGAGAAAGTAGTTAGATACCCATGAGAGGTAGGATTGCCTGAGTGCGGTGATTCCTTTTGAGTTGTGAATAGAGAAAGTGGAGTTGTATGCTAGAGTGGTTTTATGTGTTGGTGAAGGTTACTCGATGCCTGAATGCTACTTGCTTTGTGCTTTGTGGAGCTCAAGAGTGATGTGAGTTAGCTAGAGTGGCTAATTGACATTGCGAGGAGTCCTTCAGCAGTTGATGGAAGAGAGGGGTGAGAACCTAGGAGAACCTAGGGAGTAATTTTAGTCCGATGAGTGTGATGCTTAGAGGTGAGTATTCGTTGGAGAGCAAGCATGTGTAATGGAATTGGTGGATCGAGAAGAATGACCAGCTACTTAGGACATCTGGGATGATCTGTGCGGAAAGTATGGGTAGATGTGGAAGGATGTATGGGCCCGTACTATTGAAAGCATAGAACCCATACTCGAAACAAGGAGAATTCCAGAGGTTCTAAGTAGCAGATTGAGGGGAGATAACATGGTTCGGGTACCATGATTCGTAGCAGAGTGTGCTTCCGTCTTAACCAGTTATCCTGCTGTGGTTATTCAGACTGAGAATGGATATGGTAGATTGTGGGCCCAGAGTGGCATGTCGGTCGAGCTTCAATGGAGTATACCTTGCGAGGAAAAATGAGTTTAGATCCCGAGTGTTGCGTGTGGAAGGTCATCGAGTGTTGCGTGTACGTTCCATGAGTCGGGAATGGTACATATGGTGAGCCAGTCTGTAGTATGGTCCGTTGGTATGTCAATGGACGATGGCTCGAACCCTAAGTGGGGGAGAACTGGGCATTCTGGGGGGAGGATCCTCAATCTGACGTGGTACAGAAGTTTGGGGTTATGGGGATCTGTGGTCCGAGTATATAAGACTGGGGTCATATGGTAGTCAAGACAACGTACAGAGCGAAATGATACATGTTGCATATGCTCAGGAGAGAATGAGTTTCTTCATGGCAAGTGGTCGTTGGATAGGAATTTGATTACGGTCCATGTTTCTTTGGGTGTGCCAATGTTTGAGTTTCGAGACGGTTGGGTTGTCAAGGTCAAGATTCGATTGCGGAGAGACTGATAGTTCGATGTATACATTGTTATTTGTACTCTGGGAGGGGAATCAGTTGATTTGTCAATAAACTTCAGAGTCGATATGAGTAGTTTCGTATGGGCTTGATCAGTAGAGGATGGGGCTTTGGATTGTCGTCAACGTCTTCTCAGTCATTGACGATTCCTCTGTGCTTCAAACTGTAAGTTCGAATACTTCGAGGTTTCGAGTTGTGTGAATGGATGATCAGTAGTCTTGGCAAGACATGGTGAGATTCTTTAATGGTGTATCTAGGTATATGAGTATGATGCCCTAGATTGTGGATTATTATGAGACTTGGGTTTGTCAGACGGCATATGGAACATCAAGCGACTATATATTTCCAGATGTGAGACCATCAATTAATTGTCGCAAGACAGGGATTGTACAAGGGTGTAACTGTACTGAGGAAAGTGCCTTGTCTACGAGAATTTTCGTCAAGAGTAGTGATGCATAATCTGGGTAAGTGTGTGCACCTATCTATGTTGGACCATGGAGTATGAGTTAGTGAACTCAATGTGGTGATGACTTGACGATGAGATTGTGGGGTGATAAGAGAGTGAGTGGATCCGGGTGGGAGTAATCACTTAGGAATGTCAGGGAAAAACCATGGGATGAGCCCATGGCGAGTGAGAGAGTGTTGTAAGACTACAAAGAGTCGTAGCATTCATGAGACAGTGAGAGAGAGTATCGTAAGACTGCGGGGAGCCGTAGCATTCACGAGACAGTGAGAGAGAGTATCATATGACTGCGGGGAGCCGTAGCATACACGAGTCAGTGAGAGAGTATCGTAAGAATGCGGGGAGCCGTAGCATACACGAGTCAGTGAGAGAGTATCGTATGAATGTGGGGAGCCGTAGGATACACGAGTCAGTGAGAGAATATCTTATGACTGCAGGGAGCCATAACATTCACGGGTCAGTGTGAGAGAGTATCGTAAGACTACGGGGAGCCGTAGCATTCACGAGACAGTGAGAGAGAGTATCGTATGACTGCAGGGAGCCGTAGCATACACGAGTTAGTGAGAAAGAGATTATCGTATGACTGTGAGAAGCTGTAGCATTCACCGGTCAGGGTGTGACACATAGAGGTTCTTAGGCTTGGGTGGCCTTGCCTATTGAGTCCTTGGGAAGCTGCTGGCCGGACCAGGGGCGAGACTGGGTCTCCTCGATGGTCGAAAACAGTATTATCTCGATTGAGGAAGGGGTTGGCGCAAACCGAAAGGATGGGAGGAGTAATATACGTGTAGATTCACGGATCTCGGGTCATGAGTTGAGTATCAGATTGGATACGAGTGGTTCCATTTCTGTGTTGGACCAGACTCTTGTGTTTGAGTTGGCTCCATATGCGTGGAGGGGCAGGTTGGGATTTTCAGAGTTTTTAGATGGATTTCATTATGAGTAGGGATGTTTCCCATCTGATGTTTTAGACCTGGGTGAATCGGTTCGTTGGGTGAGGAGAACCACGACACGCATGAATTAACAAGTATTAGACGATAGAGGTCGGAGGTGAGATGCGACTTCAAATCAGTTGTAGTAATTTCTTGGGGTAAAGAGAACTTCGTGATTGTGAGTCCAGTGAGATTGGTTGAGACAACTCGGTTGGATAGAACGACCGTGAAGTCGTATTGTCGGATGTGTTAGGGTAGCCTTGGAGGTTCAACTCTTAGGTCGGGAGCTGACCTAGTACTCAGTGTTGGAAGGAACGTTTGAAGGAAAGTTGGGGCTTATGGTTACGGATATCAGAGGATATTTTTGATCAGGCATGGTCATTCTTCTATTTTCTGAGGGCAGAGTATTGAGATTCATTCTTAAGATTGGTTCTGATTGCAGTGCCGGTGGTTGGTCCTTGGTGAGATGTGACCCCTCCGTTCCTTTTGAGTTGCGATCTGGATTGACTAGTATGTCTGACATGAGTGATCAACAACCAATTATGGTCAAATACTTGTTTCCATCAGTCGCAACAAGATAATCAGAGTTGGAAGTGTTTTATCGTTCCATTATTCGATGAGCGATTAATATGGTGATATTCTGCATGGGCGATCTGTCAGGAAGACAGACCACTATATTTTCCAAGTTCTGGAGAGTCAGGGCTGATACTGCAAGTTATGGTGATATTCTGCATGGGTTAGTGTTTGGTTTCGAATGTCTTGGGAGGGGGGTCATTGTATGTTACGAGATTTTCCGGTTGTGTTTCTCGGCTTGTTGGTTCCAATCTATGTGTCGATAAAGAGCGATTTCGAGGCAGAAATGTAATTTAAGTGGGGGAGAATTGTAACACCCCGATTTCCTAGAAGTGGAATTTGAGAATTATATTCACATTAGAGGACCTACTCGACGATTTGATTGGTCCCAACTCGACATGTAGGAGTTGATCACGACGCGTGGAATATGAAGTCTACTCGTCGAGTTGGAGGACTGAGCTCGACGAGTTGGGTCTGTTTGATGAAACCCTAATTATTTGGGCTTGCACCCTATTTAAAGGACTTTAACTCCTTTACCCTGCCTCCCTCATCACTTTATCACCCTGAGACAAACACTAATCGAGTACCTTCTATTTGAGAGTGTTTAGAGCTAATGGTGGGTGTGTTTTGGTGCATTCCTTGAAGAGTAGAAGGCTTGGAACAAGAAGGAGTCTTTGGATCCGGAATCATCTCAATTGTAACATCCAAAATTCTGGTATGTCTTGAAACCCTAAGAAATAATAAGTTTGCATCATTGGTCCCTTAAGTATGTTGGGCGTACTTAAGTGTACGCTTAGCGTACTGCATGTAAAAATGGTCGCGGGGAATTCAGGGTACGCTGGGCGTACCTTGAGTTACGTGGGGCGTACGCGCCAGGGACGCAAATCCTAATTTTCCGGACTTGAGGCCTATTTAAGCAACCTTAAGTCCCTTGGACTAAACCCTAGAGAGCCTTCACAGCCTTAGAACGTCCATATACTCCTGGGAACCTTGTGAGATCATTCTTAGACCTTAAAGGGTGCTTTTGTGGCCTTTTGTGTGTGTATTTCAAGAAGAAGGGGTGGTCAAGCAAGCTTGGATCAAGAGGGTGCTTCAAGATCCTGCACCAAGAACATCTTGCAAAGTTTCTGGAGGTAAAAAGCTTGCATCTTTCCTTTCTAATCTTTAGATCTAGCTAGGGTTTTGGTGGTTTGTCCCTTTATGAGCTTTAGACCTCTTTTGCTGAGTTAAGCCTTCCCTTTTGGATATAAAAGTCGTATCTAAGGTCCCCTGGTCATTTAGGAGTATAAAAATGGAAGCTTGATGAGAGTTGTGACCTCATGCTAGGGTAAAAGACTTTAAAAAGGTCTTAATGGAGTGGTTGGGAGTGTATGAGACATGCAAGGGCATAAAGTTGCAAACTTTATGCCTTGGGACATCTTTTCAATCTTAGATCTAGCTTCTGGACGTGAGAGATTCGAGCATTAAGCACTTAATGGGAAAAGTGCTTAATACGACTGTACGCTGGGCGTAAAAGTCGGTACGCAGCGCGTAGTCACTAGACCCTCAGTACGCTGCACGTACCAGGGAGGTACGCTGGACATACGCAGCTCAGTTGGGCCCTAATCTGTTTTGGGCCTTTGGGCCTTTGGGCCTCTTTTGGGCTGATAGGCTCGATTGGGCTCTGTAAGATTGAGGTCTTTTCATCTGGTGGGGCCAAGGACTTAGTGATTGGGCGTTATTGGGCCAAGGGGCCCATTAAGGATATTGGACTTGGACTTTGGGGCCCAATTTGCAAGAAAGGAGTAATTGGGCCTTGGGGGTAGAGTTTGAAGGTTGGGCCTTTCCTTGGATAATTTAGGGTCTTATCATTGATTATATTATTGTTATATTTTAGCTTGATAGGGTGCGGATTATTGGGAGGACAGTAATTGTATTCATTGGACGGAGGTGAGTCTTCTCACCATACCTATGGGTCTACGGCACCAGGGCCGGCCCATTATGTGATCGTGTTATGTGTATGCTATTCATTTATGAATTTACATGTTGTGTGATATTATGTTGGTATGGAAGACCCCGAGGGGAGCCCGTGGCATTGGATATAAGACCATGTGGGGTAGCCCATGGCAGTCGTAGGTAAAGACCATGTGGGGTAGCCCATGGCATTGGATATAAGACCATGTGGGGTAGCCCATGGCAGTCCTAGGTAAAGACCATGTGGGGTAGCCCATGGCATTGGATGTAAGACCATGTGGGGTAGCCCATGGCGGTCCTAGGCAAAGACCATGTGGGGTAGCCCATGGCACTCTTGTCGAATCATATTGCATAGTTTCCGTGGTATGTTCATAGCTTATTTTAGCTATCAGGGTATGTGTATGTGAATGTGTGTGGTATGCTCTGGGAAACTCACTAAGCATTTCGCTTATAGGTTGTTGATTTGTTTCAGGTACTTCTGAGCCTAAGGGCAAGGACAAGGCGTGATGACGTGGCGTGCACTCTATCTCTCTTTTGACGTGTGGGGACCCTCTGATGTTTTTTAAAAAAAAGAAAACAATGATGTGATGAATGTTGATTTGAAAATAAATGTTTTGGAGATTATGGTTTATGAAATTGACTTGGGTTTTAAAATATAATGAAAATTTTCTTTGTAAAATTTGGGATGTTACAAGTTGGTATCAGAGCCTTGGTTTGAGGGATCCAGGTACACCCTCGGGTGTGTTAGGACTCAAACTACGGAGGTGATAAAATGTTTTCAAAAGTAACCAAAAAGGAATTAAAAGAAACCCAAAAGATCAGAGTGCAACGCGCGTGATCAGCCGAGCCAAGTAAGTAGTTTCCCAATTTGAATAGCCATGCTATACTAATATTTGAGTCTTGTGGCTTATATGGAGCTTGCTATGTGTATGTTTTTAGAATTATATACGGCTAGGAGCTTATAGCCTCAGAATGATTGAGTTGGCCTTATTTTCTTTTCCTTGTTTGGATGTGGTCTTAGGGTAGAATCTCTTATTCGAAAGTCTATTTGGTTCTTTCTATGTATAATTTGCATGCATAAAAGCAACCTGTTGTGATGGGTTTGATTGTCATGGGTAGGACAATCATAGGGCAACTCAGGATTTGTTTCGGGTGTTAGCTGTGGATTATGGTATTGTATTGGGTTGTATTGGAGTCATTAGGTAGAGCAGTGGCGAAAAGGTACAGGTAGGTGTGGAAGGTAGTATTGGGCTCGTACTACTGGAAGCACGGGACTTGTACCCAAAGCCATGTTTTACCTGGGGGTCCAAAGGGGAGGGAAACCAGTATGAAAGAACCCTCGTTATAAATATCCTGATCATTATGTTTTGATATTTTAGTTTAGCATGGTGACGACGCGGTTTGGAGCAGGGGGATCAGGATCGGGATCTGGGTCCGGGGCTGGGTCAGGCGGCCCTACTGATGGTATTCACGAGAGGCTGCGTGAGTTGATTGCGGCCGAGGTTACGAGGGGCATCCTTGACGCTACCCCAATCATCTTTGGGACGGTCAATGAGGGCATGATGGAGATCATGGAGGAGAGGCTTAGGGCATTCAGGGCTGATGTTTCTACGGGTCAGGGTGGAGCCAGAACTCACTCGTTTCCGGAGTTCAAGGCATGTGGAGCTACAGAGTTCTCAGGGGTCAGGGATCCCATTGTAAGCAGACGCTGGATAGCGGACATTGAGAATGCCAAGCGCACAAGTTCTTGCCCGGAAGAGGGAAAGGTTGGATTTGCCTCCTGTATGCTGAGGGACGGGGCCCGAGATTGGTGGGGTGAGGTTACTAGCCAGGTGGGGTCAGCCGGAGTGGCCGAGATGGCGTGGGCCGAGTTCGTTCGGCGATTTGATCTGGAGTTTGCACCACATATCGAGGTGTAGCGACTTGTGAGGGAGTTTCATGACCTTCAGCAGACCACCGAGACCGTGGCGGAGATCACCGCCAAGTTTCGGGAGCGAGCGTTGTTGATTCCACAGTACGCTACGGATGAGGATATGAGGCGGACTAGATATCATTCCATGCTGAGGGATGATATTCGGGAGTTTGTGAGCTTTACAGGGTGTAAAACCCTGAATGAGATGGTGGAGAAGGCCCGTGAGAGGGAGATGGAGTTGGAGTCCCGCACGAAGCGGAAGATTGAGCAGGTACAGGCAGCAGGGGCTCAGGATAAGAAGCCTAAGACCTCCGATTCTTCAGAAAAGGGCCAGCAGGGCCGGGGCCGGTGTGCCAAGTGCGGGAGGTTTCATAGTGGGACTTGTCGAATAGTCGGGATATCAGGATGTTACTCTTGTGGCCAGCAGGGCCACATGAGTAAGGATTGCCCTAAGAAGGGCTTGATATGTTTTCACTGCAACCAGACGGGCCATAAAAAGGCCGATTGTCCAAAGTTGCAAGGAGGAGGAGGAGGATCGGTGGCGGCGCCCGCGCCCACCACTATGAGGATTACTGACGGTCGCCCTGTCACGGCGGAAGCTCCACCGGTGAAAAGCCGCGCTTTTCAGCTGACTACCGAGGAGGCTCGGGCAGCGCCAGATGTTGTGGCTGGTATGTGTCTACTCTTCTCTACCTTGTGTTGCTAAATGCTTATATGTATGTATTCTGTTTCGTATAGGGACCTTTTTGGTCAATGGTATGTCGGCTCATGTTCTATTTGATTCGGGTGCTACCCGATCGTTCGTGTCTCTTGCACTTAGCAAGAAGTTCTGAGACGTGTCGGGGACTTTGGATACCCCGCTCGAGGTGGAGATTGCAGATGATCGTACTGTGAGTGCTGCGAGGGTATATCAGGACTGTATCCTGAATGTGCGTGGCGAGAGGTTTCGCGTTGATTTAGTCCCCATACCGTTGCGAGGATTGAAGGTGATCATTGGGATGGACTGTTGGGGGCCAACGGGGCCATGATCGATTGTAGGCAACAGTTGGTCCGGGTTCGAACCCCAAAAGGGGGAGAGCTGGTCATTCAGGGCGAAAGGGCCTCGCAGGGCCCGACCCTCTGTTCAGCTGCGAGGGCAAGGAGGTTTTTGCAGCAGGGTTGCACGGGATTATTGGCTTATGTTACGGACACGCGTATAGAGACGATAGCATATATTGACAGTGTGCCGATAGTTCAGGACTTTCGGGACGTTTTTCCCGAAGAGTTGCCTGGGGTGCCTCCGGGGAGGCAGGTGGAGTTTCGTATCGAATTAGTGATGGGTGCCGCTCCGATATCCAAGGCACCATATCAGTTGGCACCACCTGAGATGCAGGAGTTATCTACGCAGCTTCAAGAGCTGCTAGACCGAGGGTTCATCCGTCCGAGCAGTTCTCCATGGGGAGCACCTATCCTTTTCGTGAAAAAGAAGGACGGATCCTACAGGATGTGCATTGATTAGAGGGAGCTGAACAGGCTGACACTGAAAAACAGTTATCCATTGCCAAGGATCGACGACTTATTTGATCAACTTCAGGGTTCATCTTGGTTTTCCAAGATTGATCTTCGGTCTGGGTATCATCAGATGAGGATTAGGGACGAGGATATACCGAAGACAGCTTTCAGGACCCGTTATGGGCATTATGAGTTTGTGGTGATGCCATTTGGGCTCACCAATGCCCCGGCCACATTCATGGATCTCATGAATCGGGTGTGCATGCCGATGTTGGATCAGTCAGTGATCGTTTTTATTGATGATATCCTGGTTTACTCCAAAACCAGGGAGCAGCACGAGCAGCACTTGAAAGAGGTGCTGGAGACTCTGAGGGCGGAGAAGCTTTATGCAAAGTTCTCCAAATGTGATTTCTGGTTGCGGGAAGTGCAGTTTTTGGGTCATGTCATCAATCAAGAGGGTATTTCGGTCGACCCAGCTAAGGTGGAGGTTGTGATGCGATGGGAGGTACCGAGGAATGCCTCATATATTCGTAGCTTTTTGGGTTTAGCGGGTTACTACCGGAGGTTCATCCAGGATTTCTCCAAGATTGTTGTGCCATTGACCCATTTGACCAAGAAGAATGTGACTTTCCGGTGGGGTGAGGATCAGGAGAGGGCTTTTGAGACCCTGAGGCGTAGATTATGTGAGGCTCCAGTCCTGGTACTGCTTGAGGGGTTGGATGACCTAGTGGTATACTGTGATGCATCGTTGACAGGGTTGGGTGCAGTGTTGATGCAGAGGGGGCATGTGATTGCTTATGCCTCGAGGCAGTTGAAGCCTCACGAGGCGAATTACCCCACACATGACTTGGAACTGGGGGCGGTGGTGTTTGCCCTCAAGATTTGGAGACACTATTTGTATGGGGTGCGGTTTATTATTCATACTGATCACAAGAGTCTAAAGTATTTGATGGATCAGCAGAACCTCAACATGCGGCAGAGGAGACGGTTGGATGTACTAAAGGATTATGATTGCGAGATCCTATACCATCCAGGGAAGGCCAACGTGGTGTCCGATGCTTTGAGTCGCAAGGCGGCGGGGTCCCCGATTAGGGACATTTGTATGAGGAGGACAGTGATTTTGCCTTTGTTGGAAATGATCAAGGGGGCTCAGGTTAAGGGGGTGAGAAAGGAGAACTGGAAGACAGAGAAAATTCGGGGTCAGTATCCCTTGTTCGTTAAGGATAGCCGCGGTCTTTTGACTCAGTGTGGTCGAGTGTGGGTACCATTGGCAGGGGGCGTGAGCCAGAGACTGTTAGAGGAGGCGCATAAGTCCAAGTTTTCTATACATCCAGCTGCAACTAAAATGTATAGGGACTTGAGACTGAGTTATTGGTGGCCCTGCATGAAGCGGGAGATCGCCGGGTTTGTGGAGCGATGCTTGACCAGCAGAAAGGTCAAGGCCGAGCACCAGCGGCCTCATGGCAAGGTTCAGCCGTTACCCATTCCCATGTGGAAGTGGGAAGAGATCACTATGGACTTCATTACGAAGCTACCGAGGACGGCGAGGGGAGTGGATGCCATATGGGTTATTGTGGACAGACTAACGAAGAGTGCCCATTTCATTCCGATCCCCGAGAGTATATCCGCAGAAAAGTTGGCAGATGTCTACGTTCGAGAAGTGGTGGCTAGGCACGGGGTGCCGGTGTCAGTGGTTTCAGATAGGGATGTTCGATTTACATCCAGGTTTTGGAAAAAGTTGCATGAGGAACTGGGGACTCAGCTACACTTCAGTACAGCATATCACCCTTAGACGGACGGTCAGAGTGAGAGGACGATCCAGACATTGGAGGACATGCTGCGAGCGTGCGTGCTGGATTTTGGAGGAAGTTGGGATACGTACCTCCCACTGGCAGAGTTCTCATATAATAACAGTTATCATGCGAGTATCGATCGAGCTCCATTGGAGATGTTATATGGTCGGAGGTGCAGGACACCAGTGTGTTGGGACGAGGTTGGTCATCGTGTGATGGGAAGCACGGAGGTGGTACTCAAGACCACCGGGTTGATTCAGCAGTTGCGCGACCGGTTACGGATCGCGCAGAGCCGTCAAAAGAGTTATGCTGATCGAAGATGATCAGATATGGAGTTTCAGGTGGGGGATTTTGTTTTGCTGAAGGTGTCACCCTGGAAGGGGATTATCAGGTTTCGTAAGGTAGCCTATCGCTTAGAGCTTCCATAGGAGCTTAGTCAGATTCACAACACCTTCCACGTGTCTCAGCTTCGGAAGTGTGTTGCTGATGAGTCTGCAGTTATATCCTTGGACGATATTCAGGTGGATGGGGGCCTGAATTATGTCCAGAGGCCGGTTGCCATTCTAGACAGGAAAACGAAGGGACTTCGAAATAAGAAAGTGAAGTTGGTAAAACTGCAGTGGCAGCACCGAAAGGGCTCCGAATGGACCTGGGAGCCAGAAGAGGAAATGCGAGAGCATTACCCCGAACTCTTTTCAGCTACGGACTTCGAGGACGAAGTCTAGTTCAAGTGGGGGAGAGTTGTAACATCCAAAATTCTGGTATGTCTTGAAACCCTAAGAAATAATAAGTTTGCATAATTGGACCCTTAAGTACGCTGGGCGTACTTAAGTGTACGCTTAGCGTACTGCATGTAAAAATGGTCGCGGGGAATTCAGGGTACGCTGGGCGTACCTTGAGTTACACGGGTCGTATGCGCCAGGGACGCAAATCCTAATTTTCCGGACTTGAGGCATATTTAAGCAACCTTAAGTCCCTTCGACTAAACCCTAGAGAGCCTTCACATCCTTAGAACGTCCATATACTCCTGGGAACCTTGTGAGATCATTCTTAGACCTTAAAGGGTGCTTTTGTGGCCTTTTGTGTGTGTATTTCAAGAAGAAGGGGTGGTCAAGCAAGATTGGATCAAGAGGGTGCTTCAAGATCCTGCACCAAGAACATCTTGCAAAGTTTCTGGAGGTAAAAAGCTTGCATCTTTCCTTTCTAATCTTTAGATCTAGCTACGGTTTTGGTGGTTTGTCCCTTTATGAGCTTTAGACCTCTTTTGCTGAGTTAAGCCTTCCCTTTTGGATATAAAAGTCAGATCTGAGGTCCCCTGGTCATTTAGGAGTATAAAAATGGAAGCTTGATGAGAGTTGTGACCTCATGCTAGGGTAAAAGACTTTAAAAAGGTCTTAATGGAGTGGTTGGGAGTGTATGAGACATGCAAGGGCATTAAGTTGCCAACTTTATGCCTTGGGACATCTTTTCAATCTTAGATCTAGCTTCTGGACGTGAGAGATTCGAGCATTAAGCACTTAATGGGAAAAGTGCTTAATACGACTGTACGCTGGGTGTAAAAAGTCGGTACGCAGCGCGTAGTCACTAGACCCTCAGTACGCTACGCGTACCAGGGAGGTACGCTGGGCGTACGCAGCTCAGTTGGGCCCTAATCTGTTTTGGGCCTTTAGGCCTTTGGGCCTCTTTTGGGCTGATAGGCTCGATTGGGCTCTGTAAGATTGAGGTCTTTTCATCTGGTGGGGCCAAGGACTTAGTGATTGGGCCTTATTGGGCCAAGGGGCCCATTAAGGATATTGGACTTGGACTTTGGGGCCCAATTTGCAAGAAAGGGGTAATTGGGCCTTGGGGGTAGAGTTTGAAGGTTGGGCCTCTCCTTGGATAACTTAGGGTCTTATCATTGATTATATTATTGTTATATTTTAGCTTGATAGGGTGCGGATTATTGGGAGGACAGTAATTGTATTCATTGGACGGAGGTGAGTCTTCTCACCATACCTATGGGTCTACGGCACCAAGGCCGGCCCATTATGTAATCGTGTTATGTGTATGCTATTCATTTATGAATTTACATGTTGTGTGATATTATGTTGGTATGGAAGACCCCGGGGGGAGCCCGTGGCATTGGATATAAGACCATGTGGGGTAGCCCATGGCAGTCGTAGGTAAAGACCATGTGGGGTAGCCCATGGCATTGGATATAAGACCATGTGGGGTAGCCCATGGCAGTCCTAGGTAAAGACCATGTGGGGTAGCCCATGGCATTGGATGTAAGACCATGTGGGGTAGCCCATGGCGGTCCTAGGCAAAGACCATGTGGGGTAGCCCATGGCACTCTTGTCGAATCATATTGCATACTTTCTGTGGTATGTTCATTGCTTATTTTAGCTATCAGGGTATGTGTATGTGAATGTGTGTGGTATGCTCTGGGAAACTCACTAAGCATTTCGCTTACAGGTTGTGTACTTGTTTCAGGTACTTCTGAGCCTAAGGGCAAGGGCAAGGCGTGATGACGTGGCGTGCACTCTATCTCTCTTTTGACGTGTGGGGACACTCTGATGTTTTAAAAAAAAAAACAATGATGTGATGAATGTTGATTTGAAATTAAATGTTTTGGAGATTATGGTTTATGAAATTGACTTGGGTTTTAAAATATAATGAAAATTTTCTTTGTAAAATTTGGGACGTTACATCAATGCTACCAGTCATTTAAAGGTAAAAAGTCATTACCTTGATCACTTTTTTGTTAGATCTCTCCATTAGAGGTTGTGAGTATGCTATGGAGCTGAGACCTCAGATCTGGACACTAATAGGCCCTTTAGGCCTATAGCCTCAATATTTATGGAGCTTTGAACCATCTTCATGTCCTAAACCCCTTCTTGAGAGCTTAGTATTGGGTGTTTTAGCCTTGTGAGGCCTTGCATGATCGTAAAGTTAGCAACTTTACGTGGTAACTTCATCCTAGGAGGTTAGATCGGGAGTTTGGAGCGTTGGAATAGACTGGAATGAGTTAATGTGTAATGGTTGAAGACCTCGACGATTTGGGCATCCAACTCGACGAGTTGAGTCGGGTTGTCTTGTTTTTGGATTCAGAGTGAACTCTACGAGTTGGTGGGACAACTCGACAAGTGGCTAGGGTTTTTCCCCGACCTTCTGGACTCTGCATGGACTCGACGAGTTAGATAGCAACTCGGCAAGTTAAATCAGGTTTTCGTGATTTATTGAGTACTGAGGGACTCGACGAGTTCATGAGTTGCACTCGACGAGTAGGGTCAACTTTGAATGTTGACTTATGTTGACTTTAGGGTTTTGGTCAAGCTGTGGATTTTGAAGACCATGGAGAGGTGAAGTCTAGACCAACAGTTCGAGTGTGGGGTATATTGCTTTACTAGGCGAGGTGAGTCTTCTCACTATACTTATATGAGTGGTAATATTGTGTGACCGAAGGGTCTTATTTGAGTTACTGACCGGAGGGTATTATGTGCATATACTGAGTTATGTGATATTATGCATCTTGTCTTTGTGATTTATGATATATACTATTATGTGCCTTACTGAGTTAGGACCGGAGGGTCCAAACTGAGTTGTGAGACCGGAGGGTCTTCACTGAGATACAGGACTGGAGTGTCCAACCCGAGCTGTGAGACCGGAGGGTCTTCAATGAGATATAGGATCGGAGGGTCCATACCGAGCCGTGAGACCGGATGATCTTCACTGAGTCACATGACCGGAGTGTCCATACCGAGCTGTGAGACTGGAGGGTCTTCACTGAGACGCATGACCGGAGGGTCCATGCCGAGCTATAGCCTATGAGAGGCTTATTATTTGTGTATGTGGTATTTTTGGGGAACTCACTAAGCTTCTTGCTTACATTGTTTGTGTAAAATGTGTTTCAGGTACATCTCAGGATCGCGGGAAGGCGCCGACATGATTGTACACACCAGCTAGAGACTATGTTTTTGAGGATTCTGGGATATTATCAAACATTTTGTTGTCTTGTGTTTTAAACAACTTATACATTTTGTGTTTTGAGAAATGTGAGATTGTGTTTTATGTGGTTTTAAAAATGAAAAATTTATTTGAAAATTTAGAGTGTTACAAGACTGCTGAATCTCATAGATAAATCTCTGGCTGATGGTCCGCTAAAATCCCCGCGCTAACAACATAAAATAACAACAAATTAATAATTGGATTCCAATCCATAACCATCAGTCGAAATTAGAGTAATAAGACCATTTTACCCTTTACCTAGTTTGTTTCGAGATCAAGGCCTAATTAACTACACTAGAAGGCCTAAATTCGACAATGATTACCAAAGCCCAAATATGGCCCAATTTTCCAAATTGCACCCAAAACCCATCATGGGCCTAAATCCAATGAAGCCCAAAATGCAAGCCCAAAACAAAATCTCAAGGCCCAACTAATGGGTTTTAAGCAAAACATACATTCATATGTGTGCATGCAACCCTAAATTGATTGGATCTATGTTTTCTCTAATCGAACCTACAAACTTGAACAACAAAGAAGAAACTCGAGGTTCTATGTATTATAATCAAAATTCACATAATAAATGGTTATAATACAGACCTTTAAGATTGTTATTGTAAACAATCTTGAATCCTTGCTTGAAAGACCTTTGGTAGCAAGCGCCACAAGTGTTGCTCCTCTAATGGCTCACAAACAAACTCAAGAAACCAAGGATTAGTATAGAGAGAGAGAGAGAGAGAGAAGGGAAGATGAATTTCGGCTCTAAGCCTTTTCTAAGAGTGCATAGCCGAAATTCCTTATGGTGTAGGGTTTATATAGGTGTTAGGAAGGTATTGGATTAGGCAGATGTATCTAAGATAACCTTAATCCAATTTCCCCCCTAAGGCATCCAAGGCACCCTCAGAGCCCAAGGAAACTCTAGGAGCATCTAGATTTCGTTCCCCTTACCAGAGGGAGGTTCTAGAATGCTCAATGCTCAACTATTGAACATCTTCACCTTTAGTCCCTGCAGTTTCAATTAATTCCTTTAATCCCAAAATTAATTCCAAATTAATTTCTGATTAAATATTAATTAAACATTATTATTTCTAATTAATATATTATTTCCATAATACATTAATATATCATTTATCTCAATTTCTATCTAATTTATTAACCAAGTAATAAATTAATAAATCATTATTCTCTCTTTAACAATTGTCCTATTCAAATGCCAGGTTTGAAGGCAACCCAAAAGGAGATAGCTACTATCAATTCAAGTACATACCAATTATAGTTATGGGCTTAGACACCTAATCCAATAGTTTCCCACGTGGATTAGTCTAATAACTATAGTTGCAAGTGAAACTTCAAAATTGACTAGCAAATTGTAGCTACCAAAAGCCGCTGTCGAACTCTGATCTAGTTAGTGATGTGTCCTTAGATAAGTGATCAAGCATTCCTCCGTTCTACAACATATCATATGTACATGAGACATGTATTATAATCATTATATCTGTCCGAGATTTGTTTCCCGATTCCGATTTATGACGAATGATAATAGACTACTAACTGAACACATCAATTCTGTCCAGGCTTGGCCAAGCGCTTTAGATGTTATCATCAAATCATCAAGAGGCCCACATATATCACTTTTTCCCGTTTAGGAAAAATGAACGGATTAACTTCGACTCATATACTTGAACTATTCACTCATCAAATCACACACAACAATACGTTATATAACATCAAGTTACAGATGCGTTTACATATTATCAATGCACAACTGACTCGTAAACAACAACTCGTATGTCTCCGTTTCAAGAATATAATATATTATCGTCACAGAATTACTTGTGATAAAATCCATGAAGTAATTCTCTGAGCATGGGTTAATTCAATACTTAAATTGTAACGACGTAAATTTTCAAAACAATTTTTCATTTCAAAACATACTTTCAACCACATGAAAATCACAAAATCATAATAAATTTCTGTATCATCACAAAAAAACATGTCCCAAGATCTCATATAAATAAATCCTCTCTCGTGTGTACGAATCATGCCGACGCCTTCCCGCGATCCTCACTAGTACCTGAAACACATCACATAACAACTGTAAGCATAAAAGCTTAGTGAGTTCCCCAATATACCACATGCCACACATACGCCACTCGAGCCTACAATACGACCCTCCGGTCCGATGTGTCTCAGCGGGACCCTCCAGTCCCGTACCTCGTTCGACCCTTCGGTCCGTTCATAGCTCGTTGGACCCTTCGGTCCGGTCTGTATCATTGGACCCATCGGTCCGGTCTATATCGTTGGACCCTTCGGTCCGGTCTATATCGTTGGACCCTCCGGTCCGGTCTATACAACACATAGCATACATATAACACAATGCACATAATCTCATACATACACATAGCAAACAAGACCCTCTGGTCTACACATAAATACCACTCTAGGTAATGTATAGTGAGAAGACTCACCTCGGGTAACTCGGTAAAGCTCGAACTCTGTAAAGTCGGGTCTAGCCTCTGCCTAATCATGTGAAATAAATACTCTAAATCAATACATCTCTCAAGGCTAGACTATTCCTCCTCTTAGTATTCTCAGAAGGGTAAAAGACCATTTTATCCCTCTCATAACTCAAAGGCCCCACTATAGACCAAACCCTAAAAGTCAACCAAAAGTCAACCCTCCGGGTTACGCTGCGCGTACCATATGTGTACGCTGGGCGTACCCGGCAGTCTCTCCGAATCAGGGGAACGCGACCCCTACGCCCTGCGTACTGGGATTACGCCCGGCGTAATTCCCAGTTTCAGCCTTCTTTGATTTTTGGGTCAAAATCAGCTAAGACTTGCGTCCAAATTCCAGATCTGACTCCTCTAATACGACTTAATCCATAAAGTCGGTGACTTTAAGCCTTTGCATGGCTGTGGAAGTCACCAACACTCAAACCACTCCATTTCCAACCTTTATGGTTCCATATCTCATGCATGAACGACCTTTGACAATCAAGACTGGATTTTTATCACATAACAACCCTAAATGAGCTAGCATGGGACAGATATCGGCTTCCAAGAACTCAACAAATCATAAAGTTATGAACTTGGGGACAAAAACCCTAAAACTTCTCTTTACAAAGCATGAACAGAAAATATGTAAAGCTTGAAGCTTTTTACCTCAAAATGAAGCTTCTTTCACTGCTAATCTCGGATCCACAAGCTTGAGCTCTAACTCTTCCTCTTCCAAAGCTTTTCACTTCACTCAAATGGCTAAGAACACACCAACAAGCTCTCCAAGGCACTTCCTTGCTATATGAACGAGATCTAGAGTTTTGAGGAGATAAGACTCTGAAGAAGGGTGGCCAACAAAGGGTCATAAGGTTCTTTAAATAGGGAGGCTCAAAGGATTAGGGTTTTGCATCTGGGCCGGTTACGCCCTGCGTAACCTTGGTACACCCAGCGTACCCGGATGAACCCGCGTACCAATTAAGTGCGCGAGTACGCGCAGCGTACTCCTCAGTACGCCCAGCGTACTCACAAGCCTAGCATTTCCTTTTAAGGGCCAACTTGACAACTTGGAAAAGAATAAGGGCTAAATAGATGTACCTGAATTTCGGGCTGTTACAATTCTCCCCCACTAGAACCAGACTTCGCCCACAAAGTCTCATGCTGCAAACAACTCAGGACACTACTCCCGCATCTCTGACTCTAGCTCCCAAGTCAGCTCGGACCCTCTCCGATGTAACCACTGGACTTGAACCAGAGGCACCTCCTTGTTCCTCAGAACCTTGATCTTCCGATCCACAATCGCGATTGGCCTCTCAGCATAATTCAGGCTCGCATCCACCTGAATATCCTCCAGCGGTACCACTGCTGTCTCGTCGGTAATACACTTCCTCAGTTGAGACACGTGGAAGGTATCATGAACCTGGCTCAGCTCCGCAGGTAGCTCCAACTGATATGCTACTCTGCCCACCCTCGCGGTCACCCTAAAAGGACCAATGCACCGGGGCCCCAGCTTGCCCCTCTTCCTGAAACGGATCACTCCTTTCCAAGGAGACACCTTCAGGAGTACGAAGTCTCCCACCTGGAACTCAAGCTCGGATCGTCGCCTATCCGCGTAACTCTTCTGGCGACTCTGAGCTGTCAACAACCTCTGTCTGACCTGCTGTATCTGCTCTGTCATCTGAAGCACTATCTCTGTACTACCCATCACATGCTGCCCGACCTCATCCCAGCAAATGGGAGTCCGACACCTCCTCCCATACAACAGATCAAAGGGTGGCATACCAATGCTCGAATGATGGCTGTTGTTATAGGAAAACTCAGCTAAAGGCAAATATGTGTCCCAACTCCCTCCGAAGTCCAATACACATGCCCGAAGCATGTCCTCGAGCGTCTGAATCGTCCGCTCACTCTGCCCGTCTGTCTGTGGGTGGTATGCGGTACTAAAATGCAGCCTCGTACCCAACTCCTCATGAAATTTCTTCCAGAATCTGGAAGTGAAACGCACATCTCGATCTGAGACGATCGAGATCGGCACTCCATGCCGTGATACCACCTCTCTCACGTACAACTCTGCCAACCTCTCAGCGGAAGAGCTCTCACTGATAGCAAGGAAATAAGCGCTCTTTGTCAACCTGTCCACAATCACCCAAATTGCATCGACGCCCCTTGCAGTCCTCGGCAATTTGGTGATAAAATCCATGGTAATCTGTTCCTATTTCCACTCGGGAACCTCCAACGGCTGTAACTTACCATGCGGTCTCTGGTGCTCGGCCTTAACCCTGCGACAGGTCAAACACCTCTCAACGAACCATGCAACATCCCTCTTCATACAGGGCCACCAATACTCTCTCTTCGGGTCCAAATACATCATAGTGGCCCCGGGATGGATCGAGAACCTCGATCTATGCGCCTCCTCCATCAAGATGGTACGCGTTCCACCCACAAACGGTACCTAAATCCGACCCTGAAAGGTCATAAGTCCTCGACCATCGGTAACGAACTCTGATACCTGTCCGATAACTCGCGCTCTCTTACGATTCTCTGGTATCACGGCCTCAGTCTGGGCCCCTGGAATGGTGTCCAACACCGGAGTCATCACTGTCAATCTCATACAAACATCTCGTATCGGGGCACTCTCCGCCCTGCAACTCAGGGCATCAGCTACAACATTAGCTTTGCCCGGGTGGTACAGGATCTCGCAATCATAATCCTTCACCACATCCAACCATCTCCTCTGACGCATGTTCAGGTTGGGCTGATCCATCAAATACTTCGAGCTCTTATGGTCCGTGTAAATGGTACACCGAACCCCATACAGATAGTGACACCAGATCTTGAGGGCGAACACTACCGCCCCCAGCTCCAGGTCGTGGGTGGGATACCTCGTCTCGTGAGGCTTCAGCTGTCTCGATGCGTATGCTATCACATGCCCTCTCTGCATCAGCACCGCTCCCAGCCCCGATATCGATGCGTCACAATACACCATAAAGTCCTCCATCCCCTCCCGAAGGGCTAACACTGGGGCTTCGCACAGTCTCTGGCGAAGTGTCTCGAAGGAGGCCTGCTGCTCTGGGCCCCATGAAAAAGCAACACCCTTCCGGGTCAACCTAATGAGTGGCACAGCGATCTTGGAGAAATCCCTGAAAAATCTCCGATAGTAGCCGGCCAATCCCAGAAAACTCCTGATCTCGGTAGGAGATATCGACACCTCCCAACTCATGACTGCCTCAATCTTGGCCGAATCGACCAATATCCCATTCTGGTTAACGAGGTGCCCTAGGAACTGGACCTCTCGTAACCAGAAATCACACTTGGAGAATTTGGCATAAAGCCTCTCCGATCGCAAAACTCCGAGTATCTCTCTCAAATGCTCCTCATGCTGCTCTCTGGATCTCGAATACACCAATATATCATCGATGAACACGATCACCGAACGATCCAACATCGGTCTGCATACTCTGTTCATGAGGTCCATGAATGCCGCCGGTGCATTGGTGAGCCCGAAAGGCATCACCACGAACTCGTAATGCCCGTAACGAGTCCTGAACGCTGTCTTCTGGATATCCTCATCTCGTACTCTCATCTGATGATATCCAGACCTCAAGTCGATCTTGGAAAACCAAGACGCTCCCTGCAACTGATCGAATAAATCGTCGATCCTCGGTAAGGGGTAACGGTTCTTGACCGTCAATTTGTTCAGCTCCCGGTAATCAATTCACATCCGGTGTGAACCATCCTTTTTCTTGACAAAAAGGATCGGCGCTCCTCACGGCGAGCTACTCGGCCGTATAAACCCCTTCCCCAGCAGTTCCTGAAGCTGCGAGGATAACTCCTGCATCTCTGGTGGCGTAAGGCGATAGGGCGCCTTGGCGATAGGCGCTGCCCCCAGAACCAAATCAATACGGAACTCTACCTGCCTCTCGGGAGGCACACCCGACAACTCCTCGGGGAAAACATCCGGGAACTCACGCACTATCGGGACCTCATCGACCGACCTCGGTCTCCCTGCATCTACTCTCGTATCCACCACATAAGCCACATACCCACTACAGCCCTGCTGTAAACTCTGCCTCGCTCTAGCGGCCGAACAAAATGCTGACCCAGAACGGGTACCCTCGCCGTACACCGTAAGTACTCCCCCACTTTGGTCTCGTATCGTCACCAACTGTCGCTTGCAGTCTATGACAGCCCCAAATCGGCTCAACCAATCCATGCCTACTATGACACATACGTCCCTCATAGCAATCGGGACCAGATCTATCAGGAACTCGACACCGAAGATCTCGAGTACACATCCTCGAATCACATCAGTAGCATACACTGCTCGCTCGTCGGCTATAGAAACTCGTAGAGGTCGACTCAACGCCTCTCGCTGAACACTGATGTGTCGACTAAACGCTATCGACACAAATGACCGACTCGCACCCGAGTCAAACAACACCAAAGCAGGTACAGAACACACAAGAAATGTACCTATGCATATCTCAAAATAAGCATAATATCACAAACTCAAAATAAACAGAGGAAAGAATACATACCAGCTACCACATCGGGTGCTGCGCGGACCTCCTCCACTGTCAACTGGAAGGCTCTCCCGCGAGCCTTCGGCGCCTCGGCCTTTGCCGGCCGACTCTCTGTAGCTCGAACAGCAGGCGCAGATCCCTGTGCTGATCCCTGCAGTAGCTGTGGGCACTCGGCCTTTCGATGGCCGGTCTGGTTGCAATGAAAGCAAACCGAGAATCCCTTGGGGCAGTCCCTCGCATAATGCCCCTCCTTCCCACACTTATAACACACCCCAGCTCTGCATGTCCCCTCGTGGCTCTTGCCGCACTTTCCACAAGTGCGGCCCTTCGGACCCCCAGATCTCGAATCAGCGGGCTTAACAAGCTTGGCTGCCGGCTGAGACTGTGCCGGTCACCGATCCACCCTCTGAGACTCGGCCTCCTCCCTGGCCTGCGTCTCCAGCTCAATCTCCCTCTTCCGGGCATTTTCCTGGAGCTCAGCAAATGTCCGGTAATTCGAGTTCGACACGAACTCCCGTATATCCCTCCTCAAAACACCCAAGTACCGGCTCATACGTGGCTGCTCAGTAGACACCTGCTCAGGGCAAAACATCGCCCTCTCATGAAACTTCCGGGTAACCACAGTAACCGAATCAGTACCCTGCATGAAGGTCAAGAACTCCTGAGCCAATCGCTCCCTCTCCACCGGAGGAACATACTCATCTCGAAACATCGTGGTGAACCTCTCCCAGGTCACCACAGTCAGCTCTGCAGTAGTGAAGTCTGCCGTCACAAACTTCCACCAGTCTTTCGCTCCCAAGCGAAGCTGGTTCAGCGCAAACCGAACCCTCAGATGCTCTGGACACGAGCAGGTATAGAAACAACCCTCAACATCGGTAATCCATCTCATAGCAGCAATCGGATCCTGCGTCCCATCAAACTCTGGTGGCTTCGTGTTGCTGAACTCTCTGTACAGCAACGAGTCACCCCCCTGCGGCCTGGCAGCAGCGACGGCTGCGGTGGCCGCAACAACAACTGCATCAGTAAGAGCGGCGTACCGCTCATCAAAAGTCTCTAGCAACGTGGTCTTGATAGACCCGAACATCTCTGGAATCTCAGCGCGGATGGCAGCAGCCACCTCATCATGAATCATCTGGCGGAGCTCCTCATCGCTCACAACCCCCTCGCTAGTCCCTGGCCGGTGGCGCGTTCCAACCATGATGTCTCTCTGAAATACAACACAAGATATCAGAGGCTCGCTCGAGTATACTCGCACTCGATAACTCAACCCTACTTGCTCCTTAGTACCCAATGGATTCTTACTTAGGGTGCGCACTGCTCCGGTGTCTTCAGTAGTACGGGCCCTATACTACTGTCCACACCGCATCAGCATTCACTCTAAGTCCTCCTCCTTGGATCCCAGATCACAAGTACACAATATCTCACTGGCATAGGCTACCCTTCGGTAGGCCTCTCAACAGCTCCTCACTGCTACCTATTCGCTCTCAAGCATCACATAGCAGCAAAATCGTTCCTAGGCTAAGGCATCACAAATCAGGACACTCTAGTCCTAATATGATTACCTAGCCTACTCTAGCATGCATAAAATCTCATAATACATAAGGTGTGGGTATTTTGGGAAATCACCGTTCGGGCGCTGGCTGATCGTACACACTGCTCTGCTCTTTCAAAACATTTTACTCTTTAATAAAATTTTGTGAATTTTATTTTGAAAATCTCTCAAATCCTTAGTTTGAGTTCAGATACGCCCGAAGGTGCACCCGAATCCCTCAAACCAAAGCTCTGATACCAACTTGTAACGACGTAAATTTTCAAAACAATTTTTCATTTCAAAACATACTTTCAACCACATGAAAATCACAAAATCATAATAAATCTCTGTATCATCACACAAAAACATGTCCCAAGATCTCATATAAATAAATCCTCTCACATGTGTACGAATCATGTCGGCGCTTTCCCGCGATCCTCACTAGTACCTGAAACACATCACACAACAACTGTAAGCATAAAAGCTTAGTGAGTTCCCCAATATACCACATGCCACACATACGCCACTCGAGGCTACAATACGACCCTCCGGTCCGATGTGTCTCAGCGGGACCCTCCAGTCCCGTAGCTTGTTCGACCCTCCGGTCCGGTCATAGCTCGTTGGACCCTTCGGTCCAGTCTGTATCATTGGACCCTTCGGTCCGGTCTATATCGTTGGACCCTTCGGTCCGGTCTATATCGTTGGACCCTCCGGTCCGGTCTATACAACACATAGCATACATATAACACAATGCACATAATCTCATACATACACATAGCATACAAGACCCTCTGGTCTATACATAAATACCACTCTAGGTAATGTATAGTGAGAAGACTCACCTCGGGTAACTCGGTAAAGCTCAAACTCTGTAAAGTCGGGTCTAGCCTCCGCCTAATCATGTCAAATAAATACTCTAAATCAATACATCTCTCAAGGCTAGACTATTCCTCCTCTTAGTATTCTCAGAAGGGTAAAATACCATTTTACCCCTCTCATAACTCAAAGGCCCCACTATAGACCAAGCCCTAAAAGTCAACCAAAAGTCTACCCTCCGGGTTACGCTGCGCGTACCATATGTGTACGCTGGGCGTACCCGGCAGTCTCTCCGAATCGGGGGAACGTGACCCCTACGCCCCGCGTACTGGGATTACGCCCGGCGTAATTCCCAGTTTCAGCCTTCTTTGATTTTTGGGTCAAAATTAGTTAAGACTTGCGTCCAAATTCCAGATCTGACTCCTCTAATACGACTTAATCCATAAAGTCGGTGACTTTAAGCCTTTGCATGGCTGTGGAAGTCACCAACACTCAAACCACTCCATTTCCAACCTTTATGGTTCCATATCTCATGCATGAACGACCTTTGACAATCAAGACTGGATTTTTATCACATAACAACCTAAATGAGCTAGCATGGGACAGATCTCGGCTTCCAAGAACTCAACAACTCATAAAGTTATGAACTTGGGGACAAAAACCCTAAAACTTCTCTTTACAAAGCATGAACAGAAAAGATGTAAAGCTTGAAGCTTTTTACCTCAAAATGAAGCTTTTTTCACTGCTAATCTCGGATCCACAAGCTTGAGCTCTAACTATTCCTCTTCCAAAGCTTTTCACTTCACTCAAATGGCTAAGAACACACCAACAAGCTCTCCAAGGCACTTCCTTGCTATATGAA
This sequence comes from Lactuca virosa, assembly GCF_052849685.1. Taxonomy (NCBI): domain Eukaryota; kingdom Viridiplantae; phylum Streptophyta; class Magnoliopsida; order Asterales; family Asteraceae; genus Lactuca; species Lactuca virosa. The sequence continues at coordinate 127,719,187 of NC_136430.1, forward strand.
CGATATCTAGGGTTTTGAGGAGATAAGAGTCTAAAGAAGGGTGGCCAACAAAGGGTCATAAGGTTCTTTAAATAGGGAGGCTCAAAGGATTAGGGTTTTGCATATGGGCCGGTTACGCCCAGCGTAACCTTGGTACGCCCAGCGTACCTGGATGAACCCGCGTACCAATTAAGCGCGCGAGTACGCGCAGCGTACTCCTCAGTACACCCAGCGTACTCACAAGCCTAGCATTTCCTTTTAAGGGCCAACTTGACAACTTGGAAAAGAAGAAGGGCTAAATAGATGTACCTGAATTTCGGGCTGTTACATAAATCCCTATTTCAAGAGTACTCATGAATACTACAACAAACCAATGCTATGTCTAAGCCCTTAGTGTAACACCCGGTTTTTTTGAAAGTGTTCGATTGTGTCTTTGGAGGCCAAGGGCATACACGTAATTTGACATCTTGGTCTTGTAGGGAGTTTGGGTTCTTCTTTGGGAAGTTTTTAGGTAATGGGGAGTTGTTAGAAGCATAGGGTTTTCGCCACCTTTTCGTGATATAAAGTTCGTCGGACACGGATCTAAAACGAAGAAGTTATAGCACTTCGAAGTTATTGGCAATATTGGTCCCTAATGGAGAAAAGTGGAAAGAAGGTACCATGCATGCAAGGTGATAGGCACGAAAGTACGCCCAACGTAAGCTGGGGTACGCCCAGCGTAGAGGAGTAAAATGGACGCGGGTGGGTTGTGAGTACGCGGGGCGTACTCCATTCAGACTAAAACCCTAAATTTTAGGGTATGCCACTATAAAAGGAACAACATGCCTCAATGGTCAGCCTCCATTTCACTCTTAGACAGCCACCACGAAACTTTAATCATTCTTTGAGTGTTCTTGGAGCTTAGAAGGCCATTAGAGAGCATTTTTGTGTTGTGAATCCATTTTCCAAGCAAGTGAAGAGCAAAGCAAGGTGGTGATTCAAAGGAGAAGCTGTAGATCCGAGATTGTTCCTTCATTTCAGATCATATTGATGTATAAAATCTTCAACTTGCCTCTTGAATGCTTATATCTATCATGTTGACTTTTTGGACTTTTTGGTCCCAAGGATGGAGCTTTATGGTTGAAATCCGATACCTAGGCTTAGAGTTGCCACTCTCAGTGCTAAATGAGTCCCTAAAGCAGAAAGTTGTCATCTTGAATGCGTTAATGGGTTTATGCAAGAGTTAAGATCACTTTCATGGAAGTAGAATACCATTTTTGGAGTTTGAGCTTATTTGGGTCATGTAAAGTCAACAAGTCAGTGACTTTATGGATTAAGACGTTGCAGAGGACTTGGATATGTGATTATAGCCTTTGGATCAGAGTAGTAAGTGCTTAATGGGAAAAGTGACTTAATAGAGAAGTACGCTGGGCGTACATACATGTACGCGCAGCGTACAAGCCATACACCCTGTACGCTTAGCGTACAAAGGAGTACGCCCCGCGTACTCAACATAAGTGGACATTGCGTGTTTTGGGCCTCAGTTTGGGCCATACGTTGGACTTTGTTTCCTTGGGCCTTAATGGGCTATCAGAAGTCAGATATTTAGGCCTTAGGGCAAGGCCCATTTTAGAAAATTGGGCCATTAGTGGACTTCGGAAGTCTACCTAGTATTGGGCCTTTCATATTATCATTTTGGGCCTTAGGTTGAGGCCCATTTGAAGGGATTGGGCCCAATTAGAAATTGGCCTTATATATTGGGCTTTGAGGAAGTGTTTATCTTTTGGGACAAGGATATGTAAGCGGTAGAATGGTCTTTTACCCCAGCGAGGACTTATGGTTAGGATATGAGAATCATGGACTTATCTAACGTGACAACCTGAAATTTTTTGCCTTGTAAGTCCAGCCATTCAATTCAACCGTGTGTCAGACTCGTTTCTGCTATCTTTTAGCCTTGTTTAGAGTCTGTTTAAGGGTTCAAAGGCCAGTACATTCAAGCATTGGGTATAGGATTGAGTTGCGTAAGTTCTTCGCGTTGAAATCGAACCGAACACTCCATCAGAGGGAGTGTACGGCCGTACACATGAGTGTACGACCGTACACATGTGTGTACGGCCATACACCCCCTCCATAAGTGTGATTTCCTTCCCTTTCTAAGTCATTTCTCACATTCCCATGTCCAGAAAATCGATTCTCTCTCAAGTATCATCGAGTTCTTCATCCTAGATCTTCAAAAATGTGAGTGTTTCTTCCCTCTAGTTGTTGTTATCCTTCTTAATCATGTAACACCCTTTGATTTCATCCATGAAAATCGTCTTTTTGGGTAGATCTTCAAGATCTTCATCTTACACCAAGAACACCAAGAACACACACTTGTTCCTAGTGGTTGTGAACACCCTTTTGAGCCTCCAAAGTGTAAGTATCCTTTCCCTATGCTTAGTACATTTTAGATACTCATGTTAAACATCCTAGAATCGACATTTAACTGGAATCAAAGGAGTGTACGGCCATACACCTATGTGTGGCCGTACACCCTTCAAAACACCCCAAAAGGGCCTCCAAAGTGAGAATCTAGTTCCTATTCTTGTTTAGCAATAGTCCCACAAGCTTCCCTATCATTCAAACATCCTCTTGTGCACATTTTACCATGAGTGTACGGCCGTACACTCCATGGCCGTACACCCATGGTCGTACACTCCTCATTGTGGCCGTACACACTCCTTTGATGAATCACATGTGATTCTAACACTTAGCCCAAGTGTTTCCTAGTCCCTAAGGGTGTTTCCTTGCATGTAGTTGCTTTTAAACTCTAAATTCATGCTATTATATATCCATTATATGTCATTAGGACTCGTTTCTGTCTCGGGACTTCATTCGTGGAACTTCTCATCTTTACGCGCATATTCGATTGAATCACCCACATAAGGTGAGTTCATACCCCTATAATCAATCTTTTAACTGTTTTAAATGCTTTTAAGGGGGGGATACAAGTTGAACACAATGATAATTGTGTAAATGTTTTTTTATAAACATCTTTTAAAGGATTGCTTATGTATTTATAAGTGATCAAAACATTTTAAAAACTCTTTTTAAATTATGTTACTTTACAGTTTATACAACTCCGTTTTTAAAGTACAATCATAACTTAGTAGATAAATGAGTCTTTTCTTCAAGTCAGTAACAATTCAAAGTAAAGATACTAGTAAACTATAATAGGTATAGTTTAGGGATTCAGTTCATACTAGATACTAGAACATACTATAAAGAGAAATAGGGAGGAAGATACAATACACGATAACATAGAGAACATACTATAAAGAGAAACAGGGAGGAAGATACAATACACGATAACATAGAGAACATACTATAAAGAGAAACAGGGAGGAAGATACAATACAACAGAGAGACATACTATACACTATAACAGAAGAACAAATCATGATTAACAAAATTATACCAATGATCACTAACTCATTGTTCTAAACAAAAGGTGATAATAAATGTGGTATACAAGATAACTTTAATGTGAGACTATTTCACGGCTTAGCAATTCGTTTGCTGAAGTCGCGTTTTGTAACTAGAGTCTCTTGCAGGGAGAGCGTATAATATGGTTACAACCATATCACATTATGACCTTAATAAAACAAACATGTTTTAAAGGTAGTCAGTACTTCAGTATGTCATTTTAAAAGACAACTGTATACATACATTTTCCCATTACTTTCAAATTGTGACAGTTCCACTTGAAAGTTAATACAAACTATTTTCGAGTAAAGATAGTTATAAACTAGGGAAAACTTACATCAATCCAAGCGACAAACAGAACAGTCGAGTATAATACATTCACTTAGAAAGGGGCCTATAATGCTAAATTTATGATTCCTTAGTTTATACATCAGGGATTTAGATTAATCGGATCTGACAGGTAGTAGGATGTGTGCTTTCCGCTTCATTTCCTGTTCCTTGTTTGGTTGTGGGCTTAGAGCAGATTCACCCAGCTTACTATCCATCCGATCCTAGCTATATATATATATATATATATATATATATATATATATATATATATATATATATATATATATATATATATATATATATATATATATATATATATATATATATATATATATATATATATATATATATATATATATATTCCGTATACACTAAGTAATCATAAGGAGTACCATGTATGGGTCAGGTCATAGTACACTAATTCAATGCACCGTTTTCTAGTACAAAACATACTTTTCAAATAGAACATTTAGTAGACAAAACTAGAAACTTACCAGTAAAGGGTTTAATCCATTTTATTAAACCAGTATAACTTAAAGGACCTTAGGTGGTTAATCCTATAATACCTTAGTTTATACATCAGGGTTATATATAATTAATATCCGATAGGTAGTTGGATGTGTGCTTTCCGCCTCATTCCCTATTCCTTGTTTGGTTGTGGGCTTAGGGCAGATTCACACAATTAACTATCCGTTCGATATTAGATTATATATAGCTAGTGTAAACTAATTGATTATAGAAGAAACCATTGTGGTTACCATTTTTACTAAAAGAAATAATGGTTTTCTTAAAGAATGTTTTCATCAAATATAAAGGAACTATTGCAGTTAACTCCGTGAGTACCAAGTGAATACGCCAGGGTTATATACAACGATGATCTAACAAACAATGGGATGTGTGCCTTCCGCCTCATTTCATGTTCCTTGTTTGGTTGTGGGCTTAGGGCAGATACACATAATCGATTGTTTTTTTACTCTGGGTTTTATATAACTTGTATCCATTTAGTACTCATAGAAAGGATTGTAGAGTCACATTTACTTATATTTCATCAAAGCAGGAAATATAGGATTTTCTGGAGGAACATGCGAACTTTTCTAAAAGACCATACAACTTTCTTACAACTTACATACATCACTAAAATCTTTGGAACTCACCAGCTTAAATGCTGATCCACACTTTCAAAATAACTTGTATTCTCAAGAGACCAGTAGACAGGTATGCGCACTAGGATTCAGAAGATGGAGCATAATAGCTTCATGTCTTGTTTTCTTATTTACTTTTGTAGTCTACGTTATGTGAACCGCATACTTTGTAAACACTTTCTTTCTAATGAAATGGTTGTTTATTACTTTGATTACTATGATGCATGTCTTGTGATACTAAACATGACGTCCTCTGCCCCCGAACGTTTCCGCCGTTCCGGTTTGGGGGTGTGACTGATTGGTATCAGAGCATTGTTTATAGTGAACTAAGTATATCAACCGATAAAAGATATACAACTATAAATGCAATGGCGCCGAAGTGCTCTGGATAATAATATATATTCTAAAATATATAACGATACCTTATAGAAAGTATACATACATGCTTATACACATATACATACTAGAACAAGTATCACAAGAAGAATAGAACAAAAGTATTTAAAGGTTGAACACTACGGTCAAACCTGGACAGTTATGTAATCATACGTAGGATCAATATAGCCTGATTAACTATATTCATTCGAGATGTGACCGACATGTGTTTGGGAGTGATGTGGCGTTGCAACAGTCTTAAAACTTACCAAACTCTATTCAAGGGATTTCTAGATCAGTACATAAAGTTAGAATACTATGGGAGTATTTTATGATACTATAACACGATAACAAGTTTAAAACATACCAAGTTCATTACATTAAAATACTATAGGAGTATTTTACGCACTATAAATAACTTATGTGATAACTTAAAAGACCCTTACGGATAGATCTATAATTTTAGAGTGTATACTTCCAAGGTTTTATATAATTTAGATTTTATAGACTTAGAATTTGTGATCTATGCTTCACTACCTGTTCCTTGTTTGGTTGTGGTTTTGGAGTAGGATCACTTATTCGAAGGTCTATTTAATCTTAAATTATATACAACTTGTATACATTGTGCAATTATAGGAGGACTCTGTAAGGATCACCCCATAATGTTTCACTTAAATCTCATAGATTCTTTAGACACTTCCATTCTCACACGACAAACCCAAATAGATGTAACCACTTCCTCTTAGCGGTCAGCAGATAAGTCAAGGAGGAACAAGAGCAGGTTCATGAGAAGTTTCAGAGAAGTTATCAGCCAGAGAAACTAAAAACGTCTTATGCGTCACACTAATAAATAATAATCTTGTTTAAATTAATGAGTTAGTGGAGACACTGCTCACACTATGTGTTAGGATTATTTTCTTTTCGTGCAACTGGTAACAGTTATTCAAGTCACAGATATTCATTCGAGCATAGCCATTTCTAATTCATAAAGTTTATTTGGTATAGACTCCTTCATGAATTGTTTCCAGAACCCTATGAAAGTCAGGAACCGATACACTCAGAACTAGGATAACCTAGTCTTTCAGCTTTTGGCTTATAAACAACTGCTATAGACTTATTCCATCTCATCTTTGTATTCTTTTTAGCAAAGATGCCTCCTCGCAGATCAAACAGACGCACTACTCCGATAACTCCAACTCAAACACCACTACCTCCTCCTCAGTTCAATCCTGCTGCTCTCCAAGCAGCGATATAAACCGCAGTGGCAACTGCTCTAGCTCACATCGGCGAAAGTCGTACCTTCGGATCTGGTAGCGGTACCCACTTAACCAACCCCGGAGTTACTCACGAACACCCAAGGGAGTGTTCGTATAAGGACTTCATGAACTGAAAACCCAAATCCTTTAATGGAAATGGTGGAGGCATCGCCCTGATGCGATGGTTCGAGAAAACAGATTCGGTCTTCGCAATCTGTTCGTGTCCAGAAGGGAGCAAAGTGAAGTTTGTTGTCTGCACCTTTTCCGACAAAGCCCTGACATGGTGGAATAGCCATGTTAAGTCACTGAACCTAACAGTGGCTAAGTCAATAGGTTGGGAGAACCTAAAAGAGATGATGTTGGAAGAATAATACCCGATGGGAGAAGTTCAAAAGCTGGAACAAGAACTATGGGAGCACACTATGATCGGCTCATACATAGTGGCCTACACTGACAGGTTTAGCGACCTGGCAGCACTATTCATCGGGATGGTTACCCCGGAGAGCAAGAAGATAGAAAGATACATCTAGGGTTTATCTGCCCCGATTCAAGGAGATGTGTTGTCTTCTAACACAACCACATTCGATAGTGCCAAACGCTTGGCCCATCGACTCATTGACCACGGAGTCCGCCATGGCATGGTGGTCCCCGTTCCCGAGCCATCAAGGGGAGAGGACTATAAACAGAAGTCGGGGAACAAGAGGAAGAAGAAGCGAACAACACAGGAAACCCCGCAGGAGCAACAAACGAGTGCTATATACGCTGCCCCAACACCTGCTACACCAGCACCTGCCAGTCGATATGATGGAACTCTCCCGAAGTGTGGAAAGTGCAACTATCACCACACCGGAGTATGTCGGGAAATGCAGTGCCTGAACTGCCACAGAAAGGGACACACAGTCCGTTTCTGCAGGGCACCGGCTCAACCGATCTCCCAAGTCCCCGGAGTTGAAGAAAACCAAGCCTGCTATGGCTATGGTGAGAATGGACACTATAGGAGGGACTGCCCGATAACAAAGAACTCAGGAGCGGATGGACGGGTTCTGATGATCACCGCAGGAGAATCAACCCCGGAGTCGCCAGCGAGCAGCGGTACGTTTTCGAAATAAAATAAGAATTACTTTAAAAATTAATTTATATTTATATAAGATTAAAACTTGGGGAAAACACTTCAAAGTAGTTATAATAACTCACTTATCGGAACAAGTCACAGTATTTAAGAGAACTAAAAGATCCGTTCAGTGTAGCTATAATGGCTTAGTATGTACATCAAGGTTGTGCGTAGCTAAGATTTTGCAGACTTAGAGTGAGTGATTCCGCCTAAATTCTTGTTCCTTTTTTGGTTGTGGATTTGAGGCAGAGTTAATCAGTCGACCGTCTTATTCATCTTAATTATTCATAACTTGTATGTGTCAGGCGATCATAGTGGTACCGAGGAGGATCGTAGTATAAAGTATCGACACTAGTTATCAAAGCACTTGCATTGTATGTACTCACACATTGCGGTATGATACGTAGAAGTGTTAACATCAAGGAGAAAACAGAAAGCACTAGAATGTTTACAAAGAGTACATTGTCGAACACACTAGGGGTACATCACCGTATAACAAACGTTTCTTTCAAATCGGCCAAACTTTTGTTCAGTCTAGAGTCCGTTTCTATCATTCGTCATGAATTGGCGTGGTCCTCACCATACCAAGTTCATATGTTTCCATCGCCTTGACCGTCAAATTCACGAAACCTTCAGCATTCGTAACGACAGTCCGACCCAGACTTCGGAATCCTCTACCTCGTATTCTAAACCCCGAAGTACTCATGCGAAGAGTACTTTGCCCTCTGAAGCCTTGCCGCCGTATGTTCAGCAGACCTTCTCGAAATACCACTCGTTCAGCAGATCAAGTTCAAGCACCAACGCTAAGGACGAATACAGCCCACCTATCACTATTCAGTGTATACGCGAGGGTGGTATATGATTATGATTATGTAGATTTAGTATGTGTGCTTCCGCCCTATCTCCTGTTCCTTGTTTGGTTGTGGACCTGGGGCAGAGTCGCACATCCGACCGTCTTACTAAAATTAATTATATACGACTTGTATACACGAGGTAATGATAGATGGACCAAGTATGAATCCTATCATGAACATTAGGACAAAGTTTCCAGGTCTACGAGTGGGTACTCTGCCAATCAGAGGAGTACAACCCCAGTAGTACAGCTAAGAAAGCTAATTTCGGGACGAAATTCCATCTAACGGGGGGATGATGTGACAACCCGAAAATTTTTGCCTTGTAAGTCCAGCCATTCAATTCAACCGTGTGTCAGACTCGTTTCTACTATCTTTTAGCCTTGATTAAAGTTTTTTTAAGGGTTCAAAGCTCAGTACATTCAAGCACTGGGTATAGGACTGAGTTGCATAAGTTCTTCGCGTTGAAATCGATTGAACAGTCCATCAGAGGGAGTGTACGGCCGTACACATGTGTGTACGGCCGTACACCCCCTTCATAAGTGTGATATCCTTCCATTTCTAAGTCATTTCTCACATTCCCAAGTCTAGAAAATTGATTCTCTCTCTCAAGTATCATCGAGTTCTTCATCCTAGATCTTCAAAAACTTAAGTGTTTCTTCCCTCTACTTGCTGTTATCCGTCTTAATCATGTAACACCCTTTGATTTCATCCATGAAAATCATCTTTTTGGGTAGATCTTCAAGATCTTCATCTTTCACCAAGAACACACACTTCTTCTTGGTGGCTGTGAACACCCTTTTGATCCTCCAAAGTGTAAGTATCCTTTCCCTATGCTTAGTACATGTTAGATACTCATGTTAAAAATCCTCGAATCGATATTTAACTGGAACCAAAGGAGTGTACGGCCGTACACCCATGTGTGGTCGTACACCCCTCAAAACACCCCAAAGGGCCTCCAAAGTGAGAATCTAGTTCCTATTCTTGTTGAGCAATAGTCCCACAAGCTTCCCTATAATTCAAACACCCTCTTGTGCACATTTTACCATGAGTGTACGGCCGTACACTCCATGGCCATACACCCATGGCCGTACACTCCTCATTGTGGCCGTACACACTCCTTTGATGAATCACATGTGATTCTAACACTTAGTCCAAGTGTTTCCTAGTCCCTAAGGGTGTTTCTTTGCATGTAGTTGCTTTTAAACACTAAATTCATTCCATTATATGTCATTAGGACTTGTTTGTGTCTCGGGACTTCATTCGTGGAACTTCTCATCCTTACGCACATATTCGATTGAATCACCCACATGAGGTGAGTTCATACCCCTATAATCAATCTTTTAACTGTTTTAAATGCTTTTAAGGGGGGGGGGGGAATACAAGTTGAACACAATGATAATTGTGTAAATTTTTTGTTATAAACATCTTTTAAAGGATTGCTTATGTATTTATAAGTGATCAAAACATTTTAAACACTCCTTTTAAGTTATGTTACTTTACAGTTTATACAACTCCGTTTTTAAAGTACAATCATAACTTAGTAGATAAATGAGTCTTTTCTTCAAGTCAGTAACAGTTCAAAGTAAAGATACTAGAAAACTATAATAGGTATAGTTTAGGGATTCAGTTCATACTAGATACTAGAACATACTATAAAGAGAAACAGGGATGAAGATACAATACACGATAACATAGAGAACATACTATAAAGAGAAACAGGGAGGAAGATAGAATACAACAGAGAGATATATTATACACTATAACAGAAGAACAAATCATGATTAACAAAATTATACCAATAATCACTAACTCATTGTTCTAAACAAAATGTGATAATAAATGTGGTATACAAGATAACTTTAATGTGAGACTATTTCACGGCTTAGCAATTCGTTTGCTGAAGTCGCGTTTTGTAAGCAGAGTCTCTTGCAGGGAGAGCGTATAGTATGGTTACAAACACATCACATTATGACCTTAATAAAACAAACATGTTTTAAAGGTAGTCAGTACTTCAGTATGTCATTTTAAAAGACAACTGTATACTTACATTTTCCCATTACTTTCATATTGTGATAGTTCCACTTGAAAGTTAATACAAACTATTTTCGAGTAAATATAGTTATAAACTAGGGAAAACTTACATCAATCCAAGCGACAAACAGAACAGTCGAGTCTAGTACATTCACTTAGAAAGGGGCTTATAATGGTAACTTTATGATTCATTAGTTTATACATCAGGGATTTATATAAATCGGATCCGACATGTAGTAGGATGTGTGCTTTCCGCTTCATTTCCTGTTCCTTGTTTGGTTGTGGGCTTAGAGCAGATTCACCCAGCCTACTATCTATCCGAGCTTATATATATATATATATATATATATATATATATATATATATATATATATATATATATATATATATATATATATATATATATATATATATATATATATATATATATATATATATATATATATATTCCGTATACACTAAGTAATCATAAGGAGTACCAGGTATGGGTTAGGTCATAGTACACTAATTCAATGCACCGTTTTCTAGTACAAAACATACTTTTCAAATAGAACATTTAGTAGACAAAACTAGAAACTTACCAGTAACGGGTTTAATCCCTTTTATTAAACCAGTATAACTTAAAGGACCTTTGGTGGTTAATCCTATAATACCTTAGTTTATACATCAGGGTTATATATAATTAATATCCGATAGGTAGTTGGATGTGTGCTTTCCGCCTCATTCCATGTTCCTGGTTTGGTTGTGGGCTTAGGGCAGATTCACACAATTAACTATCCATTCGATATTAGATTATATATAGCTAGTGTAAACTAAGTGATTATAGAAAAAACCATTGTGGTTACCATTTTTACTAAAAGAAATAAGGGTTTTCTTAAAGAATGTTTTCATCAAATATAAAGGAACTATTGCAGTTAACTCCGTGAGTACCAAGTGAATACGCCAGGGTTATATACAACGATGATCTAACAAACAATGGGATGTGTGCCTTCCGCCTCATTTCCTGTTCCTTGTTTGGTTGTGGGCTTAGTGTAGATACACACAATCGATTGTTTGTTTACTCTGGGTTTTATATAACTTGTATCCATTTAGTACTCATAGAAAGGATTATAGAGTCATTTTTACTTATCATTCATCAAACATATAGAAAGGAAATATAGGATTTTCTGGAGGAACAGGCGAACTTTTCTAAAAGAACATACAACTTACTTACAACTTTCTTACAACTTACATATATCACTAAAATATTATCGACTCACCAGCTTAAATGCTGATCTACGCTTTCAAAATAACTTGTATTCTTAGCATACCAGTAGACAGGTACGCGCAATGGGATTCAAAAGATGGAGCATCATAGCTTCATGTCTTGTTTTGTTATTTACTTTTGTAGTCTATGTTTGTGATACTAAACATGACGTCCTCCACCCCCGAACATTTCCGTCGTTCCGGTTTGGGGGTGTGACATCTAATATGTATGATGATCAGTACCTCGGAGAATTGAGAGATTAGCAGTTCGAGGATCTGCTAGCTAGCAGCCAGAGGTTTATTCGTGGGATTCTGCACTCATATTTGCGAGGTAAGTTTTCCTCCAGTAGGAAGGGGTCGAAGGCACCAATGTCGGCCCGTTTATCTATGTTAGCTTATATGTTATGTGTTATAGATTTCGGGCTTCGGTCCGATGCCGGGGCAAGCCCGAGGAAAGTTTAGCTTATATGCTTATTTATGTTAGTATGTTTCCGGACTTCGGTCCGATGTCGGGCGGGGCCGAGGAATGTTTGTATGTATGTTTCCGAACTACGGTTCGATGCCAGGTGGTACCCGATGAAGGAATGCATGTTTAGTTATATTTGTTGTCTTTATGATACTTGTATGTGTCTGGTAGCAAGGTGAGTGCGGGTGAGGTACCGTATCTCATCACTAGCTGAGTGTGGACAAGTTCCATATCTCATTATTAGCAGAGTAGGGGCGGGGCCCATGATAGGTGGGGGCCTTAAGACTAGCAGTTATAGTGTTGTGTATAACTTTTATACACTAGCATGATTATATGTTATTGTTTGTATGTGCATAGTGGGCGGGGCCCAAAGATAAGCGGGGCCTGGTAGAAACAGATCTATATACCGAGCGGGGATCGATTCCAGGCGGGGCCTGATGTCGGACTCTATCCAATGCCAGGTGGGACCCGAGGAAGGGGTGGGGGCCCAGTGTATGTGATATGTGTATGGTATGTGGTAGTTTGGGGAGACTCACTAGCTTCTTGCTTACAGTTTTCAGTGTTGGTTTCAGGTACTTCCGGTAGCAAGGGGAAGAGCTGGGGATGATTACAGTGCATACACCATTTGTTTAACCTGGGATGTTTATACTCTGATATATATGATAGATGTTTATGATATGTTGAGATACACGACTTATGATTTTTATATGATGTTTTATAACTATGGTTTTCTTATTGATTTAAAATGAAATATTTAGTCATGATTTTTGGAATGTTTCAAGTTGGTCTCAGAGCCTTGGTTTGAGGGATTCGGGCACACTCTCGGATGTGTCTGAACTCAAACTAAGGACTTGGTATGAAAATTTTCAAAAAAACTAAATCATTTTTATAAAAAGAATTATGAAAAGAGAAATGAACTTTGAAAAGAGAAATGGGTATGGTGTATGCAATCATCTGAGCTCAAGTAAGTACTCCCGAATTACCCATACAAGTTTATGTTATGATATGTTTACGATAATTGCATGCTAGATTGGACCTAGGGAGGATGCCTTATGTGCCTGTTATATGTGTATGAGCTTATGAACTGCATGCTAATACAGATTGGTCAGTGATATGATGGCCTGATTAGGATATGCTTGATTATGTTTACTCAATGCTCGAATGATGCTTGCTTTGTGCTTTTAGGAGTTCTAGTTATCTTTTACTAACTAGTAAACGAATATGTTAAGTTACATATTTCAAGGACTAAATAATTTAAGAAGGTTAGGTCTAGCTCTATTTCGCAGCTCTTATCTGGGTCCAACCGTTGTAGGGTAAGATCTCTCATTCGAAGAATTATCTAGTCTTAGTGATATGTAATGGTATTCGCGAGCTAGTCAGGGGGAGATAGCAATGAATTCTTATGTACCTAATAGCGGAGAGTGGGATAGTGATTACCCTAGGGCAAGCCTAGGATGAGATTAGCATGAGAATAGTAGTTGCAGTAGAAGGGATTTGGTGGAGTCAAGGCCGTTCTTTAGGAAAGTACAGATAGATGTGGAAGGTAGTATGGGCCAGTACTACTGAAAGCAGAGGATCCGTACTTGAATCAAGGAAGGCTGAGATGAAACCAGGAAACTGGTAGTTTGTGTGTGATCCCTCGATAGTGATGAGTATTCTGATGGTTGTTATGATATGTTGCAGCATGGTGACGCTACATGGTAGACTAGTTGGCAGTTCAGGTGCCGGTAAGGGATCAGGCTCGGGCTCTGGAGCCAGGCAGCAGGATGAGCAGATGAGAGAGTTTATTTCAGCTGAGATTACGCGCAGTATTTTAGACCAGACTCCTATGATCTTTGGTACGGTCAAGGAGGGCATTTTGGAGATTTTGGACGAGAGGTTGGGTGCGTTCCGCACTGAGATGGCGGCCATGATGGGGGTGTGCACATTGACATTCAGGGAGTTTAGAGCCTGTGGAGCTCCAGACTATCATGGGGATAAGGACCCCATTGCTAGCAGTCGGTGGTTGGAAGATGTCGTCAACGCCTTTCGTTCTAGCCGATGTCTCGAGGGGGACAAGGTCCGACTCGCCTCCTGTCTTATGAAGGACAGAGCACATGATTGGTGGGATGAGGTTGGACATGCTATTGGGGATGATGTCGCGTTGGACGTGATGACATAAGGTGACTTCTCGGCCAGGTTCATGGCCGAGTTTGCACCAGTTATTGAGGTGCAACAGTTATCACGGTAGTTCCTGGACCTCCAGCAGACTATATACGGTGGCAGAGATCACTGCCAAGTTCAGGGAGAGAGCCCTTCTTGTTCCGCAGTATTTAGCGGAAAAGGAGATAAAGAAGACCCGATATTACGAGATGCTCAGAAGCGATATCAGGCAGTTTGTGAGCCGGTCCAGCTGCAAGACGCTGGAGGCTATGATCGCTTGAGTCAGGGAGAGGGAGATCGACTTAGAGGCAGAGAGGAAGAGGAAGCTAGATAAGGTTCAGACATTTGCAGGGTCGGGTAAGAGGCCCAAGGTATCGGATTCTGGATCGAGAGGTCATCAGGACCGTAGCCGATGTAGCAAATGCGGCAGGACACACGAGGGCACGTGTAGTGGTGGTGATTCTGGCTGCTACAAGTGCGGCCGGATCGGTCATTATGGTAGGGATTGTACTACTACCACCACCCACGGATCAGACCTGATCTGCTTTCATTGCAGTCAGAGGGGCCACATGAAGGCCCAATGTCTAAGTTTGCTGCAGTGGGACATGTGATGTCACCTGCCCCTGCCACATTAAGGATCACCGACGGCCGTCAGAGTCGGGCAGAGGTGCCTGCGGCAAGGACCAGGGCTTTCCAGTTGACTACAGAAGAGACACGAGTAGCCTCTGATGTTGCAGGTGCGTATCTTTTGCTTTTCTATTGGTTTTTATTTATGATTTTATTTCTATTGTCTCGCATCCATATGCGTAGTTGTATCTGTTGGGATTTGAGCAATACATCAATCATATGGTGTACATGCAAACCCTAATAGCTTTGGATCTAGTTTGTCTAATGAACATGCAATTGATAATCCAAAGCCATAAACCCTAGATCTAATAAACTATAAATGAAAATAGGGTTTAGATCTTACATTTGATTGTTATATAGCAATAACAATCAATCCTTGGCTTCAGAAAGCTTAGTGCCTCAAGTGCTGCACTTCTAATGGAGTCACAAACACCACTAAGCAACTTGGATGAAGAGTGTCACACCCCACTAAAGCGGAAACACGAGGCGTGGCAGTATAAAGGGTTTCATAGCAAAAGTTAAAAGACAACACCAACCATAGTATTAAAAATCATTACAAATTTACAATGGGTTTGAACAACTTTTAAAAGAAATTACAATGAAAATTGGAATACAACACATGCGAATGCTCCTAACAGTGAAGTGTCCCTAAGTGCCACTTACTCGATGATTCCTGAAAAAGCATGTAAAACGAGCGTCAACTATAAAAATAGTTGGTGAGTACTCACAAATAAAAAAATAATATTGGTTCCATGAATTGAAATCAAATTTTTGATAAAAGTTTCCAATAATAAAAGTATATTGTTAAAATGAGTAAATAAGTTTGTAAAAAAAAACAGAGTTCTTTGTCATCATGAGAGATAAAGTATGTTGCCCAAATAAGATGCAACATTCATATTCTCATGGAAGATAAAGTTCGTTACTCAAACGAGTAAACAAGTTTCATTGCTTAAAATGAGCAATCAATTTCGTTGCTACAATGAGCAAACAATTTCATTGCTAAAACATGTATATAAGTTTTCAGTAATAAAAGTTCGTTGTTGTAATGAGAAACAAAGTTCATTGCTATAATTAATAACAAGTTTATTGCTATAACGAGAAACGAGTTTGTATGTGTATGAGCAAACAATGAGTCTCAACCAAACCTATGACTGAAGCCCTATCAAGATCTATGCTTATCGTTCCATAGATGAATATGGTATCATGCACTCCAGCAATAGGGCGAGTGAGGAGTTGTCAATTCCTAATAGCGCTATCCATAATGACCATTGGCTCAAAGAGTTAATGGTTAGAGATAAGGGAAGGGCCTTAGTACGATAAGTTCTCATGTTCCGTGTTGCATAGACATACATAGAGAGACATAGCAATAAAATAGCAATCATGTTTGATACAAATCAATTTAAATACAACATTCAAATAATAGTTTTTCGGGACATGCTTTTCCACCCCAAAACATAAAAACTGAAAATAGGGGAGTGCGTGAATACTCACTATATATAAAATATAGTAACCAAGTTTATACGAGTCAAATAAATACAACGAATATAAATAGTTTAGGACATGCTTTTCCACCCCAAAACATAAAAACCGAAAATAGGGGAGTGGTGAATACTCACAATATGCATTGAGATGATGCAAATGGTGCCTTGACTACGCTCCACTCGTACCACTATTGATTCCTACAATAATGGTATTCGCTAGTGAGTCTCTAATCGAAATCTAACACTAGTATACTTACTACTACAATAGAATTATGCCAATAGTGTGTCAAAATTTAATATTGACAAGTTACAAACATTTTTCTGTGAAAATTTAATTTCAATGAATCAATTGTTATATAACAATTTAAGTGGAAATTTCCCATTATTGAAATGCTAATATTTAACATTTTAAGAGGTGTTCCAATGATTAAATATTCAAAACTAAATCAATTTAGTTCTAAACTTTCCCAAACTTTGCATTTAAGTTTTAATTGAAGTCAAAGACCTTAAGATAAATTTTCTTGAATTTTTGATTTGTCTGACTATTTTTCACGATTTTAGTTTCTTGAATAACCATAAAATCATGAAAAATACTAAACAGTTAATAAAAATTACCAAACTTCAGATTTTGGTTCTAAATGTACTAAAAGACTTCTAGATAAATTTTCATGGATTATGAATATGTATAACCATTTTTCTTATATTTCATTCTCTAAATAGATAAAAATTCATGAAAAATATCAATAAGTTAAGACAATTCCCCAAACTTTTTATATTACTGCCATTACACATACTTAAGCTGGGAAAAATATAAAAATGGATTTATAAACTGTTTAACCCAATGTTATGATTTTTGTGCATTTATTCTAATAAAAATGGAGATAAATAGAAAACAATTTCCAAAATTGTCCAAAATATTTGTAACACTGTTATTACATATATAGAAGCTGCGAAAAATATAAAAGATATTTTTCAATTAGTGTTGCTATTTTTCCTTGTTTAATCCTCTTAAATAATCATTAATTAAATAATAATTATTAAACTGTTAAATTAAATTACCAAAAATTTTGTACACTTCATTTACAGAGTAAATAATCTGGGAAGAATACCAAATGTGGTTTTTATATACTGAAATCCGATTTTGTGTATTTAAGTGTATTTAATCTTAGAATATAGGAGAAAAATAGTATACAGAACAGAAAAATCATCAAAATTTTTATGTAGCCTCCTAATATACGACACGGTGTTCTGGTAAATTTTCATGAATTTTGGATGAGCAGAACTATTTTTTCTATTTTTAGGCCATTATAAATACAAAAATCGGGGAAAAATAGGAATGCATTATGAAAAATTCTAAAAATATTTCTCTGAGTCTTATACCTCTGGTAGCAACTGTGAAAATTGTTATATATCATTTTAAGGTTTTGTAAAGTGCTTTTATGATTTATTAGAGCCAAACAAAAAGAAAATTCAAAACCATATTAAACAGTAACAAAAATCGATGAAACTTAATGAAGGATCATTATTTATCATAGGGGTCATCCACGAATTTAACTAGGATTTATAGACCTCAGAAAGTATTTTATAGGATTTATTGCTCTATTTTATTGCATTAATTTTAATAATTCGAGAAAAATGAATTATTCTCTGGAAATTTACAGATCATCTTATCTTGTTGATGGGAATCTGGGAAAAATCGGATTTGGTCAGAAAAGGAGATTTTGATATTTATTTGGAAATAAATCCTTCATGAACATATTTGAAAGCTTTTAACAACATACTTTGATGATCTAGCTTCTAAGATTGAAGATCATCACATGCATGTTTGTTTGAAGTTCATTCATGAGTTTGAAATGTTTAAAATTCGTTTTTGAAAGAAAACTTTGGATGCATGTGGTGATTTTCCACCAAAACGTGTAGAAAAGTGAATTTCCATGGTTTTGACTTAGGTTTAGGTCATGGATCTTCACCATTTTGTAACATGCAAGATGTTTTTGGTGAAAATCTACCACCATCATCATCAAAACTGAAGTGAATGAACATTCACACAAATTTTCTAAGAGAATGGTGTAGAAGAACAAGGAAATGCAAGAAAAACCTTTAAAACTAGAAAGAAAAGTGAAGGAGATTGAAGGATTTTCTTGATTACCATGAAGAACAACCCTAGAAGATGAAGATTTGAAGGTTAAGAGATGTTCTTGGCTGGAGAATTTCGTGGTTTTAGAGAGGGAAAGAGAGAGTTTGAGTGTGGTAAATGGTGGAGTGTGAGAGAGAGAGAGAAGTGAAGGAGATGGAGTGTGAGAGAGGAGTGATTATGTGTTTTGGGAAGAGGGTGGACGGTTTTGAGTGTAAAATGCCCTCCCTCTCTTTTAATTTTATAAAAAAATTCAATTCTTTTATAAAAATATCAAACTTTTTATAAAATATACACCCTAACCAAGTTTTTGCTCATGAAACCTTGATTTTTGACTTATAAATTTAGGGCAATTGTTAATGACTTAAATTTTATTTTCCTTAAATGCATTTTCATAATTTTAATTATTATAAGATCATATTATAAGTTTCATAATTATTTTTATAGAATTTTTAAGGTTAAAGTTTATAAATATGAGTTTTTATGGCTTTTAGGGTCTTGAGATTTTGTAAATCTTTGGATATCAAAATAAATAGAATATTTGAGACTTTAAATTATCTTATGGTATTATAACTCTTTTATAGTTATAAATAATGTTTGTAATTTATTTTTATCGGTTTATTGGCATTCTATGTAGTGATTCCGAGATTCAAGCGAAATTGAGGAATCAAGTATACTAGTCATAGTCTTCAACTTTGACTTAAGTTTCTATGAGACTTTGACCTAATTTCTACTACTAGGTCCAGTGCATGATGTGTGTATATGATTCATGAAAAGGTGTTCGAGTCAAAGAGTGACCCGAATATGGATAGTTTCTACAGTTAAGTAGTTATAGAATTCACATATCAATGTGAAATCTAAGTACACCATCCATTGTTTCTATCTGTTTCCAAGTTTCTAATAGGTTATATCTTAACTTCTAGTTACTAAGTCTAGTATGTGTCGTGCCAATACGTGCAACTAAGTTTATTCAAATCTAGAACCGACTCGAATTTTGACGGTTGTCACATTCTCCCCCGGTTGAAAGAATTTCGCCCCGAAATTCAATTCGTGACGTATTCTATTAGAACTCAGTCGAATACAATTATATAGCTGGAGAGGTGGTGACTTGAACTGTTCTTTGATTATTTTGGGTTTATTTCCTCAAAGGAGAACCCAATTCATTAGCTATAGTCAAATTAATGTTTCCTTAATTCGAGTTCTTTCTTCTAGATTATGGAAAATTTGATTCATGGAATCATGATCCAACCATGGCGACGTAGTCGAAAAAAGATCATCTAGTTATATATTATCTGAATTAAGAGAGCGGTACAAGTTATGCAGAAGCACGAACTACACTGAGCGTTAAATCCGCATTGATCCTTAAGTTGCATTCTAAATTAGCACTAAGTGTAAATTCGCCGCCTAATAAAGAAGAGATTAGGAACAATTTGTTCACTTCCGGGTTGGCTACTAAATCTGGAAAAGATATATTCCAAAATAAGAAGGGGTAGCACAAATAAAAGAGAAGCGATCGAGGGTAAGTTCCTAAAAATACGTACTAAGGGTAGGCAACGAAGTTTTGGTACATCTCAAATGTAAAGGCTAATTAAGTGTCGTCGACAAAATAAATTACGAAATGATTGAGCATCTCCGAGACTATAATTACTACTATGGTTACTCTTACAATAATAAAACCTTATTCGAAGAATAAATATATTTAGAGAGTCATTGGTGCAAATGGAGGCGATGAAAATTTATGATAAATTAAATCACATTGTGTATATAGCATTTTAAGTGTTTAGAAGTGATTAAAAATCTCATTGTTATCAAAATGTGTGTTTAGAAATGATAATTAATCTCACTATTATCAAAATGTGTAATAATTCCAAGATAATGAAGATACATGTGTGGCGATCCAACAAAGTAGTAAAATAATATAAAGATTAATTAAGGTTAAAGGTTTAAGTCGTCATTAAAGGAATTTGTATAGAAATATTTGTATTAAACTTTTGAGAAATTGTCCAATTGTCTAAGTCAGGACAAATTCAAGTTTACGAGGAGTCAGAATATTTATGAAAACAAGTTTGAGAATTTAGGAACTCACTGAAAAGTGCAAAGTAAAATACTATTTTAAGAAAGGTGTAAAAATGTTAATCTTTGAAAATAGTGCATTCATAGTTTAGTGTTTCTACAAAAACAATCATTTAGAGAATAGATAATCGTAAAATTCAAAACTTTTGATGTATTTAAAGAAAAGAAGAAACATAAGGAAATATATCCTTCACATATATTTTCCGGATATAGAAAAATTATAAGCATAAGAGTATTCATCTTGTGTATTAATTACAAGGAAAATACAATGAAAATTGCATTTTATATCAAGTTTCTGAATTTAGAACGAAATAGCAAATGTAAATAAGGATCACTTGTTTATAGAGATTTCAAAATAAAAACAAGATGTATATGATAAAAGGTGTAATTGAATATATCAGAGCTGACTAAATCAAAAGTATGCCTTACGACTATATACGTATTAATCGCTCAAAACGAAAGGGTAGACTTCTAGTCTTTATGTATACGAACATGATACCACGAGAAGCAAAATAGACAGAAACAAAGTTAGACAATGTATTATGTTACTATTATGGGCGTGCGAGATCTAAAATCAAAAAGAGAGCGAGAAATCAAGTTCGGGGGAAAGAAAAAGGAAGGCAGCGGCGGCAATGATTGTTATTGTTGAAATTTTAAGAACAATACATATAGGTAGATTTAAAACCAGGTTGAGATATATTTCAAACTTCAATATGTGATGTATATTGATGATTAAATAGAAATGAAGAAGTTTTAAAGTATTTTCTAAGGTTTGCTAAAAATTCACGAGTTATCTATTAAGTTAAACTCCAATTGTGAAAAAGAAGAAACACTAAAACTTGTAATTGAAAATCTGACAGTTTTGACCTTTTTGACCGAAGTCCAACAATGCTTAAAACGGATAAGGTAAAGACTTAACATATTTAGATGAATGATTGTGCATTGTCGAAAGTGCGCCACTGGAACTTTAAAAGTGAACACTAAGTTTTGCAATGCTTTATATTTTAGAATCTTTATAGATTATAAAACTATATTGAAGCAAAGTACACAAATAAGGTATGTTTTGAATTACAAGTGTTAGATATGTCTTATAAACATGTTTGATGTAGACATTTACATAAATATCATGTTGTGTTTTCGAGAAAACACATTAAAGTAAATTACAATTCCTAAATGAGAAAGCGGTTAAATGTGTCAAAGCAAAAGTGGTTTGGAAAATCCGAGGACGCTTTTACATATAATAGGACTTCAATGTTATATGTTTAAGTTTTATAGAATCGAGTTTAAACACTTTTATAAAAGAAAATGTTTCTAAGTTTTTCGAAAACGTGTCAAAATGGTAAGCAAGGTTTAAAATGGTTTATATGCCCTTAAAAACACATCTATCCATTGAAATGGATTTGAAATGGATTTGAAATAAAATTGAAATAGCAAGGTTAAAACCAATAATGGTTAAATTGAGTTTTGAAGAAAAGTGTTAAGTTAAAGCAAGTTGTCAAAAGATTTTTAGCGAGAATATTGCTTACATTGTTAAGAAATGTCTACTAAGTTGATTGAAGTGGTTATAAAATATTTTATTGATGATAAATAAAACCGATGAAGCGAAATAATTTTTCGATGGAAGATTAAGAAGTAAGGAATAAGTATATTAGTGTAGCTGATCGTACCTAAATACTAAGGTGAGTACAAGGCGAGTATAAGACGAGTACCGATGTCTTTTTCTCAAAGATAAAGGGCAAGAAAATTGTTTGAAAAACGTTTTATGGTGTCAATGCAGTTTACGACCTTTTATAGAGGTCAAAGGGACATCCTATATTAAGTTTTAAGCTCAAGGTGGAAACAACGTAGAGCTAAATCGTAGCGTAGTAATAAGGTCTCACGTATGCGTTAAACCTCCGTGTCTCCTTGTGAGTCGAATCCGGAATGCCCACCAATGGTATCCAAAGGATTACTTAGAAACGACTCATCTACCTCCTTACGCGATGCTCCAATTTTCATCCGTGTCAGTATCGGAACGCTTTCCTAGTTGTAACTATAGTACGAAGACGATGAAGAGGTATTGAGGAATAATTGGTACAGGTTTCGACTTAAGATTATTACTAGTGTATATCTAGCTACTAACCTTACATCTAAAGTCAATAGCTACCGAGGAATACCCATTATCAGTACTAAGTTCATTGCTCCTAGAGTGGCTAGTGATACAACCTAAGTGGTTAACCTATCACTTGATAAGGGATAAGAGTATTTCTAAATAAAGGCATTGTTATAAAAGTGCACTTAGTTTCTAAGTGTATCTAGATGAATGTCTATAATATGCAATGCCCGTACGCACACCGAAAAAATTTGTTTTTCAATAGTTTAAGTTGAAAATTGTTTTGAACATAATTCTACTATAACCGTTTCCAGCCTCGCATTAATTTTCCTTAATTAAGCATAGTTGGCCAGGCTATACTTAATTAAAGTCTGATAATGTGTACTCGAATTAGTTATACTGGTAGTATGTTTAGTATTTTAAAAACGCTTAAATTTTTTTTTTTTGCCTATAGTTGTGGTTCTCCAAAGGAAAACTGGTATTCTCTATAACCTTCGGCTCTGATACCATTTCCTGTCACACCCCGCTAAAGCGGAAACACGAGGTGTGGCAGTATAAAGGGTTTCATAGCAAAAGTTAAAAGACAACACCAACCATAGTATTAAAAATCATTACAAATTTACAATGGGTTTGAACAACTTTTAAAAGAAATTACAATGAAAATTGGAATACAACACATGCGAATGCTCCTAACAGTGAAGTGTCCCTAAGTGCCACTTACTCGATGATTCCTGAAAAAGCATGTAAAACGAGCGTCAACTATAAAAATAGTTGGTGAGTACTCACAAATAAAGAAAATAATATTGGTTCCATGAATTGAAATCAAAGTTTTGATAAAAGTTTCCAATAATAAAAGTATATTGTTAAAATGAGTAAATAAGTTTGTAAAAAAAACAGAGTTCTTTGTCATCATGAGAGATAAAGTATGTTGCCCAAATAAGATGCAACATTCATATTCTCATGGAAGATAAAGTTCGTTGCTCAAACGAGTAAACAAGTTTCATTGCTTAAAATGAGCAATCAATTTCGTTGCTACAATGAGCAAACAATTTCATTGCTAAAACATGTATATAAGTTTTCAGTAATAAAAGTTCGTTGTTGTAATGAGAAACAAAGTTCATTGCTAGAATTAATAACAAGTTTATTTCTATAACGAGAAACGAGTTTGTATGTGTATGAGCAAACAATGAGTCTCAACCAAACCTATGACTGAAGCCCTATCAAGATCTATGCTTATCGTTCCATAGATGAATATGGTATCATGCACTCCAGCAATAAGGCGAGTGAGGAGTTGTCAATTCCTAATAGCGCTATCCATAATGACCATTGGCTCAAAGAGTTAATGGTTAGAGATAAGGGAAGGGCCTTAGTACGATAAGTTCTCATGTTCCGTGTTGCATAGACATACATAGAGAGACATAGCAATAAAATAGCAATCATGTTTGATACAAATCAATTTAAATACAACATTCAAATAATAGTTTTTCGGGACATGCTTTTCCACCCCAAAACATAAAAACTGAAAATAGGGGAGTGCGTGAATACTCACTATATATAAAATATAGTAACCAAGTTTATACGAGTCAAATAAATACAACGAATATAAATAGTTTAGGACATGCTTTTCCACCCCAAAACATTTAAAAACCGAAAATAGGGGAGTGGTGAATACTCACAATATGCATTGAGATGATGCAAATGGTGCCTTGACTACGCTCCACTCGTACCACTATTGAGTCCTACAATAATGGTATTCGCTAGTGAGTCTCTAATCGAAATCTAACACTAGTATACTTACTACTACAATAGAATTATGCCAATAGTGTGTCAAAATTTAATATTGACAAGTTACAAACATTTTTCTGTGAAAATTTAATTTCAATGAATCAATTGTTATATAACAATTTAAGTGGAAATTTCCCATTATTGAAATGCTAATATTTAACATTTTAAGAGGTGTTCCAATGATTAAATATTCAAAACTAAATCAATTTAGTTCTAAACTTTCCCAAACTTTGCATTTAAGTTTTAATTGAAGTCAAAGACCTTAAGATAAATTTTCTTGAATTTTTGATTTGTCTGACTATTTTTCACGATTTTAGTTTCTTGAATAACCATAAAATCTTGAAAAATACTAAACAGTTAATAAAAATTACCAAACTTCAGATTTTGCTTCTAAATGTACTAAAAGACTTCTAGATAAATTTTCATGGATTATGAATATGTATAACCATTTTTCTTATATTTCATTCTCTAAATAGATAAAAATTCATGAAAAATATCAATAAGTTAAGACAATTCCCCAAACTTTTTATATTACTGCCATTACACATACTTAAGCTGGGAAAAATATAAAAATGGATTTATAAACTGTTTAACCCAATGTTATGATTTTTGTGCATTTATTCTAATAAAAATGGAGATAAATAGAAAACAATTTCCAAAATTGTCCAAAATATTTGTAACACTGTTATTACATACATAGAAGCTGCGAAAAATATAAAAGATATTTTTCAATTAGTGTTGCTATTTTTCCTTGTTTAATCCTCTTAAATAATCATTAATTGAATAATAATTATTAAACAGTTAAATTAAATTACTAAAAATTTTGTACACTTCATTTACAGAGTAAATAATCTGGGAAGAATACCAAATGTGGTTTTTATATACTGAAATCCGATTTTGTGTATTTTAAGTGTATTTAATCTAAAAAAATAGGAGAAAAATAGTATACAGAAGAGAAAAATCATCAAAATTTTTATGTAGCCTCCTAATATACGGCACGGTGTTCTGGTAAATTTTCATGAATTTTGGATGAGCAGAACTATTTTTTCTATTTTTAGGCTATTATAAATACAAAAATCGGGGAAAATAAGGAATGCATTATGAAAAATTCTGAAAATATTTTTCTGAGTCTTATACCTCTGGTAGCAACTGCGAAAATTGTTATATATCATTTTAAGATTTTGTAAAGTGCTTTTATGATTTATTGGAGCCAAACAAAAAGAAAATTCAAAACCATATTAAACAGTAACAAAAATCGATGAAACTTAATGAGGGATCATTATTTGTTATAGGGGTCATCCACGAATTTAACTAGGATTTATAGACCTCAGAAAGTATGTTATATGATTTATTGCTCTATTTTATTGCATTAATTTTAATAATTCGATAAAAATGAATTATTCTCTGGAAATTTACAGATCATCTTATCTTGTTGATGGGAATCTGGGAAAAATCGGATTTGGTCAGAAAAGGAGATTTTGATATTTATTTGGAAATAAATCCTTCATGAACATATTTGAAAGCTTTTAACAACATACTTTGATGATCTAGCTTCTAAGATTGAAGATCATCACATGCATGTTTGTTTGAAGTTCATTCATGAGTTTGAAATGTTTAAAATTCGTTTTTGAAAGAAAACTTTGGATGCATGTGGTGATTTTCCACCAAAACGTGTAGAAAAGTGAATTTCCATGGTTTTGACTTAGGTTTAGGTCATGGATCTTCACCATTTTGTAACATGCAAGATGTTTTTGGTGAAAATCTACCACCATCATCATCAAAACTGAAGTGAATGAACATTCACACAAATTTTCTAAGAGAATGGTGTAGAAGAACAAGGAAATGCAAGAAAAACCTTTAAAACTAGAAAGAAAAGTGAAGGAGATTGAAGGATTTTCGTGATTACCATGAAGAACAACCCTAGAAGATGAAGATTTGAAGGTTAAGAGATGTTCTTGGCTGGAGAATTTCGTGGGTTTAGAGAGGGAAAGAGAGAGTTTGAGTGTGGTAAATGGTGGAGTGTGAGAGAGAGTGTAGAGAGAGAGAGAGAAGTGAAGGAGATAGAGTGTGAGAGAGGAGTGATTATGTGTTTTGGGAAGAGGGGAAGCATCTTAGGAAGAGGGTGGACGGTTTTGAGTGTAAAATTCCCTCCCTCTCTTTTAATTTTTTTTAAAAAATTCAATTCTTTTATAAAAATATCAAACTTTTTATAAAATATACAACCTAACCAAGTTTTTGCTCATGAAACCTTGATTTTTGACTTATAAATTTAGGGCAATTGTTAATGACTTAAATTTTATTTTCCTTAAATGCATTTTCATAATTTTAATTATTATAAGATCATATTATAAGTTTCATAATTATTTTTATAGAATTTTTATGGTTAAAGTTTATAAATATGAGTTTTTATGGCTTTTAGGGTCTTGAGATGTTGTAAATCTTTGGATATCAAAATAAATAAAATATTTGAGACTTTAAATTATCTTATGGTATTATAACTCTTTTATAGTTATAAATAATGTTTGTAATTTATTTTTATCGGTTTATTGGCATTCTATGTAGTGATTCCGAGATTCAAGCGAAATTGAGGAATCAAGTATACTAGTCATAGTCTTCAACTTTGACTTAAGTTTCTATGAGACTTTGACCTAATTTCTACTACTAGGTCAAGTGCATGATGTGTGTATATGATTCATGAAAAGGTGTTCGAGTCAAAGAGTGACCCGAATATGGATAGTTTCTACAGTTAAGTAGTTATAAAATTCACATATCAATGTGAAATCTAAGTACACCATCCATTGTTTCTATCTGTTTCCAAGTTTCTAATAGGTTATATATTAACTTCTAGTTACTAAGTCTAGTATGTGTCGTGCCAATACGTGCAACTAATTTTATTCAAATCTAGAACCGACTCGAATTTTGACGGTTGTCACATTCTCCCCCGGTTGAAAGAATTTCGCCCCGAAATTCAATTCGTGACGTATTCTATTAGAACTCAGTCGAATACAATTATATAGCTGGAGAGGTGGTGACTTGAAGTGTTCTTTGATTATTTTGGGTTTATTTCCTCAAAGGAGAACCCAATTCATTAGCTATAGTCAAATTAATGTTTCCTTAATTCGAGTTCTTTCTTCTAGATTATGGAAAATTTGATTCATGGAATCATGATCCAACCATGGCGACGTAGTCGAAAAAAGATCATCTAGTTATATATTATCTGAATTAAGAGAGCGGTACAAGTTATGCAGAAGCACGAACTACACTGAGCGTTAAATCCGCATTGATCCTTAAGTTGCATTCTAAATTAGCACTAAGTGTAAATTCGCCGCCTAATAAAGAAGAGATTAGGAACAATTTGTTCACTTCCGGGTTGGCTACTAAATCTGGAAAAGATATATTCCAAAATAAGAAGGGGTAGCACAAATAAAAGAGAAGCGGTCGAGGGTAAGTTCCTAAAAATACGTACTAAGGGTAGGCAACGAAGTTTTGGTACATCTCAAATGTAAAGGCTAATTAAGTGTCGTCGACAAAATAAATTACGAAATGATTGAGCATCTCCGAGACTATAATTACTACTACGGTTACTCTTACAATAATAAAACCTTATTCGAAGAATAAATATATTTAGAGAGTCATTGGTGCAAATGGAGGCGATGAAAATTTATGATAAATTAAATCACATTGTGTATATAGCATTTTAAGTGTTTAGAAGTGATTAAAAATCTCATTGTTATCAAAATGTGTGTTTAGAAATGATAATTAATCTCACTATTATCAAAATGTGTAATAATTCCAAGATAATGAAGATACATGTGTGGCGATCCAACAAAGTAGTAAAATAATATAAAGATTAATTAAGGTTAAAGGTTTAAGTCGTCATTAAAGGAATTTGTATAGAAATATTTGTATTAAACTTTTGAGAAATTGTCCAATTGTCTAAGTCAGGACAAATTCAAGTTTACGAGGAGTCAGAATACTTATGAAAACAAGTTTGAGAATTTAGGAACTCACTGAAAAGTGCAAAGTAAAATACTATTTTAAGAAAGGTGTAAAAATGTTAATCTTTGAAAATAGTGCATTCATAGTTTAGTGTTTCTACAAAAACAATCATTTAGAAATAGATAATCGTAAAATTCAAAACTTTTGATGTATTTAAAGAAAAGAAGAAACATAAGGAAATATATCCTTCACATATATTTTCCGGATATAGAAAAATTATAAGCATAAGAGTATTTATCTTGTGTATTAATTATAAGGAAAATACAATGAAAATTGCATTTTATATCAAGTTTCTGAATTTAGAACGAAAGAGCAAATGTAAATAAGGATCACTTGTTTATAGAGATTTCAAAATAAAAACAAGATGTATATGATAAAAGGTGTAATTGAATATATCAGAGCTGACTAAATCAAAAGTATGCCTTACGACTATATACGTATTAATCGCTCAAAACGAAAGGGTAGACTTCTAGTCTTTATGTATACGAACATGATACCACGAGAAGCAAAATAGACAGAAACAAAGTTAGACAATGTATTATGTTACTATTATGGGCGTGCGAGATCTAAAATCAAAAAGAGAGCGAGAAATCAAGTTCGGGGGAAAGAAAAAGGAAGGCAGCGGCGGCAATGATTGTTATTGTTGAAATTTTAAGAACAATACATATAGGTAGATTTAAAACCAGGTTGAGATATATTTCAAACTTCAATATGTGATGTATATTGATGATTAAATAGAAATGAAGAAGTTTTAAAGTATTTTCTAAGGTTTGCTAAAAATTCACGAGTTATCTATTAAGTTAAACTCCATTTGTGAAAAAGAAGAAACACTAAAACTTGTAATTGAAAATCTGACAGTTTTGACCTTTTTGACCGGAGTCCAACAATGCTTAAAACGGATAAGGTAAAGACTTAACATATTTAGAAGAATGATTGTGCATTGTCGAAAGTGCGCCACTGGAACTTTAAAAGTGAACATTAAGTTTTGCAATGCTTTATATTTTAGAATCTTTATAGATTATAAAACTATATTGAAGCAAAGTACACAAATAAGGTATGTTTTGAATTACAAGTGTTAGATATGTCTTATAAACATGTTTGAAGTAGACATTTGCATAAATATCATGTTGTGTTTTCGAGAAAACACATTAAAGTAAATTACAATTCCTAAATGAGAAAGCGGTTAAATGTGTCAAAGCAAAAGTGGTTTGGAAAATCCGAGGACGCTTTTACATATAATAGGACTTCAATGTTATATGTTTAAGTTTTATAGAATAGAGTTTAAACACTTTTATAAAAGAAAATGTTTCTAAGTTTTTCGAAAACGTGTCAAAATGGTAAGCAAGGTTTAAAATGGTTTATATGCCCTTAAAAACACATCTATCCATTGAAATGGATTTGAAATGGATTTGAAATAAAATTGAAATAGCAAGGTTAAAACCAATAATGGTTAAATTGAGTTTTGAAGAAAAGTGTTAAGTTAAAGCAAGTTGTCAAAAGATTTTTAGCGAGAATATTGCTTACATTGTTAAGAAATGTCTACTAAGTTGATTGAAGTGGTTATAAAATATTTTATTGATGATAAATAAAACCGATGAAGCGAAATAATTTTTCGATGGAAGATTAAGAAGTAAGGAATAAGTATATTAGTGTAGCTGATCGTACCTAAATACTAAGGTGAGTACAAGGCGAGTATAAGACGAGTACCGATGTCTTTTTCCCAAAGATAAAGGGCAAGAAAATTGTTTGAAAAACGTTTTATGGTGTCAATGCAGTTTACGACCTTTTATAGAGGTCAAAGGGACATCCTATATTAAGTTTTAAGCTCAAGGTGGAAACAACGTAGAGCTAAATCGTAGCGTAGTAATAAGGTCTCACGTATGCGTTAAACCTCCGTGTCTCCTTGTGAGTCGAATCCGGAATGCCCACCAATGGTATCCAAGGGATTACTTAGAAACGACTCATCTACCTCCTTACGCGATGCTCCAATTTTCATCCGTGTCAGTATCGGAACGCTTTCCTAGTTGTAACTATAGTACGAAGACGATGAAGAGGTATTGAGGAATAATTGGTATAGGTTTCGACTTAAGATTATTACTAGTGTATATCTAGCTACTAACCTTACATCTAAAGTCAATAGCTACCGAGGAATACCCATTATCAGTACTAAGTGCATTGCTCCTAGAGTGGCTAGTGATACAACCTAAGTGGTTAACCTATCACTTGATAAGGGATAAGAGTATTTCTAAATAAAGGCATTGTTATAAAAGTGCACTTAGTTTCTAAGTGTATCTAGATGAATGTCTATAATATGCAATGCCCGTACGCACACCGAAAAAATTTGTTTTTCAATAGTTTAAGTTGAAAATTGTTTTGAACATAATTCTACTATAACCATTTCCAGCCTCGCATTAATTTTCCTTAATTAAGCATAGTTGGCCAGGCTATACTTAATTAAAGTCTAGTAATGTGTACTCGAATTAGTTATACTGGTAGTATGTTCAGTATTTTAAAAACGCTTAAATTTTTTTTTTTGGCTATAGTTGTGGTTCTCCAAAGGAAAACCGGTATTCTCTATAACCTTCGGCTCTGATACCATTTCCTGTCACACCCCGCTAAAGCGGAAACACGAGGCGTGGCAGTATAAAGGGTTTCATAGCAAAAGTTAAAAGACAACACCAACCATAGTATTAAAAATCATTACAAATTTACAATGGGTTTGAACAACTTTTAAAAGAAATTACAATGAAAATTGGAATACAACACATGCGAATGCTCCTAACAGTGAAGTGTCCCTAAGTGCCACTTACTCGATGATTCCTGAAAAAGCATGTAAAACGAGCGTCAACTATAAAAATAGTTGGTGAGTACTCACAAATAAAGAAAATAATATTGGTTCCATGAATTGAAATCAAAGTTTTGATAAAAGTTTCCAATAATAAAAGTATATTGTTAAAATGAGTAAATAAGTTTGTAAAAAAAACAGAGTTCTTTGTCATCATGAGAGATAAAGTATGTTGCCCAAATAAGATGCAACATTCATATTCTCATGAAAGATAAAGTTCGTTGCTCAAACGAGTAAACAAGTTTCATTGCTTAAAATGAGCAATCAATTTCGTTGCTACAATGAGCAAACAATTTCATTGCTAAAACATGTATATAAGTTTTCAGTAATAAAAGTTCGTTGTTGTAATGAGAAACAAAGTTCATTGCTATAATTAATAACAAGTTTATTGCTATAACGAGAAACGAGTTTGTATGTGTATGAGCAAACAATGAGTCTCAACCAAACCTATGACTGAAGCCCTATCAAGATCTATGCTTATCGTTCCATAGATGAATATGGTATCATGCACTCCAGCAATAGGGCGAGTGAGGAGTTGTCAATTCCTAATAGCGCTATCCATAATGACCATTGGCTCAAAGAGTTAATGGTTAGAGATAAGGGAAGGGCCTTAGTACGATCAGTTCTCATGTTCCGTGTTGCATAGACATACATAGAGAGACATAGCAATAAAATAGCAATCATGTTTGATACAAATCAATTTAAATACAACATTCAAATAATAGTTTTTCGGGACATGCTTTTCCACCCCAAAACATAAAAACTGAAAATAGGGGAGTGCGTGAATACTCACTATATATAAAATATAGTAACCAAGTTTATACGAGTCAAATAAATACAACGAATATAAATAGTTTAGGACATGCTTTTCCACCCCAAAACATTTAAAAACCGAAAATAGGGGAGTGGTGAATACTCACAATATGCATTGAGATGATGCAAATGGTGCCTTGACTATGCTCCACTCGTACCACTATTGATTCCTACAATAATGGTATTCGCTAGTGACTCTCTAATCGAAATCTAACACTGGTATACTTACTACTACAATAGAATTATGCCAATAGTGTGTCAAAATTTAATATTGACAAGTTACAAACATTTTTCTGTGAAAATTTAATTTCAATGAATCAATTGTTATATAACAATTTAAGTGGAAATTTCCCATTATTGAAATGCTAATATTTAACATTTTAAGAGGTGTTCCAATGATTAAATATTCAAAACTAAATCAACTTAGTTCTAAACTTTCCCAAACTTTGCATTTAAGTTTTAATTGAAGTCAAAGACCTTAAGATAAATTTTCTTGAATTTTTGATTTGTCTGACTATTTTTCACGATTTTAGTTTCTTGAATAACCATAAAATCATGAAAAATACTAAACAGTTAATAAAAATTACCAAACTTCAGATTTTGCTTCTAAATGTACTAAAAGACTTCTAGATAAATTTTCATGGATTATGAATATGTATAACCATTTTTCTTATATTTCATTCTCTAAATAGATAAAAATTCATGAAAAATATCAATAAGTTAAGACAATTCCCCAAACTTTTTATATTACTGCCATTACACATACTTAAGCTGGGAAAAATATAAAAATGGATTTATAAACTGTTTAACCCAATGTTATGATTTTTGTGCATTTATTCTAATAAAAATGGAGATAAATAGAAAACAATTTCCAAAATTGTCCAAAATATTTGTAACACTGTTATTACATATATAGAAGCTGCGAAAAATATAAAAGATATTTTTCAATTAGTGTTGCTATTTTTCCTTGTTTAATCCTCTTAAATAATCATTAATTGAATAATAATTATTAAACAGTTAAATTAAATTACTAAAAATTTTGTACACTTCATTTACAGAGTAAATAATCTGGGAAGAATACCAAATGTGGTTTTTATATACTGAAATCCGATTTTGTGTATTTTAAGTGTATTTAATCTAAAAAAATAGGAGAAAAATAGTATACAGAAGAGAAAAATCATCAAAATTTTTATGTAGCCTCCTAATATACGGCACGGTGTTCTGGTAAATTTTCATGAATTTTGGATGAGCAGAACTGTTTTTTCTATTTTTAGGCCATTATAAATACAAAATTCGGGGAAAATAAGGAATGCATGATGAAAAATTCTGAAAATATTTTTCTGAGTCTTATACCTCTGGTAGCAACTGCGAAAATTGTTATATATCATTTTAAGATTTTGTAAAGTGCTTTTATGATTTATTGGAGCCAAACAAAAAGAAAATTCAAAACCATATTAAACAGTAACAAAAATCGATGAAACTTAATGAGGGATCATTATTTGTTATAGGGGTCATCCACGAAGTTAACTAGGATTTATAGACCTCAGAAAGTATTTTATATGATTTATTGCTCTATTTTATTGCATTAATTATAATAATTCGAGAAAAATGAATTATTCTCTGGAAATTTACAGATCATCTTATCTTGTTGATGGGAATCTGGGAAAAATCGGATTTGGTCAGAAAAGGAGATTTTGATATTTATTTGGAAATAAATCCTTCATGAACATATTTGAAAGCTTTTAACAACATACTTTGATGATCTAGCTTCTAAGATTGAAGATCATCACATGCATGTTTGTTTGAAGTTCATTCATGAGTTTGAAATGTTTAAAATTCGTTTTTTAAAGAAAACTTTGGATGCATGTGGTGATTTTCCACCAAAACGTGTAGAAAAGTGCATTTCCATGGTTTTGACTTAGGTTTAGGTCATGGATCTTCACCATTTTGTAATATGCAAGATGTTTTTGGTGAAAATCTACCACCATCATCATCAAAACTGAAGTGAATGAACATTCACACAAATTTTCTAAGAGAATGGTGTAGAAGAACAAGGAAATGCAAGAAAAACCTTTAAAACTAGAAAGAAAAGTGAAGGAGATTGAAGGATTTTCGTGATTACCATGAAGAACAACCCTAGAAGATGAAGATTTGAAGGTTAAGAGATGTTCTTGGCTGGAGAATTTCGTGGGTTTAGAGAGGGAAAGAGAGAGTTTGAGTGTGGTAAATGGTGGAGTGTGAGAGAGAGTGTAGAGAGAGAGAGAGAGAAGTGAAGGAGATAGAGTGTGAGAGAGGAGTGATTATGTGTTTTGGGAAGAGGGGAAGCATCTTAGGAAGAGGGTGGACGGTTTTGAGTGTAAAATTCCCTCCCTCTCTTTTAATTTTTTTTAAAAAATTCAATTCTTTTATAAAAATATCAAACTTTTTATAAAATATACAACCTAACCAAGTTTTTGCTCATGAAACCTTGATTTTTGACTTATAAATTTAGGGCAATTGTTAATGACTTAAATTTTATTTTCCTTAAATGCATTTTCATAATTTTAATTATTATAAGATCATATTATAAGTTTCATAATTATTTTTATAGAATTTTTATGGTTAAAGTTTATAAATATGAGTTTTTATGGCTTTTAGGGTCTTGAGATGTTGTAAATCTTTGGATATCAAAATAAATAAAATATTTGAGACTTTAAATTATCTTATGGTATCATAACTCTTTTATAGTTATAAATAATGTTTGTAATTTATTTTTATCGGTTTATTGGCATTCTATGTAGTGATTCCGAGATTCAAGCGAAATTGAGGAATCAAGTATACTAGTCATAGTCTTCAACTTTGACTTAAGTTTCTATGAGACTTTGACCTAATTTCTACTACTAGGTCAAGTGCATGATGTGTGTATATGATTCATGAAAAGGTGTTCGAGTCAAAGAGTGACCCGAATATGGATAGTTTCTACAGTTAAGTAGTTATAGAATTTACATATCAATGTGAAATCTAAGTACACCATCCATTGTTTCTATCTGTTTCCAAGTTTCTAATAGGTTATATCTTAACTTCTAGTTACTAAGTCTAGTATGTGTCGTGCCTATACGTGCAACTAAGTTTATTCAAATCTAGAACCGACTCGAATTTTGACGGTTGTCACAAAGAGGGAGGAGAGAGGAGCCACCAAAAACGGCTGCAAACCCTAAAGGAACACTTGTCCATGTTTTTGGCGCATAGGGGTCCTTTATATACATGTAGGCTATTAGGGTTTACAACTAGGAAACCCTAATCTGACTGCTTAGGCCTTAAGCAGCCCATGGACTCCTTTAACATATCCCTTGGACGAATTCCTTATGGGCTTCCCATAGAATTCGTCCAACCTATATATTATTAGGTGATCCATAGCCCAATTATAATTATCTTATAATTACAACTCCAGTCCCCTAAGTTTAATTAATCTCTTTTAGCCACAAAATTAAATCTTAATTAATTATTGACTAATATTAATTAAACATTATGATTTCTCCTTAAATATATTATTCTTATAATATATTAATAAATCATAATTAAACCTTTCTCTGCTCAATTCATCCTACATATTGCTATGGTGAAGGCAACCCAAAAGGACCATGCTCATAATCGGGTCAAGTACATACCAAAATAGTTATGGACTTAGACACTAATTCAACAGTCTCCCACTTGGATAAGTCTAATAACTATTTTGCATAACTTCAGAACCTGATCAGCAATCGTAGCTTTCAAAAGCCGCTGTCAACTCTGATCTTATCAGATACGCGTGTCCTTTAGATAAGGGATTATATAATCCTCCATTCTCAAGATATCGTATAGACACAAGACATGAATTTTAATCATTCTCTCTATACTGTTTCCCGACTTCCGATTTATGACGACTGACAACAGACTACAATTGAACACATCAACTTAGTCCCGGCTTGGCCAAGCGCTTAGGGTGTCATCATTAAATCATCGATAGGCCCACAGATATCGCTTTTATCCCACTTTGGGTAAAAGGAATGGATAAACTTCGACTCAAATGCTCGCTTGCATTTGCTAACCGAATCACACACAACAATAAGTTTTATAACACCAAGTTACTAGTGCGTTTACTTATCATCAATGTGCAACCGACCAGCAAATAACAACTCACACGTCTCGGTTTCAAGAATATTCAATGTTATCGTCTCACAATTACTCATGATAAAAACCATGAAGTGATTCAAGTGAGCGTGGGTTTGATCCAATACTCTAATTTTTATTAAAGAACTCATGAAATCTGCAGCAAACTTGTGCTATGTCTATACACTTAGACAATCTATAGACAGATTCAAGACAGTCTTCCTTCATACCTACTTCCAACGTATGACCGACTGTGGAGGTTCAAATAACCCAGTTATTCTGGAAGTCAAAACATGCAAAATGAAACACAACGATAATACTTAATCCTATATGGCCTCAAAACTTTTGAGCGTAAATAAAACACTTTTATTTAAACACCATATTGATTACTCATTATTCATTGCTTATTGTTTTAGAAAATCAACTTATTACTTGAATTACAACAATAATTGTCCCATGCTCCAAGCATGCACACTTTGTTTCCTATGGTCCATGCTTTGTGAAATAGATCAATTGAAAACTTTTCCAATGATGCTCATTTCACAATTCCTAATCCTCATCGTTAGTGTAAGAACACAAGGTTCTTGACACTACTAGAATATGTTAGATTCTAACATTTTATGCAACGATCCTTCTGCAAAGTCATAGCACAAAAGTCACCAGGACTTGGCTAATGAAATTACAAGGTCTCTATCAGAAATTGTTACAAACAATTCTATAGATGTGATGTCTCTCACTCAAAGTACATTCCTTTGAACATCCTTTTGCATAAAGTTTTCTAATCTAGACATAAATTCTCAATTTTCAACTCCCAATATGGAAACATTTCCATATTTGCCATATGACAACTCATTCTAAATAGAATCTTATCTATTCATAATAATTTCGATATGGTCCATCCAATACTATACTTCCAACCACTCATAAGCAACAAATCCTTGGCGAACCTTAGATCGTCCTTTGATAGTTGTTTAATTATTTTAGTCAAATCCAGTTCTAGTCCTTTTTCCCTCTTAATGCCCTAGGCATTTGGAAAATTTTAGAATGGTCAAATATTATAGCATTTGCAATCGATCCTATACCCTAAGCGTATGGGAAACGATGCATAATGTCTTACATAAAGATATGATACTTTATCAATCTTCTGCCATAATATTTTATGTGTCGCGTTCTCACAATTCGAACTATGAAGAGGGATGACGTAATCATAATCGAAATTTGAGAACACACTATGTATCCTTTGACTAAATTTATTAAAATTTCTCAATCTAAGCTTTAGATTTTGAAACGAAGTATAATATTCTCTCCCTTAATTATAGCAAAACAAGTTTTCAACCCTTGCGACTTTGCAAAGTATAACTCTTGTTTTCTATAATTAATATCGCTAACTTGCAATACTTACCATAATAATCATGATCCCACTATCATGATGATTATTTTCTTCCGAGCATAACACTTATGCTCCCACTAGCTTTGACATGTATTCAGAAAACAGCTGAACTTCCAGAGAACAATGCTTATTGAATTCCTTAAGTTCTTATTTCTAATACTCAATGCTTTGATAAGCCTTTATCTAAGCTTCTTAAACTCATACACCTTTGCCTTAGAAAGCTCATATGTGTGTCTAGACAAATTCATAACTTATGTTACTAAGTCCCAAATGTTCAGACTAATTGCCAAATCTCACAATTCGAACTATGAAGAGGGATGTCGTAATCATAATCGAATTTGAGAATACAATTTTCACAATTGCTATCTTCTTAAAATCTCTCTTAGTGAAAGCATTTCCTCGCAATCATTTTCATGAAGGAGGGAAACCTTATGTCACTTAGATTTTATGGTGTATGTGTTCCTATCCATGTGAATTTGCCAAAACGAAGGTTTGCGACAAATCCAAAAACATATGGACTGAACTTTCTCAATCTTGATTCCTTCCCTCATGGTAACACGAGTGCCCACCATGTCTTCCAAGTAGTTTAGCAACTCACCCTTACATATCAATGTACCTTCCATTGATCAAGGTGCTTGCCTTTATGCATACAAATGAGAACTCATAGAACTCAGATGCATAATTAACTTAACTGGAATGGCACAGAAAACAAAATTATGTCATCCACGATAGGTTACAAACCTCAAGTTGTGCGCTAGTGATGATCAATTAGGTTTATTCTTGATTTATTCTTGAAACTTTTCAAGACCATTAAGACTCCCACTGACTCCTTGACATATAAGGTTCTTTTGTCAAGAAACATTTCTTGACAAACAAATATTCAAGAGTTAGTGTAGCTTCTTATCAAGCTTAACACTTCACACAATTGGTCTTAGTTGGTCTTTGACTTATCCAAGACATCACAACTTACCAATTTCAAATGTGCAAGAATATGAAAACTTTTCCAAATTCCACATTTGATGAGTGTCATAAACCTTCTTAAGACTTGTCACTCAAGTCACAATCTTAGAGTATGACTCTAAGACTTGATTTTGGAACGAAGTATGATTGACTTCTTGATTTAACCATTTTCACAATTCTCGATTCTTCTTCTTAGACACGCAATTGCACTAAGACTCACTTAGAGGATCAATTGAGACATGGTTCTTAATCATTAAGACCTATCATAAAACACAATAAAAGTTACTCTCCCTTCTTCTTAGAATAGAGAAACTTTTATCTTTCTACCTACTAGATTCTTCTTATTCGTTCTGCTATTGATTGAAACTCTTTCAATCAACTCATAATTATACTCAATCTTATAAGTATAACCATATTTACTAAACTTTAGTAAATCATGACGAATATCTTTATCACTTTGTGGTGGACTTGATCAACGTACAACCTAGTGTACTCGATCTCCTAGTCCTTCACTTGACACTTTGTCAAAGAATTAGTCTAAATTTCCCAAATGTGAAAGTTTTTTCATTCATCATACAATACATGTTGCATGATTCCAAGTTTCTTTCCAATTCAAACTTGGGCGATGAGAAAACTCTCCCTATTTGGTAAACTCTCGACACTTCCACAAATAACCTAATTGAGAATCAAATCCATCATTGCTAATAATGGAAACATTCAAACATCAATTTTTTCATACATGCCATCGCAAGGATAAATAAATAAGACAAAATCAAAATTTATTTTATTGCGGAAAAAATTTGTCCTTACAATGCAATTCAATTGAAAAACTATGCTATTACATATTTCTTAGCAATCTACCCTAACTCTAAAGTAGCAGCTCAAAAATCCGATCTTTGAATCCATACGATCGAAATCCATTTCTTCATGATCAGATTCAGCACGCTTCTTCCTTAAGTTTCCTTTCCTTTCTTCGATCCTGCAAAACATCAAAATGTAATCTTATCACATCATGTATTAAGAATCAAGAATAGGAACTTAAAAGAGTTAGATGGTGGATTTTACCACAAGTAGAGCCATACGTCTTGACTCTCCCATCTCTTAGATCTCTCAGGTAAACAGGGCAGCTTCGTCTCCAATGCCCCTTCTCTTGGCAGTAGAAGCAAATGGACTCTTTTGGAATGACACAAGGAACTATCTCAGAATTTACCTTTTCTAGATTTCCAATGTCACCATTTTCAATGTCCATTTAAGTTTGGGAGTTTGATTCATCAGACAAATTTGCTTGATCAGCACGCCAAATCATTTCTGATTCAGCAGCTATAAGCAAATAGGTCAAATCAATGAGGGTCACGTCATGGTCCATCATATAGTGCTCTCTAACGAACTTACTATATGATTCAGGAAGCGACTGAAGAACCCAGTCAACAGCCAACTCACCTGAAATCTCGACACCCAACATCCTTAACCTGTCAATATGTGCCTTTATCTCCAAGACGTGTGCACACACAGGTTTCCCATCTTCGTGTTTACTTGCCAATAGGGCTTGAGTGAGCTTGAACTTTTCAAGCCTTTGAACTTGTGGGTTAGGGAGAATAGTTAGAGGAGGTGGAGGAAGTGAAGCATGACTCTCATTTCCTTGATCGTATCGTGGAACGTCATCTTCATTTGGAAGGCTTGTTGATAAGAATCCTTGATGTAACACCCAAATGAAACATCAAGGCTAGGATCCAACACAATACTCTACAACCTAGAAGAGAGATGTCGTAATCTAGTTGCAGAATATTTGAAGGTAGGTAAATGACGATTTACCAATTTCCACCATGAAAAACGAAAAGAAATTAAGTTTTAAATGAATTGAAACTCCTAGATCTTTTGAGATTCATTGAACTTTTCAATGGCATGTTTAATCTCGATTATGCCCTTCAAATTTGCGACTGGGATGCCGAGGATCACAAACAAGGTGTGAATAACCATACGAATCTACGTGATGCACTCAATGCTACTATCACCTAATCAATGTGCCGGTTAACCACACATGCTCCATTGATCTATGATAAACATCGAGCCACCCTTCACAACCAATGTTAACCCCAAATTAGTGTGCCGGTTAACCACGCGAGCTCCACTAACGTTTGGCAAGGGTGTGAAGTGTAATTCCATGGGTTAGCATACAATTTCACATTTTGCCTAAAGTAACTAGAATTTGGGAATTTGTAAAGCATGTAGTTAGTTTGTACTTCATTATACTTATAATGGAAGGTTTCGTCCTATCCTACCCGTTCGGCTAACAACCCTCCACTAGTCAAGAGTGCGGTAGGTAAGAGTGGATACCCATTCAATCGCCATTTTATAGGCAATTTCCTTAAACACCCCTTATAGACCAGCTTCGTGAATGAGGCCTACTAACGGTAAGACTGACTCTTTACTCATATATAATATTAGACTTTTAATGTTACATATATATAGGATAGGGTGTATTTTACACTTTTAAAATA
The DNA here is from genome assembly GCF_052849685.1 of Lactuca virosa. NCBI lineage: Eukaryota > Viridiplantae > Streptophyta > Magnoliopsida > Asterales > Asteraceae > Lactuca > Lactuca virosa. The sequence goes on from NC_136430.1 coordinate 127,760,387, forward strand.
CTAGGTGGTTTAGTTTAATAAATTATACTTTTAATTTAATCAAATGTAAACCAAAACTTTATGGATTTATTAACTCTCTTTTATTAACTCTCTTTTAATTATACACTTTAATTAATTAACAAAACCATAAGGGTGTAATTTGAACTTTCTCAAAAATACGATGGTTTTAGAATTTAACATTTCAAAATCAAACTTTTAATCAACTTTTAAATTCCAAAACTTGAGGGCAAGTTTTGAACTTTTCAAAACATTAGGGTTAAGAATTTAAATCTTTAAAAATTAACTTTTAATCCAAAAATTTAAATTCCAAAACTTGAGGACAAGTTTTGAAACTTTTCAAAACATTAGGGTTTAACTATTTAAATTTCAAAAAACAAAACTATTAAGTTCAAATTTAAACTATAAAACCTAAAGGGTGCAAAATTGAAACTTTTCAAACTTACTAGGTCAAATATTTATCTTATAATAATCCTATATTATCCATATTTAACCAAATCCATCAATTTTGATAAGGATAATCATTCCAAACATAAAAAATCGATTATAGGCAATAAAAACGAGTTTTGGTAATTATCCACATCAAAATCTGACCAAAAATTCGAAACACCCGGCAACTGAACAACCAACTCGTCGAGTCCTCTTTGGAACTCGTCGAGTTCAAGCTACTCGTCGAGTTCTAAGAGCAACTCGGCGAGTTCATCAGCCAGACAGCAAGAAATTTCGATTTTCAGGTCTTTGGCAGTTCAATTACGCATCTATTCAATAGAAAAACGACCTAGGCTCTGATACCACTGTTGGGATTTGAGCAATACATCAATCCTATGCTGTACATGCAAACCCTAATAGCTTTGGATCTAGTTTGTCTAATGAACATGCAATTGATAATCCAAAGCCATAAACCCTAAATCTAATAAACTATAACTGAAAATAGGGTTTAGATCTTACCTTTGATTGTTATATAGCAATAACAATCAATCCTTGGCTTCAGAAAGCTTAGTGCCTCAAGTGCTGCACCTCTAATGAAGTCACAAACACCACTAAGCAACTTGGATGAAGAGGGAGGAGAGAGGAGGCACCAAAAACGGCTGGAAACCCTAAATGAACACTTGTCCACGTTTTTGGGGCATAGGGGTCCTTTATATACATGTATGCTATTAGGGTTTACAACTAGGAAACCCTAATCTGACTGCTTAGGCCCTAAGTAGCCCATTGACTCCTTTAACATATCCCTTGGACGAATTCCTTATGGGCTTCCCATAGAATTCGTCCAACCTATATATTATTAGGTGATCCATAGCCCAATTGTAATTATCTTAAAATTACAACTCCAGTCCTCTAAGTTTAATTAATCTCTTTTAGCCACAAAATTAAATCTTAATTAATTCTTGACTAATATTAATTAAACATTATGATTTCTCCTTTAATATATTATTCTTATAATATATTAATAAATCATAATTAAACCTTTCTCTCCTCAATTCATCCTACATATTGCTATGGTGAAGGCAACCCAAAAGGACCATGCTCATAATCGGGTCAAGTACATACCAAAATAGTTATGGACTTAGACACTAATCCAACAGTATCTTGGGGTTATACTTCCTGCTTATGTTCAGGTTAAATGCCATCTGCATACCATGAGTCTTAGAGTAGTAGTGTGAGGACGTCTCCTTATATAGCGGGCTCTCAGGATACGGTAGCTGTAGCAAGTGTGATTGGAACCCGGGAAGTGTTCTGACAGTCTTTAAAAGTCTTACTGTCTTAGTGTTAGTTAGTTTTGGGAACACTAACAGTGGTAAGCGTTGTTTGCCAGCAAGATTGAGCACTGGATGATACGAAGGATTGGGAATCTTTCCAGTCTTGTGTGCTGTAAGATTTTTAGTCGAACCAAAGTGGGGGAGAATTCTCCAAGGGTTCAGGAATAGAAGGAATTATGAAATTAGGATGAGTTCGTATTCTCGTTAGGAAGGAGGGCAGCCCAAGTGGTTGATTAGTTTGAAGGCTATGTGAGTTGGGAGTTTCGAAAACTTCCCAACGTAGGGTTCGCGTCTTTTTGGTGTTCGACAGTTGGCTTTGGGGACCAGGTTCAGGAAATTCCTATCAGGACGGGAGTTCAGCCAGGATGTTAGGTCGTGTGCATGTACGACGTGGAAAGTGTTGTAAGACTACGGGATAGCCGTAGCATTCACCAGCAGCTAGACAACATGGAAAGTGTTGTAAGACTGCGGGATAGCCGTAACATTCACTAGCAACCAGACATCATAGAAATGTTGTAAGACTGTGAGATAGCCGCAACATTCATTAACGGACAGATAGCGGAGTGTGGGTGAGGGCCCGTATCTCCTAGTTAGCAGAGTGTGGGAGGGGGCCCGTATCTCCCAGTTAGCGGAGGATGGGCGAGGCCCGTATCTCCTAGTTAGCATGATTAGAATCAGGAAAGGGTAGGTAGATAGGATTCGGGGGGATGTTGTACCTGCATAGCCCTAGATAGGTGAGACGTGGGGGCAAGGCCACTCCGTAGTATGGTTTGGGTAAGACCCGTGGGCGAGGCCCGTGCGATCAGAGCAATACAGGTGGGACCTGGCAGATACAATGGGGTCGAGGTATAGGATCGGAGATTACAGGATTTGTTGAGCCAAGAGTGGCAATGTGGACAGTACAGTTTCGATAGCCGAAGTTTTCTTCAGAAGTCGCTGGGAGCGAATGAGAGGGTGATCATTGGTTCAGTAACCGGGTGGAATCTGCTATTCCAAATAGTGGACAGATAAGTTTGGACCTGGGAGGTCCCAGTTCCTTCGGAAGGTAGATAAGACGCAGTGTGATGTACGGGAAAAAGTAGTGATTATGAGGGTTCTAGTGTGTAGGGTAGCTTGCGGATTGGAAGAGCGAAGACACTTACAGTTGGATTAAATAATCTCAGAGTAATTGATTTGACTCTGTTGCTCAGCTCTCGTCCCAGTGTAACCGTTGCAGGGATGAATCTTCTACTCAAAGGATTATCTGAGCCTTTTGTCAAGTATGATTGTCTTGCAGGTAGTTATGTATGGGCACTTTGTCAGGGATACAGACCAACATGGACTCGGACTCTAGAAAGACAATGTGATTTGCTAAAGATAAAGTTCGCTTTCTTCGAGATGGAAGTTCGATTGGTTTTCGGTTGTCTTGAGAAGATGGTCTCGCGTATAGAATCAATAGGGGCATTTCTCAGATCATTATAGGAATATGAGTTTTAGTGAGGAAAAGATTTCGAGGACGAAATCGAGTTTAAGTGGGGGAGATTTCTCACACCAGGTTTTTTTGAAAGTGCTCGATTGTGTCTTTGGAGGCCAAGGGCATACATATAATTTGACATCCCGGTCTTCTAGGGAGTTTGGGTTCTTGTTCGAGAAGTTTTTAGGTAACGAGGAGTTGTTAGAAGCATAGGTCTTCTCGCCACCTTTTCGTGGATATAAAGTTGGTCGGACACGGACCTAAAATGAACAAGTTATAAGACATTGAAGTTATTGGCAATATTGGTCTCTAATGGAGAAAAGTGGCAAGAAGGTGCCATGCATGCAAGGTGAAAGGCGTGAAAGTACGCCCAACGTAAGTTGGGGTACGCCCAACATAGAGAAGTAAAATGGACGCGGGTGGTTTGTGAGTACGGCGGACGTACATAGAGGTACGCGGGGCGTACTCCATTCAGACTAAAACCCTAAATTTTAGGGTATGCCAATAAAAAAGGAATAACATGCCTCAATGGTTAGCCTCCATTTCACCCTTAGATAACCACCACGAAACTTTAATCATTCTTTAAGTGTTCTTGGAGCTTAGAAGGCCATTAGAGAGCATTTTGGTGTTGTGAATCCATTTTCCAAGCAAGTGAAGAGCAAAGCAAGGTGATGGTTCAAAGGAGAAGCTATAGATCCGATATTGTTGCTTCTATTCAGATCATATTGAGGGATAAATTCTTGAACTTGCCTCTTGTGACATCCCAAAATTTCTCGGCTAGAAAAGACCGATTTAGTTTATGCTTTTAATATAAAATCAAAGTAATATTTTAAAAGATGTTGCAGAATTTATCCCAAAACAAAACATGATAAAAATTTATCAAAACATTTATTATATATCAAAACCTCGGGATGTCATGTTCTGATACATATCAAAAGCATAAACAGTACATTACAAGCCTTACAACAATTATTTACAACTACTGGCCTATAATCCAAAAATCCCTCGTTGTCCTCCAACTATGCTTTGGGTCCACTACCTGTAATATAAAAAGCTGAGTGGGTCAGGCTTGGGAGCCTGGTGAGCATATAGGGTTTTCATCCCACAATAAATAAGTTTATTAATTTCATCAGCCAACAATAAATTTATTAATTTCATCAGCCAACTATAAGTTTATTAATTTCATCAGCCAACAATAAATTTATTTATTATGTTTAAACATCAAACAACCAACCCAATTTCCCACCCCCATTATCTTCTTTACTCTTAAGGATCCACCTTAAGAAATCAGCTATTCCTCGTTCATTAATTCCTAAGGATTAACCTAAGAAATAAGCACGAAGTTCATCTTTGCCTATGACACAGCTGCCAATGTTATTTATTAGGCACAACTGCCAATAACATCATTTAGGCACAGCTGCCAGGATTATAACGTTCTCTATTAGGACAGCTTCCAATATTATCCTTTAGGTGCAGCTGCCAGGATATTTAAAGTACATGTGGTGAACACGTAAATCAAAAACACTTACGGTTTATGGCGTACCTGCCAATATTCATCTATTTAATCTTGCGTCCCTCATACTTTATCTACCCATGTTTTACCCAACATATTTGTAGATATAAAATACATATACATTTTAAAACCTGTATAAAACATTCATTCATCATTCATCTCAAATAAACAAACAACATATATATATATATATATATATATATATATATATATATATATATATATATATATATATATATATATATATATATATATATATATATATATATACACATAGCATGTATTTTATATAAAATACTTCATATCTATGTGTAAGATGAAAGTGACTATACACTCACTTGATTTAACGATAATCGGGCAGCACTTCGTTTCTTAAAACGATCGTTTCCGATAAAACCGAGATATTTTCCCAAAAACCGGGCTTCACGTGGGCAGAGTTTCGGCTCGAAAACTCTTTTTCTCGGGATCTTCGGGGCGTCGAGACTTGCTTCGGGTGTCGGGATGATACAATAGGCGTCGGGGGTATTTCTTGCAATATAGTAGAGAGTTTAAGGGTGAGAGATGTAAAGAAAGTAAACAAAAATCGGGCAGCCTTGAGTTCTATTTATAGTGGCTGAACATCGGGGTTACGGTGGGCGTAATGTTCTCGTACGTTGGGCGTACTGTGTTGCGGCTCAGTACGCTGGGCGTACGGGTGGATCATCTCAGACGCATCGGAGCTACGTTCACGTGTCGACCATGCGATGGAGTAGGATACGTGGCCCAACTCAGACCATGAACACGAGTACGTTGGGCGTAGTCCTGTACGCTGGGCGTACTCCCATTTCTCAAACTTCAAAAATTCGTAACATTCGCATACGAGCTCCGTTTTGGACGTTCTTTATATCCACCTGTAGGCGAGATTATACTCTACAACTTTTGTTTAGACTCCGTCGGCTAATTTTGAATTTTATTTTCAAAGTTATATTTTTACATGGCCGGGATAGGAAAAGTCCGTTAAAAATTCATAACTTTTTCATCCGACATCCGTTTTCGTCTGCCTTTTTACCGTTAAACTACAATCAACAAGATCTTCGATTCTCGTTTAGGTTGTTTTGGTAAAAAATACTCAATCTAAAATTCGAGTTTCGGGCTGCATAGTACTATGCCAAATCTTAGAAAAATCATAACTTCGTCATACGAAGTCAGATTTGGGCGTTCTTTTTATGCACGCTCTCGGTTTAATGAATACTATGACTTTCGTTTAGATCACGAAGGCTAAAAAGCACTTTAACGAAAATTTATTTTTTACGTCATACATCGTTGTGTCGGTTCTGTCGCGAAACTTCGACAGGTCATAACTTCTTCGTTATAACTCGAATTTCAGTATTCTTTATAACTCCGGAATCCTTGTTTCAACCACTACAACTTTCTTCATAGATATTGGCTTTATCTAATATTAATTTTCGACGCTTATTTTATCCTTAATCATAATAATTAAGTTTTAAAGCACATAATTCATTCTTATTACTTCAAAACGAGTTCCAATGGTTGACCTAGACTATTATATCATCATTAATGCTTAGCCCAGAAGCACGGGCGTTACAGTTCTCTCCTCCTTAGAATGATTCCGTCCCCGGAATCATACATCAGCAAACAAATGCGGATAGCGACTCATCATGTCACTCTCCATTTCTCAAGTGAGATTTGGCCCATTCGTATGTTTCCATCGCATAAGCATTAAATCGATCGTCTTGCGTCATAACTTCTTAGTCTTACTGTCAACGATTGCCTCCGGTTCTTCAATTAACCTCTTGCTTTCATCCAACCTTAATTCAAAATTTGGAATGATGTCGGGAACTTCTCCCATGAACTTCCTCAAATAGCACACATGGAAAGTGTTATAAATACTATCTAGTTCTTCTGGTAGTTCTAGCTTGTAAGCTTGGTTCCCAATCCCCTGAAGAACTTTAAACGGTCCATACTCATCTTAGTCGGACTCAATTCGATATGACCACTAGGGTCAGAATATCAATCATCTTCTTAGTCATTACCGAAACAATGGTAACGACACACTTGAATAAAAACGAAATCAATTACTAGCTTCTTGGTAACCTTGTGACTTTCCGTGATCCAAGTGTGAGTTATGTGCTTCCAGTAGTATAGGCCTCTACTACTATTCACACCTACCCATACTCGTCCCAAATATTTTCTTGCAGTTTTCCAGGTCACTATTTAAAAATTTCACATAACCATTTAATACATCAGATAACAAAACCAGGGTTTATATTATTTCTTGAAACGATTACACAGGATGTTCAAGTTTACCCTATACTATTCCTCTAATAGGCTACACCACATGTTACTATCTGCATGACTGCATTATATATTGATTTTGGAACATATAGTCCTTACTCCTGATCCCTTGCATCCTCGCCTGCTTCATTAAGGATCATCGGGAATGCTTTTGCCTTTGGTTTCGGAGGTACGTTTAGCTTTCTAGCTCTTTTCCTCTTTGGATAGTCTTGCTTGTAGTGCCCTTCTTCATTACATTTATAACATACCCTTTTATTGAATGTACATTCATTGGTGTAATGCCCATACTTTCCACATTTGAAATATGTCACCTCCTCGCCACATTTTCCAAAGTGTTTCTTCTTGCACTTATCGCACCACCTTGCTTCACCTCCTCCTCCTTCGAACTTTGAACCAGAATTGCTCTTCTTGTTGGATTTTGATGATCCATCGAACTTCCTTTTTTTTCCAACTTCAGCCTTGGTGGCGGCTCTTCCCTTGATCATCTCTTCAACAGACTTGGCAGCCCAGAGAGCTGCCTCCAAAGTAAGTGCCTGACGCACTGGCAATGCATACTCCCATGGAAGTCCCTTTTGCGTACCTGTCTATTTTCGTCAGCTCATCTGGGACAATACGCAAAGAAAACTCCATTTTGTCTATGGAGTAATTTGTGTATTCATCAATAGTCATACTTCCCTTCTTCAACGTCAGAAATTGGTTTTCTAGCTCAAGCACATTTTGGGCCGAGTAGTACTTGTGCATTAAATTGCACCAAGAACTCTGCCCAAGTCAGTTGTAGTGGCTCATTAGGGCTTAGGGTCTTCCCTAGGGTGTTCCACCAGCGAACAGCGCCGCCTCTGAACTGACGCACTGGAAATTTGGTTTGTAACTTGCCTTGACAACCACATATCATGAAGGCCAATTCCATTTCCGAGATCCAATCCATTACTCCGACGGGATCTTCTTTTCCAGTGAAAGTTGATGGCTTGCAAGTCATAAATTCCATACACTTGCATCCATTTTTCTCAACTCCATCCTCTTGATTATTCCTCCTAACCACAAGCGGTTCATCTTGACCAACAGATCTACTGTAATTTCCTTTCTCCGACTGACCATCGTTTAATTCAGGTTGTTCAATGGGCATAGAAGGTTCACTCCTATTGTTCATCAATAATTGTCTCATTTCCTCCCTTTGATCAGCCATTATTTCCTGAATCATAGCTCGTACTCCAGCCATTGTGATTGGTTCTGGTGCCGCTTCTGCTATCGGCACCTGTTCCACCACTTGGGGTTGAGGTTGCTGGTTTATATTTGCATTTCCAGCTCCACTTCGAGTTCTTGCCATTATAATCTATACACCAAATAAGGCGAATTTAGATAATTATTCACGATAGATACCTAAATTCGCCTTATCACTCCGAAACATTTACATGCTAGTTCTAATATCGTAGTCATACGCTTAGAATCCTAAACACATAAGGTTTCCAGATCCGGTCGGCAAAAGACCATAGATCCGAACAAATAATGGCATATATGGCAAACATATAGCATTTAGCACATCAAAGCATTTTAGGTATCTTTCCTAAAATATATTAGTGCTCGTGTCTAAAATATGGTAGACACTTATCTCACGTTCATCATTTAGCATTCTAAGTTTAAGTCTAGAAGTCCTACAAATTCCTAGTTCGCTTAAACTAATGCTCTGATACCAACGGTGACATCCCCAAATTTCTCGGCCAGAAAAGACCGATTTAGTTTATGCTTTTAAAATAAAATCAGAGTAATCTTTTAAAAGATGTTGCGGAATTTGTCCCCAAAACAAAACATGATAAAAATTTATCAAAATATAATTATATATCAAAACCTCGGGAAGTCATGTTCCGATACAGATCAAAAGCATAAACAGTACATTAAAAGCCTTACAACAGTTATTTACAACTATTGGCCTATAATCCAAAAATCCCTCGTTGTCATCCAATTATGCTCTGGGTCCACTACCTATAATATAAAAAGCTGAGTGGGTCAGGCTTGGGAGCTTGGTGAGCATATAGGGTTTTCATCCCACAATAAATAAGTTTATTAATTTCATCAACCAAAAATAAATTTATTAATTTCATCAGCCAACTATAAATTTATTAATTTCATCAGCCAACAATAAATTTATTTATTATGTTTAAACATCAAACAATCAACCCAATTTCCCACCCCCATTATCTTCTTTACTCTTAAGTATCCACCTTAAGAAATCAACTATTCCTCGTTCATTCATTCCTAAGGATTAACCTAAGAAATAAGCACGAAGTCCATATTTGCGTATGGCACAGCTGCCAATGTTATTTATTAGGCACAGCTACCAATAACATCATTTAGGCACAACTGCCAGGATTATAACGTTCTCTATTAGGTACAGCTGCCAATATTATCCTTTAGGCGCAGCTGCGAGGATATTTAAAGTACATCTGATGAACACGTAAATCAAAAACACGTACGGTTTATGGCGCAGCTGCCAATATTTATCTATTTCATCTTTCATCCCTCATACTTTATCTACCCATGTTTTACCCAACATATTTGTAGATATAAAATACATATACAGTTTAGAATCTGTATAAAACAATCTTTCATCTACCCATGTTTTACCCAACATATTTGTAGATATAAAATACATATACAGTTTAAAACCTGTATAAAACATTCATTCATCATCCATCTCATATAAACGAACAACATATATATACACATAGCACATATTTTATATAAAATACCTAATATCTATGTGTAAGATGAAAGTGACTATACACTCACTTGATTTAACGATAATCGGACAACACTTCATTTCTTAAAACGATCGTTTCCGATAAAACCGGGATGTTTTCCCAAAAACCGGGTTTCACGTGGGCAGAGTTTCGGCTCGAAAACTCTTTTTCTCGGGATCTTCGGGGCGTCGGGACTTGCTTTGGGTGTCGGGATGATACACTAGGCTTCAGGGGTATTTCTTGCAATATAGGAGAGAGTTTAAGGGTGAGAGATGTAAAGAAAGTAAAAAAAAATCGGGCAGCCTTCATTTCTATTTATAGTGGCTGAACATCGGGGTTACGCTGGGCGTAATGTCCTCGTACGCTAGGCGTACTCTGTTGTGGCTCAGTACGCTGGACGTACATCGAGTATGCTGGGCATACGAGTGGATTATCTCGGACACATAGGAGCTACGTTCACGTGTCGACCATGCGATGGAGTAGGCTACGTGGCCCAACTCAGACCATGAACACGAGTACGCTGGGCGTACTCCCATTTCTCAAACTTCAAAAATTCGTAACTTTTGCATACAAGCCTCATTTTTGACATTCTTTATATCCACGAGTAGGTGAGATTATACTCTACAACTTTCATTTAGACTCCATCGGCTAATTTTGTCTATATTTTTAAAGTTTTATTTTTAACAGGCAGGAATAGGAAAAGTCCGTTAACAATATATAACTTTTTCATCCGACGTCCGTTTTCGTCTGTCTTTTTACCGTTAAACTACAATCAACAAGATCTTTGATTCTCATTTAGGTTGTTTCGGCTAAAAATCACTCGATCTAAAATTCGAGTTTCGGGCTGCATACTGCTATGCCAAATCTTAGAAAAATCATAACTTCCTCATACGAAGTCAGATTTGGGCGTTCTTTTTATGCACGCTCTCGGTTTAATGAATACTACGACTTTCGTTTAGATCACTAAGGCTAAAAATCACTTTACCGAAAATTCACTTTTTACGTCATACAGCATTGTGTCGGTTCTGTCGCGAAACTTCGACAGGTCATAACTTCTTCGTTATAACTCGGATTTCGGTATTCTTTATATCTCCGGAATCCTTGTTTTAACCACTACAACTTTCTTCATATATATCGGCTTTATATAATATTAATTTTCGACGCTTATTTTTATCCTTAATCATAATAATTAAGTTTTAAAGCACATAATTCATTCTTATTACTTCAAAACGAGTTCCAATGGTTGACATAGACTATTATATCATCATTAATGCTTATCCCAGAAACACGGGCGTACAAATCTCTCCTCCTAAGATTAATAATTCCGTCCCCGGAATCATACATCAGCAAACAAGTGCGGATAGCGACTCATCATGTCACTCTCCATTTCTCAGGTGAGATTTGGCCCATTCGTATGTTTCCATCGCATAAGCACTAAATCGACCATCTTGCGTCGTAACTTCTTAGTCTTACGGTCAACGATTGCCTCCGATTCCTCAATTAACCTTTTGCTTTCATCCAACCTTAATTCAGAAATTGGAATGATGTCGGGAACTTCTCCCGTGAACTTCCTCAAATAACACACATGGAAAGTGTTATAAATATCATCTAGTTCTTCTGGTAGTTCTAGCTTGTAAGCTTGGTTCCCAATCCTCTGAAGAACTTTAAACGGTCCATACTCATCTTAGTCGGACTCAATTCGATATGACCACTAGGGTCAGAATATCAATCATCTTCTTAGTCATTACAGAAACAATGGTACCGACACACTTGAATAAATCGAAATCAATTACTAGCTTCTTGGTATCATTGTGACTTTCCCTAATCCAAGTGTGAGTCCTCTGCTTCCAGTAGTATAGGCCTCTACTACTATTCACACCTACCCATACTCATCCCAAGTATTGTCTCGCAGTTTTCCAAGTCACCATTTAAAAATTTCACATAATCATTTAATACATCATATAACAAAACTAGTGTTTATATTATTTCTTGAAACGATTACACAGAGGTTCAAGTTTACCCTATACTATGCCTCTAATAGGCTACACCACATGTTACTATCTGCATGACTGCGTTATATCTTGATTTTGGAACATATAGTCCTTACTCATGATCCCTTGAATCCTCACCTGCTTCATTAAGGATCATCGGGAATGCTTTTGCCTTTGGTTTCGGAGGTACGTTTAGCTCTGTAGGTCCTTTCCTCTTTGGGCAGTCTTGCTTGTAGTACCCTTCTTCATTACATTCATAACACACCCTTTTACTGAATGTACATTCATTGGCGTAATGCCCATACTTTCCACATTTGAAACATGTCACCTCCTCGCCACATTTTCCAAAGTGTTTCTTCTTGCACTTATCGCACCACCTTGCTTCACCTCCTCCTCCTTCGAACTTTGAACCAGAATTGCTCTTCTTGTTGGATTTTATGATCCATCGAACTTCCTTTTCTCTCCAACTTCAACCTTGTTGGCGGCTCTTCCCTTGATCATCGCGTCAACAGACTTGGCAGCCCAGAGAGCTGCCTCCAAAGTAAGTTCCTGACGCACTGGCACATCATACTCCCATGGAAGTCCCTTTGCGTACCTGTCTATTTTCGTCAGCTCATCTGGGACAATACGCAAAGAAAACTCCATTTTGTCTATGAAGTTATTTGTGTATTCATCAATGGTCATACTTCCCTTCTTCAACTTCAGAAATTGGTTTTCTAGCTCAAGCACATTTTGGGCCGAGTAGTACTTGTGCATTGAATTGCACCAAGAACTCTGCCCAAGTCAGTTGTAGTGGCTTGTTAGGGCTTAGGGTCTTCCCTAGAGTGCTCCACCAACGAACAGCGCGCGCCTCTGAACTGACGCACTGGAAATATGGTTTGTAACTTGCCTTGACAACCACATATCATGAAGGCCAATTCCATTTCCGAGATCCAATCCATTACTCAGAAGGGATCTTCTTTTCCAGTGAAAGTTGATGGCTTCCAAGTCATGAAGTCCTTATACTTGCATCCATTTTTCTCAACCCCATCCTCTTGATTATTCCTCCTAACCACAAGCGGTTCATCTTGACCAACAGATTTACTATAATTTCCTTCCTCCGACTGCCTATCGTTTAATTCAGGTTGTTCAACAGGCATAGAAGGTTCACTCCTGTTGTTCAGCAATAATTGTCTCATTTCCTCCCTTTGATCAGCCATCATTGCCTGAATCATGGCTTGTACTCCAGCCGTTTTGATTGGTTCTGCTATCGGCACCTGTTCCACCACTTGGGGTTGAGGTTGCTGGTTTGTATTTGCATTTCCAGCTCCACTTCGAGTTCTTGCCATTATAATCTATACACCAAATAAGGCGAATTTAGATCTTTATTCATGATAGAGACCTAAATTCTCCTTATCACTCCGAAACGTTTACATGCTAGTTCTAATATCGTAGTCATACGCTTAGAATCCTGAACACATAAGGTTTCCAGATCCGGTCGGCAACATACCATAGATCCGAACAAATAATGGCATATATGGCAAACATATAATATTTAGCACATAAAAGCATTTTAAGCATCTTTCCTAAAATATATTAGTGCTCGTGTCTAAAATATGGTAGACACTCATCTCACGATCATCACTTAGCATTCTAAGTTTAAGTCTAGAAATCCTACAAATTCCTAGTTCGCTTAAACTAATCCTCTGATACCAACTGTGACATCCCCAAATTTCTCGGCCAGAAAAGACCAATTTAGTTTATGCTTTTAATATAAAATCAAAGTAATCTTTTAAAAGATGTTGCGGAATTTGTCCCAAAACAAAACATGATAAAAATTTATCAAACCATTTATTATATATCAAAACCTCGGGATGTCATGTTCTGATACATATAAAAAACATAAACAGTACATTACAAGCCTTACAACAATTATTTACAACTACTGGCCTATAATCCAAAAATCCCTCGTTGTCATCCAACTATGCTCTGGGTCCACTACCTGTAATATAAAAAGCTGAGTGGGTCAGGCTTGGGAGCTTGGTGAGCATATAGGGTTTTCATCCCATAATAAATAAGTTTATTAATTTCATCAACCAACAATAAATTTATTAATTTCATCAGCCAACTATAAATTTATTAATTTCATCAGTCAACAATAAATTTATTTATTATGTTTAAACATCAAACAATCAACCCAATTTCCCACTACCATTATCTTCTTTACTCTTAAGGATCCACCTTAAGAAATCAGCTATTCCACGTTCATTCATTCCTAAGGATTAACCTAAAAAATAAGCACGAAGTCCATCTTTGCCTATGGCACAGCTGCGAATGTTATTTATTAGGCACAACTGCCAATAACATCATTTAGGCATAGCTGCCAGGATTATAACGTTTTCTATTAGGCACAACTACCAATATTATCCTTTAGGCGCAACTGCCAGGATATTTAAAGTACATTTGGTGAGCACGTAAATCAAAAACATTTACGGTTTATGGCGCAGCTGCCAATATTCATCTATTTCATCTTTCATCCTTCATACTTTATCTACCAATGTTTTACCCAATATATTTGTAGATATAAAATACATATACAGTTTAGAATCTGTATAAAACAATCTTTCATCTACCCATGTTTTACCCAACATATTTGTAGATATAAAATACATATACAGTTTAAAACCTGTATAAAACATTCATTCATCATCCATCTCAAATAAACAAACAACATATATATAAATATAGCACGTATTTTATATAAACTACTTCATATTTATGTGTAAGATGAAAGTGACTATACACTCACTTGATTTAACGATAATCGGGCAACACTTTGTTTCTTAAAACGATCGTTTTCGATAAAACCGGGATGTTTTCCCAAAAACCAGGCTTCACGTGGGCAGAGTTTCGGCTCGAAAACTCTTTTTCTCGGGATCTTCGGGGCGTCGGGACTTGCTTCGGGTTTTGGGATGATACACTAGGCTTCGGGGGTATTTCTTGCAATATAGTAGAGAGTTTAAGGATGAGAGATGTAAAGAAAGTAAACAAAAATCGGGCAGACTTGAGTTCTATTTATAGTGGCTGAACATCGGGGTTATACTGGGCATAATGTCCTCGTACGCTGGGCATACAGGTTGATCATCTCGGACACATCGCAGCTACGTTCACGTGTCGACCATGCGATGGAGTAGGCTACGTGGCCCAACTCAGACCATGAACACGAGTACGTTGGGCGTACTCCTGTACGCTGGGCGTACTCCCATTTCTCAAACTTCAAAAATTCGTAACTTTTGCATACAAGCTTCGTTTTTGACGTTCTTTATATCCACGCATAGGTGAGACTATACTCTACAACTTTCGTTTAGACTCCGTCGGCTAATTTTGAATTTTATTTTTAAAGTTATATTTTTACAAGACCGGGATAGGAAAAGTCCGTTAAAAATTCATAACTTTTTCATCCGACATCCTTTTTCGTCTGCCTTTTTACCATTAAACTACAATCAACAAGATCTTCGATTCTCATTTAGGTTGTTTCGGCTAAAAATCACTCAATCTAAAATTCGAGTTTCGGGCTGCATAGTACTATGCCAAATCTTAGAAAAATCATAACTTCCTCATACGAAGTCAGATTTGGGCGTTCTTTATGAGCACACTCTCGGTTTAATGAATACTACAACTTTCGTTTATATCACTAAGGCTAAAACGCACTTTAACGAAAATTCACTTTTTACGTCATACATCGTTGTGTCGGTTCTGTCGCGAAACTTCGACAGGTCATAACTTCTTCGTTATAACTCAGATTTCGGTATTCTTTGTATCTCCAGAATCCTTGTTTCAACCACTACAACTTTCTTCAAAGATATCGGCTTTATCTAATATTAATTTTCGACGCTTATTTTTATCCTTAATCATAATAATTAACTTTTAAAGCACATAATTCATTCTTATTACTTCAAAACGAGTTCCAATGCTTGACCTAGACTATTATATCTACATTAATGCTTAGCTCATAAACAAGGGCATTACGCCTCTTCAATGCTTAGATCTATCATGTTGATTTTTTGGACTTTTTGGTCCCAAGGATGGAGCTTTATGGTTCAAATCCAATTCATAGGCTTAGACTTGCCACTCTCAGTGCTAAATGAGTCCCTAAGGCAGAAAGTTGTCATCTTGAATATCATAATGGGTTCATGCATGAGTTAAGATCACTTTCATGGAAGTAGCATACCATTTATGGAGTTTGGGCTTATTTGGGTCATGTAAAGTCACCAAGTCAGTGACTTTATGGATTAAGACGTTGAAGAGGACTTGGATCTATGATTATAGCCTTTGAAATGTATTAAGTGCTTAATGCGAAAAGTGAGTTAACAGAGAAGTACGTTGGGCGTACATTCATGTACGCGCAGCGTACAAGCTATACAACCTGTACGCTTAGCGTACAAAGGAGTATGCCCCGGGTAATAAACAAAAGTGGACTTTGCATGTTTTGGGCCTCGGTTTAGGCTATACTTTGGACTTTGTTTCCTTGGGCTTTAGTGGGCCATCAGAAGTCAGATATTTGGGCCAAGGATATGTTTAGGCCTTAGGGAAAGGCCCATTAAAGGGGTTCGGCCCAATTTAGCAAATTGGGCCATTTGTGGACTTGGGAAGTCTACCTAGTATTGGGCCTTTCATATTATCATTTTGGGCCTTAGGTTGAGGCTCATGCGAAGGGATTGGGCCCAATTGGAAATTGGGCCATATAAATTGGGCTTTGAGGGCGTGTTTATCTTTTGGGACAAGGGTATGTGAGAGGTATAATGGTCTTTTACCCTAGTGAGGACGTATGGTTAGGTTATGAGAATCCTGGACTTATCTAATATGTATGATGATCAGTAGCTCGGGGAGTCGAGAGATCAGCAGTTCGAGGATCTGCCAACAAGCAGCCAGAAGTTTATTCGTGGGATTATGCAGTTAGCTTTGCGAGGTGAGTTTTCCTCAAGTAGGAATGGGTCGAAGGCACCAATGCCGGCCCATTTATGTATGTTACCTTATATGTTATGTTTTATAGGTTCTAGGCTTCGGTCCGATGTCGGGGCAAGCCCAAGGAAGATTTAGCTTATAGGTTTATGTATGTTAGTATGTTTTCAGACTTCGGTCCGACGTCGGGCGGGGCCCGAGGAATGTTTGTATGTATGTTTCCGAACTACGGTTCGATGCCAGCTGGTACCCGATGAATGAATGCATGTTTAGTTATACTTGTTGTCTTTGTGATACTTTTATGTTCCTGGTAGGAAGGTGAGTGTGGGCGGGGTCCCGTATCTCATCACTAGCTGAGTGTGGACGAGGTTCCATATCTCATTATTAGCAGAGTAGGGGCGGGTCCCATGATAGGCGAGGCCTTAAGACTAGCAATTATAGTGTTGTGTATGACTTTTATGTACTAGCATGATTATATGTTATTGTTTGTATGTGAATAGCGGGCGGGGCCCAGAGACAGGCGGGGCCTAGTAGAAATAGATCTATATATCGAGCGGGGCTCGATGCTAGGCGGGGCCTGATGCTGGATTCTGTCCGATGTCGGGCGTGGCCTGAGGAAGGGGCGGGGGCCTAGTCTATGTGATATATGTATGGTATGTGGTAGTTTGGGGAGACTCACTAAGCTTCATGCTTACAGTTTTCAGTATTGGTTTCAGGTACTTCCGGTAGCAAGGGAAAGAGCTCGGGATGATTGCAGTGCACACACCATTTGTTTAGCCTGGGATGTTTTTACTCTGATATATATGACAAATGTTGATGATATTTTGAGATGCACAACTTATGATTTTTATATGATGTTTGATAACTATGGTTTTCTTAATGATTTAAAATGAAATTTTTGGTCATGATTTTTGGGATGTTTCACTTAGACAATCTACAGTCCGATTCATGACAGTCTTAATTAACTACTTACTTCAAAAAGTATGATCTATTGTGGATGTTTTGAGTAATCCAATTATTCAGGAAGTAAAACATGCGAAGTGAAATACAATAATAATCTAATTAACTATGGTCTCAAAACTATTGGATATAAATAAAACTCCTTTTATTTAATCACCATATTAATTAGACATTATTAATTGTATAATGTTTCGATAATCAACTAAACAGATGAATTTAAACATCAGTCATGCCATGTTATAAACATGCATACTATGTCTCTTTATAGTCCTACCTTTGTGAAGAGATCAATTGGACATAATTCCAATGATGCTCATTTCACAATTTCAAATTCTTATCACTTCTATATGTGTTAGAATTCCAACTTTACATGCAATTTCCTTTTGTGATGTCGAGGCTTCAAAGTCACAAAGACTTCCCCAACGATATCACAAAATGTTCCATTGAAACTTTGTTACTAGAATAATTTCATGGTAATGAAGTCTCAAATTCAAAGTACACTCCTAGAACATCCTTCTCGCATTAACGTTTCTAACTCACATGTAGATAATAACCAACTCCCACTATGGAAACATTTCCATATTCCCATATGACTATCAATTCTGAACAAGAGTTACCTCCACTTAGAAAATGTCAATATGGTCCTTCCAAATTTATACTTCCAACTGTCCACAAGCAACCAATCTTTGGCAAGTATTCAGATTGTCCTTGACAATTGTTTAACAACTCTATTCATATCCAGTTCTGTTCCTTTTCCCTCTAAATGCCCTAGGCATTTGGAAAATCAGAACAGGTAAATATTATAGCATGTGTAATTAATCCTATATCTAAAGCATATGGGATTCGATACATAATGTATTACATAAAGACATGATACTTGGTCAGTCTCTTGCTATAATATTTCCATATATCGAATTTCCTATGTGAAGCATTTCAACACGATATTCATATATGTCCAAGACTAAGTTCCATTAAAATTTCAATCTAAACTTTTAGATTTGAAATGAAGTATGAGTTCCTTCTCCCCTAAGCCTTATCACAGTGAAACATAACCAAACTTTGCAACTTGCAAATCTAAAATCTTTGTTTCCTAGAATTAGTATTGCCAACTTGCAACAGTAAGCATAACTATTATGCTCCCACCAGCACAACAACTATGCTCACTCCTGTATAACAATCAAGCTCCCACTAGCTTTGACATGAACCCAGAAATCAACTGGACTTCTAGAAATCAATGCTCTTGACTTCTCACTAAAGTTCAGATTTCTGATACGTGATGCTTTGATAAGTCTTCATCTAGACTTCTCAAGCTCATACACCTTCATTAGATAGCATATGTGTGTGTTTAAACCCTTTCAGAACTTACAACAACAAGTCTTGAATGTTCAAACAGTCCTTTTCCATTTCTCACAATTCGAATAATGAAAAGGGATGTCGTAATCATATACGAATTTGAGAACGCAATTATCACAACTGCTAACCATAATGATATCAATCAGATTTAAAATCTACTAGCGAAAGTGTTTCCTCATAATCATTTTCATGAGTTAGAGCGAAGCCTTTTTCCACCTAGATTTCATGGTGTATGTGTTCCTATCCATGTGACTCATATCATTTTCCAACCTACAATCATAAGATAAGGTTGACGACAAACCAAAATAAAATTTTGTTTTATGGACTGAACTTCGCTTATTCTTAATTTCTTGCCATATGGTAGCACAAGCGCGTACCATGTCTTCCATGTTGTTTAAGAAGCTCACTTCCATTGACCAATATACTATCACTGACCAACGTGCTCTGCCTTTTGCAGTCAAATGAGAACCATAGAACTCATAAGAATTGCCAACTCGACTGAATGGTGCATAGAAACAAGAATGTGTCAACACGATAGGTTATAAACCTCCGGTCGTGTGCTAGTGATTACTAAAAGGTTTATTGCTAATTGACTCTTGAAACTCCTAAAGATCAATAAGACTCCCACCGTCTTCTTGACATATAAGTTTCTTTCTTCAAGGAAAATTCGCTAACGAACTAAAACAAATATTCAAAATGTTAGTGTGGACTCTTGTCAATATAACACTTCATTGAATTGGTCTTAGTTTATCTTTGTTATAACCAAAACATCACAACTACCAATTTCAAATGGGCTAGAGTAAGAAAACTTTTCTACTCCACATATCATGAGGTGTTATAAACCTACTTAGTTTGAAATAAGCTTCAAGATATGATTCAAAATTACTAGAGTGTGACTCTAAAACTTGATTGGAAACGAAGTATGACTCATCTCTTGATCAAACTATTTCAACAATATCATATTCCTCTTCTTAGTCAAAATAATTACACTAAGATGTCCTTCGAGGATCAGTTGTAATGTGGTTCCACAATCATGAAGATGATCATAAGACATGACACTAAAGTACTCTCCTTTCCTTTCAAATTGGAGAAACTTTTATCTTTCTGTCACACCCCAAAACCTAAGAACGGCGGAAACGTTCTGGGGTGGAGGACGTCATGTACAGTATCACAACAATGCAAAGTAGTAAACAAGCAACAACATCATCCATTGCATTAATAATATAATTTCATACAAGTGTGTTCTGTCAAGTTATATAGACACCAAAAATATACAACAAAATAAAAGAGGAGTCTTGAACGAGCTCCATCTTCTCAGGACCTGGCACCTGTACCTGTCTACTGGTGACCTGAGAATACAAGTTATTTTGAAAGAGTTTATCAGCTTTAAAGCTGGTGAGATCATAAGTATATTAGTGTCTGTGCTTGTATGAAGCATTTGTAAGATGTTTTGTAAGATGTAATGTATAAGTTTTGTATAGTTTTGTATTTGTTTGAACACTCCTAGAAAACCCTATGTTTCTTACTAAAAGTAGCCTTCTACCAAGGCATCTAGTATCTGTGTGTGTGTCTCTTGTAAGAGTATGTATTCTCCCAATTCCGACTATCATTAACCAAAAATATAGTTTCTACATTTCCGTGCATCGTGTGAATATTCACGAAGTGAATGTAATGGGAAAATATTATAGTACTGTAGTGTTGTATTAAGTAACTACTGTTGTACTAACTACCTTAAACTAATTGTTATTTAAGGTACCATGTGATCGGCCTGTATCCTGCTACCGACTCAATAGTAAAACGACGATGTAAGAGGCCGTAAGAAATGACATTTGGCACCCGTAGACTTGCAAGTCCCACTGTAGCGAGCAACAAGGTGTAAGATAGTCAATCCAGTATAGATCTATACGCAAACTCATACGCTCCCCAATTAAGGAGATTCTGGATACAAAAACGGTCATGGCAGGTAGTGCCATGCCCCGTTTAGTGGCTCACATAACTGTATATAATGTATATGTATATATATATATATATATATATATATATATATATATATATATGTATGTGCTAGCTGTATTGTGTGTTCTTTCTCTGTCTAGCCTGTATGTTTTGTTTTTCATCACTCTGTATTATGTTTGTTTCTCATCACTCTGTATTTATGTTTGTTTCTCATCACTCTGTATTTATGTTTGTTTCTCATCACTATGTGTTAAGTTAAACGACCTTCGGACGGATAACCGATACCCTAAAGCCACATCCAAACAAGGAAAAGGAAGTAAGGCGAGCTAGCCTTCCTAAGTCTTTTATCCATTACTTATATAACTATACATATATAGGCATGCATTTGACAGTATATAAGTATAAAAGAGTTTAAGTAAAAGTATTTGACATGATAAGGAGTTTGTAAAACAGTTTGAAGTAAAACAGTTTGGTAACACAGTTTGAAAAGTAAGAATTTCATTTGTTGATAACTATTAATCACATGTGATTGATATAATAACTATAGTTGTTCAACTTGTATCCCCCCATAAAAGCATTTAAAACAATTAAAAGGTTAATTAAGGGGTATGAACTCACCTGTAGTGAGTGATTTGGATGAAAGTGCCGGATAAGATGCTAAGTGTCAAGTGGAGACTTGAGCACACACGCGAATCCTATTTAACATATATTGATACATATATGTGACAACCGTCAAAATTCGAGTCGGTTCTAAATTTGAATAAAATTAGTTGCACATATAGGCACGATACATAATAGACTTAGTAACTAGAAGCTAAGTTATAACCTATTAGAAACTTGGAAACAATTAGAAACAATGGATAATGTGCTTGGATTTCACATTGGTATGTGAATTCTACAACTACTTAACTGTAGTGACTATCCACACTCGGGTCATTCTTTGACTCGAACACCATTTCATGAATCATATACACACATCATGCACTTGACCTATTAGTAGAAATTAGGTCAACGTCTCATAGAAACTTAAGTCAAAGTTGAAGACTAGGACTAGTATACTTGATTCCTCAATTTCGCTTGAATCTCGGAATCACTACATAGAATGCCAATAAACCGATAAAAATAAATTACAAATATTATTTATAACCATAAAAGAGTTATAATACCATAAGATAATTTAAAGTCTCAAATATTCTATTTATTTTGATATCCAAAGATTTACAAACTCTCAAAAACCCTAAATGCCCTAAAAACTCACATTTATAAACTTTAACCTTAAAAATTCTATAAAATAATTATGAAGCTTCTAATATTATCTTATAATAATCAAAATTATGAAAATGAATTCAAGGAAAATAAATTTTAAACTATCAACATTTATTCCTAATTAACAAGTTAAATTAATAATTTAATAAAACAAATCATGGCTTAATTCACACTTTATAAAAAATGGGAAAATTTATAAAAATTGAGGCAAATTTATATAAAGTAAATGGAAGAGGTGGGGAGTCTCTCTCCTCATTGAGAATTTGGATCTCCCTCCCCATATCTCTCCTCTTCCCAACACAAAATCATTCTTCTTCTCTCTCACACTCCATCTTCCCTCATTCTCTCTCATTTCTCTCTCACACTCTCACACACATTTTCTCTCTTCCTCCCTCTATGAACCACAAAATTTTACAGCAAACATGTCCAAGAACACACCTCAAACACAAAATCTTCATCATCTAGTGGTGTTCATTAAGGTAGAACACGATTTCCTTTCATTTTCCTTCAAGTTTTTAAGGTTTTTCTTGCATTTCCTTCTTCTTCTACACCTTTCTCTTAGAAAATTTGTGTGAACGTTCATTCACTTCAGTTTTGAAGATGATGGTGGTAGATTTTCAACAAAAACATCTTGCATGTTACAAAATGGTGAAGATCCATGACCTAAACCTAAGTCAAAACCATGGAAATGCACTTTTCTACACGTTTTGGTGGAAAATCACCACATGCATCCAAAGTTTTCTTTCAAAAACGAATTTTAAACATTTCAAACTCATGAATGATCTTCAAACAAACATGCATGTGATGATCTTCAAGCTTAGAAGCTAGATGATCAAAGTTTGTTGTTAAAAGCTTTCAAATATGTTCATAAAAGATTTATTCCCAAATAAATACCTAAAACTTCTTTTTTGTTCAAATGATATTTTTCCCAGAATCCAACCAACAATATAAGATGATCTGTAAATTTTCAGAAAATAATTCGTTTTTTTCGAATTATTATAATTAATGCAAGCAAATAGGGCAATAAATCATATAAAATACTTTCTGGGGTCTATAAATCATAGTTAAATTCGTGGATGACCCATATGCTAAATAATGATCCCTCATTAAGTTTCATCAATTTTTGTTACTGTTTAATATGATTTTGAATTTTCTTTTTGTTTGGCTCCAATAAATCATAAAAGCACTTTAGAAAATCTTAAAATGATATATAACAATTTTCGCAATTGCCACCAGAGGTATAGGACTCCGAAAAATATTTTCAGAATTTTTCATAATGCATTCCTATTTTTCCCCGATTTTTGTATTTATAATGGCCTAAAAATAGAAAAGATAGTTCTGATCATCCAAAATTCATGAAAATTTATCAGAACACCTTGTAGTACATTAGGAGGCTACATAAAAATTCTTATGATTTTTCTTTTCTGTATACTCTTTTTCTCCTATTTTCTAATATTAAATAAATTTAAATACACAAAATCGGATTCCAGTAGATAAAAACCACCTTTGGGATGTTTCCCATATTATTTACACTGTAAATGAACTTTACAAAAATTTTGGTTATTTATTTTAACTGTTTAATAATTATTCTCTAATTAATGATTATTTAAGAGGATAAAACAAAGAAAAATAGAAAGACTAATTGAAAAATATCTTTCATATTTTTCACAGCTTCTACATGTATAATAAAAGTGTTACAAAAATTTTGGGCAATTTTGAAAACTGTTTTCTATTTATTTCAATTTTTATTAGAATAAAAGCTCAAAAATCTTAAAATTAGGTTAAACAGTTTAGAAATCAATTTTTATATTTTTCACAGATTAAGTATGTGTAATAACACTTGTAAAAAAAGTTTGGTGAATTTTTGAAACTGTTATCTATTTATTTCTATTTTTATAGAATAAATACACAAAAATTAGAAAAATTGTGTTAAACTTTTTGAAAACACATATTAATATTTTTCCTAGATTATGTACACTGTAAAATAGTTACACAAAAACTATCAGAATTTTTCATGATAATTTACTATTTTTCCATGATTTTATGATTATTCATGGAATTAAATGATGAAAAATAGT
This sequence comes from Lactuca virosa, assembly GCF_052849685.1. Classification (NCBI taxonomy): domain Eukaryota; kingdom Viridiplantae; phylum Streptophyta; class Magnoliopsida; order Asterales; family Asteraceae; genus Lactuca; species Lactuca virosa. Next base: position 127,784,685 of record NC_136430.1, read on the forward strand.
TAGACAAATCAAAAATTCAAGAAAATTTATCTTAAGGTCTTTGACTTCAATTAAAACTGAAATGCAAAGTTTGGGAAATTTTAGAACTAAATTGATTTAGTTTTTGAATATTTAATCATTGGAACACCTCTAAAATGTTAAATATTAACATTTGAATAATGGAAATTTTCCACTTAAATTGTTATATGACAATTGATTCATTGAAACTTAATTTCCACATAAAAATATTTGTAACTTATCAATATTAAATTTTAACACAATATTGGCGTAATTCTATTGTAGTAGTATGTATACTAGTGTTAGATTTCGATTAGAGACTCATTAGTGTGTAACATCGTTGTAGGAAAACGATAGTGGTACGAGTGGAGCGTAGTTCAAGGCACCATTTGCATCATCTCAATGCATTGTGAGTATTCACGCACTCCCCTATTTTCGGTTTTTATGTTTTGGGGTGGAAAAGCATGTCCCGGAAAACTATTATTTGTTCGTTGTATTTAAATTGATTTGTATCAAACATGATTGCTATTTTATTGCTATATCCCTCTATGTATGTCTATGCAACACGGAACATGAGAACTTATCGTATTAAGGCCCTTCCCTTACACTTTTCTCTAACCATTAACTCTTTGAGCCAATGGTCATTGTGGATAGCGCTATTAGGAATTGACAACTCCTCACTCGCCCGATTGCTGGAGTGCATGATACCATATAATCTATGGAACGATAAGCATAGATCTTGATAGGGCTTCAGTCATAGGTTTGGTTGAGAACTCATTGTTTGCTCATACACATACAAACTCGTTACTTATTATAGTAATAAACTTGTTTATTATTTATAGCAATGAACTTTGTTTCTCATTACAACAACGAACTTTTATTACTGAAAACTTATATACATGTTTTAGCAATGAAATTGTTTGCTCATTGTAGCAACGAAATTGATTGCTCATTTTAAGCAATGAAACTTGTTTACTCGTTTGAGTAACGAACTTTATCTTCCATGAGAATATGAATGTTGCATCTTATTTGGGCAACATACTTTAACTCTCATGATGAGAAAGAACTTTGTTTTTTTTTACAAACTTATTTACTCATTTTAACAATATACTTTTATTATTGGAAACTTTTATCAAACTTTGATTTCAATTCATGGAACCAATATTATTTTGTTTATTTGTGAGTACTCACCAACTATTTTTATAGTTGACGCTCGTTTTACATGCTTTTTCAGGAATCTTCGAGTAAGTGGCACTTAGGGACACTTCACGTTTAGGAGCATTGGCATGTGTTGTATTTCAATTTACATTGTAATTTCTTTTAAAAGTTGTTCAAACCCATTGTAAAATTGTAATGATTTTTAATACTATGGTTGGTGTTGTCTTTTAACTTTTGCTATGAAACCCTTTATACTGCCACGCCTCGTGTTTCCGCTTTAGCGGGGTGTGACAGAAAATGGTATCAGAGCCGAAGGTTATAGAGAATACCTATTTTTCATTTGGAGAACCACAACTATAGCCAAAAATTTTCTAAACGTTTTTAAAATACTGTACATACTACTAGTATAACTAATTCGAGTACGCATTATTGGACTTTAATTAAGTATAGCCTGGCCAACTATGCTTAATTAAGGAAAGTTAATGTGAGGCTGGAAACGGTTATAGTAGAATTATGTTCAAAACAATTTTCAACTTAAACTTTTGAAAAACAAAATTTTTAGGTGTGCGTACGGGCATTGCATATTATAGGCATTCATTTAGATACACTTAGAAACTAAGTGCACTTTTATAACAATGCCTTTATTTAGAAATATTCTTGTCCCTTATCAAGTGCTAGGTTAACCACTTAGGTTATATCACTAGCCACTCTAGGAGCAATGCACATAGTACTAAGAACGGGTATTCCTCGGTAGCTATTGACTTTAAATGTAAGATTAGTAGCTAGATATACACAAGTAATAATCTTAAGTCGAAACCTATACCAATTATTCCTCAATACCTCTTCATCGTCTTCGTACTGTAGTTACAACTAGGAAAGCGTTCCGATACCGACACGGATGAAAATTGGAGCATCGCGTAAGGAGGTAGATGAGTCGTTTCTAAGTAGCTACTTGGATATCATTGGAGAGCATTCCCAATTCGACTCACGAGGAGACACGGAGGTTTAACGCATACGTGAGACTATATTACTACGGTACGATTTAGCTCTACGTTGTTTCCACCTTGAGCTTAAAACTTAACATAGGATGTCCCTTTGACCTCTATAAAAGGTCGTAAACTGTATTGACACCATAAAACGTTTTTCAAACAATTTTTCTTGTCCTTTATCTTGGGGGAAAAGACATCGGCACTCGCCTTGTACTCACGCTAGTATTTAGGTACGATCGGCTACACTAACATACTTATTCCTTATTTCTTAATCTTCCATCAAAAGTTATTTCGTTTCATCGGTTTTATTTATCATCGATAAAATACTTTATAACCACTTCATAAAACTTACTAGACCTTTCCTAACAATTTACGCCATATTCTCGCTAAAAATCTTTTGACAACTTGCTTTAATTTAACACTTTTCTTCAAAACTCAATTTAACCAATATTTGTTTTAACATTGCTATTTCAATTTCATTTCAATCCATTTCAATGGATAGATGTGCTTTTAAGGGCATATACACCATTTTAAACCTTGCTTACCATTTTTGCACGTTTTCGAAAAACTTAGAAACATTTTCTTTTATAAAAGTGTTTAAACTTTATGCTATAAAACTGAAACATATGACGTTAAAGTTCATATTATGTGTAAAAGCTTCATCGAATCTTTAAACCACTTTTGTTTTAAGACTTTTGACTACCTTCTCATTTAGGCATTGTACTTTACTTAAATATGTTTTCTTGAAACCCAACACGGTATTTTTACAACTTTCTAATTTAAACATGTTTATAAGAAATCTCTAATTCCTACATTTCCAACATACCTCATTTTTTTATTTTATTTCAAATTAGTTTTATAATTTGTAAAGTTTCTAAAATTTAAAGAATTGAAAAACTTAGTGCTCACTTTTAAAATTCCAGTGACGCACTTTCGACAATGCACAATTATTCTTCTAAATATATTGAGTCTTTATCTTATCCGTTTTAACCATTGTTGAACTCCATTCTAAAAAGTCAAATTGTCAGATTTTCAACTACCATTTGTAGTGCTTCTTCTTTTTCACAAATGGAGTTTAACTTAATAAGATAACTTGTGATTTTTAGCAAACATTTTAATACCCCCACATGTCTATTTAATCATCAACATACATTAAATATTGAAGTTTGAAAAATATCTCAACTTGGCTTTAAATCTACCTATACATATTATTCTTAAAATTTTAACAATAGCAATCATTGTCGCTGGTACCTTCCTTTTCTATCCCCCACACTTGATTTCTGGCTCTCCTTTTAATTTTAGATATTGTACACCCACGATAATAACATAATACATTGACTAACTTTGTTTCTGTCTATTTTGCTTCTCGTGGTATCATGTTCGTACACATACAGACTAGAAGTCTACCATTTCGTTTTGAGCGATTAATACGTGTATAGTCGTGAGACATAATTTTGATTTAGTCAACTTTGATATATTCAATTACGCCTTTTATCATATACATCTTGTTTTTATTTTGAAATCTACTATAAACAAGTGATCCTTATTTACATCTGCACTTTCGTTCTAAATTCAGAAACTAGATTTAAAATGCAAGTTTCATTACATTTTTCCTTATAATTAATACACAAGATGAAGACCCTTATGCTTATAATTTTTCTATATCCGGAAAATATATGTGAAGGATATGTTTCCTTATGTTTCTTCTTTCCTTTAAATTCATCAAAAGTCTTGAATTTTACTATTATATATTCTCTAAATGATTGTTTTGTAGAAACACTAAATTAAGAATCCACTATTTTTAATGATCGATATTTTTACACATTTCTTAAAATAGCATTCTACTTTGTAATTTTCAATGAGTTCCTAAACTCTCAACTTTGTTTTCATAAATATTATGACCCATAAGCTTGAATTTGTCCTGACTTAGACAATTAGACAATTTTTCAAAAGAGTAATCAAAATATTTTTGTATAATTTCCCTTATTGATGACTTAAACCTGTAACCTTAATTAATCTTTATATTATTTTACTACTTCGTTTGATCGCCAAACATGTATTTTCATTATCTTGGAATTATTACATATTTTGATAATAGTGAGATTAATTATCATTTCTAAACACACATTTTGATAATAGTGAGATTTTTATCACTTCTAAACACTTAAAATGCTATCTACACAATGTGATTTAATCGCCTCCATTTGCAACATTGACTCTCTAAATATATATATTCTTCGAATATAGTTCTATTATTGTAAGAGTAACCGTAGCAGTAATTATAGCCTTGGAGATCCTCAATCATTTCGTAACTTATTTTGTAGACGACACTTAAATAGCCTTTACGTTGGAGATGTACCAAAACTTCGTTGCCTACCTTTAGTACGTATTTTTAGGAACTTACCCTCGATCGCTTCCCTTTCATTCGTGATACCCCTTCTTATTTCGGAATATATATTTTCCAGATATAGTAGCCAACCTGGAAGTGAACAAATTGTTCCTAATCTCTTATTTATTAGGTGGCGAATTTACACTTAGTGCTAATTTAAAATGCGACTTGAGATTCAATGCGGATTTAACGCTCAATGCAGTTGGTGCTTCAACAAAACTTATAATGTTCTTTTAAGTTAGATAATATCTAACTATATAATCTTTTTCAACTAGGTCGCCATGGTTGGATCATGATTTCCATGATCCTAATTTCTCGCAATCTAGACTGTAGAACTCGAATTAGGGAAACATTAATTTGGTTATAGCTAAAGAGTTGGGATCTTCCCTTGAGGAATTAACCCAAAATAATCAAAGAGCTCTTCAAGTCACCATCTCTCCAATTATACAATTGTATTCGGCTGAGTTCTAATAGAATACGTCACGAATTGAATTTCGGGGCGAAATTCTTTCAACCGGGGGAGAATGTGACAACCGTCAAAATTCGAGTCGGTTCTAAATTTGAATAAACTTAGTTGCACATATAGGCACGACACATAATAGACTTAGTAACTAGAAGCTAAGTTATAACCTATTAGAAACTTGGAAACAATTAGAAACAATGGATAATGTGCTTGGATTTCACATTGGTATGTGAATTCTACAACTACTTAACTGTAGTGACTATCCACACTCGGGTCATTCTTTGACTCGAACACCATTTCATGAATCATATACACACATCATGCACTTGACCTAGTAGTAGAAATTATGTCAAAGTCTCATAGAAACTTAAGTCAAAGTTGAAGACTAGGACTAGTATACTTGATTCCTCAATTTCGCTTGAATCTCGGAATCACTACATAGAATGCCAATAAAATGATAAAAATAAATTACAAATATTATTTATAACCATAAAAGAGTTATAATACCATAAGATAATTTAAAGTCTCAAATATTCTATTTATTTTGATATCCAAAGATTTACAAACTCTCAAAAACCCTAAATGCCCTAAAAACTCACATTTATAAACTTTAACCTTAAAAATTCTATAAAATATGAAGCTTCTAATATTATCTTATAATAATTAAAATTATGAAAATGAATTCAAGGAAAATAAATTTTAAACTATCAACATTTATTCCTAATTAACAAGTTAAATCAATAATTGAATAAAACAAATCATGCCTTAATTCACACTTTATAAAAAATGGGAAAATTTATAAAAATTGAGGCAAATTTATATAAAGTAAATGGAAGAGGTGGGGAGTCTCTCTCCTCATTGAAAATTCAGATCTCCCTCCCCATATCTCTCCTCTTCCCAACACAAAATCATTCTTCTTCTCTCTCACACTCCATCTTCCCTCATTCTCTCTCATTTCTCTCTCACACTCTCACACACATTTTCTCTCTTCCTCCCTCTATGAACCACAAAATTTTACAGCAAACATGTCCAAGAACACACCTCAAACACAAAATCTTCATCATCTAGTGGTGTTCATTAAGGTAGAACACGATTTCCTTTCATTTTCCTTCAAGTTTTTAAGGTTTTTCTTGCATTTCCTTCTTCTTCTACACCTTTCTCTTAGAAAATTTGTGTGAACGTTCATTCACTTCAGTTTTGATGATGATGGTGGTAGATTTTCACCAAAAACATCTTGCATGTTACAAAATGGTGAAGATCCATGACCTAAACCTAAGTCAAAACCATGGAAATGCACTTTTCTACACGTTTTGGTGGAAAATCACCACATGCATCCAAAGTTTTCTTTCAAAAACGAATTTTAAACATTTCAAACTCATGAATGATCTTCAAACAAACATGCATGTGATGATCTTCAAGCTTAGAAGCTAGATGATCAAAGTTTGTTGTTAAAAGCTTTCAGATATGTTCATAAAAGATTTATTCCCAAATAAATACATAAAACTTCTTTTCTGTTCAAATGATATTTTTCCCAGAATCCAACCAACAGTATAAGATGATCTGTAAATTTTCAGAAAATAATTCGTTTTTCTCGAATTATTATAATTAATGCAAGCAAATAGGGCAATAAATCATATAAAATACTTTCTGGGGTCTATAAATCATAGTTAAATTCGTGGATGACCCATATGCTAAATAATGATCCCTCATTAAGTTTCATCGATTTTTGTTACTGTTTAATATGATCTTGAATTTTCTTTTTGTTTGGCTCCAATAAATCATAAAAGCACTTTACAAAATCTTAAAATGATATATAACAATTTTCGCAGTTGCCACCAGAGGTATAAGACTCCGAAAAATATTTTCAGAATTTTTCATAATGCATTCCTATTTTTCCCCGATTTTTGTATTTATAATGGCCTAAAAATAGAAAAGATAGTTCTGATCATCCAAAATTCATGAAAATTTATCAGAACACCTTGTAGTACATTAGGAGTCTACATAAAAATTCTTATGATTTTTCTCTTCTGTATACTATTTTTCTCCTATTTTCTAAGATTAAATACACTTAAATACACAAAATCGGATTCCAGTAGATAAAAACCACCTTTGGGATGTTTCCCATATTATTTACACTGTAAATGAACTTTACAAAAATTTTGGTAATTTACTTTAACTGTTTAATAATTATTCTCCAATTAATGATTATTTAAGAGGATAAAACAATGAAAAATAGAAAGACTAATTGAAAAATATATTTTTTATTTTTCACAGCTTCTACATGTATAATAAAAGTGTTACAAAAATTTTGGGCAATTTTGAAAACTGTTTTCTATTTATTTCAATTTTTATTAGAATAAATGCTCAAAAATCTTAAAATTGGGTTAAACAGTTTAGAAATAAATTTTTATATTTTTCACAGATTAAGTATGTGTAATAACACTTGTAAAAAAAGTTTGGTGAATTTTTGAAACTGTTATCTATTTATTTCTATTTTTATAGAATAAATACAGAAAAATTAGAAAAATTGTGTTAAACTTTTTGAAAACACATATTAATATTTTTCCTAGATTACGTACACTGTAAAATAGTTGCACAAAAACTATCAGAATTTTTCATGATAATTTACTATTTTTCCATGATTTTATGATTATTCATGGAATTGAATGATGAAAAATAGTTAGAAAAACCAAAAATTCAAGAAAATTTATCTTAAGGTCTTTGACTTCAATTAAAACTGAAATGCAAAGTTTGGGAAATTTTAGAACTAAATTGATTTAGTTTTTGAATATTTAATCATTGGAACACCTCTAAAATGTTAAATATTAACATTTCAATAATGTAAATTTTCCACTTAAATTGTTATATGACAATTGATTCTTTGAAACTTAATTTCCACAGAAAAATGTTTGAAACTTATCAATATTAAATTTTGACACAATATTGGCATAATTCTATTGTAGTAGTATGTATACTAGTGTTAGATTTCGATTAGAGACTCATTAGTGTGTAACATCGTTGTAGGAAAACGATAGTGGTACGAGTGGAGCGTAGTTCAAGGCACCATTTGCATCATCTCAATGCATTGTGAGTATTCACGCACTCCCCTATTTTCGGTTTTTATGTTTTGGGGTGGAAAAGCATGTCCCGGAAAACTATTATTTGTTCGTTGTATTTAAATTGATTTGTATCAAACATGATTGCTATTTTATTGCTATATCCCTCTATGTATGTCTATGCAACATAGAACATGAGAACTTATCGTATTAAGGCCCTTCCCTTACACTTTTCTCTAACCATTAACTCTTTGAGCCAATGGTCATTGTGGATAGCGTTATTAGGAATTGACAACTCCTCACTCGCCCGATTGCTGGAGTGCATGATACCATATAATCTATGGAACGATAAGCATAGATCTTGATAGGGCTTCAGTCATAGGTTTGGTTGAGAACTCATTGTTTGCTCATACACATACAAACTCGTTACTTATTATAGCAATAAACTTGTTTATTATTTATAGTTTCTCATTACAACAACGAACTTTTATTACTGAAAACTTATATACATGTTTTAGCAATGAAATTGTTTGCTCCTTGTAGCAACGAAATTGATTGCTCATTTTAGCAATGAAACTTGTTTACTCGTTTGAGTAACGAACTTTATCTTCCATGAGAATATGAATGTTGCATCTTATTTGGGCAACATACTTTAACTCTCATGATGACAAAGAACTTTGTTTTTTTTACAAACTTATTTACTCATTTTAACAATATACTTTTATTATTGGAAACTTTTATCAAAACTTTGATTTCAATTCATGGAACCAATATTATTTTGTTTATTTGTGAGTACTCACCAACTAGTTTTATAGTTGACGCTCGTTTTACATGCTTTTTCAGGAATCATCGAGTAAGTGGCACTTAGGCACACTTCACTTTTAGGAGCATTGGCATGTGTTGTATTTCAATTTACATTATAATTTCTTTTAAAAGTTGTTCAAACCCATTGTAAAATTGTAATGATTTTTAATACTATGGTTGGTGTTGTCTTTTAACTTTTGCTATGAAACCCTTTATACTGCCACGCCTCGTGTTTCCGCTTTAGCGGGGTGAGACAATATATGAATATAATTAGTGTTTAAAACAACTAATTATTGAATTGGGACCACCTTAGGGACTAGTAAACACTTATATTGAAGTGTTACAACCATATATGATTGTATGAAGGGGTATATGGCTATACAAGGGAGTGTATGGTCAAAATACACACTATATGTGTGTGTGCGGCCAGGGTGTGCGGCCAGGGTGTGTGTGTGTGGCCGTACTTGGTGTGTGCGGCCAGGGTGTGTGTGTGTGTGCGGCCGTACTTGGCGTGTGCGGCCGTACACACTTGAAGATCATAAGAAATGGCGTTTTTCATGCAAAAATTCAAGTGTTCTTAGTGTTCTTGACCAAAAATGGATGTTTTCATGGATCAAAGCAAAGGGCTTTGCTAGTTAAGGTCATGTATTAGCTAAACCAAGAAGGAATCACTCACTTGTTTGAAGACTAGGGTGAAACTTTGGATGATACTTGAGAGAAAACGAGCTCTAGTCTTGGAGAAGTGGAAAAAGTGTTCAAAATGGCTAAGTGTTGTATATATATAGACGGGAGTGTGCGGTTGGGATGGGTGTACGGTTGGGTGTGCGGCCGCACACACCTGTGTGTGGCCGTACACTCAAGTGTGCGGCCGCACACACCTGTGTGTGGCCGTACACTCAAGTGTGCGGCCGCACACTCCATGTGTTGGAGTGTTTGGCCCGATTTTGCTTGATATGCATCGTTTTATCCCATTTCTAGGTTCCCATCTTAATTGTACTTGGTTTAGAACACTCTAATTGACTCTAAATAGTGCTAGAAAATAGCAAAAACAAGTCTAACCTTCATTTATTTGCATAAGTGTATAAGGTATAAGAGGAAAATTTCGGATTGTCACATCATCCCCCTATTAGAGAGAATTTCGTCCCGAAATTAGAGTTTAAGCAAATAAGTAGTTACAAATAACTAAGTAAAAAGACGAGGGTATTTCAGTTTCATCTGATCCTCTCGCTCCCAAGTGAATTCAGGTCATCGCTTGGCGTTCCAGCGAACCTTCACTATCGGGATACGGCTTTGTTTCGTTTGCTTGACCGCTCGGTCCATGATCTCTACAGGTTCTTCCACAAAGTTGAGGCTCTCGTTGATCTCGATGTCGGACAGACACTTTTTCAAGTTCGAGATGTGGAAAGTAGAATGTACGTTACTGAGTTTGCGTGGTAAGTTAAGTTTGTAAGCTACAGGGCCGATTCTTGCGAGAATCTCGAAAGGCCCTATGTATCTTGGATTTAGCTTTCCACGCTTTCCAAAGCGTATCAAGCCCTTCCAGGGTGAGACCTTCAATAGAACACGGTCGCCCACCTGGAATTCCAACGGTTTCCTACGTTTATCAGCGTAGCTTTTCTGTCGGTCTCTCGAGGCTTTCAATCGTTCACGGATCTGAACGATCTTCTCCGTCGTTTCCCAAATGATCTCCGGTCCTGTGAGAGTGCTTTCAGGAACTCGTCCTTTAGCTAATTGGGTATCACCCACCTCAGCCCAGCACAGAGGGGACCTACACTTTCGGCCATAGAGGGCCTCGAATGGAGCTGCCTTTATGCTCGTGTGATAACTGTTGTTGTAGGAAAATTCCACAAGGGGTAAATGAGTATCCCATGCTTTCCCAAAGTCGATCACACAGGCTCGCAACATATCTTCCAAGGTTTGGATAGTCCTCTCACTTTGCCCGTCTGTCTGCAGATGGTAGGCTGTACTCATGTCCAGCCTAGTTCCTAAGGAACTCTGTAGCGACTGCCAGAACCTAGAAGTGAACCTACTATCTCTGTCCGAGATAATGGATATGGGAACACCGTGCAGTCGTACAATCTCCCTAATGTAAGTTCTTGTAAGTTTCTCCATCTTGTCTGTTTCCTTGATAGGCAGGAAGTGTGCGGACTTGGTCAATCTGTCGACGATGACCCATATGGTATCTAGTCCACCCGTGCTCTTGGGCAACTTGGTAATGAAATCCATAGTGATCCGCTCCCACTTCCATTCCGGTATCTCAGGCTGTTGCAGAAGACCTGAGGGTTTCTGGTATTCGACCTTGACCTTTGCGCAAGTAAGGCATTTACTTACGAAGGTAGCAATTTTTGCTTTCATGTTAGGCCACCAGTATAACTTTTTAAGATCCATATACATCTTATCTGAACCTGGGTGAACGGAATAACGAGTGTTGTGCGCCTCGTTCATGACCAAGTCTCTGAAGCCACCATGTTTCGGGGTCCAGATCCGGTCCATGAGATAATAAGCTCCGCCACCCTTAACCTCTAAGTTCTTATCCATCCCTCTCAGGGATTCACCCGCCACATTTTTAGGCTTCAAAGCGTCGAGCTGAGCCGCCTTAATTTGTGCGGACAAGTGTGAATGGATAGTCATAGTCAATGATTTGACTCTTCGACCAAAATATTCTTTCCGACTTAGGGCGTCAGCTACTACATTGGCTTTACCCGGATGATAACGAATTTCACATTCGTAATCACTGAGTAGCTCGACCCACCGTCGTTGTCTCATGTTGAGCTCCTTCTGGTCGAATATGTGTTGTAGGCTCTTGTGGTCTGTAAAGATCGTGCTCTTCGTACCGTACAGGTAGTGTCTCCAGATCTTCAGAGCAAACACAACTGCTCCTAGTTCAAGATCGTGGGTAGTGTAGTTGACCTCATGTGTCTGCAGCTGTCTCGAGGCATAGGCGATGACCTTTCCTCGCTGCATTAGAACACATCCGAGTCCTTGATTCGATGCATCGCAATAGACAATGAAGTCTTCTATCCCTTCAGGGAGGGATAGTATTGGTGCGGTGCACAAGGCTCGTTTGAGCGTTTGGAACGCTCTCTCCTGCTTCTTTTCCCAGTCAAAGGCCACGCCTTTCTGGGTCAGTGTGGTAAGAGGCTTCGCAATGCGGGAGAAGTTCTGAATGAACCTGTGATAGTAGCCAGCGAGGCCTAGAAATTGACGAATTTCTGTAGGCGTCTTCGGTGCTGACCAGCTCTCAATGGCTTTAATTTTGGAAGGTCCCACGTGTATTCCCTCCTCGCTAACCACGTGCCTTAAGAATTCGACTCGTCGGATCCAAAATTCGCATTTCGAGAACTTTGCATAATGCTTCTCCGTGCGCAGGGTTTCTAAGACTTGTCGCAGATGCTGACTATGCTCCTCCTTACTTCGAGAGTAGATTAGTATGTCATCGATGAAGACGATGATGAACTGATCCAAGTAAGGACGACACATCTTGTTCATTAAGTCCATGAATACAGCGGGCACGTTTGTTAATCCGAACGGCATTACTACGAATTCGTAGTGCCTATAACGAGTTCGGAAGGCTGTCTTCGGAACATCCTCCCCTAGCACTCGTAGTTGGTGATATCCGGATCTTAAGTCGATTTTTGAAAAGAAATTCGCCCCTTGAAGTTGATCGAATAAATCGTCTATCCGAGGCAAAGGATAACGATTTTTGACGGTCAGTTTGTTGAGCGCCCTGTAGTCGATGCACATACGAAACGATCCGTCTTTCTTCTTGACGAACAAGACTGGAGCTCCCCAGGGTGAGAAGCTTGGTCTTATAAAGCCCTTGCTGAGCAGTTTGTTAAGTTGAAAGGATAGTTCTTGCATCTCTGCAGGTGCTAGACGATAAGGTGATTTGGCTACGGGAGTAGCCCCTGGAACTAAGTCGATTCTAAACTCGACTTGACGTTGTGGAGGTAATACTGGAAGTTCTTCTGGAAAGATGTCGAGAAAATCGCGTACTACTGGAATGTTCTGAATAGGTTTCGTTTCTTGGCTCACATCGACCACGTGAGCAAGGAATGCACGACATTCCTTTCGTAAGAATTTCTGAGCTTGAATGCTCGAGATGATACGAAGGTTCGTGCCGGGTTTGTCGCCATATACTACTAGAGTTTCGCCAGACGACAGATTAAGGTGGACAGCCTTTTCGTAACACATGATGTCGGCACGCTGAAGACTCAACCAATCCATGCCAATGATGACGTCGAAACTTTTAATTGAGACCGGCATGAGATCGATCGAAAATTAATGGCTATTTAAAGTTAAGGTACACCCTATGAATATACTGCTAGTGCACTCCGTCTTCCCATTAGCCATTTCTACTGTGAACGGTTCTTTAAGTGCTCGTGATTTTTGCTTAAGTAAATGAGCAAATTTTTGGTTCACGAAGCTCCTCTCCGCTCCACTATCAAATAGTATACATGCATAAGAGTTGTCGAGGAGAAACGTACCAGTGACCACTGTGGGGTCGGCAACCGCCTCCTCATGGCCTATGGCCAGAACTCTTGCCACTCCACCGGCGTTTCCTGATTTCGGGCAGTTCCACTTGTAGTGGCCCACGTCGCCACAATTGTAGCAAGCTTGGCCCACTCCTGCGCCGGGGACTTGGGTGATTGGCCTCGCTGGAGCTTTGCAGAAACGGGCAGTGTGCCCCTTCCTGTTGCAGTTCACACACTGCATTTCCCGGCAGGCACCGACGTGATGGAAGTTGCATTTGTTGCACTTGGGTAAACCTCCAGCGTACTGCTTTATCGGAGCAGCTGCGGCAGGTGCTATCGCAGCATGCACTGCCATGACCTGCTGCTTTTTGGCAGCCTTAGTCTTCCTTCTGTCATCCCAAAGCTTCCGCTTGGTATCAACGGTTTTGGCGGGTTCTGAGATGGCCAGAGTTGTTGTCGCGGCCGGGGTACAAGCCCCATGGTCAATTAGCCGTTGTGCCAATCGCTTGGCACTATCAAATGTAGTGGGGTGGGATGCCAATACATTTCCCTGGTATGGTGGCATCAGCCCCCATATATATCTCTCGATCTTATTTCCCTCTGTATGCACCATCTTGGGACAGAGGGCCACCAGTTCATAGAACCTGGCGGTGTAGGCGACTACGTTGGAGCCCTTCATGGTCAGGCTCCATAGTTCTTCCTCTAGCTTATGGATCTCGCCCCTCGGGCAGTACTCCTCAATCATGAGGTCTTTCAAAGTTTCACAGCCCATAGCATTAGCCACTACTAGAGATAGTGACTTAACATGGCTATTCCACCATGTTAGGGCCTTTGTTTCAAAGGTGCAAGCAGCAAACTTGACCTTGCTCTCCTCTGGACAGGAGTAGATTTCGAAAACCGATTCGGTTTTCTCGAACCATTGCGAGAGGGCAATGACTCCGCCGGTCCCTTTGAAGGACAATGGCTTGCCGTTGGTGAAGTCCTTGAAGGAACACTCTCTCGAGCGCACCGGAGCTTCGACCTGAATAGGCTGAACAGGGGTTCCTCCTCCAGTGGAACCTGATGCATGATATTGTGCCATGGCTTTAGCCACAGCTGCAGCTACAGCAACATTTAGGGCTGCTGTGTCAAACTGAGGAGTAGGTGGTGTTGGTATGGGAGGATTACGTCTTGTTGATTTACGTGGAGGCATCTTTGATCTATAAGTTTACGAAGATGAAGACATTGATAAGAATTTATTAGAAGCATTGAAGAGTATGACTCATGGACTAACTCTCCATAGTCCAAAAGCATAAATGAATAACACGATTATTTGTGAAAGAAAGCATTTGGATATAATTTTCATGAGATTTAGATATCTGTCGAAGATACTGGAATTACAGATGTAACAAGTTCGGGAAAAATGACCTAGAAGTAGGTCTTACATCAACCAAGATGAGAAGATTTCGACAGAAATACGACCTAATCAAGACCTTAACAGGTCTAAGATTTACAAGGATAGGAAGTTAGACTAGAGTTTTTACACTAACTAGGTTATATCCAAAAGAGAAGTTGATGAGAATCTATCGGCGACGAGAACTGCTAGAGTGAGTTCTTGATTCCGACAGAAGGCATTCTATATCCCTTATGCGCGTATCAGACCTAACTTGCTGAGCTCGAAGTTCCCTGACTTCAGCTTGAGTTTCAGTGAGTTCCCTCTGGAGAGCAGCATTCTGAACCAGAGTCCTTTCATGAGCAGACTCTAGCTGGCGAATGCGGACAGTGTTAACGCCAAAGTTGGTGTTAATCTCCACGACTCGGCCTATAGCTGCTCGACCCTGCTCTGTGTTCCGGGCAATCCTACGAACTATGATGGGTAGGACCCGGTCAGCTGAACCTCCTTCAGTGAGGTTGTAGAAGCTTTTGTCTCCGTTGTAGGGAAAAGGTTGACCTTGTTCCTGACTCCATATATTCAAGTTTGTGGCCCACAGAGGTGTGGGTCCCTGAAATGCTGGACGAGGGTTTGGGTTTTGAACAGCCGGGGGTTGGTTGTTGACTTCTGGCTCTGAGTCAGAACCATCAGAAAAGCCTTCAGCTTCATGATCATCCAAAGGAATTGGGTGATCATCCTCTGGTTCTTCTTCCAGCCATCCTTCATTGTCGTGGTTGGGGTAGTACGGATCTCCGGGAAGATGGAATCCAGCCATTTAATCTACGCGAGAAAAGAGGTGATAAGAAATAACTAAATAGACGAACTAACTAGATAATTATAAGATGATCTTTATCAGTTGCTTCAATACTTGTTTAGAGCATACCAGTTATATGTAACTCTGACAGGATAGGCCTTCGAATAAATGACCCTAACTCTAAGCCCACAACCAAACAAGGACAGGGAATAAAGCAAAGATCACAGATTCTAAGTCTATGACATCCTAGCACATATAACCTTAGTGTATCCACTAAACAACCATTGACATACTAGTAAAGACCTTTAGTTCTCAGATAAGTAATTATAGTAACACAAAATACTCCTATAGTATTTTAAGTTTAATGTTCTGTTCTATTGTTCTCATTGTAGTAGTGTTGGTAAGTTTTTAGACTTGTTGCAACCTCACAGCCCTACTTAGGCACATACTAATCACTCCTCGGATAATGTAGTTGATCAGGCTACATCTTCCCAGGGTTGACCATATGTCTCTAAGTCTACTTGTGCTACCCAACAATCGTAATACTTTTGTTCTGTCCTAGTGACACTGATTTTAATCCCGCTTGTGTTTATAGTTCGTATATCTTTTATGGGTTGATACACTCGATTCACTATAAACAATGCTCTGATACCAATCTGTCACACCCCAAAACCTAAGAACGGCGGAAACGTTCTGGGGTGGAGGACGTCATGTACAGTATCACAACAATGAAAAGTAGTAAACAAGCAACAACATCATCCATTGCATTAATAATATAATTTCATACAAGTGTGTTCTGTCAAGTTATATAGACACCAAAAATATACAACAAAATAAAAGAGAAGTCTTGAACGAGCTCCATCTTCTCAGGACCTGGCACCTGTACCTGTCTACTGGTGACCTGAGAATACAAGTTATTTTGAAAGAGTTTATCAGCTTTAAAGCTGGTGAGATCATAAGTATATTAGTGTTTGTGCTTGTATGAAGCATTTGTAAGATGTTTTGTAAGATGTAATGTATACGTTTTGTAAAGTTTTGTATTTGTTTGAACACTCCTAGAAAACCCTATGTTTCCTAATAAAAGTAGCCTTCTACCAAGGCATCTAGTATCTGTATGTGTGTGTCTTGTAAGAGTGTGTATTCTCCCAATTCCGACTATCATTAACCAAAAATATAGTTTCTACATTTCCGTGCATCGTGTGAATATTCACGAAGTGAATGTAATGGGAAAATATTATAGTACTGTAGTGTTGTATTAAGTAACTACTGCTGTACTAACTACCTTAAACTAATTGTTATTTAAGGTACCATGTGATCGGCCTGTATCCTGCTACCGACTCAATAGTAAAACGACGATGTAAGACGCCGTAAGAAATGACATTTGGCACCCATAGACTTGCAAGTCCCACTGTAGCGAGCAGCAAGGTGTAGGATAGTCAATCCAGTATAGATCTATACACAAACTCATACGCTCCCCAATTAAGGAGATTCTGGATACAAAAACGGTCATGACAGGTAGTGACATGCCCCGTTTAGTGGCTCACATAACTGTATGTAATGTATATGTATATGTATATGTATATGTATATGTATATGTATGTGCTAGCTGTATTGTGTGTTCTTTCTCTGTCTAGCCTGTATGTTTTGTTTCTCATCACTCTGTATTATGTTTGTTTCTCATCACTCTGTATTTATGTTTGTTTCTCATCACTCTATATTTATGTTTGTTTCTCATCACTATGTGTTAAGTTTGTTTCTCATCACTATGTATTAAGTTTGTTTCTCATCACTATGTATTAAGTTTGTATCTCATCACTATGTATTACTCAGGAATGAACTGACTCAGTTGTATGTTTCATTGTTCTAGTAATAATATCTTCCTAAACTATACCTATTATAGTTTACTAGTAATGTCGTTTGTGTATATGAACATGTTTGTATACCTTTGCTACCCAAAGGCATTGAACTGAATGAAGGAACTTTTATGACTACATATGTATACATGATATACAACTAGTAGTTAAAAGACCTTCGGACGAATAACCGATACCCTAAAGCCACATCCAAACAAGGAAAAGGAATTAAGGCGAGCTAGCCTTCCTAAGTCTTTTAACCATTACTTATATAACTATACATATATAGGCATGCATTTGACAGTATATAAGTATAAAAGAGTTTAAGTAAAAGTATTTGACATGATAAGGAGTTTGTAAAACAGTTTGAAGTAAAACAGTTTGGTAACACAGTTTGAAAAGTAAGAATTTCATTTGTTGATAGCTATTAATCACATGTGATTGATATAATAACTAAAGTTGTTCAACTTGTATCCCCCCATAAAAGCATTTAAAACATTTAAAAGGTTAATTAAGGGGTATGAACTCACCTGTAGTGAGTGATTTGGATGAAAGTGCCGGATAAGATGCTAAGTGTCAAGTGGAGACTTGAGCACACACGCGAATCCTATTTAACATATATTGATACATATATGAATATAATTAGTGTTTAAAACAACTAATTATTGAATTGGGACCACCTTAGGGACCAGTAAACACTTATATTGAAGTGTTACAACCATATATGATTGTATGAAGGGATATATGGCTATACAAGGGAGTGTATGGTCAAAATACACAGTATATGTGTGTGTGCGGCCAGGGTGTGTGTGTGCGGCCGTACTTGGTGTGTGCGGCCACGGTGTGCGGCCAGGGTTTGTGTGTGCGGCCGTACTTGGTGTGTGCGGCCGTACACACTTGAAGATCATAAGAAATGGCGTTTTTCATGCAAAAATTCAAGTGTTCTTGGTGTTCTTGACCAAAAATGGATGTTTTCATGGATCAAAGCAAAGGGCTTTGCTAGTTAATTTCATGTATTAGCTAAACCAAGAAGGAATCACTCACTTGTTTGAAGACTAGGGTGAAACTTTGGATGATACTTGAGAGAAAACAAGCTCTAGTCTTGGAGATGTGGAAAAAGTGTTCAAAATGGCTAAGTGTTGTATATATAGACGGGAGTGTACGGTTGGGATGGGTGTGCGGTTGGGTGTGCGGCCGCACACACCTGTGTGTGGTCGTACACTCAAGTGTGCGGCCGCACACTCCATGTGTTGAAGTGTTTGGCCCGATTTTGCTTGATATGCATCGTTTTATCCCATTTCTAGGTTCCCATCTTAATTGTACTTGGTTTAGAACACTCTAATTGACTCTAAATAGTGCTAGAAAATAGCAAAAACGAGTCTAACCTTCATTTATTTGCATAAGTGTATAAGGTATAAGAGGAAAATTTCGGATTGTCACACTTTCTACCTAATACATTCTTCATATTTGTTCTGCCAGTCTTTGAAACTTTTCAAAGAATCAAAATTACACTTATTCTTATAAGCATAACCATATTTACTGAATCATCAGTAAATCATGACGAGTAGACTTATGTCCTTTGTGGTGGATCTAAATACTCCACATCAATGTGTATTAGATCCTTTAGTCCTTCACCTGATTCACATAAACATGTGAACAAGGAACTAGTCTTCATCCTCTAATGATCAAGATTCTCATACATCACACAATCAAATTGTATGACTCCAAGTTTCTATCCAATTGAAACTTGGGTGATGAGAATTCCTTTTCACTTGGTTAATTATGACATTTCCACAAACGAAATAATTAAGAATCAAATTGACTTTTAACATTGCTAATAATAGAAATATAAACACCAACTTTTCATAAATGTCATTGCAACGAAATATAAAGTATATAAAACAAAATTTCACTTTATTGATAATATACAGAAAAATTTGTCCTTACAATGCAAATATATGAAAACTATATTTCTAGACATTTCCTAAGCAATCTATTAATCTATCATAACTCTTAAGCAGCAGCTCAAGAATCTAATCATCAGACTATGCGAGTGAAATCCATCTCTCACGATAAGATTCAACTTACTCTTCTTAGGCTTCATTCTTTCTCTTAGATTCTGCTAAACATCAAAATATGACTATCACATCATGTAATAAGAATCTATGAATAGGAACTTAATAGAGTTAGATAGTGGATGCTCTTGAAGTAGAGTTACACAGCTTGACTTTAATATCTCTAAGATCTTTCAGGTAGTCTGGGCAGCTTCGCATCCAATGACCCTTCAATTGGCAATAGAAACATATGGACGCTTCAGGAATAGCACATGGGACTATCTCAGAATTATCCTTTCTCTTTACCATATGGTCAAACAATTTGACCTTGGCCGATCCATTTCCATTGGGAATAGAAACCTCTTCTGGACTACCAATGCTACCATTATCGATGTCCATGGAAATTTTGGAGACAGATCCTTCAAACATTTTTGCTTGACTTATGCTCTTAAGCATTTCTGCCTTAGCAGCAATCAACATATATGTTAGATCAATTACGGTCACGTCATGGTCCCTCATAAGTAGTTTGTCTATATCTTTCAGGAAGCGAAACTAGATACAAGTCAATGGCCAGCTCCCTTGGGAAAACGACACCCAACATCCCTAATCTGTGAATCTACAATTTCATTTTTAGAACATGTCCTCACACAGAATTTCCATCTAGGTGTTTGCATGCCAACATGGCTTTCATAACCTTGATCTTTTCAAGTTGAAGGAAACGTGGGTTGGGAAGAAACACTGGAGGGGTGGAGGAAGAGTTTGAGAAGCATGATTTCCAGTTCTACCATTTGAAGAAGGGAACATTCTTTCACCTTGATCAACTTGTGGAAGATCATCTTGAGAAGGAAAAATATTTCCAAATGGATGAGGAGACCATTGTTGTCTGAACTCGACATCAATAAAGGGAGACTAGAGAATTCAAGTTAGTTGATTTTAATCCTTAATTATTAACCCAAAATTTTAAATTAAGGCTAGGATCCATATTTTCAATTCGAATTCTGAAGAGGGATGCCGTAATCAAATTCGAATCTATTTTAGGTAGGTAAGTATTTACCAGTTTCAATCTAATGGAACTCCTAGATCTTTGATATTCATTGAACTATTCAATGGCATGTTTAATCTCGATTATGCCCTTTCCATTTATGACTGGGATACTGAGGATCACAAAAAAGGTGTGAATAACCATGCAAATTAGTTTGGTACTCTCGATGTCATTTATCATCCAATTAATGTGTCGGTTAACCACACACACTCCATTAATCAATGATAATTTACGAGACACCCATTGCCATGAAATATTAGCCGTTATTAGTGTGCCAGTTAACCACACACGCTCCACTAATGACCAAAAAAGTGCAATGTGCAATTTCATGGGTTAGCATCAAACTCACATTTTTCCTAAAGTAATTAAGAGTGAGATTTTAGAAAATAGTTTAGTTACTTTATAATTCATTATACTTTTAATGAGAGTTTAGAGTCCTATCAAACCCGTTCGGCTAACGACCCTCCACTAGTCAAGAGAGCGGTGGGTAAGAGTGGATACCCAATTGCGGTCATTTTATAGGTTGCTTCCTTAAACTCCCCTTATGGACCAGCTTCGTAAACGAGGCCTACTAACGCTAAGACTGGCTTTTCTTATATATATATATATATATATATATACACACACACACACACATATATATATATATATATATATATATATATATATATATATATATATTTATATTTATATATAAATTAAACTCTTAATATTACATATAGTATAATGTGTATTTTAAACATATTAAAATACTAAGAGTTTAATCCTTTAATAAATTAAACATTTAATTTAATTAAATTTAAACCACATATGGATTTATTAATTATCATTAACAAAATCCATAAGGATATATTTTAGGGTTTTCCATTTTAAATTTCCAAAACTAAACCTTTTAATTTTAAATTTCAAACGACCCAAAAAATATTAATTATTAAATCTAATTAATAATTATCTAGTAACCAATCATGGATATATTAATTATCCTTTAATTAATAAATTAATTAAATCATTAACCATATCCATAAGGACAATTATAATCAAATAAATCATCATTATCTAATTCATAATTCTCTCCTAACATTTACAGTTTATATTGATTATCTTATATTACCAAAAACAGATTATGGGAAAATAAACCAAAGATAATTACCAAATATAATCCTTTTAAATCAAGTTACGTAACAAAATCCAAAAAAAAAAAGAGATCAGAAGCACCAACTCGATGCGTTGAAGGACCAAACTCGACGAGTTCTTGCAACTCGAAGAGTTCTAAGAACAACTCGACGAGTTTAATGAACACAATGTCGATTTTGTTCCCTTCTCCTTTGACCAATTCATAATTGCATCGTATTCAACAGAAAACTAATCCTAAGCTCTAATACCACTGATGAGTTTTGAGCAAATCATACATTCCTATGTGTGCATGCAACCCAAAATTGATTGGATCTAAGTTTTTTCTAATTGAACATGCAAACTTGAACAACAAATAAGAAACCCTAGGTTCTATGTATTATAATCAAAATTACATAATAAAGGGTTATAATACATACCTTTAAGATTGTTATTGTAAACAATCTTGAATCCTTGCTTGAAAGACCTTTGGTAGCAAGCGCCACAAGTGTCGCCCCTCTAATGGCTCATAAACAAACTCAAGCAACCAAGGATTACTATTGAGAGAGAGAAGGGAAGAATAATTTCGGCTATAAGCCTTTTCAAAGAGTGCATAGCCGAAGTTCCTTATGGTGTAGGGTTTATATAGGTATTAAGAAGGTATTGGATTAGGTAGGTGTATCCAAGATAACCCTAATCCCTTAACTTCCTCCCTAAGGCATCCAATGAACCCTTGGAGCCCAAGGAAACCCTAGGAGCATATAGATTTCGTTCCCCTTACCATAGGGAGGTGCTAGAATGCTCAATGCTCAACTATTGAACTTTTTCACCTATAGTCCCTACAGTTTCAATTAATTCCTTTAATTCCAAAATTAATTCCAAATTAATTTCTTATTAAATATTAATTAAACATTATGATTTCTAATTAATATATTATTTCCATAATACATTAATAAATCATTTATCTTGATTTCTAATTAATTTATTAACCAAGTAATAAATTAATAAATCATTCTTCTCTCTTTAACAATTATCCTATTCAATTGTCAGGTTTGAAGGCATCCCAAAAGGACATTGCTACTATCAATTCAAGTACATAACAATTATAGTTATAGGGTTAGAAACCTAATCCAACACCAACATGGCCCAATATAAATGGTCCAAACTCCAACAAAGGATTCTCATGTCGTGACCATTCCTTGGTCACGTCGTGCGGACCAACTCGACCTAGTCTCGACAAAGCGAGTCAACTCAACCCAATAAGATGGTTCCAGTCCTTGTCACGTCGTTACCTTCCTTGATTCAGGACGTGACTTAATCTGGAAAAATAGACGGGATGGCCAACATTCTCACGATGTGACGGTCCTAATCCTCACATCATGACATCTACACTATCCAGTTTAAAGCATTAAGCCCTTATTCCTTTCAGCCATAACTTGGCACTTTCCAGGGGGTCTTCCTTTACCCAAAGGATGATAAAAATCAAGGATTTTCAGTCATACATGTCTAATCCATGACTCAAACTCATACTATACCAAAAGTGGGGAAAATGAGATCTAGACTCAAACCTGGAGTCCCAAACTACAGCAAAAACTCTGATCCAAAGATTATATTGACGAGAATGAGTCAATGATCCATAAAGTTGCCAACTTTATGGATCCCATGCATGAAATCCCACCAAAACATGCAGGAAGGAGCTTATATCATAGATCTAGAATGGAAGAGGTGAAAAGGTCCAAGCTTTAAGACTTACAATGGTCCAAAAGCGCAAAAAGGTTGTAAGGTAGGAGTCAAAATGCCAAGAGGTTGCTCAACCAAGGTCTTCTTCCACTACAAGTAGCCTAAAACCACCAATTAATGCTTTAAAGATCTGAAAAATGTCCAAGAACTTCAAGAGGGTCGAGATTAGGGTTTTCCAGGGGCTTTGAGGGTGAGAGAGGTCGAGGATCGATAACCCAAGCCTCTCCTTCATTTGAATACCTGGAAATTTGGGTTTGGGATCATTAAAACACTCTCACATCATGGGGCCTTACGCCTCACATCGTGAGTGTCTAAAAACACATGTCAACAGGTCAATGATCGCTCACGACATGATCCCCAAGATCTCACATCGTGAGGACCCTCGTAATGCAAAATAAAAGAATGAGTTTTATACCTTAGGGTTTCGGATGCTATAATTCTCCCCCACTTGAATCAGACTTCATACTCAAAGTCCGCTGCTCCAAAAAACTCCAGATAATGCTCCTACATCTCATCCTCTAGCTCCCAAGTCTACTCTGAACCCTTGCGATGCTGCCACTAAACCTTTATCAACTCAACTACCTCATTCCTCAATATAATTCATGTGGTCATCCGCCTGAATATCCTCCAAAGGTTCCACTACAGAATAATACACAAAGCACGTCTGCAGTTGAGAGGCATGGAACGTGCTATGAATTTGAATAAGCTCATCTAGAAGATCCAAGCAATATGCAACCCAGCCCACCCGAGCTAAAACCTTGAAAGGACGAATATACCTGGGGCCCAGCTTGCCCCTCTTCCGGAATCTGATGACGCCTTTCCAAGGTGACACCTTCAGGAGAACCATATCCCCCACTTGGAACTCTAGGTCTGATTGGTGTCTTTGTTGGATATAGTGTCTAAGTCCATAACTTTATTTGGTATGTACTTGACCCGACCCGGCATGGTCCATTTGGGTTGCATGGCATTGCAATACTTGGATAGACTAAATGAGAGAATAAGGCACTTATCATTATTAATATATTATAAGTTCTAATATATTAATAATAGTATTATTTAATTAGTATTGATCAAGTATTAATCTAGTATTAATTTGGTGATCAAAGTGAGACTAATTAAATATATAGGGTTGATTATGACAATCATCAATTCTTTTATGGTGGATTAATGATCCATGGTTTATGGGTTATGGATGTAACCATATGGAGCTCCATGGATAGTCCATGGGAGTTACAAATCCATGGGTCATGGGAAATCAAGAGTCATGACAATTAAGGGCATTCATGTGTAAACCCTAATTATGACAACACTATAAAAGGAACCCTATGGCAAGCAAAAAGTGGAGCTAGTGGACCTAGTGTTACTAGAGAGGGCATAACCGATTTTGAGTGCTAGAAGTATTCTCTCAAGTTATTCCAAGTCTTGTGGTGTTGTGTGAAGCATTTGAGGCACAACATTTGGGGTGCTAGGCTCACAAAGTCTTGAAGGAATCCAAGCAACAACAAGGTATGTATTTCTACTAGTTTTATGTTCTATGTAATCCCCATGCCATGCTAGTTAGGAAATATCCTTGAAAAGAAATTTGCATGTATATAGAGAAAACATAGATTCAAGGTTATTAGGGTTGCATGTACACTTAGGAAGTGTTAGAATGCTCAAAAACCCATCAGTGGTATCAGAGCCTAGGATTGTTTTCTGTATACTTGATGCAAAACTGCTTAAAAATCGAAAATTCTGCACTCTGACGACTGGACTCGCCGAGTCCATGGGGAGGACTCGCCGAGTCCATGAACAAATTCATCCTACTCGACGAGTAGAATAATGCACTCGGCGAGTAGGAGCGTGCTGGGCAGTTTTTTCGAGTTTTGTTGCTGGAAATGGATTAAGATCATTATCCCAATCTGTTTTGGACTTGTAAAATCTGTTTTTCAAAATGATAATGATTATGTTAACCCATTTTTGCATGACTTTTATCAATTTTCAAGTATTGTATATAGTTATATGATTTCTTGAAATTGCTTGACATGAATTTGTGTTCTTATGAGTTTTTAGAAGATCATAGGAATTATGTGTAACCACCATGTGTGTTTAATTCATGATCTTAATGGCTATGATGGTGTCCATAACTCGTCCTCAAGTTATGGATAACCAAAAGTCACTTCTTTTAATTGTGATTAAAGAACTAAAGAGGTTTCATAAAATGAAGAGTCTTCATTTTATGAACCATTAAAACTCATAAGTTACAAATTGAAGAGACTTGGAATAGTTTCAAATCTTGCCCTCAAGTTTTGGAATTTGAAAAGTCTTATACTTTAATACTTTAATTCCAAATTAAACCTTAGATTTTTAAAAAGTTTAAAAATCAACACTTATACTATTATTATAATTTTATTATATAGATATGTATAAGAATATGTCATTCTTACCGTTAGTAGGCCTCATTCACGAAGCCGGTCTATAAGGGGGGTATAAGGTTGTTGCCTATAAAATGGTGACTTAATGGGTGTCCACTCTCACCCACCGCTTCCTTGATCGGTGGAGGGTCGTTAGCCGAACGGGTAGGATACGACTTTAAATACTCGTTAAAAGTATAATGAATTATAAAGTAACTATACATTATAAATTCCCAATCTTAGTTACTTTAGGAAAATGTGAAATTGGTGCTAGCCCATAAAATTACACTTTGTACCTTACCAAGTCGTTAGTGGAGCGTGTGTGGTTAACCGGCACACTAACATGGACTAGTAAGAGTGGCAAAGGGTAACTTGACTTTATTATAGATCGGTGGAGCGTGTGTGGTTAACCGGCACATCGATTAGGTAATATTGTTGAGGGTACCAAGTCAATTTGTATGGTTATTCACACCTTGTTTGTGATCCTCGGCATCCCAGTCACAAACTTGAGAGGGCACAATCGAGATTCAAACATGCCATTGAAAGTTCAATGTATCTCAAAAGATCTAGGAGTTTCAAATCCAATTAAAAACTTAATTATATTTCGTTTTTATGGTAGGAAATTGGTAAATCGTCATTTACCTACCTTCAACTATTTTATAAATTGGATTACGGCATCCCTCTTCCAGTTATAAATAGGTTGTTGGGTCCTAGCCTTAATATTTCATATTGGGTGTTATATTAAGGACTTTAAATCAACTACCTTGAATTTCTCCCATTATAGATGTCTAGTTTAGACAGCTATGGTCTTCCCAAATCTTTAGGAACAAGCTTCCTAATGAAGATGATATCCCAAATGGCAACCAAGGTGAAAGATCAATCCCTTTATTGTGCATTAGTGGGACTGGAAATCATACTTCACTTCCTCCACCTCCTCCAATAAATCTCCTTATCCCACAAGTTTCAAGACATGATAAGTTCTAAGTCACTCAATCCCTATTGGCAAACAAAGTCTATATGTGCTTAGGTCTTGGAGATTAAGTCACATATTGACAAGCCGGGAGAGTAGGGTGTCGAAGTCTCAAGGTAGCTGGCTGTTGACTTGGTCACTCCGTGATAACAGATCACGACATGACCCTTAATGATCTTACCTATTTGCTTGATGATGCTGAATCAGCAATGATTTGGAGCATTGGTAAAGCAAAATTTGATTGGAAGATCAACTTCCCAAACTTCCATGGACATTGACAATGGTAACATTGGAAGTCCAGAAAAACTTTCTCTTCCCAATTGAAAGGGATTGGCCATAGTCAACTCGGTTGACCAAATGGTAAAGAGAAAGGCTAAGTCTGTGATAGTCCCGTGTACCGTTTCCAAAGAGTCCATATGTTTCTGTTGCCAAAGGAAGGGCATTGGTTGCGAAGCTGCCAAATTTACCTAAAAGTCCATAAGGATAGTAAAGTCAAATGTTTGACTCTACTTCAGGTAAAGTCCATTGTCTAACTCTATTAAGTTTCTATTCTGAGATCCTTATTACATGATGTGACTGGGTCACATGTTGATATTTTAAGAATCAAAGAAAAGTTAAGAAACTTAAAGGAAGTATATGTTGATTCTGATCGCGAAGAGGGATTTTGATCGCATGGTTCGGTGATCAGAATTTTGAGCTATTACTTAAGAGTTGAGACATATTGCTTAGGAATAGATAACAACAAGGTTTTCATATGGGTTGTAAGGATAAGTTTTCCGCAAAGTTTTAAAATAAAGAAAAGTTTTGATTTTATTTATTTTAAGTATCCTTACAATGGCATTTGTGAAAAATTGTTGATTATATGTTTCCATTAATAGCAATATTTGAAAATGGATTTGATTCTTTCATTTGTGGTAGTATCATAATTTACCAAATAAGGAAAGATTCTCATCGCCCAAGTTTCAGTTAGATAGAAACTTGGAATCATGCAACTTGTATTGTATGATGAATGAGAAGTTTTCATCTTTGGGAAATTAAGACTAATTCCTTGTTCACATGTACATGTGAGTCAAGTAAAGGACTAAAAGATTGGGTACACTTGGTTGTGTGCTGGTCAGGTCCACCACAAAGATAGATAAGATTATTCGTTATGATTTACTAAAGTTTAGTAAATATGGTTATGCTTACGAGTTTAAGTGTAATTCTGAAACATTGGAAAAGTTTCAATGTACGGCAGAATGAATAAGAAGAATCAAATAAGGCAGAAAGATAAAAGTTTCTCCAATCTGAAGAGATGGGAGAGTACTTGTGTATTTCGTTTTATGATTATCTTAGTGATTATGGAACCATATCACAATTGATCCTCTAAGGACACCTTAGTGTGTTTGTTGCCTGAGGAGAGGAATCGTGAATTGTTGAAATGGTTAAATCAAAAGATAATTCATACTTCGTGCCAAAAACAAATCCTGGAGTTATACTCCAAGATTGTAACTTGAGTGACATAGTCTTTAGAAAGTTCATAACACTTGTCAAATGTAGAGTAAGATGTTTCCTATTCTTGTACATTTGAGATTGGTAAGTTGTGATGTTTTGGATAAAACAAAGACCAGCTAACACCAATAGTGAGAAGTGTTTAACTTGATAAGAATCCGCACTAGATCTTGAATATTTGTTTTGTCAAGGAATGGTTCTTGACAAAGAGAAGTCTTATATGTCAAGAGGATAGTGGGAGTCTAAATGATTCTGAAATAGTTTCAAGAACTAAATCAAGAGTTTTGTTAATCACTAGCCCACGACTTGAGGTTTGTAACCTATCGTGTTGACATATTCTTGTTTCTGTGTCTGTTCCAGTTGAAAGTTGATTATGCTTGTGAGTTCTACGAGTTCTCAATTGTTTGCATAACAACCCGGAAGCAATGGTGGGCATTGTGCTACCAGGTGGCAAGAAATTAAGATTGCACAAGTTCAGTCCCTATGAATTTGGAAGTGTCACTAACCTAGTCCTGTGATTATGGTTATGACAAATTCACATGAATAGGAACACATACACCATAAAATCTAAGTGTCATAAGGTTTCTCTTCGATTCATGAAAATGATGGTGAGGAAACGCTTCCACTAAGAAGATTTTAAGTAGATAGCGGTTGTGATATTTGCATTCTCATATAGTTAGTGGAGCGTGTGTGGTTAACCGGCACACTAACTAGTGAGAATTGCAAAAGGTCTAGACAAACATGTGAGCTATCTAAGGAAAGGTGTATGTTTTTGATAAAGTCTTATCAAAGCAATCTAGTATCAGAAATATGAACTTTGGTAAGAAAGTCAATAAAGTATTGATTTCTAGAAGTCCAGTAGATTTCTGAGTACATGTCAAAGCTAGTGGGAGCATAAAGTGTTATGCTGGTAATCATTATGCTAGTGGGAGCATGACGATTATGTTAAATATTGCAGGTTAGCAATGTTAATTATAGAAAACAAAAGTTTCAATTCGCCTTGAAAAAGTTGTTTTGCTATAATTAAGGGAGAAGATTTTATACTTCACTCCAATTCCACAAGCTTAGATTGAGAATTTAATCTACTTTAGTCAAGAATATATATGAATGTTATGTTGGAATGGTTTAACATAAGGAAATTCTATATATGTTGCGTTCTCAAAATTCGATTATGATTACGGCATCCCTCTTCATAGTTCGAATTATGAAAACATGGCAAATAAAAATTTTATAGCATAAATCATGTCCCATATGCTTTGGGTATAGGTTTGATTACATGTGCTATAATATTCATCCATTCTAAATTTTCCAAATGCCTAGGGCATTAAGATGGAAAAAGGAATAGAACTGGAAATGACTAAAATGATTAAGCAAAGTTGTCGAGGACAATCTGAGGTTTACCAAAGATTGGTTGCTCATGGACAATTATAAGTATAGAGTAAGGACCATATTGACATATTTTGAAAAGAGGCAACTCTTGTTCAGAAGTGATGGTCAAAATGGTAATATGGAATTGTCTCCATAGGTGGAAGTTATTCTTTGAATCTGTGTAAGATTAAAGAACTTAATGCTAAGAAGGATGTTCAAAGGAATGTACTTTGAATTTGAGACTTCATTTCCATGGAATTGTTTTCCATTGGAATACTTTGTAATTTCTGTTGCCAAGTCTTTGTGACTTCTGTGCATAGTCATTACAAGGGGATCATTGCATATAGTTTAGAATCTAACAGATTACAGTAGATGGCAAGAGTTTGGTATTCTTTCATTTACAACGAGGATTGGAATTGTGAAATTAGCATCATTGGAATATTGTCAATTGATCTATTTGACAAAGAGAGGACCATATGTAAACATAGTATGCATACTTGGAGTATGGCATAATTGTTGTTTGGAAAAACATAGTGTACATGCTTGGAGCATGGGACAGCTAATGTTTTAATTCAAGCATAAAGTTGATTAATCGAAACATAAATAATGAGTAATCAATATGGTGCTTAAATAAAAGGTGTTTTTATTTACACTCAAAGTGTTGGGGCCATATATGATTAGTATTATTCTTATGTTTCACTTTGCATGTTTTGACTTCCAGAATAATTATGTTATGGTATATATCATATTATTCAAACCATCCACAGTCAGTAATATGTTGGAAGTAGATATGAATCAAGACTGTCATGAATTTGGCTTGTATGATTTGTCTAAAGTGCTTTGGACAATGCAATGGTTGCTACAACATTCATGAGTACTCATAAGGGCTGAGTATTGGATTCAACCCACGCTCACTTGCATCACTTCATGGAATTTATCTCGAGTGATCGTGAGACGGTAATATCATATAAATCTTCAAACCTAGAGATATGAGTTGTTCACTATGAGTTGGTTATTCATTGATTGTACGAAAACGCATTGGTAACTCGATGTTATAAAACGTGCCTTTGTGAATAATTCAACAAGTAGTTAGTACAAGCATATCAGTCGAAGTTTATCTGTTCCTTCTAGAAATAGAAGTGATATCTGGGCCCCTCGATGATTTGGTTTTGACTTATGTACCGGGCCCGGTCAGAACCTAATTGATGTGTTCAATTTAGTTCTATGTCGAAACAAATCAGAGATCGAGAAACAAATGCTGGACAATAAGTAAGACCATGTTCCATGTGTTTGTCCGGCTGATATCATGAGAATAGAGGATTATATGATCACTTATCTTAAAATGGCGTATCATCATCATCTCAGTTCCGAGAGACTTTGAAAGAGCTACGATTGCTAGTCGGATTTTGAAGTCATATTTGCAAATATAGTTATTAGACTTATCCAAGTGGCAGACTGTTGGATATAGTGTCTAAGTCCATAACTTTATTTGGTATGTACTTGACCCGACCCGGCATGGTCCATTTGGGTTGCATGGCATTGCAATACTTGGATAGACTAAATGAGAGAATAAGGCACTTATCATTATTAATATATTATAAGTTCTAATATATTAATAATAGTATTATTTAATTAGTATTGATCAAGTATTAATCTAGTATTAATTTGGTGATCAAAGTGAGACTAATTAAATATATAGGGTTGATTATGACAATCATCAATTCTTTTATGGTGGATTAATGATCCATGGTTTATGGGTTATGGATGTAACCATATGGAGCTCCATGGATAGTCCATGGGAGTTACAAATCCATGGGTCATGGGAAATCAAGAGTCATGACAATTAAGGGCATTCATGTGTAAACCCTAATTGTGACAACACTATAAAAGGAACCCTATGGCAAGCAAAAAGTGGAGCTAGTGGACCTAGTGTTACTAGAGAGGGCATAACCGATTTTGAGTGCTAGAAGTATTCTCTCAAGTTATTCCAAGTCTTGTGGTGTTGTGTGAAGCATTTGAGGCACAACATTTGGGGTGCTAGGCTCACAAAGTCTTGAAGGAATCCAAGCAACAACAAGGTATGTATTTCTACTAGTTTTATGTTCTATGTAATCCCCATGCCATGCTAGTTAGGAAATATCCTTGAAAAGAAATTTGCATGTATATAGAGAAAACATAGATTCAAGGTTATTAGGGTTGCATGTACACTTAGGAAGTGTTAGAATGCTCAAAAACCCATCAGTCTTATCGGTATAACTCTTCTTACGACTCTGAGCTATCTAGAGCCTACTCCAAACCTGCCGAATCAGCTCAGTGGTCTTGAGTACCACCTCGGTACTCCCCATAACCTGCTGACCGACCTCTCCCCAAGAAATCAGGGTCATGCATTTCCTCCCGTATAGCATCTTGAATGGAGGTCGATCAATGCTTGCGGGATAACTATTGTTATACGAAAGTTCCCCTAACGGAAGATACGTATCCCAACTCCCACCAAAGTCCAAAACACATGCTCGGAGCATATCCTCTATTTTTTGGATCGTCAGCTCGCTCTGACCATCACTTTGCGGATGGAAAGTTGTGCTGTAATGGAGACGAGTACCCAACTCGTCATGTAATCTCTTCCAAAAGCAGGGAGTAAACTTGACATCCTTGTCGGATGTAACGCCTTGTTTCAAATTGTTCCCATGTTGGGGATGGTGATCAGGGTTTGGCTATTAGTAGGCTTCGGATCCTTGAGTAATTGATTTTTGGACTCAGTTGGAGTTGGATAATGTAATTCGGATAATTTGGGTATTCGGTTTGTGTTTTGGAACGAAAGGGCATTTCGGTAATTTGTCAGCTCGGACTTTTATGGAAAGTGGAGGTTTGTTCGGGATATCTTATGGCGTGTATGAGATGATAATAGTGTAGAGCGTCTCGATACCTTTTCACGGATATAAGGATGGTCGAAATCGGAGTTGTACAGACAAAGTTATCACCTTCGGAATGAATTAGGGTTTGGGGAAAACGCTAGTACACGGGGTGTACCAAAGGTTTATGCGGGGTGTACTGATGACAGAGGTTCTACGCCATGCATAATGAGAGGTACGCTTAGCGTACTGCAGGATTAGAAGCGGGGTGTGAGACGTCATACGTTGGGCGTACGAGGAGTATGTTGGGCGTACGAGGGTTGTGACAAAACCCTAAATCGATCTTGATGGTGTTATTGAGCTCTTAGAAGGTTTTTGGTGCATATTTTGCCCGTGGGAAGGAATTAAGATAAACTTGAAGTTGTTTGGGTTGGTGGAAAGACCTTGGATCCAGAATCATCACCTTGTGGGGAAACGTTTTGAGATAACAAGTTTGCATCTTTATTTATGTGTGATTAGATCTCTTTATGGCTAGTTTATTGTGGATTTTGTCTTCTTTTTGGGTTTATGGATGATTTAGTTTGCTTATGGGTTTGGCCATTCAGATCTAAGTTCATTTTTGTATCCTTGAGCATAAAGGTGCAAGATTTATGTGTTTTATGGTGTCATGTATGCATTAATTCAACCATTAAGTCCTTTTTTAAATTAAGAGCTTCATTAAGCCATGTATGTGCATAAAGTTAGCAAGTTTATTTTTTAGTCCAACTCAAGAAGGTTAGATTTGTGTTGTGGAGCTTTGTCTTAATGGATTAAGTGGGAAAATCAGGTTGGGGCTGATTAAGTTAGTAACCTAGGCGTACAAGTAGGTACCTGCAACATATAAGCCTCCTAACGAGCATGCTGCGCGTACATGGTTGTACGCCCTGTGTACTTGGTCTCAGTGGGTTTCTGTATTTAGGCTTCGATTTGGGCTACCTTTTTAGGCCTGGTTGCTTAGTGGATTGTTGGGCCATCTGAGAAGGTGTGTTTTGGAATAGGGATAACTAGTGGGCTGTAGGGAAAGGCCCAAGTAAGGTTTTGGGCCCAATTTGGAAAATTGGGCCATAAATGTGCTTGGAATTATTGGTTGTTGGGCCTTTATGATAAGGAGTTTGGGGCCTTAGTCTTGGACTAAACTAAGTGAGGGGTAAAAATGGCCTTTTTACCCCATGAATGGATTATTATATTAGGTGTGGACCATAATTGTTAATTCAGTGTTATTTGTTTGATAGCGTGGGTATTTTAGCGGATTTGCAGTCAGAGAGTATCTGTGGGATTCAACTGTCAGAGGTGAGTCTTCTCACTATATTCATGGGTCGAAGGCACCAATGCTGGCCCATTACGTGTTATGTTGTATGCTAGTTGTCTCTATGATAATTTCATAGAAGACCTCGGACGGAACCTGTGGCAATTGGATAACAGACCATGGGTGGAAGCCCATGACATTCCAAATAAAGACCATGGGGGAGCCCATGGCATACAAGATAAAGACCATGGGGGGGAGTCCATGGCAACTATATCTATGTTGCACGATAATCTATGGTTGTATGTTGTATGGTATTTTGGGAAACTCAGTAAGCTTTGTGCTTACGGTTTTCAGTTTATGTTTGTACTCCGGTTTTCATATGGAAGGGCTTGGGATGATTGCAAAGCACACACCGCATGTTTCTGTCTTTTGTGAATTAATCTGAGTTGTCGATGTTTTGTTAAAACTTAGTTACTCAGGTTTTATGGGAAAGATATGTATTAACGATTTATTAATCTAAGAAAAAAAATTTAATGTTATGATTGTTGGGACTTTACAAGTTGGTATCAGAGCCTTGGTTTGAGGGATTCGAACATACTCTCGGGTGTGCCTAAACTCAAATTGAGGATTGGTAAAGTTTTCAAAAGAAAAGTATTTTCAAGAAAAGAGTTTTCTTAGATAAGAGAAAGGTGTGGTGATGCAAACAGCCGAGCTCAAGTAAGTTTTAATAGAATACCCATACATGTTTTCTGTTATGATTTGATTTATGAATATGTGAATTACATGCTAGTTAGGGCTAAGGGTCTGCTCAGTTCTTGCATGATAGAATGCTATGAGAGATGCCTTTGGATATATATCATATGAGCTGGTAGACTTGCATGCTAGTGCTTATTAGTTAGTGGTAGTTTGGCCTGATATGAGATACCGTGTTACAGTGGGTGTATTGGATGGTTTGTTGAGGTGGAAATATCTATTGGAATCAGTAATTACTAAGTGTATGATTTGAAAATTTTATATACTGTTAGGATCTTATAGCCCTAGAATAATTAATGTGGACGTATTTCCTGTTCCTTGTCTCGGCGTGGTTCTAGCGTAGAGTCTGTTATTCGACTGTCTATGTGATCCTTTTCTGTGTATAATTTGCATGCATAAGGCAACCCACAGTAAGGGCGGAATTTCTATCATAAGTGGTGGTGTGTGGGTTGAATGTTCTATGATAGTTCTATGGATTGGAGTGTTACTGCACGAATGTTGCTTGCTTTGTGCTTCATGGAACTCTTAGATGATAGGAGTCAGCTACTAAGTGAATATGATGGTATTCATGAGGTGGATGACTGGCATTATGGGGAGTTCTTCAGCAGCTGATGGCGGAGTAGGTCGGGAACCTAGGTGATCCTAGGGAGTGATGTAGTGGTTGTAGTCGTGTTGTTTAGTGAGCATTGATGTATTAGTTTGAGAAGGTGACCTAGAGGATTCACGATGATTCTTGAGGAAAGTATGGATAGGTGTGGAAGGTAGTATTGGGCCGTACTACTGAAAGCACTTGATCCATTCTCGAACCGGGGAGAGTCTTGGAGAATCTAATAAGACCTTGGAAGAGGATTCTTGGGTATGTTCTCATCATTTGGCTTGTGGTATTTCAGTTTGGTGAAGAGTACTCATGGAGGAGGTCCCGGTTCTGGTTCCGGCTCAAGTGCAGATATTGAGCCGATTAGCGAGCAGATGCGGGAATACATCTGGTCGGAGATTACCCGTAGTATTTTGGAGC
Source organism: Lactuca virosa (assembly GCF_052849685.1). Lineage (NCBI taxonomy): Eukaryota > Viridiplantae > Streptophyta > Magnoliopsida > Asterales > Asteraceae > Lactuca > Lactuca virosa. Next base: position 127,820,104 of record NC_136430.1, read on the forward strand.
AGATGCGTGTAATTTTTGTACAGTAAAGGAGGAGATGTTGGAGATCTTGGATGAGCGATTGGGCGCGATCCGTGATGAGGTTATGGCTATTGTTGGAGCTCGCACGCTATCACTTCGTGAGTGGGAGATTGATTTGGAGCACCGGGGAAGGAGGGGGCCAGATCAGGTGCATGTGGTGGAGGGTCCCGGGAAGAGACCCAAGACTTTTGATCAGTGTTTTAGAGGCCAGCAGGGCCGGAGTCAGTTCATCGCAAGCAGGAAACAACACGATGGAGCTTGCGTTTCAATAGGTATGGGTTTCTACGAATGTAGAAGGATTGATCATGTCAGCAGGGATTCTCCTCAGGGAGCAACCTCGTTATGTTTTCTCTGCAACCAAGTGGGCCACAAGTGGGCCTTCTGTCCGATGAGGAGGGGAGGAACACAGAGTGCACCTGCCCCGGCTACCTTGCAGATCTCTGAGAGTCGTGAGGGTTAGGGAAGGGGCCGGTAAATGCAGTGTCTGTCAGGGGAGGCCGTGCTCCGGTAGGTGCTTTTGCTGGCGTGTAATCTTTTGTGTTCTTTTTGGTTGTTATCATTTTTCATGTTTCTTGGAATTTTATATTGATTTGGGTAAGCGTTATCTTCGGTTTATTGCTCTGTTATCGTTTGTTTATATCTTCGAGAATTGTTTTATAGCTTTTGCATTCCATGAATCATTAGTGAGTTATTGAGGGGTTGTATCTCGTGTAGTGGCTTCCAATGTGTTCGGTTATTATTTTGGTTTTGGTCGAGATCGGTTATGGGGTACTGTGTGGAAGGTATATGGTTGGGATTCAGCAAGTTGGATCTCCAGTAATCGTCAGGGTTCAACGATTTTAATAGTTGTTCCGATAAGAGCGGCGGTTCCCTATGGGAGAACTGTTGGATTCAAGTACTGTTGTTGCTAGGAAGAGAGCGGTAGCAAGGAAGATTGTATTGTCAGTTGCATGAGTTGTTTTTGGTCATCGGAAATGTCAGGGGAGTTTTACATTCGCATGGGTAGTTGTAAGTTAGAATTCAATAATTCTTTGAGAATGGAAGTTGGGATAAAGATTCGTCGGTTCACGGCAAGGGTTATAGTTTTAGTCTCCAGCATTAAAACTCAGGAATGGTTTCATGGGAGGTGATCTGGATTATCACGTTGTTACGATTTCAAGAGTATCCTTTAGGGTTTCAGGAATTGGGTGATCCTGGAGTTGGCTAGCAATGGAACGCTACTATTGTTTAGCGTAGGGTATGTGTTGTTCACACTGTTTGAGGGAGATGGGACGGAGATCTATAAGGATTAAGAGGTGAGTGACCTTCGTCGAGTCTAAGTGGGGAGAATTAAGTGGCTGATCAGATTGAGGTTGTGTTGGTGGTATTTCAAGAAACTCCCGACTACAGGTGGGCATTTCCATTGTTATTCATAGTAGGATGCGGGATTCGAATGCATGACCCGAACTCCTGATTGGTTGCATGATTCAGATCAGGATGTGTGGTATTGTAATGTTTTGAGTGCGGTAAGGCCATGGGTGGTAACCATGGTTGGTTGGAAGTGTTGTAAGACTGCGGTGGATAGTAGCATTCATTAGTTTGAGGTAGACTATTGTAGAGATGGTCACGAGCGTGGAAGGGGATAAAATCGGAGCTCCATACAACCAAGATGCTCCATACAACTGATCGAAGAGATCATCAATCCATGGAAGGGGATAACGGTTCTTTACCTTTAACTTGTTTAGCTCCCTATAATCAATGCACATCCGGTGCGAACCATCCTTCTTCCTAACAAATAAAACCAGAGCTCCCCACGGAGAACTGCTTGGGCAGATGAGCTATTTACCTAGCAGCTCCTGCAGCTGAGATGACAACTCCTGTGTCTTAGGCGGTGCCAATCGGTATGGCACCTTGGCAATAGGGGCCGCACCTAGCACAAGGTCGATCCTGAACTCGACCTACCTCTCAGGGGGCACTCTGGGTAATTCCTCCGGGAGTACATCAGCGAACTCTTTGACGATTGGAACCTCTGAAACCGAGACCTGATACCTAACCCGCGTATCCATCACATACTCCTAATAACCCGCACACTCGTGTTAAATATACTGCCAAACCCTGGCGGCTGAGCAAAACCCTGAACCCAACCTAGTGCCCTCACCATAGATAATCAGTTCTCCCCCACGTGGGGTTCGAACTACCACACGCAGACCCTCGCAGTCAATCATGGCACCGAAACGACTTAAACAGTCCATTCCCACTATAACGCAAACATCTCCCATGGGAATCAGAATCAAATCAATCGGAAAAGACACCCCAAATATCTCTAGAACGCAACCCCGATAAACTGATGAAGCAGAAACCCCGTGTTCGTTGGCGATGGAAACTCGCAACGGATACTCTAGCTCTCCTAAGGGCAAACCAGCTCCCTACTAAAAGATCGAGAGACAAAAGACCGACTCGCTCCCGAGTCAAACAGTACCAGAGCAGGCAAAGAATTCACTAAGAACGTACCTAAAAAGGTACAAACACATGAGCATACAATAAACATAATCAATGAAATAAGGGATTGAAACATACCAGCCACTACATCTGGTGCTGTCCTGGCCTCCTCGGCAGTAAGCTAGAAAGCGCATCCCCGAGCCCTCGGGGACTCTGCCCTACCCTGACTCCCGTCAATGATCCTCAAAGTAGTCGGCGCTGGATCCTGCGCCGGCCTGGCAGTGATCAATCGACAATTGGCCTTCACATGGCCAACCTGGTTGCAATGATAACAAATCCCGGAGCTGAGTGTTGGTGCCTGCTGGCGGCAATCCCTCGCCATATGACCCTGCCGGCAACAATTTTGGCACCCAGATGATGACCAACAAGTACCCTCGTGCGCCTTGACGCACTTACCACAAGTGTGGCCCTTCGAGCCCAGATCCAGTATCAGCGATATTAGACCGCTTTAACGTAGGCTGCGACTGTGTTGGGTCCTACCTCTGCTCCCTCAACTGAAGCTCGATCTCTAGCTCACGCTACCTAGCGGCCTCCTGTAACTCCAGTAAAGTATCACAACGCTAGGTAGCAACGAACTATCTGATGTCAGTCTTGAGCATGCTCAGATAATGAGTCATCTGAGCTTCCTCGGAAGCAAACTTCGGGCAAAACATCGCCCTCTCAGTAAACATCTGGGTGATCTCCGACAACAACTCCATTCCCTGTCTCAAATCAAGAAACTCCTGAGCCAACCTCTCATGCTCAACCTAAGGAATGTAGCGAGTGTTGAACATGTCCCTGAACTGATTCCATGATACCGCAACTCTCTGCTTATCAGAATACGACCCCGTAACAAGTCTCCACCAATCCTTCGCTTCGGACCACTGCAGGTTCAGAGTGCACCTGACACTCTGGTCAGCAGGGCATGAACACGTGAAAAAGCATCCCTCCACGTCAGATAGCCACCTCATGGCTATGATCAGGTCCTGGACTCCGTCGAAAGTCAGGGGTTTTGTGTTATCGAATTCCCGATACTGAAAGGCGCGTCCAACCCCACCACCTGCAGCTGCTACGGCTGCGGAGGCTGCAACGGCAGCCGTCTCAGAAATGGCTGGATGGTGCTCATCAAAGTACTACACCATAGTGGAATTAATAGACCCAAACATTTCCAGCAACTTAGCCCAGAAAAGTGCAGCAACCTCCTCATGCAGGATCTCCCGAATCCTGGCATCCAACTTATCTGGTCTCATCTGACCAATGATCCCCGACAATGCTGGCCCGCCCTAACTACCAGCTCCTAATCCTAACCCGAATCCGGTCTCAAATAGCCTTGTAACCACCATATTGAAAATGCGCCAGAAAGATATCAGATAATCTGCAAAAACAACGAGGAACCAACTCCCAACGAAAACCTAGGGGTTGTGACTTCCCTGCTACGCATACGGGTCTTGTGCTTTCAGTAGGACTGGCCTATACTACCTTCCAAACCTACTTGTATTTGTATCAGGGATCATCGCAATGCCCTAACCATAGTCATAAGAATAGGCGAGCGCTCAATCCTAACTCCTAGAGGAAGGCTAGATAACTCATACTAGCCGACTGACACCACATAATCCATGAAACTTCCACCAACCCTGCAACACTTGTGTATGCTAGCCATACATAACCCTGGACCCTATAGGCATTCGAATATCCGATCCTACCCTAAGCCCTTCATCAAACAAAAACAGGAAATAAGGCCAAACCAAACATTCTCAGGCTATAAGATCTTAGTTATATACAATCGTGATGCATACTCTAAGCAACTACAGTAATGATGTCAATTTCATATAAGGAAAACCCTAGGCTATCAGGCATCATATAATCCGAAAATTCTATCATGCAATTCCTAAAGATCCCTAGCCTATCACTAACATGTTGTTCTAACATATCACAATATCAAATAACAGTATGGTATTTTGGGGTCTCTTTACTGGCTCCGGCTGATCGTACACATCACATCCTCTTTTAGTATTTTGAAAACTATTTGAAAATTATTTTGAAAATCTTTTCCTTAGTTTGAGACTGGATTCGCACGAGTGTTCCTCTCATTCGATCAAATCAAGGCTCTGATACCAACTTGTAACATCCATAAAATTCATGAAAAATTTAAAATTTTCTAACATTCCAAAACCATCCATTGTTTACAAATTGTTTTCAAAATAGTTTAACATCGGAGAAATCCTAAAAATCATAACATAAAATATGAGGAGGTGCACGATGAAGCCTTCGACTTCCCGCAATCATCCGACGTACCTGAAACAAAATCGACAACTGTAAGCCAGAAGGTTAGTGAGTTCCCCCAAAATACTGATACATAACAAATAGTACACATAAAAACAACATGTAATGGGTCTACACCTTTATAGACTGGATTACCCCCAAGCTCACAGCATGAGTCTGGCTTGCCTATCGGGCCCACGTCCAATGAATAGATTGCTCCCGAGCCCACAACATAAGTCTGACTTGCTCCTTGGGCCCACAACTTATGTCTAGCTTGCTCCTTCGGTCCTTCGACTGGAATACAAAAGATTAGCCCACAGTACGAGGCTAGTATGCTCTGTCCGACCCTCATCTCATATCTAGAATGCTCATGAGTCCTCAGTATGAGTCTGGCTTGCCCTCCCAGACCCTCAACTCATATCTGGCATACTCTAGGGTTTGTTGTCTACAGCACGGAGCAGTACAACCTCAACCCAACCCACACAACATCCTGACATGTAACAGATAAATACATATGCAGATAATCAGACAATATCATAGGTAGTCCTACAGATCTACCAGACTAGAATATGAAACTAGCATGCATATCTAACTCATACTCAACATATCAATAACCACTAGGATATCAATCCAATGGGCTGGCCTTGGTGCCTTCGACCCCTAAGTATAGTGACGACAACTCACCTCACAATGTCGAACTGAACTGAAAACCTCTGGCTGCTGACTCACCGAAAATCCCGAACTATCACAATAAACAAACACTAATCAACAGTTGGAATATCAGTCTTGGCTAAGGGCCCAAACATAGGGTAATAGTGCATTTTACTTTTTCCCTAATTTGGGCCAAGGCCCAACTCCAAATCCTTTATCTAAAGGTCCAAATATCCAAGGCCCATAATTGGCCCAATTTTCCACATTGGGCCCAACTCTTTAACTAGGCCTCATCCTAAGATCCATTTCCATCATTGGCCCAAGACACTTCTGTTCAGAAAGTCCAGTAAGGGCCCAAGCCAAACTGGCCCAAAGATAGCTTAAATCCAAAGTCAAAATCGCAAGCCCAACGGAAGGCGTACGTTGGGCGTATCCTGGAGTTACGCTGGGTGTACACGAGCCTTGCATTGATTGGAAACAGGGGCATCGACTGCGTACGTGGGGCGTACTGCTCTCTACACAACAAAACTCCAATAAGTTCTTAATGGCTTAAGCACTTAAGCCCAAATTCTAGATCCATTGACCAAATGTATCTCAGAACCACAAAGTCTCAAACTTTAAGACTTTGGACGTCCAAAAAGTCCTTCATACATGGTATTAATACATTAAGACCTTTCTACCAATTGCATGTGACATTTCTAGCCATTGGGACTTGATTTTTATCATTTAGAACCCTTCCTAGGGTCTGAAAGGACAGCTCATAACGTCCAAAACAAATCATGCATTATAATGGGACTTTATTGGACAAAAGAATGCAAATACGCTACCAAAGAGAGATCTAGAAGAGATAGACACAAAGGTAGCAACTCTGTACCTTCTGGAGCTCCCAAAACAGATGATGAACTAAGATCTACAATCCAATCTTCCATCTTTTACTCCTTGATGCACGAGCATCTCCTTTAAGGCACACAAAACACATTTTTAAGCTCAAAATGCTCACTATGAGGCTAGGGTTCTCTCAAGACAGCTAACGAAGGTTTGGAGGCTGAAAGAGTAAGCCAAAATGTCCCATAATGATTCTTAAATACCCCACAAACCCTAAAACTTAGGGTCTTATCCGGACACACGTACGCCCGACGTACATGAGTGTACGCCGAGTGTATTAGGGCATGCCCTAATACGCGTGGCGTTCCCAAATGTACACCCAGCGTACTACTCAACTTCCCAAAAATTACCAATCTGCCCCTAGGTCTAGGACCAAACCAATATCAAGGGCCAAAATTGACTTATTAAAATACCAAGGAATGATTCGAAAAATACCTAAAATCCAGAATGTTACATGTGTGGAGTCGCTTATGATTCAGGGCATATGATAAAGTCGCTCGCAGTGGGATTAAATAATCTTAGAGTGGTTGATTGGACCCAGTTACGTAGCTCTGGTATGAATCTAACCGTTATAGGGAGGAATCTTTTAATCGAAGGATTATTTGAGCCTACTGTCAAGTGTAGTGTTCTGAAGCAGTTCATGATATATAATTTTGTTCCTATGGAAGCATCAAGATACTCAGGGTTAGAGGTATTTTATTTAGTCTAGTATCCATGAGGAAATGGTATGATAGTGGTTCAGTGTGGCCGGTTTGTAGGGGCGTACCAGAGATGGCATGGAAGGATTTCGAGGACGAAATCTAATTTAAGTGGGGGAGAGTTGTGATGCCTTATTTTGAATTGTTCCCATGTTGGGGATAGTGATCAGGGACTGGGTATTAGCAGGCTTCAGATGCTTGAAGAATTGAGTTTCAGACTCAGATGGAGTTGGATAATGTAATTAGGATATTTTGGGTATTAGGATTGTGTTTTGGAACCATACGACATTTTGGTAATTTGTGTAAGTCCCCAATTCGCTTATGTATCAATCAGATCCGTTTGATGGTGTGGAATCCCAATCAAACGGATGATGCTAGATCAAAATAGAAGATAATGAGAAGAAGAATAATATGAATCTTCAATGTATTGATGAATGGAATGATGCTCCTTTTCATGAGATTCACACACACACACACACACTTAAGCTCCTCTCTCTCTCTCTCTCTCTCTCTCTCTCTCTCTCTCTCCTGGCCGTACAGTCTCTCTCACACACTCCTCACCCTTTACATCTATTTATATGGTGGATATGGGCCTTGCACAAGTTCACGGTCGTGAACCAGTTCACGGCCGTAAACACCACCTGCGCCGTGAACAGAAATGCAAACACATATTACATTATAGAAAAATACATTTTCCTAGAAAAGTAAAGTATAAAGCATAATTTAGACCCAACAATCTCCCCCTTGGTTTATATCTTTCTTTTCTAATTGACCCACCAAGCACCCCCTAAAAAGTAGCTGTCTTTTCTTGTCAATCTTCATTTGGAGCTTGGCTTCGGCGTTTATCTTCGATTTCTTCACAGCTTCAAGATGAACTTGATGAATCTTCAATAAATGACTTCATCTTGAGCAGTTGGGCTTTTCTTGAAAATTTAACTCTCAACGCACATTGGGTGAGGAGGCTTCTAGTATTGATTCTTGAAAGATAGCGCTTTCAGCTTGAGAATCTTCAGAGAGAATATCAGAGAGATCTAATCTTTTGGATCACTTCAGCAGGTACATAGATAGCAACAAATTGATTGAGGAGGCTTCAATGCAATCTGTCACATAATCTTCAAGAGCAGCTTCACCTTGCTTCTGGGGTTGAAGGATTGAATGTTGAAAGAATAGTCTTCATTTCTTGCTCCTTCGAATGAGAATTCTTCGATGATCACGGTGAAGCCTTGGCTCAGAAAATTTTGACACAGTCTCCATGAGTCTCATCTACATCTGAATTCACTTTTCAAGACAAAACACAAATTTGAGATAAAAACAACACTAAAAACAAAGTTAGCACACAATATTTTTGGATTTTTCATATTTTCTGAAAAAAATAAAACAGAAACAAAAATATTTTTTTTGCATTTTAGATTTTCCTGAACAAGAAATAAAACAGAAATGACACTATTTTTGGATTTTTAACTTTTCTGATTTTTGTTTGATTTTTGAAATTTTTAATTCTCCCCTTAAAATTTGTGCATAGAGGAAAACTAGGAACACATTTAACAAAAACAAAAATATTTGGGATCAAAGTTGTGAGACAGTCTTAAATTTGTTTATCAGTACCTTCACCTTCATGAATAGATCTGGTCAATTGCTGGTATTGTGGTCCACTTAAACACGAAGAATATTGACAAACTTTTCTAAATAAACAATTTAGCTGACGACGACCACGGGTATTGTTGCCCACTTAAATTAAGCAGCGAGATCTACAGGCAACCTCTTAAATGGTTCAATTTTAGTTGCACTAGAACGTGTTCCCCACTTGCCGATATACCCCGGCTATCAAGAACTTCCTAAGGACTCCTTACTTTAGATGAGTAGACAATTATTAAGGAGGAAGACATATTTAGAGATAGGTGCATATGTTGTGTCCCAGGTCGGATCTATTTCAATCACGCAGAGGGGACAACATATGACTAACAGGGATAGAGGGTTATAGAGATAGTAGGTTGCATATGATATGTCCCAGGTCGGATCTTCCAATCACGCAGAGGGGACAAAATATGACTAACAGAGATACAGGGCTATAGAGATAGTAGGGTGCATATGCTGTGTCCCAGGTCGGATCTTCCAATCACGCAGAGGGGACAACATATGGCTAAAAGATAGAAAGAATTTCATAGATAAGGAGGTGCATAGAAATAGAGTTGCATATGTTGCATTACAGGTCATATCTCTTCCAATCACGCAGAGGAAGCAACATATGACTGACATATAGAAAGCAAGAAAATAATTTCCTATAGACCTACTTTATCAGAACCCCCCAGTCGCCCTATCAGAACCAGAATTAAGGACATAAGTCTGTATATCAAGGAAAATTTAAGCCATAGTTATAGATGCGTATCAATTTAGTGTATCTCATGGGTTCCCGTGTTTATGTCACTGCTCAATCTACCCGAGCGGCGTATGGTCAGTCCAAACAATCATATCTAAATCCACACTGTCAATTCCTTCATGCCTACCAGCACATTGAACACAAAGTCTAAACAATTCAGATTCAATACCTTACACGGTTTAGACTGCCCGTTATCACTCTCTTGATTTCACTTCCCAAAACAACCTACTAAAGAAAGACATATAAGGAAATAAAAAATAGTCTTCAAAATGAATCAGTTTAAGATAAACTCAGGAGTATCGAGAAGAAAACTCAAACCGTAAGTCACCGATTGAATTAGCATCCAGATGGGGCTAAGAACAACACGCATAGTCTCAGAACAGATCCGAAAATTCTTCACATCGTTAAGCACAAACCCAATGAGTGACCCCTTCCTTTCTTCCTTTCCCGCAAAGCACACATACTCTCACTTAAAGTTTTGAGTGTTGCACAATTTAGAGATGTCCCCTATCATGTGCATGGAACAGCCACTGTCAACAAACCGAAGTCTGATGACATGCCTCCATAACTGTTCCGACACAGAGCAGAATCAGTTGGTCTTTGGAACCCAGTCCATTTTGAAACTGGGTCGACCTTTGTCATCTTTACAAGGTACTCTCTCCCATGACATGTCCTGCTTATCACAAATAGAAGACGTAGAAATATTAGAATCATTATAAGATTTGGGAGAGTGAACCTTTGGTACCCATCTATAGTTGGGTTTAACCCATTTCTTGTTGGATCAGATGGGTGCCTCGGCACTTGATTTTGAACTTGAAGCCGATCTTTGAGATGGCTTTGAGCTAACTGATCTAGGTTTCACTGGAGCATCTCTTGGATTGGATTTCTTGGCCGGCATTCCCTTCTTGTTCTTGGGAGTTGGATTCTTGGCCTTGTGGGTTTGATTCTTAGCCTTCTGCGCGTTCCAGTCACCATTGTGCGATTGTGACCTCGAATGATTTCTTTTGAAGAATCTCCCACTTTGTGCGTTCTGCCAGCCTTGTGCATAGTAGGGAACGTTTGCACGATTTGGACAATTTCTGGCAATGGGTCCTGGTGTTACACAGTGAAAACATGTCTTTTTCTTCACTGGGAAGTTGTTTCTTCCTACCCCTGGTTGCGTATTATTGCCTTGTCTTTGATTGTTCCCACAAGCACACTTGCAGCAGGCACTTTTTTTCGCTTGTGTTGGTGGACTGTATTTACCAATAGCAGGTTGATCAGAAGCAACTGAGTTCGAAGCAACAGATTCTAAGTTCAAGGAGTCATTGGTTTGTTCAATAGTGTTCTCCTTGTTCTCATGTTCCTCTACTTTACCTGCACATGTAATAGAATCATTAGAAACGTTCACCTGAATCTTTTCTGGCACAATCACAACAGGTTTCCCATATTGAAGATGTGCCTCCCCGTCAATTTCTTCCCGTGTCATAGGGATGGATGTGTAGTTATGATTGAAAGGAGGAGGAACACTATCATACCCTAGACCCTTTTGTTGGTTATCTTTAAATTTCAAACAATTGTCAATCATGGACACAACTACCTCACTTGACACATCAAACTTCTTAAAGTTGAATTCAACATCTTTATATTTTGCTTTTAATGCATCAAGTTCGGCAGTTACAGTGGCAAGCTCTTTCTTAACATATTTATAGTTTACGCGTTTGTTACTATAATCCTCCTGTAGTTTATTAAAATCACTAGTCTTGGCCTCTAGTTGTTCTTTTAGTGGTTTCTGGCCTTTCCTAAGTTGGTACCCCTCATATTTTAGGTCCTCTTTTTCTCTTTTTAGCAAATCAATTTATTCGCGAAGAAATTTAATCGTAGCTTCACAAGATGGAGTATATGAAACTTCATTTACCAGGATGCTTGAAGAACTCATTATTTTAAAAAAAATTGCTCTTTGACTTAAAAATTGAAAATTCAATTTTAAAAGTCAAACTTAAAAAGTCAAACTTAAAAGTCCAACTTAAAAAGTCAAACTTAAAAATCAAACAAAAAAACTAAATTTGAAAATTTGAAGGCTAAACGAGAAAGTCAAAGTTTAAAGTCAAAAGCAAAATTGAAAGTCAAAGTTAAAATTTTAAGTCAAAAGTCAATTTAGAAAGTCAAAAAAATAAAAACTAAAATTTTTGGGTGAAAATGGAATTTTAAAATAGAAATTTTTGAATTTTGGGCTAAAAGTGTTAAAAAAGTGAAACTAGGTGCGAAAGATTAATATTTGAGTTAAATTTCAAAGGCTTGTCACAAGACGTTTGCTAGTCCAACTGGTAAGGCAGTGGGAAGGATGAAGTAGGGGACCAGGGTTCGAAACCTGGCAACCCCAATTTCTTTTTTAATAAGATTCTATGAAGACTGAGCTGATCGAGACCTCCTGCTGACCGTAAACAAGCGAGAACTGCGAACCCGATGCGAGGGCCGTGAACATGCGAAGATGCTGAGTTGTGAACGCTAGGACCGTGAACGTGCGAGGCTGGCCGTACACCGAGGATCGTGAACCACCGACCGTGAACTGTCCGAGAAACCCTAATTCGTGATTACGGTCGCCGCCGAAAAACCCTAGCTGCGAACGCTTCTTCGGCCGAGAACCCTCCATCGGTCGTGAACCCTTCAATGGCCGTGAACACTTCGCAGATTACGTGAAAAACAACGTTTTTCACCTCTTTTTGCTCCAAAACTCGATCAAAAAACTCGTTTTTATCAAAAACACGAAGAACAAACCCCCCTATTTTTCAAAGATCTATCCAAAAACGCAAAAAATCCTTCAAAAATAAGATCAAAAACACTCCAGATCTGGCCAAATTGATTGATACAATCCAAGCTCTGATACCACTTGTAAGTCCCCAATTCGCTTGTATATCAATCAGATCCGTTTGATGGTGCGAAATCCCAATCAAACGGATGATGCCAGATCAAAATAGAAGAGAAGGAGAAGAAGAATAATATGAATCTTCAATGTATTGATGAATGGAATGATTCTCATTTTCATGAGAATCACACACACTCACACACTTAATCTCCTTTCTCTCTCTCTCTCTCTCTCTCTCCTGGTCGTACAGCCTCTCTCACACACTCCTCACCCTTTACATCTATTTATATGGTGGACAGGGGCCGTGAACAGGTTCACGGCCGTGAACCAGTTCACGGCCGTAAACACCACCTGGGCCGTGAACAGAAATGCAAACATATATTACATTATAGAAAAATACATTTTCCTAGAAAAGTAAAGTATAAACCATAATTTAGACCCAACAATTTGTCAGCTCAGCCGTTTATGGAAAGTGGACATTTGTTTGGGATATCTTATGGCAAGTATGAGTTGATAATAGTATGGAGTGTCTCGATACCTTTTCATGGATATAAGTATGGTCGAAATCGGAGTTTTATCGAGAAAGTTATGGCCTTCGGAATGAATTCGGGTTTGGGGAAACCCTAGTACGTGGGGCATACCAAAGGTGTATGCGGGGCGTAATGATGCGAGAGGTTCTACGCCACGCGTAATGAGAGGTACGCTTAGCGTACTGCAAGATCGGAAGCGGGGTGCGAGACCTCGTACGCTGGGCGTACGAGAAGTATGTTGGGCGTACGAGGGTTATGAGAAAACCTAATTTTTAGGGTTGTACCCTATATAAGCATAATGTTTGCCACATTCCTTCATTTCTAAGTAAACCCCAACCCTCTAAACACCCTAAATCGATTTTCTAGCCTCTTGATGGTGTTATTGAGCTCATAGAAGGTTTTTGGTTCACATTTTGCCCTTGGGAAGGTAAAAAGTGAAACTTGAAGTTGTTTGTCTTGGTGGAAAGACCTTGGATCCAGAATCATCACGTTGTGGGGGAGATTTTTGAGGTAACAAGATTGCCTCTTGATTTATGTGTGATTAGATCTCTTCATCGCTAGTTTATTGAGGTTTTGGTCTTCTTTTTGGGGTTTATGGATGAGTTAGTTTGCTTATGGGTTTGTCCATTCAGATCTAAGTTAATTTTGGTAACCTTGGGCGTAAAGGCGCAAGCTTTATGTGTTTTATGGTGTCATGTATGCATAAGTCAACCATTAAGACCCTTTGGGGCTGGGTAAGTGAGTACGTTGGGTGTACAAGAAGGTACGTGCAACGTACAAGCCTCAAAGCTAGTACACATCGCGTACATGCTTGTACGCCCCACGCACTCGGTCTGAGTGGGTTTGTGTATTCGTGCTTCGATTTGGGCTACCTTTTTGGGCCTGGTTGCTTGGGGCTTTGTTGGGCCATCTGAGAAGGTGTGTTTTGGATTAGGGATAAGTAGTGGGCTTTAGGGTAAGGCCCAAATAAGGGTTTAGGACCAATTTGGAAAATTGGGCCATAAATGGGCTTGGATAATTATTGGTTGGTGGGCCTTTATGTTAAGGAGTTTGGGGACTTAGTCTTGTACGAAACTAAGTGAGGGGTAAATGGTCTTTTTACCTCATGAATGGATTATTGGATTAGGTGTGGACCCTAATTCTTAATTGGATGTTATTTGTTTGATAGTGTGGGAATTTTGGCGGGTCTGTAGCCAGAGAGTATCCGCGGGATTCAGCTGTCCGAAGTGAGTCTTCTCACTATATCCATGGATCGAAGGCACCAATGTTGGCCCATTACGTGCTATCTGGTATGATAGTTGTCTCTTTGATACTTGCATGGAAGACCCCAGGGGGAGCCCGTGGCAATTAGATATCAGACCATTGGGGGGGGGTGCCCATGACATTCCAGGTAAAGACCATGGGGCGAGCCCAAGGCATACCTGATAAAGACCATGCGGGGAGCCCATGGAAACTATATGTATGTTGCACGATAATCTGTGGTTGTATGTTGTATGGTATTATGGGAAATTCAATAAGCTTTGTTCTTACGGATTTTAGTTTATATTTCAGGTACTCCGGTTTTCAAATGGAAGGACTCGGGATGATTGCAGAGCACACACCTCATGTTTCCGTCTTCTATGAATTACTCTAATTTGTCGATGTTTTGCTAAAGCTTAGTTACTCTGGTTTTAAGGGAAAGATATGCATTAACGATTTATTAATCTAAAAGCAAAAAATTTTATGCTATGATTTTTGGGACGTTACATTGGAAACTACAAAAATCGGCACCCTCTGTCGTGCGACAACCTCCCTGATGTAAACCTCAACTAATTTCTCTACAGAAGTAGTCTCCTACATCAATGCACATGCTTCGTCAAATGATCTATGATGACCCAAATCGAATCCAATCCGCATCCAGTCAGGGGTATCTTCATGATGAAATCCATGGTAATATCCTCCCATTTCCATACGGGATTCTCCAATGGTCGCATCTTGTAATGAGGTTGTTGCTGCTCGGCCTTCACTTTCCTGCAAGTCAAGCACCGCTCCGCATACCAAGCCACATCTCGGTTCATGCATGGCCACCAATAATCAAGACGAAGATCCCTATACATCTTCGTCGCTTCGAGATGAATGGAGAACCTAAGCTTGTGCACCTCCTCCATCAGAACCTGATGTACACCGCCCCAATACGGATCTTGTAAAAACCTAAATTTTCAAATAAAAATTTTCATTTAAAATACTAAATAGTGCTCATTAATTATAAAATTCAAATCACAATTGTTTTCAACAGCCCACAACATCAGATAAATTATTCATGAAGTCAAAGTGTCCCCGAACAAAACGCCGGAGAGTGCATGCCATGCCATCATGCCGTCTCTTGTCCTTAGATCCCAAAGTACCTAAAACAACCAAAAACTGTAAGCTAACACGTAGTGAGTTCCCCATAACATACCCCACACAATCCGCATAATCATATAACCATATCAACCATACAAGCCATGCATACAACATATACGGATGTCTTAGACTCCCTCTAGGGTCTTAATCCAGGATGTTGTGGGCTCCCCCAGGGTCTTACACATATGTGCCACGGGATCCCCCCATGGACTTACTTGGAATGCCATGGGCTCCCCCACATGGTCGGATATCCAAGTGTCATGAGCTCCCCCCATGGTCTTTACCTGGAATGCCATGGGCTCCCCCACATGGTCTTATATCCAAGTGCCACGGGCTCCGCCCAGGGTCTTCCATGCAAGTATCGCAAAGAAAACTAGCATATCACATACCATATAAACAACTAGCATGCGACATATCACATACACAACTAACTAAATGGGCCGGCCTTGGTGCCTTCGACCCATTGGTATCGTGAGTAGACTCACCTCAAATGCGAACTGTAGCTGAGTAGGTCCAAACTCCGAGTATCAGCTCTGCCAGCTCCCTACTCATAAACAACTCCTTAGATACAACTTAACCCTTCGAACCTTAAAATTCAATCCCGGACAAGGTCAAAGTCAAGTCAAAGTCAACGCTCCAAGTTGACCTAACTCGTCGAGTCACCCATTTAACTCGTCGAGTCCATCCCAAAGTAAAAAATCGTGATATCGTGACCCAACTCGTCGAGTTTTCCAATAACTCAACGAGTTTCTCCATTTCCCAACAGAATCGGGGTAAGCCCGACCCAACTCTTTGAGTTCCCCTAAGAACTCGTCGAGTTCTTCAGTCTATCAACCCACTTAATGCATTAAGCCCTTTTTCTTGAACCAAAGGTTCCAAACATCAGATCCTCGTCCCAAGGGATGTCTAGAAGTGTAAAGTTTCCAACTTTACCACAAAGGATCATCCAATAAGCTCTAAACTTAAACCTTAGTTCCTTTAAGGAAGGTATTGACTCATTAAGCCCTTAAAGTCTCATCCCAAAGACCCAAAACAGAAATGTGATGTCCAAATGTGAACAAATCATATAAAGTTTCTAACTTTACGTGCATGCATGCTTGAAATACTCTCCAAGGTCCATTTTAGGCTTCATAGTGGACATATTACATGGATGGGACATGGTGGCTATTAAATTTTGCAACTTTTATCCTCTAGAGGTCTTATAGAGGCCAAATCTGTGACAACCCAAAATTTCTATTCTGTACAACATGTCAATTCAATAGAAGTCAGATCTGTTACTGCTAATTTTCAAGCTTTTTGGAATAAGTTTGAGTATTTTAGGATTAACACTTTAGGAGATATAAGGAGAGAGGATGCCCTAGGGTTTATTGTGCAACAATAATATTTCAAAACTCCAAAAGATTGGAGTTTACGGCCTAAACAATGGTGTTTACGGTCGTAAACCCTAAGGAAGGGGGTATATAAGTGACACTTAGTCATTTATACCACTTTTTCCACCTTTCAAGAACAAAGCTCAAATTCTCTCAAGTATCATCCAAAGATTTCTTCAAGATCTTCATCTAGTAAGTGTTTCTAGCCCTAGTAAGTTGATATATTGCTTAATCTAGTGTTTTAACACACTTCCATCCGTGAAATCATTCCAAAAGGTTAGATCTTCAAGTTTCACCAAGAACACCAAGAACACACACTAGTGTTCTTGGACTTTTAGCACATTTCAAGCCTCTATCTTGTAAGTACTTCTATCGTAGAGTATCTTAAGGCTTGTTACACTTCCATATATCAGGAAATCAACCAAGAAACACCAAGATCAAGGTGTTTACGGTCCAAGATGTTCTTGGACCATAAACCCTAAAAAGGGTACCAATGTGTGCCCTAGTCCCTCCTAAGCCTAGGAAACTAGCATGGATCCTTTCCTTGATATGTTTAGGACTTGAAAACACCAAAAGACCATAAACCATAGGGGTTTACGGCCGTAAACCCAAAGGAAAATGGTCTTAGGGCCGTAAACTCCATTTAGGAGTCAAAGAGTGCCCAAATCACTTCCATAGACTTATACTTCAAGTAGAAACACTTCTAAGGACTTGTAGGGCTTCAAAGCAACTCATGATCAAGAAAGCATGAGTTTACAGCCGTAAACTCATGGGTTTACGACCGTAAACTCAATGGGTTATGGTCATAAAACCGTAAACTCATGTAAGGGGTTCTCTTGAACCCTAAACTCAATGGCATTGTCCTACAACACTTAGATGCAATCCTTAGCACTTATAACACTTATATAAAGTGTTTTACATGTCCTAGGATGTCTTAACTTGGTTAATTAATTGTTTAAAGACTAATTGGATACATATATGTGTTATTATATGTTAACTAGGATCATTGTGTGTGTACAAGTCTTCACTTGACACCTAGCAATCCTATTTCTTCAGTTCATCCAAACCGCTCACTACAGGTGAGTTCATACCCCTTAATTAACCTTTTAAATGTTTTTAAATGCTTTTATGGGGGGGGGGATACAAGTTCAACAATTATAGTTATCATACCAATCACATGTGATTAATAACTACCAAACTAGTGGATTTCTTACTTTTCAAACTGTGTTACCAAACTGTTTTACTTCAAACTGTTTTACAAACTCCTTTTCATGTCAAATACTTTTACTTAAACTCTTTTATACTTATATATTGTCAAATGCATGCCTATATATGTATAGTTATATAAGTAATGTTTAAAGGACTTAGGACGGCTGGCTCGCTTGATTTTCTTTTCCTCGTTGGGATGTGGCTTTAGGGCATCGGTTATCCATCCGAAGGTCGTTTAAATACTAGTTGTATATCATGTATACATACATAGTCATAAAAGTTCTTTCATTCAGTTCCATACCTTTGGGTAGCAAGGGTATACACACATGTTCATACATTACTAGTAAGCTACTATAGGAGTAGTTTAGGAAGATACTAAAACTATTACTAGAACAATGAAACATACAAAGAGTCAGTTCATACATGAGTCAATACCATACAGAGTAGATAACAGACAATACCATACAAAGTAGATAACAAACAATACCATACAGAGTAGATAACAAACAATACCATATAGAGAAAGAGATAACAAACAATACCATACAGAGAGAACACACAGGCTAGACAGAGGGAGAACATACAATACAGCTAGTACATTCATTACATATACATTATTACATTTATGTGAGCCACTAAACAGGGCATGGCATTACCTGCCATGACTGTTTTCATATCCAGAATCTCCTTAATTGGGGAGCGTATGAGTTTGTGTATAGATGTATACTGGATTGACTATCCTACACCTTGCTGCTCGCTACAGTGGGACTTGCAAGTCTACGGGTGCCAAATGTCATTTCTTACGGCGTCTTACATCATCGTTTTTCTATTGAGTCGGTAGCAGGTTACCGGCCGATCACATGGTACTTTAAATAACAATTGCTTTAAAGTAGTTAGTACAGCAGTAGTTAGTTAATACAACACTACAGTACTATAACATTTTCCCATTACATTTACTTTGTGATATTCACACAATAAACAATAATGTAAAAACTATACCTTTGGATAATGATAGTCAGATTTGGGAAAATACACACTCTTACAAGAGACACACACAGAGACACTAGATGCCTTGGTAGAAGGCTACGTTTAGTAGAAAACATAGGGTTTTCTAGGAGAGTTCAAACACTTACAAACTTTTACAAAAACTTATACATTACAAGACTTACAAACACTTTCATACAAATACATACACTAATATACTTATGATCTCACCAGCTTTAAAGCTGATAAACTCTTTCAAAATAACTTGTATTCTCAGGTCGCCAGTAGACAGGTACCGAAGCCAGGTTTTTGAGAAGATGGAGCTTGTTCAAGACTCATCTTTATTTTGACGTATATTATTTTTGGTGTCTATATAACTTGACAGAACACGCTTGTATGAAATTATATTATTAATGCAATGGATGATGTTGTTGCTTGTTTACTATTTGCATTGTTGTGATACTGTACATGACGTCCTCCACCCCCGAACGATTTCGATGTTCCGGTTTTTGGGTGTGACAAAATCTACACTCTCAACCTGTTGAAACCTCTTTTATTTAGACAACCAAGCCCTAAACTACAAAAGATGAGATCTAATAAGCTAAATGTCAAGGTTGTGACTTTATACCTCCAAGATGCAGCCTTTGATGTAGAGTTTCTGGATCCAAGTTCAATCCTCCAAACTTGATACTTCTCTCTTCAAAAATGTCAACCAATCACTCAAACACTCACAAAACTCAATGACAAGAAGGAAAGAGATTCTAGGGTTTTCTCTGGGCAAGGGGGCTGGTAAGGAGGCCAACCCTAGGAGTTAATGTTCTTTATATAGGGTGCAATGCCTGAAAATTAGGGTTTTCATCCCCACCGTCTACTCGTCGAGTAGGGGCTCCCTAACTCGTCGAGTAGATCCTTCAATCTACGCGGCTGGAAAGCTTTCTACTCGTCAAGTTGGAGCCTCCCAACTCGTCGAGTTCCTTCCAACATTTAAAATAATTAGAGATAATTAGAAATAATTCATACCTGAACCAAGCATTACAAATCTCCCCCACTTGAACTAGACTTCATCCTCGATGTTTGCTGATGCAAAAAGGTCCGGATAATGCTTCCTCATCTCCTCCTCCGGCTCCCAGGTCCATTTGGAGCCTCTTCAGTGCTGTCATTGCTCCTTCACGAGTTTCACTTCCTTGTTTTGTAGAGCTTTGGTCTTCCGGTCTAAAATCACTATTGGAAGGTGACACACTTCCGAAGTTGAGACACGTGGAAGGTGTTGTGGATCTGACTATGCTCGACCGGTAGATCCAATCGATAGGCCACCTTGCCCACCATGGCAGAAATCCTAAACGGGCCAATAAAACGGGGCCCTAGTTTGCCACTCTTCCGAAACCTGATGACACCCTTCCATGGTGACACTTTTAGCAACACCAAGTCCCTCACCTGAAACTCGAGATCCGAGCGACGCCGATCAGCATAAATTTTTTGAAGGCTCTACACGACTCGCAGCTTGTCACGCACCTGCTGGATAAACTAGGTGGTCTTGAGCACCACCTCGGTGCTTCCCATGACTCGATGCCCAACCTCGCCCCATCACACGGGATTCCTGCACCTCCGACCATACAACATCTCAAACGGGGGTCGGTCGATACTAGCATGATAACTATTGTTATATGAAAACTCTGCTAGTGGGAGGTATGTATCCTAACTCCCTCCGAAGTCCAATACATAAGCTTGAAGCATATCCTTGAGCGTCTGATTTGTCTGCTCGCTCTGACCATCGGTTTAAGGGTGGTAAGCAGTGTTGAAATGTAACTGAGTGCCCAATTCTTCATGGCCCTTCCTCCAAAACCTGGAGGTGAATCGGACATCACGGTCCGAGACCATGGACACCGGCACTCCGTGCCTGACCACCACCTCTCGCACATAGATATATGCTAATTTCTTAACAGAGATACTCTCGAAGATCGGAATAAAATGGGCACTCTTCGTCAACCTGTCCATAATGACCCAAATGGAATCTACGCCCCTCGTCGTCCTCGGTAACTTTATAATGAAGTCCATGGTGATCTCTTCCCCTTTCCCATGAGGCCGCTGATGTTTGGCCTTGACCTTCCTACAGGTCAATCATTGCTCCTCAAACCAGGCGATCTTCCACTTCATGCAGGGCCACCAGTAACTCAACCTCAGATCTCGGTACATCTTCGTGGCCCTCGGGTGAATAGAGAACTTGGATTTGTGCGCCTCCTCCAAGATCTTTTGCCTCACTCCCCCATATTCTGGTACCCACACCTGGCCACACTGTGTCACAAGACCCCAACCATCTCGAACAAACAAAGGAATTTGCCCATAAATCCAATCTATATTCCAGTTTTCTTTCTTCAAACCCTCCACCTGAGCCTCCTTGATCATATCCACCAAGGGGGAAATCACTGTCATCCTCAAAAAAACGTCTCCAATCGGAGCACTTGCCGCCTTGTGGCTAAAGGCATCGCCCACCACGTTTTCCTTCCCTGGATGGTACAAAATCTCGCAATCGTAGTCCTTCAGTATATCCAAGTACCTCCTTTACCGCATGTTGAGGTCTGCTGATTCATCAGATACTTCAAACTTTTGTGATAAGTATAAATGGTGCACCAAACTCCGTATAATTAATGCCTCCATATTTTGAGGGCAAATACCACCGCCCCAATTCCAGGTCGTAATGGGGTCGTTCGCCTCGTAAGGCTTCAGCTGCCTCGAGGTGTACGCGATCACATGCCCCCTATGCATCAAAACAATACCTAACTCTGTGATAGACACATCACAATACACCACCAAATCATCCAACCCCTCGGGTAGTGCTAAAATCGGGGCCTCACATAGTCTCTGTCTCAAAGTCTCGAAAGCCGACTGTTGATTCGGGCCCTACCTAAATGTCACATTCTTCTTCGTCAAGCAAGTCAAAGGTACCACAATCTTGGAGAAATCCTCAATAAATCTCCGATAATACCCCACTAGGTCCAAGAAACTACAGATCTCAGATGTCACACCCCCAAACCAGAATGGCGGAAACATTCGGGGGCAGATTGTTGGATAAGGTGTCTAAGTCCATAACTATTTCTGGTATGTACTTGACCCGACCCGGCATGGTCCATTTGGGTTGCATGGCATCATGCATTTGGATAGACTAAATGAGAGAAATAACACTTGTGGTTTATTAATATATTATAAGTTCTAATATATTAATAGTATTATTTAATTAGTATTGATCAAGAATTAATCTAGGATTAATTAAGTGATCAAAAGATGACTAATTAAATATATGGGTTGATCATGTAAATCATCCATAACTTGTATAGTGGGCTAAAAGGCTCCATGGATAATCAAGTTGGGTTAAACCCATTGAATGCTCCATGGAGGCTCCATGGGAGTTACAAACCCATGGGTCATGGAAATGAAGAGTCATGCCACATTAGGGTTTACATGGTGTAACCCTAGATGTGACACACTATAAAAGCAACATGTTCTCCACCAAAATCGGGGACACTAAGAAACAAAAGGGCTAGAGCCGATTTTGCAAGTGTAAGATTCAATCAAAGTTAACTCCTTTGCATTTGGTGTTGTGTGAAGCATTTGAGGCATCACACTTGGGGTGCTAGGCTCACAAGGTTTCAAGGATCATAATCAACAACAAGGTAAGTTATTCTATCTTTCATTCAAGTTAAAAATTTTCCCATGTATGCTAGATAGGAATATAACCTTGGAATTCAACTTTGCATGATAATTTGACAAACATAGATCCAAGGTTATTAGGGTTGCATGTACACTTAGGAAGTGTTAGAATGCTCAAAACCCATCAGTTGTATCAGAGCCTAGGTTTGTTTGTTGTTTTTTTTTTGTGCAAACTGCTTGAAAAAAATCGTTTTTCTGTTTTCTGCTCGTATGAAAGTTTGCACATTTGTTGCTGGAAATGGACTAGAAACATTACCCTAAACTGTTTTGATGTTTTAAAACTTGTTTTAGATGGTGTAATGTTTATGCTAATCCATTTACAATGGCAATTATCAAAATTACAAGTTTTTTTTTTAAGTGTAATTTTTGATTCTTGAAAGTGTTCATATTCATGTTCTTGAACTTATGAAGATTAGATGATCATAGGAATTGTTTCTAACCTTCATGGTAGTTTAATTCATGATCATAATGTGTTTTAATGGAGTCCATAACTTGTTCTCAAGTTATGGAAAACCAAAAGTCTCACTTTTATTAAAGCCATTAAAAGAACACAAGACTTATAAAAATGAAGAGTCTTCATTTTTATTACTCAATTAATTCATAAGTTATAAGAAATGAAAAGTTTTTGAAGTTTACAAAACTTGCCCTCAAGTTTTGGAACAAGTAAAGTCTTGATTAAAACTTTAGTTCCAACCCTTAGAGTTTTAAAAGTTAAAATTCAACCTTTATACTTTATAATATTATAAGTTACTAATATATATATGTATAAGATCAAGTCGTCTTACCGCTAGTACGCCTCATTCACGAAGCCGGTCTATAAGGGGGGTATAAGGTTGTTGCCTATTAAATGGCAACTTAATGGGTGTCCACTCTCACCCACCGCTTCCTTGATCGGTGGAGGGTCGTTAGCCGAACGGGTAGGACAAGGACTTATAAATTCTCATTAAAAGTATGATGAATATTATAAAGTAACTAAATGCTTTTATTAAATTCCCAATTTTAGTTACTTTAGGAAAAATGTGAATAAGGTGCTAATCCATGAAATTACACTTTACACTTTGTTTAAGTCGTTGGTGGAGCGTGTGTGGTTAACCGGCACACTAACTTGGACTTAACAAGGTAGGTAAAGGGTGACTTAAGGTTTATCATAGTATCGGTGGAGCGTGTGTGGTTTACCGGCACATCGATTGAGTGATAAACTTTAAGGGTACCAAGTGATTTGCATGGTTACTTCACACCTCGTTTTGTGATCCTCGGTATCCCAGTCACAAAACTTGGAGGGCACACTCGAGATTGAAACATGCCTTTGAAAAAAAAATTCATTGAATCTCAAAAGAATCTAGGAATATCTAAGAACCAATTAAAAAACTAATATCTATATTTCGTTTTTCATGGTGGAAATTGGTGAATCGTCATTCACCTACCTTTCAAATATGTTATAGCTTGGATTACGGCATACCTCTTCTAAGTTATAATATATTGTGATTGGATCCTAGCCTTAATATTACATTTGGGTGTTTTATTAAGGACTCTCTTAATATCGAAACTAATCTTGTCCTCTTCTTTCAGACGTCTTCAAACAATGCTGCTTCTGGCTCTAATCCTAATGGCTCCTTTACCCTTATGAACTTGTGTGGGAAAGTCACTTTTGATGGATCCAACTTCAATGAATGGATCAGAAACATCAGGATGATTACCCGCTACGATGACAAAGAATATGTCCTTGACAAGGAGCTTAAGGAGATTGATGAGACCACTGCAACTCCCCAGGAGATCGCTGACTTCCGGGCACATGAAAGGGATGCTACAAAAGTGGCATGCATCATGTTGGCCACCATGACAGCGGAACTCCAAAAGTCCTATGAGGACTTCTACCCATTTGAAATGCACCAAGATCTGATGGAAAGATACCATCAAAGTGCACGACAAGAGAGCTATGAAATCATATGCTCTATGATAACAACCATGATGAAGGACGGGGAATCCGTCACGAGCCACATGCAGAAAATGCAAAGGTATGTGGATCGGTTGCTGAAGCTTAATGTGAACTTCCCTGAGGAGCTTGCAATAGACATCATTTTGCACTCCTTACCATCGTGCTATGATCAATTCCACATGACATATCACATGAATAAGGAAGAGGTCACACTCATCAAACTGCAGGGACTCCTCAAGACCGCAGAAACAGGTCTTAAGGGTAAGTCGGTTGTTAACACTCCTACTCCAAACTCCGCCCCGGTTTTGGCAATCGGGAAAGGTCGAGGGAAGAAGAGGAAGAGCTCTTCGAAGGGTACCAAGGATAGGACCCTTGATGGCTCTTCTTCAAGTGGAACCAAGAAAGGTTTCGTCACTCCTTCTTCTGACCCTAAAGAGGCTGAATGCTTCTATTGCCATGAAAAGTCACATTGGAAGCGGAACTGCCCAAAGTACCAGCAAGATGTGAAGGATGGGAAAGTTAAACCCAACCATGCAGGTATTTACACTATCTTATCTAATAACTCACCCCATTCTAACTCTTGGGTCCTTGATACCGGTTGTGGTATTCATATATGTTCTGATTTGCAGGGACTAAGAAGAAGTGAGAATGTGGAGCATGGAAGAATAAACATAATCATGGGGAATAGGAAAGCTTTACCTGTCACCAAGATTGGAGTTTATACTTT
Source organism: Lactuca virosa (assembly GCF_052849685.1). Taxonomy (NCBI): domain Eukaryota; kingdom Viridiplantae; phylum Streptophyta; class Magnoliopsida; order Asterales; family Asteraceae; genus Lactuca; species Lactuca virosa. The sequence goes on from NC_136430.1 coordinate 127,845,140, forward strand.
ATCGCTAAGTAGTGGGTTTAGTTTAGATTTGAATAAATGTTGTTATTCGCCAGAAATGGCAAGAAATATTATTTCCTTTCATGCATTGTATAAACAAGGTTTCACCTTTTCATTTGATAATGAAGTTGGTTCGATTAATGCTTTCTTTAATAATGTTCTTTATTTTAAAGCATTACCTTGTGATGGTGTGTATGAAACTGTATCTGTGGTTGATAACTTAGGAAATAATGTATTGTGTATTGATTCTGTTAATGATAATAACTTGGATAAAGCATCATTATGGCATTGTCGTCTTGGACATATAAGCAAGAAACGCATAGGCCAACTCCAAAAGATTGGAGTATTGGAGTCATTTGACCTAAAGTCAGATGATAGTTGCGAATCATGCTTACTTGGAAAAATGACAAAGTCACCCTTCACAGGTTCTTGTGAGAGGGGTGGAGGTTTGTTGGATCTTATACACACGGATGTGTGTGGGCCTTTCAAACATGCCACAAGGGATGCTAATCGTTATTATTTGACTTTTACTGATGATTACAGTAGATATGGATATGTCTACTTAATCAAGCATAAGTCAGAGACTTTTGAGAGGTTTAAAGAGTTTAAACAGGAAGTCGAGAATCAATTGGGCAGGAACATTAAGATGCTTCGATCCGATCGAGGTGGTGAGTATCTTAGTTCAGAGTTCCTCGACTATCTTAGGGAATGTGGGATTGTCTCACAATTGACACCCCCCAGGACACCAAAGTTGAATGGTGTAGCTGAGAGGCGTAATCGAACCTTGTTGGATATGGTTCGTTCCATGCTGAGTCGAGCTTCGCTACCAATCTCATTTTGGGGGTATGCCGTAGAGACTGCTGCCCATATCCTTAATCTAGTTCCCACAAAGAAATTTGCCAAAACTCCTCATGAGATGTGGACTGGTAAAGTACCCAAACTAGACCACATTAAGATTTGGGGTTGCGAGGCTTTCGTGAGACGCGAGACTCATGATAAGCTCGAACCTCGAAGTGAGAGGTGTATTTTCATCGGCTACCCACATAAATCCTTTGGTTACCTCTTCTACAGACCTAGTGAGAATGTGGTCTTTGTAGCTAGGAGGGCTTTCTTTCGAGAGAGAGAGTTCATAAGCCAAGGAGACAGTGGGAGGCAAGTTGACCTTGAAGAAATTCAAGAGTCAAGTGGTGAAGGAACTTCAAACCCTAGGGTTAGGAATGCACCTGAGCATTACTATGGATTCCATATTACTGCGGAAGGTGATACACTTATCAGTGATGAGACACTGATAGGTCTGGATGAACCTAACAGTTAAGCGGAAGCCATGGCAGGCCCTGAGTCAGCCAAGTGGAAAGAGGCAATGGACAGCGAGATACAGTCCATGTATGACAATCAAGTTTGGAACTTGGTTGAGAATGTACCAGGTCGTAAGACTGTAGGGTGCAAATGGATCTTCAAGAAGAAGACCGACATGGATGGTAATGTACACACTTATAAGGCACGACTGGTTGCAAAGGGTTTCTCACAAACTCCGGGAGTTGATTATGATGAGACCTTTTCTCCAGTGGCCAAGATTAAGTCTATTAGGGTTCTATTAGCCATAGCTGCATTTCATGACTATGAAATATGGCAAATGGATGTTAAAACCGCTTTCCTTAATGGAAAGTTGGCTGAGGATGTTTACATGAGTCAGCCAGAGGGTTTTGTCAATACAGAGTACCCTAATAGAGTGTGTAAGCTTGAGAAATCCATTTATGGGTTAAAGCAAGCACCTCGCAGATGGAATCTTTGCTTTGATGAGAAAGTCAAAGAATTTGGCTTTTCTAGGAGTGAAGATGAATCTTGTGTATATGTCAAGGCTAGTGGGAGTATAGTTAGTTTTTTGGTATTGTATGTGGATGACATACTACTCATAGGAAATGACATCCCAACTCTGCAGGAAGTTAAGTCCTGGCTTGGGAAGTGTTTCTCTATGAAGGACCTAGGAGAAGCTGCCTATATTCTAGGGATAAGGATCTTGAGAGACCGGAGTAAAAGACTAATTGGACTTAGTCAGAGTACCTACTTAGATAAGGTGCTGAAGAGATTCGGCATGCAGGACTCCAAGAAAGGAGAGTTACCCATCCAGAGTAACGCCAGATTGAGTAAGACACAAAGCCCTAGTACTGAGACTGAGATAGCATAAATGAGTCGAATACCTTATGCTTCGGCTGTAGGATCGATCATGTATGCTATGACGTGTACTCGACCTGATGTAGCCTTTGCTTTGAGCATGGTTAGAAGGTATCAGGGGAACCCTGGCAAGGCACACTGGACTGCGGTAAAGAATATCCTCAAGTACCTACGGAGGACTAAGGACTGGGTCCTTACCCTCGGTGGGAGTGAAGACTTGAGAGTTGTAGGGTATAGTGATGCTAGCTTTCAGACTGATAGGGATTATTTCCACTCTCAGTCAGGCTGGGTCTTTACCTTAAACGGAGGAGCAATTTGTTGGAAGAGTTCCAAGCAAGAGACAGTGGCTGATTCAACCTGCGAATCAGAGTATATAGCAGCTAGCGAGGCAGCAAAGGAGGCGATATGGCTGAAGAACTTCATTGGAGACCTTGGAGTTGTACCAACTATTAAAGAGCCAATGGAAATTTTCTGTGATAGTGAAAGTGCAGTTGCCTTAGCCAAGGAACCAAGGGATCACGGGAGATCCAGACACATCGACAGAAAATACCATTTCATCAGACATCGAATAGAAGAAGGACTCCTCGTGGCAAAGAGGGTATCATCGAATGAGAATCCAGCAGATCCCCTCACGAAGGGACTGACTCGGGTTAAGCATCTCCAGCATGCTCGGAGCATAGGGCTGAAGGATGATATTAGATTTAGTAGTTAGATAACCTTGAAATTTGTAAAGTGTAATTGACATTAGATGATGAATAAAAGGTGTTTTATTTATGAGTAAAGTGTTGCTATCTCTTGTCGATCGTTTACTATATTTCTTTTGCATGTTTTGACTTCCAGAATAATTATGTTTGGTATATCATATTATTCGAACCTCCACAGTCGGTCATATGTCGGAAGTAGGTATGAATCAAGACTGTCATGATTGGTTGCAGAGGTCTAAGTTATTGGACATGGCTACAACACTCATGAGTGCTCATAAGTTCTGAGCATTGGACTCAACCCACGCTCACTGGAATCACTTCATGGAATTTATCTCGAGTGATCGTGAGACGGTAATATCATATAAGTCTTCAAACCTACATATATGATTTGTTACTTATGAGTTAGTTATGCATTGATTGTACGAAAACGCATTGGTAACTCGATGTTATAAAACGTGCTCTTGTGTATAATTCAATGAGTAGTAGAACAAACATATGAGTCGAAGTTTATCTGTTCCTTCTTGGATTAGAAGCTGATATCTGGGCCCCTCGATGATTTTGTTTTGACCTGTGTACCGGGCCCGATCAGAACTAAATTGATGTGTTCAATTAAGTTCTATGTCAAACAAATCGGAAATCGGGAAACAAACTGCTGGACACAAAGTAAGACACTGTTCCATGTATTTGTCCGGCTGATATCTAGAACAGAGGATTATATGATCACTTATCTGAAATGGCGTATCATCATCTTCTCAATTCCGAGAAACCTTGAAAAGAGCTACGATTGCTGATCGGTTCCTGAAGTCATACTTGCAGTTATAGTTATTAGACTTATCCAAGTGGGAGACTGTTGGATAAGGTGTCTAAGTCCATAACTATTTCTGGTATGTACTTGGCCCGACCCGGCATGGTCCATTTGGGTTGCATGGCATCATGCATTTGGATAGACTAAATGAGAGAAATAACACTTGTGGTTTATTAATATATTATAAGTTCTAATATATTAATAGTATTATTTAATTAGTATTGATCAAGAATTAATCTAGGATTAATTAAGTGATCAAAAGATGACTAATTAAATATATGGGTTGATCATGTAAATCATTCATAACTTGTATAGTGGGCTAAAAGGCTCCATGGATAATCAAGTTGGGTTAAACCCATTGAATGCTCCATGGAGGCTCCATGGGAGTTACAAACCCATGGGTCATGGAAATGAAGAGTCATGCCACATTAGGGTTTACATGGTGTAACCCTAGATGTGACACACTATAAAAGCAACATGTTCTCCACCAAAATCGGGGACACTAAGAAACAAAAGGGCTAGAGCCGATTTTGCAAGTGTAAGATTCAATCAAAGTTAACTCCTTTGCATTTGGTGTTGTGTGAAGCATTTGAGGCATCACACTTGGGGTGCTAGGCTCACAAGGTTTCAAGGATCATAATCAACAACAAGGTAAGTTATTCTATCTTTCATTCAAGTTAAAAATTTTCCCATGTATGCTAGATAGGAATATAACCTTGGAATTCAACTTTGCATGATAATTTGACAAACATAGATCCAAGGTTATTAGGGTTGCATGTACACTTAGGAAGTGTTAGAATGCTCAAAACCCATCAGTTGTATCAGAGCCTAGGTTTGTTTGTTGTTTTTTTTTTGTGCAAACTGCTTGAAAAAAATCGTTTTTCTGTTTTCTGCTCGTATGAAAGTTTGCACATTTGTTGCTGGAAATGGACTAGAAACATTACCCTAAACTGTTTTGATGTTTTAAAACTTGTTTTAGATGGTGTAATGTTTATGCTAATCCATTTACAATGGCAATTATCAAAATTACAAGTTTTTTTTTTAAGTGTAATTTTTGATTCTTGAAAGTGTTCATATTCATGTTCTTGAACTTATGAAGATTAGATGATCATAGGAATTGTTTCTAACCTTCATGGTAGTTTAATTCATGATCATAATGTGTTTTAATGGAGTCCATAACTTGTTCTCAAGTTATGGAAAACCAAAAGTCTCACTTTTATTAAAGCCATTAAAAGAACACAAGACTTATAAAAATGAAGAGTCTTCATTTTTATTACTCAATTAATTCATAAGTTATAAGAAATGAAAAGTTTTTGAAGTTTACAAAACTTGCCCTCAAGTTTTGGAACAAGTAAAGTCTTGATTAAAACTTTAGTTCCAACCCTTAGAGTTTTAAAAGTTAAAATTCAACCTTTATACTTTATAATATTATAAGTTACTAATATATATATGTATAAGATCAAGTCGTCTTACCGCTAGTACGCCTCATTCACGAAGCCGGTCTATAAGGGGGGTATAAGGTTGTTGCCTATTAAATGGCAACTTAATGGGTGTCCACTCTCACCCACCGCTTCCTTGATCGGTGGAGGGTCGTTAGCCGAACGGGTAGGACAAGGACTTATAAATTCTCATTAAAAGTATGATGAATATTATAAAGTAACTAAATGCTTTTATTAAATTCCCAATTTTAGTTACTTTAGGAAAAATGTGAATAAGGTGCTAATCCATGAAATTACACTTTACACTTTGTTTAAGTCGTTGGTGGAGCGTGTGTGGTTAACCGGCACACTAACTTGGACTTAACAAGGTAGGTAAAGGGTGACTTAAGGTTTATCATAGTATCGGTGGAGCGTGTGTGGTTTACCGGCACATCGATTGAGTGATAAACTTTAAGGGTACCAAGTGATTTGCATGGTTACTTCACACCTCGTTTTGTGATCCTCGGTATCCCAGTCACAAAACTTGGAGGGCACACTCGAGATTGAAACATGCCTTTGAAAAAAAAATTCATTGAATCTCAAAAGAATCTAGGAATATCTAAGAACCAATTAAAAAACTAATATCTATATTTCGTTTTTCATGGTGGAAATTGGTGAATCGTCATTCACCTACCTTTCAAATATGTTATAGCTTGGATTACGGCATACCTCTTCTAAGTTATAATATATTGTGATTGGATCCTAGCCTTAATATTACATTTGGGTGTTTTATTAAGGACTCTCTTAATATCGAAACTAATCTTGTCCTCTTCTTTCAGACGTCTTCAAACAATGCTGCTTCTGGCTCTAATCCTAATGGCTCCTTTACCCTTATGAACTTGTGTGGGAAAGTCACTTTTGATGGATCCAACTTCAATGAATGGATCAGAAACATCAGGATGATTACCCGCTACGATGACAAAGAATATGTCCTTGACAAGGAGCTTAAGGAGATTGATGAGACCACTGCAACTCCCCAGGAGATCGCTGACTTCCGGGCACATGAAAGGGATGCTACAAAAGTGGCATGCATCATGTTGGCCACCATGACAGCGGAACTCCAAAAGTCCTATGAGGACTTCTACCCATTTGAAATGCACCAAGATCTGATGGAAAGATACCATCAAAGTGCACGACAAGAGAGCTATGAAATCATATGCTCTATCATAACAACCATGATGAAGGACGGGGAATCCGTCACGAGCCACATGCAGAAAATGCAAAGGTATGTGGATCGGTTGCTGAAGCTTAATGTGAACTTCCCTGAGGAGCTTGCAATAGACATCATTTTGCACTCCTTACCATCGTGCTATGATCAATTCCACATGACATATCACATGAATAAGGAAGAGGTCACACTCATCAAACTGCAGGGACTCCTCAAGACCGCAGAAACAGGTCTTAAGGGTAAGTCGGTTGTTAACACTCCTACTCCAAACTCCGCCCCGGTTTTGGCAATCGGGAAAGGTCGAGGGAAGAAGAGGAAGAGCTCTTCGAAGGGTACCAAGGATAGGACCCTTGATGGCTCTTCTTCAAGTGGAACCAAGAAAGGTTTCGTCACTCCTTCTTCTGACCCTAAAGAGGCTGAATGCTTCTATTGCCATGAAAAGTCACATTGGAAGCGGAACTGCCCAAAGTACCAGCAAGATGTGAAGGATGGGAAAGTTAAACCCAACCATGCAGGTATTTACACTATCTTATCTAATAACTCACCCCATTCTAACTCTTGGGTCCTTGATACCGGTTGTGGTATTCATATATGTTCTGATTTGCAGGGACTAAGAAGAAGTGAGAATGTGGAGCATGGAAGAATAAACATAATCATGGGGAATAGGAAAGCTTTACCTGTCACCAAGATTGGAGTTTATACTTTATCGCTAAGTAGTGGGTTTAGTTTAGATTTGAATAAATGTTGTTATTCGCCAGAAATGGCAAGAAATATTATTTCCTTTCATGCATTGTATAAACAAGGTTTCACCTTTTCATTTGATAATGAAGTTGGTTCGATTAATGCTTTCTTTAATAATGTTCTTTATTTTAAAGCATTACCTTGTGATGGTGTGTATGAAACTGTATCTGTGGTTGATAACTTAGGAAATAATGTATTGTGTATTGATTCTGTTAATGATAATAACTTGGATAAAGCATCATTATGGCATTGTCGTCTTGGACATATAAGCAAGAAACGCATAGGCCAACTCCAAA